>NC_088683.1:320933568-321551783 GCF_028017835.1 Emys orbicularis | reverse complement strand
GGCCAATGGGGGCTGCGGGAAGCGGCGCGGGTCAAGGGATGTGCTGGCTGCCGCTTCCCGCACCCCCATTGGCCTGGGACGGCGAACTGCGGCCAGTGGGAGCCGCGATCGGCCGAACCTGCGGACGCGGCAGGTAAACAAACCGGCCTGGCCCGCCAGGGTGCTTACCCTGGCGAGCCGTGTGCCAAAGGTTGCCGATCCCTGATCTACAATATACATAGTAAAAATATACAACTAAGTAATATAATGGGTATAATATTAACATGTAAAGAGTGCTGCATATTTGACTTTTTTGTTTGTTTTCTATGTATAATTCAGTTTTGTAAAGATATTTGTATAAAATCTGGCTTTAGTATGTTCTAAACTAATTTTTATACAGTAAAGGATTTTTTCCTTTTAAGACAACAGCATATCGTGTGTATATGCTGTTATCTAACTTTGCTTGCTATGTTGTAACCAAATGCAGGGTCTTAAAGCCATATTACCAAAATTGTTTATTTGTACATGTTTTAAAATATTTTCTGTAGTTCAGCACTTGTTTCAGTTCCAGAGTAATGCAATACTTACTCCAAGTCTAAATGGGGAAGTAATTTGGTAATCACTGAGAAGTATGCACATTTTTGTGAATGTAGCTTGTGGATTTTTAAGCATTTGAATAGTGATCACATTTGTAGTGGTTTAAAATAATGTTGAAATAGGTGTAACCAACATAGTGTAACTTTTTCTTACCAATATCAGTGCCTTGAACAGTAGACATTTCTACTGATACCAGAGCTACACTCTTTGGTACTGTGGATGTATTGTTAATTAGGTTTACTGTTTAGAACTGCGCGAGCCTAAAACTGAATAAAAACATACTTGTTTAAATTTTTGAGTGCATTGTTCCCATCCTTCTTCAAAGACCAAATACACTTTGGAATGTTTAAACTCATTTATCCAGTACTCCTTGTGGTAAATACACCATAGAATATTATAAAGTTAACAAAACAGAGGTCAGTAGCACCAAAAGAAAAAGAGTTCAAACAGTGTTATTCTTTCTGGTTCCTGACCTCTTTCTCTAGTCCACACTGTTTGTCTGTGTCTCTTTCTGTGCAAATGGTAAAGGCAGATTACGAACTCTGTTTGTTCAGTGCCTTGCAAAATGGATTCCTGGTCCGCAGCTGGGGCTCCTAGGTGCTAATGCAAAACAAATAATATACAATATCACCAGACGGGTCTGAGGGCACTATGATTTAACCATCAAAAAAACCCTAAAACCACACCTACCAAAATAAGACACTCCAATGCGCACACTCCTCCTGGGGAGAAGGTGAGAGAACAAACACATGACAAATCTTAGTTACATTGCTTAATGCACTACTGGAAGGCACTCAGATAACACGGTGATGAGCACGGTATAGGAACATGAACAGAATAGAATAGCTTGCCAGCCAGAACTTCCCTCCAGAACTGCAAACAAAGCAGCTTTTTAAAGTCCCTGCCTTATCTTGCCATTACCCTAGCTCAGGGATCGGCAACCTTTGGCACATGGCCCGCCAGGATAAGCCCCCTGGCGGGCCGGGCCGGTTTGTTTACCTGCCAAGTCCGCAGGTTCCAGGCCAATGGGGGCTGTGGGAAGCGGCAGCCAGCACATCCCTTGGCCCGCGCCGCTTCCCGCAGCCCCCATTGGCCTGGAGCAGCGAACCGCAGCCAGTGGGAGCTGCAATCGGCCGAACCTGCAATCGGCCGAACCAGACGCAGCAGGTAAACAAACCGGCCCGGCCTGCCAGGGGGCTTATCCTGGCAGGCCGCATGCCAAAGGTTGCCGATCCCTGCCCTAGCTTTTACTGCAGTTCTTTGGGATGGCTGAGAGTATTGTGGAGGTTGGAATTGGGGGAGACTTCTGATGCAGTCCTGAACCTTCAGGTCCTAAGATCAAAGAACTAGAAAAGTCAGAGCAAGCAAAGTTAGCATACATATGTTTGGGACCTTTCACCTAGATAGATGGTGATGAGCTAAAGCATACAGTCCATATATGGCTGCGAGCTTTAACATAAAGGATGCATTGCAGTAGGTTGGCATAGGGGGCTTCCTAAGTTCATGCCCTTTTAAACTTAACAGGTACGCCACAACCGAAATAACCGGTTAGGACAGAAATAACAAATGCGATATCTAACCACAAAAGGGCCATGGTAACGAATTGACATATATGATAAGTTGAGATCACTGATATACTAACCTATAGAAAAAAAGACCCTCCAACATTAGTGAGGTGAGGAAATAGAAATAAGGAATAGGGGGGAAATTCCCTACTGAATATGCATCAAACATAACGGCATCAGTGTAACGTATTATAAAAGTGGCATTGCAGCCCAGGGGCAGTAGGAAAAGATGATGTAGTCCTTGGGAGGTGCCAGAGTAACGGCCACTGGTGATGGTGATGAGGAAGATGATGGCTAACACTTCAGGTTGTTCTACAAGAGATGGTGAGAGTATATGGATGTGCAGATGTACATTCTGTAGTCTATCTACCTTAATGAGTTGGGGTGTTTGTGATTGTGCTAAATGTATTAATAAATTATATTTGTGAATATAAGAGAGTTCCCATACTGTGCGTGTTGCAACTGTGCACCTCAGGGTTCCCAACTATATAATAATTCAAATTAGGGCTGTTGATTAATCTCAGTTAACTCACGCAATTAACTCAAAAAAATTTATCACAATTAATCGCACTGTTAAACAATAGAATACCAATTGAATTTTATTAAACATTTATGGATGTTTTTCTACATTTTCAAATATGTCAATTTCAGTTACAATACAGAATACAAAGTGTACGGTGCTCACTTTATATTATTTTTCATTACAAATATTTGCACTGTAAAAATGATAAACAAAAGAAATAATATTTTTCAATTCACCTCGTACAAATACTGTAGTGCAATCTCTTTATCATGAAAGTGCAACTTACAAATGTAGGTATTTTTGTTACATAACTGCACTCAAAAACAAAACAATGTAAAACTTTAGAGCCTACAAGTCTACTCAGTCCTACTTCTTGTTCAGCCAATCGCTAAGACAAACAAGTTTGTTTACATTTACAGTAGATAATGCCCACTTCTTAATTACAATGTCCCCTGAAAGTGAGAACAGGCGTTCATATGGCACTGTTGTAGTTGGCATCGCAAGATATTTACGTGCCAGATGCGCTAAAGATTCATATGCCTCTTCATGCTTCAGCCACCATTCCAAGCTGATGACACTCGTTTAAAAAAAATAATGCGTTAATTAAATTTGTGACCGAACTCCTTGGGGGAGAATTGTATGTCACCTGCTCTGTTTTACCCAAATTCTGCCATATATTTCATGTTATAGCAATCTCGGATGATGACCCAACACATGTTGTTCATTTGAAGAACACTTTCACTGCAAATTTGACAAAATGTAAAGAAGGTACCAATGTGAAATTTCTAAAGATAGCTACAGCACTCGACCCAAGTTTTAAGAATCTGAAGTGTCTTCCAAAATCTGAGAGGGACGAGGTGTGGAGCATGCTTTTGGGAGTCTTAAAAGAGCAACACTCTGATTCAGAAACTACAGAACCCAAACCACCAAAAAAAGAAAATCAACCTTCTGCTGGTGGCATCTGACTTAGATGATAAAAATGAACATGTGTCGGTCCGCACTGCTTCGGATCGTTATTGAGCAGAACCCGTCATCAGCATGGACACGTCCTCTGGAATGGTGGTTGAAGCATCAAGGGACACATGAATCTGAAGTGCGTCTGGCATGTAAATATCTTGCGATGCTGGTGTAATGGTTTGCCCCCCTTTGAGATGCCACCTGATGTACCGGGATACCACTGAGCCCGCCTGTTCTGCCAGGCAGGGCACCCTTTTTACCTGTCTTGCTGAGCCAGGCTATTAAGCCTCCTCCAACACACACACAGGCAGGGCCACACCCAACTGCAGAATGACACAGACACTGAGATCAGCTCTGGGAAGACTCAGTTTAAGGGACTTGCCCCCACCTCCCTTGGAGTGCAGAACAAAGGTATATTATGAAATCTGCCTCTTCCCTCAATGTGGAGGAAGATATGCACAGCCTCTTACCCCTCTCCCCGAATTATGAAGTGCACCAACAGGGTTATATTATAAACAAGAAATACGTTTATTAACTACAAAAGGTGAATTTTAAGTGGTTAAAGAGATAAAGAGATTAGGGGGCTGGAGCACTTGTGAGGAGAGGCTGAGGGAACTGGGATTGTTTAGTCTGCAGAAGAGAAGAATGAGGCGGGATTTGATAGCTGCTTTCAACTACCTTAAAGGGGGTTCCAAAGAGGATGGATCTAGACTGTTCTCAGTGGTACCAGATGACAGAACAAGAAGCAATGGTCTCAAGTTGCATTGGGGGAGGTTTAGGTTGGATATTAGGAAAAACTTTTTCACTAGAAGGGTGGTGAAGCACTGGAATGGGTTACCTAGGGAGGTGGTGGAATCTCCATCCTTAGAGGTTTTTAAGGTCAGACTTGATAAAACCCTGGCTGGGATGATTTAGTTGGGGATTGGTCCTGCTTTGAGCAGGGGGTTGGACTAGATGACCTCCTGAGGTCCCTTCCAACCCCGATATTCTATGATAACAGACAGAATAAAGCATATTACTAAGTAAATAAAACAAAACACGCAAACTAAGCTTGTTTCACTAAATAAATTGGTTATAAATAGTAATTTCTCACCCTAGATATTGTTGCAGACAGATTACAGAAAGTCTTGAAAGGCAGCTGCACTGGTCTGCAGTTTGAGACCTCAGGTATTATTACTCACAAGCTAGATGCCCTTCCAGCTTGGGCTCAACCCTTCTCCCCCCAGTTCAGTTCTTGCTTCCAGGTGTTTTTCAGTGTCCCTTTGGGTGGGGAGGCAGAAGAAAACCACAATGAGGTCACTCCCATGCCTTATATAGCTCTTGTGTAAGGCAGAAACCCATTGTCTTCCAGTGGAAAAACACTGGCATTCCAAAAAGGGAAGAGGGGTGTCCAATACCAGATGACTCGGAACCATGTCTCTGCAGGGCTGTGGCAGCCATTACTTGTAGGCTGTCACGAGTGTCCTCAGGAAGACTAAACTCTTTTGTAGCACATTGTTTTTGCTAATGGACCATTAGCACTGTCTGGCTTTCTCATTGTTGTATCTAAAGGGCTAGTTGGGGATGACATCCAAAGTAACACTTTTGAAATACAGATACATAGTCAATATTCCTAACTTCAGATACAGAAATGATGCATGCATACAAATTGGATACTCACATTCAGTAAATCATAACTTTTCCAATGATACCTTACAAGACCCATCTTGTGTAAAGTACATCTCAGTTATGTCATATCCATATCATAAGCATATTTCCATAAATAATATGGAGTGTAACGTCACAGCTGGCTACAACAGTGCCATGCAAATGCCTGTTCTCACTTTCAGCTGACATTGTAAATAAGAAGCAGGCAGCATTATCGTCTGAGTGACTGGCTGAACAAGAAGTAGGACTCATTGGACTTGTAGGCTCTAAGTTTTACATTGTTTTATTTTTGAATGCAGGTCTTTTTTGTACATAATTCTACATTTGTAAGTTCAACTTTAATGATAACGAAATTGCACTACAGTACTTATATTAGGTGAATTGAAAAGTACTATTTCTTTTGTTTTTTTACAATGCAAATATTTAGAACATAACATAAGAACGGCCATACTGGGTCAGACCAAAGGTCCATCTAGCCCAGTATCCTGTCTTCCGACAGTGGCCAATGCCAGGTGCCCCAGAGGGAATGAAAAGAACAGGTAATCATCAAGTGATCCATTCCTTTTTGCCCATTCCCAGCTTCTGGCAAACAGAGGCTAGGGACACCATTCCCTGGGGTGGCTCCAGGCACCAGTGCACCAAGCGCGTGCCTGGGGCGGCAAGCCGCAGGGGGCGGCGTGCCGGTCGCCATGAGGGTGGCAGTCAGGCTGCCTTCAGCAGCATGCCTGTGGGAGGTCGGCAGGTCCTGCGGCTTCGGTGGCAATTCGGTGGCGGGTACGCCGAATCCGCGTTACCAGCGGACCTCCCGCAGGCGTGCCGCCGAAGGCTGCCTGACTGCCGTGCTTGGGGAGGAAAAATACATAGAGTCGCCCCTGACCATTCCTGCCCATCCTGGCTAATAGTCATTGATGGACCTATTCTCCAAGAATTTATCTAGTTCTTTTTTGAACCCTGTTATAGTCTTGTCCTTCACAACATCCTCTGGCAAGGAGTTCCACAGGTGAACTGTGTGTTGTATGAAAAAATACTTCCTTTTGTTTGTTTTAAACCTGCTGCCTATTAATTTCATTTGGTGACCCCTAGTTCTTGTGTTATGAGAAAGAGTAAATAACACTTCTTTATATACTTTCTCCACAACAGTCATGATTTTATAGACCTCAATCATATCCCCCCTTAGTCGTCTCTCTTCCAAGCTGAAAAGTGCCAGTCTTATTAATCTCTCCTCATATGGCAGCCGTTCCATACCCCTAATAATTTTTGTTGACGTTTTCTGAACTTTTTCCAATTCCAATATATCTTTTTTGAGATAGGGCGACCACATCTGCATGCAGTATTCAAGATGTGGGCGTACCATGGATTTATATAGAGACAATATGATATTTTCTGTCTTTTTATCCATCCCTTTCTTAATGATTCCCAACATCCTGTTCGCTTTTTTGACTGCTGCTGCACATTGAGTGGATGTTTTCAGAGAACTATCCACAATGACTCCAAGATCTCTTTCTTGAGTGATAACAGATAATTTAGACCCATCATTTTATATGTATAGTTGGGATTATGTTTTCCAATGTGCATTATTTTGCCTTTATCAACATTGAATGTCATCTGCCATTTTGTTGCCCAGTCACCCAGTTTTGAGAGATCCTTTTGTAACTCTTTGCAGACTGCCTGGGACTTAACTATCTTGAGTAGTTTTGTATCATCTGCAAATTTTGCCACCTCACTGTTTACCCCTTTGTCCAGATCACTTATGAATATGTTGAATAGGACTGGGCCAGTACAGACTGCTGCGGGACACCACTATTTACGTCTCTCCATTCTGAAAACGGACCGTTGTTTCCTATCCATTAGTTACCAATCCATAAGAGGACCTTCCTTCTTATCCCATGACAGCTTATTTGCTTAAGAGCCTTTGGTTAGGGACCTTGTCAAAGGCTTTCTGAAAATCTAAATACACTATATTCACTGGATCCCCCTTGTCCACATGCTTGTTTACCCCTCTCAAAGAATTCTAGTAGATTGGTGAGGCATGATTTCCCTTTCCAAAAACCATGTTGACTATTCCCCAACAAATTATGTTCATCTATGTGTCTGACAATTTTGTTCTTTACTATAGTTTCAGCCAGTTTGCCCGGTACTGAAGTCTGGCTTACCAGCCTGTAATTGCCGGGGTCACCTCTGGAGCCCTTTTTAAAAATTGGCGTCACATTAGCTATCCTCTTGTCATTTGGTACAGAAGCTGATTTAAATGATGGGTTACAGACGACAGTTAGTAGTCCTGCAATTTCACATTTGAGTTCCTTCAGAACTCTTGGGTGAATACCATCTGGTCCTGGTGACTTATTACTGTTTAGTTTATCAATTTGTTCCAAACCTTCCTCTAATGACACCTCAATTTGGGACAATTCCTCAGATTTGTCACCTAAAAAGAATGGCTCTGGTTTGGGAATCTCCCTCACATCCTCAACCATGAAGACCAATGTAAAGAATTCATTTAGTTTCTCCGCAATGGCCCTTTCGTCCTTGAGTGCTCCTTTAGCATCTCGATCGTCCAGTAGCCCCACTGGTTGTTTAGCAGGCTTCCTGCTTCTGATGTACTTAAAAAAAAATTGCTATTACTTTTTGAGTCTTTGGCTAGCTCTTCTTCAAAATCTTTTTTGGTCTTTCTAATTCTATTTCTACACTTCATTTGCCAGAGTTTATGCTCCTTTCTATTTTCCTCACTAGGATTTAACTTCCACTTTTTAAAAGATGCCTTTTTACTTCTCGGTGCTTCTTTTACTTTGTTGTTTAGCCCTGGTGGCTCTTTTTTTGGTTCTCTTACTATGTTTTTTAATTTGGGGTATACATTTAAGTTGAGCCTCTATTATGGTGTCTTTAAAAGGTTTCCATGCAGCTTACAGGGATTTTACTTTTGGTGCTGTACCTTATTTCTGTTTAGCTAACCTCCTCATTTTTGTGTAGCTCCCTTTTCTGAAATTAAATGCTACAGTGTTGGGCTGCTGTGGTGTTTTCCTGCCACAGGGATGTTAAATTTAATTATATTATGGTCATGATTACCAAGTGGTCCAGCTATATTCACCTCTTGAACCAGATCCTGTTCTCCACCTAGGACTAAATCAAGAATTGCCTCGCATCTTGTGGGTTCCAGGACTGCTCCAAGAATCAGCAGCTGTTTCTTGCACCTCCACCACACTCTTCTCTGATCTACACTTTTCTTCAGGAATGTGCATGGTTACATCCACTTAAGATGGAGATATGGATGCTGCAGTAGCTGTCAGGTCACCTGCACTCTGACTAACTGGAAGATCAGGCATCTCCTCACCACTCACATCCTCACTGGAGCCGGAAGGCTCACTGTGAACATTTGTGTCTATGTATCTCAGGAGAGCTCCTTCCTGCTTAGATAGAAAAGCTTCCTTTCTTTCTTTTTCTGAATGCTGCCCCAGAGGGGCATTTTCTTCTTTCACTCATGACTGCTGTTCTGTGCCAGCTATAGTGGCTCTCAACACTCAGTTGAAGGGGACAAATAAGCAGGCTGGTAGCAGGGCCTGAGTGAGGGAAGATATCAGCATCTTAAGGGCCTGACTGGCTCCTACTACTTCAGTTGACTGCCTGTTCTCCTCAAGTGGGTTCAGAGAAGCAGCAGGAAACAGGAAGCTCCCTGAGAAGCTGGTGTTAATCAGTCCAGGCTCCTGGGGGTGCTAGAGAGGCAGGGGGAGGGATAGCTCAGTGGTTTGAGCATTGGCCTGCTAAACCCAGGGTTGTGAGTTCAATCCTTGAGGGGGCCACTTAGGGATCTGGGGCAAAATCAGTACTTGGTCCTGCTAGTGAAGGCAGGGGGCTGGACTCAATGACCTTTCAAGGTCCCTTCCAGTTCTAGGAGATGGGATATCTCCAATATAATCTAAAAAAATAAGAGGCGGCTCCTCCTCCTCTCTCTCCCTGCAGCTCCTGCTGCTTTCTGTTATTCCCTCTCACCTTTTCTCCTGCCTGCCTGTTATGTCTCTTGTGCCCTCCTTCCTCCAGCACAGCACTCCACTTTCTCTGTGCATCTAGAGCAGAGAGAATACATATGCACCAGCAGCAGACACAATTTTCTACTCTCTGGGTTCTAGTGGCGCCCCCCTTCCCCTACAGTCTGGCACCTGAGGCGGCCGCCTCATGGTAAGGCCAGCCCTGGTTGTAGCTTGTGCTGTAAATTATAAAAACCAATTAAATAAAAATACTGACTATCTCTTTCTCCTAAACCTTAGTTAAATCTTAATCAGAAGAGAGACTCAGAGGTTGCTTGTAGGTGCACAGTATTAACAGGTTTCAGAGTAGCAGCCGTGTTAGTCTGTATCCGCAAAAAACAGGAGTACTTGTGGCACCTTAGAGACTAACAAATTTATAAGCTTATGCTCAAATAAATTTATTAGTCTCTAAGGTGCCACAAGTACTCCTGTTCTTTTTAGTATTAACAGGGTACAGCAGACAGAAAGAGAAGTAGAGTGAGCTAGTGGCCTTAGCATAGAATTGGCAGCTTACAACTTCTGAGTTCTAGTAGCGGTTTGCCACCAAGTAACTGTGTGGCCTTGGGTGACCTCTGTCTCTATTTCCCCAGGTGTAAAATTATAACAATCATGGGTTAAAGTAAACAGGAGCACAGCTCCCCCTCTTCTGCTAACCATGCACCCTCCCTCTGTTTCAGTATTCTTTCCTTTCTTTCCTCGCTGAGGCACCTATCAGGCTGAGCTATTTGCAGCAGAAGCAGAAGGAAGAGCAAATGCCTCGCTGGGAATTTCCTGGGTTCTCATCTTCCTGCCAGTAGGCGGAAGAGCAGGAACACTTAACTGAAGAAGAGCAGTTGCCCCTGCTGTAAATCCTTTATCTGGCTTTTCTCTGGAAGATTCTGTTCCTCTGCCAGCTCCCCACAGGGAGGGTAGGAGACCATCTGCACTCAAAACCCCCAGAGGGGAGGAGTACAAGAAGAGACCCTCATTGCTTCTGGCTTCTCTCTCATTCCCATTCTTATCCTGATAATACCTGACACCACATGGCTATACATCATTGCCTCACCATTACTTAAATTGTAAGCTCTTTGGCACAGGGTATTGGTGGGATTCGTTAATGACTATTTAGAACTTTGAAGAAATATAAATGCTGAGCATCACTTGACTTAGAAGTTAAAAAGACACATATTCAAAGGGTGTTTAAGCATTTATCAATACAATACAGATAGGCAAGGACTGAAGAAACTTAATCTCCCCACCCCATTCCTGCTCTGAAATACTTTGATTTGTTGATTTGCAGTGCATGCCTTAGGGTATGTCTAACTGCAATGTAAGCCCAGGGTTAGTGGGACTTGAGTCAGCCCACCTGTGTTAGGGAACCCTGGGCTTGAGTATCTAGACTGTATTTTAACCCGATGTTAAGACATTTCTAACCTGTGCTTTGGTGTCCACACTACAGTGTGCAGACCGATGTCAAAGTAACCATATCCCAGAGTCCTTAGCGCCCTCTCCCCCCCCAAAAAATATGGCCACTCCAGCCCTTGGACTGTGGTGCACTGTGGGAAAACTTTACTGCCCACCCTGCACATTACCAGGAAGCAGCTCACTTTGCAAAAATCTTGATCAGTTCGCTCTCCATTGCAAACCCAGGAGGTTCTCTGAGAGTGTGCTTGCAGATCAGTGATCAGAAGAGAATGGGTTAATGCTGACCTGAGCGGCTGCAGTTTGCAAAGGTGTCATAGCTTCATATTTCAATAGATTGGATTGCAGACTGCTGGGATAGAGAGACTAAGGAAGTTGTCTCATGGCATTGTGGGAACTTCCAGCCTACTCCCAGGACACGAATCAAGGGGGGTTGTGTCTACACTGTAAAGCAATAGGACTTGGACCCTGGGTCCCAGCATAACTCGAGCTTGCGCTCTCCAGCACAGGCTTATGTTGCAGTGTAGACATACCCTTAGAGTTAACTTTGCCAGGTTTGAGAAGGAGTAGGCAAGGTTTGCGTCATCTCTTATAGTAAGAGCTGCTGCTTTGTAGAAGGGATGATGCTGACTGAGATGTGTTTTTTGATATTGCAATTCTAAAAAACTGGCAGGGTGCTTAGCAAAGTTTCCTCTAAGCTGCGCAGCCGAGCAGCAGCCTATCAAGGGCCGCACAGGTGCTCAGGGCTGTGGCAGGGAGAGGTGCCTCTTCCATGGCCCCTACCCCAGACCTGCTGCGGCCGGGGAGAGGCGCCTCTTCCCCCAGCCCAGGAGCTGCTGTGGTGGGAAGAGGCGCCTCTTCCTCCCCACCCCAGGTGCTGCTGCAGGGAGAGAGAATGTTGGGGGGATTCCTCTCTCCGTCACGGCCCCGGGGCAGCCTGCACCCCAAACCCCTCATCCTTAGCCCCACCCCAGAGCCTGCACCCCCAGCCAGAGCCCTCACCCCCCCGCACCTCAACCTTCTGCCCTAGCCCTGAGCCCTCTCCCACACTCTGAACCCCTTGGTCCCACCCCTGCCACACATCACCTCCATATTGGTGCATATAACGAAATTCATTCCGCACATGCATGGGAAAAATTAGAGGGAACATTAGTACTCAGGGCCTGGGTAAGGGTGGGTGCTTTTTTACTGTTGTGATGACTGGTGTGTGTATGTACTGCCTTCCTGCTTATTGCTTCCTGCTCTCTTTCCTGTTTGTTTCATGGTTCGTGCTCCCTGAAGAGAGAGAGAGAGTGTGTGTGTGTGTGTGCGCGCACATTCACTCAGGGCCTGCTGCTACATAACAACAGTCCAAATGGCAGGTATGTTGTGTTCAGAGAGTTGCTGACTTAACTGGTTCGTGGTAATTGCATGTTTTGACTGACCACTTACCTGTGTGTCTTGCTTTGATTTCCTTGTGGTTTGGGATTGTAGTTCTGGGTTGAATTGCAGCATAACAATTGTTAAAAACAAAACAAAAAAATAAAAATATAAACACTGTGTATCGTATGTATAAATAGCTTTGCAAGATACAACATAAGAAATCTGGGTCCTTTCCTTAACATAAAATCACAGAATGGTAGAACTGGAAGAGACCTTGACAGGTCATCTAGTCCAGTCCCCTGTACTCATGGCAGGACTAAGTATTATCTAGACCATTCCTGACAGGTGTTTGTCTAACCTGCTCTTAAAAATCTTCAATGATGGAGATTCCACAACTTCCCTAGGCAATTTATTCCAGTGACTCATAGACTCATAGACTTTAAGGTCAGAAGGGACCATTGTGGTCATCTAGTCTGACCTCCCGCATGATGCAGGCCATAAAAGCTGACCCACCCACTTTCCCTTAACTCAGCTGTTGAAGTCTCCAGATCGTGATTTAAAGACTTCAAGTCGCAGAGAATCCTCCAGCTTGCGACCCCTGCCCTATGCTGCGGAGGAAGGCGAAAAACCTCCAGGGCCTCTGCCAATCTACCCTGGAGGAAAATTCCTTCCCGACCCCAAATATGGCGATCAGTAGAACCCCGAGCATACAGGCAAGAATCTCCAGCCGGACCCTCATTTTACCAGCGATGGCACGTTATTGCCTAATTGACTAAAATCACGTTATCCCATCAAACCATTCCCTCCATGAACTTATCTAGCCTAATCTTGAAGCCAGGGAGGTCTTTCGCCCCCACCGTTTCCCTCGGAAGGCTGTTCCAAAATTTCACCCCTCTGACGGTTAGAAACCTTCGTCTAATTTCAAGCCTAAACTTCCCCACGGCCAGTTTATATCCATTCGTTCTCGTGTCCACATTAGTACTGAGCTGAAATAATTCCTCTCCCTCCCTGGTATTTATCCCTCTGATATATTTAAAGAGAGCAATCATATCCCCCCTCAGCCTTCTTTTGGTTAGGCTAAACAAAACGAGCTCCTCGAGTCTCCTTTCATAGGAAAGGTTTTCCATTCCTCGGATCATCCTAGTGGCCCTTCTCTGTACCCGTTCCAGTTTGAGTTCGTCCTTTTTAAACATAGGAGACCAGAACTGCACACAGTACTCCAAATGAGGTCTCACCAGCGCCTTGTATAACGGAAGCAGCACCTCCTTGTCCCTACTAGAAATACCTCGCCTAACGCATCCCAAGATCGCATTAGCTTTTTTCACAGCCACGTCACATTGCCGACTCATAGTCATCCTGCGATCAACCAGGACTCCGAGGTCCTTCTCCTCCTCCGTCACTTCCAACCTATGCGTCCCCAGCTTATAACTAAAATTCTTGTTAGTCATCCCTAAATGCATCACCTTACACTTCTCACTATTAAATCTCATCCTATTACTCGCAAAAATAACAGGAGTACTTGTGGCACCTTAGAGACTAACAAATTTATTAGAGCATAAGCTTTCGTGGGCTACAACCCACTTCTTCGGATGCATATAGAGTGAAACATATATTGAGGAGATATATATACACACATACAGAGAGCATGAACAGGTCTCCCCTTGTAAGTATTCTCACACTTGCTTCTTATCAAACTGTCTGTACTGAGCTATCTTGATTATCACTTCAAAAGTTTTTTTTCTCTTACTTAATTGGCCTCTCAGACTTGGTAAGACAACTCCCACCTGGGTTGTAGCCCACGAAAGCTTATGCTCTAATAAATTTGTTAGTCTCTAAGGTGCCACAAGTACTCCTGTTATTTTTGCGGATACAGACTAACACGGCTGCTACTCTGCATCCTATTACTATTACTCCAATTTACAAGGTCATCCAAGTCTCCCTGCAGAATATCCCGATCCTTCTCCGAATTGGCAATACCTCCCAACTTTGTGTCATCCGCAAACTTTATCAGCCCACTCCTACATTCGGTTCCGAGGTCAGTAACGAATAGATTAAATAAAATCGGACCCAAAACCGAACCTTGAGGAACCCCACTGGTGACCTCCCTTCAACCTGACAGTTCACCTTTCAGTACTACCCGCTGCAGTCTACCCTTTAACCAGTTCTTTATCCACCTCTGGATTTTCATATCGATCCCCATTTTTTCCAATTTAACCAATAATTCCTCATGCGGCACAGTATCAAACGCTTTACTAAAATCGAGGTATATTAGATCCACCGCATTTCCTTTATCTAGAAGGTCTGTTACTTTCTCAAAGAAGGAGATCAGGTTGGTTTGGCACGATCTGCCTTTCATAAATCCATGTTGTAATTTGTCCCAATTGCCATTCGCCTCAAGGTCCTTAACTACTTTCTCCTTCAAAATTTTTTCCAAGACTTTGCATACTACAGATGTTAAACTAACAGGCCTGTAGTTACCCGGGTCACTTTTTCCCCCCTTCTTGAAAATAGGAACCACATTAGCTATTTTCCAGTCCAACGGTACCACCCCCGAGTTTACAGATTCATTAAAAATTATCGTTAAGGGGCTTGCAATTTCTCGTGCCAGTTCCTTCAATATTCTCGGATGAAGATCATCCGGTCCGCCCGATTTAGTCCCGTTTAGCTGGTCAAGTTTGGCTTCCACCTCTGATGCTGTAATGTCAATCCCCCCTCCTTTATTCCCCTCTGTCCTGCTCACTCTATTTCTAAGCCCTTCATTAGCCTTATTAAAGACCGATGCAAAATATTCATTTAGATATTGTGCCATGCCTAGATTATCCTTAATCTCCACTCCATCTACATTCTTCAGCAGTCCCACTTCCTCTTTCTTTGTTTTCTTCCTATTTATATGGCTATAAAACCTCTTACTATTGGATTTAATTCCCCTCGCAAGGTCCAACTCTACACGGCTTTTGGCCTTTCTCACTGCATCCCTACATGCTCTGACCTCAATAAGGTAGGTTTCCTTGCTGATCCCTCCCCCTTCCATTCTTTGTACGCTTTCTGTTTTTTCTTAATCGCCCCTTTGAGACGCCCGCTCATCCAGCTAGGTCTAAATCTCCTGCCTACTATCCGTTTTCCCTTTCTCGGGATACAGGCCTTGGACAGCTCGTGCAACTTCAACTTGAAATAATCCCAGGCATCATCTGCCTTTAGATCCCTAAGTATGTTAGCCCAATGCACTTCCCTAAGTAGTTGCCTTAATTTATTAAAGTTGGCCTTTTTGAAATCATAAACCTTAGTCACAGTTTTATTTCTGTTAATCCTTCCATTTAGTTTAAACCGAATTAGCTCATGGTCACTCGAGCCAAGGTTGTCCCCTACAACCATTTCCTCAACGAGGTCCTCACTACTCACCAGCACCAAATCTAGAATTGCATGCTAGTGCTTAACTAGCCTGTCAGTTAGGAAATTTTTCCTAATGTCCAACCTAAACCACCCTTGCTGCAATTTAAGCCCATTGGTTCTTGTCCTATCCTCAGAGGTTTAGGAGAACAATTTTGCTCCCTCCTCCTAATAGCAACCTTTATGCACTTGAAAATTGTTATCATGTCCCCTCTCAGTCTTGTCTTCTCCAGACTAAACAAACCCAGTTTTTTCAATCTTCCTTCATAGGTCATGTTTTCTAGACTTTTAATCATTTTTGTTGCTCTCCTCTGGACTTTCTCCAATTTGTCCACATCTTTCCTGAAATGTGGCACCCAGAACTGTATGCAGTACTCCAGTTGAGGCCTAATCAGCGTGGAGTAGAGCAGAAGAATTACTTCTCGTGTCTTGCTTACAACACTCCTGCTAATATATCCCAGAAGGATATTTTCTTTTTTTTGCAACAGCGTTACAACTGTTGACTCCTATTTAGCTGGTGATGCACTATGACCTCCAGATCCCTTTCTGCTGTGCTCCTTTCTAGGCAGTCATTTACCATTTTGTATGTGTGCAAGTGATTGTTCCTTCCTAAGTGGAGTACTTTGCATTTGTCTTTATTGAATTTCATCCTATTTTCTTCAGACATTTCTCCAGTTTGTCCAGATGATTTTGAATTTTAATCCTAGCTTCCAAAGCACTTGAAACCCCTCCCTGCTCGGTATCGTCCACAAACTTTATAAGTGTACTCTCAATACCATTATCTACATCAGGTAGATGCTTTGGTCACCAAAGTCAAAAACTTTTTGGCCCAAGGGCCACATCTGGATATGGAAATTGTATGGTGGGCCATGAATGCTCACAAAATTGGGGGTTGGGGTGTGGGAGGGGATGAGGGCTCTGGGGTGGGGCCAGAAATGAGGAGTTCAGGGTGTGGGAGGGGGCTCCGGACTGGGGCAGGGGGTGCAGGCAGGGGGTGAGGGCTCCAGCTGGTGGTGCGGGCTCTGGGGTGGGGCTGGGGATGAGGGGTTGGGGGTGTAGGAGGGTGCTCTGAGCTGGGACCGAGGGGCTCAGAGGGAAGGAGGGAGATTAGGGCAGGGGGTTGGGGCGCAGGAGGGGGTCAGGGATTTAGGCTCCAGGCGGCACTTACCTCAAGCAGTTCCCAGAAGCAGCCGCATGTCCCCCCTCCGGCTCCTACGCAGAGGTGCGGCCAGGCGGCTCCGTGCGCTGCCCCGTCCACAGGCACTGCCCCGGCAGCTCCCATTGGCCGCGGGTCCTGGACAATGGGAGCTGTGGGGGCGGCGCTTGGGGCGGGGGCAGCGTGCAGAGCCCCTGTCTGCTCCTACGCGTAGGAGCCAGAGGGGGGACATACCGCTGCTTCCAGGAGCCACATGGAGCAGGGCAAGCCCCGCATCCCACTCCCCAGCGGGAGCTCAAGGGCCGGATTAAAACATCTGAAGGGCCAGATGTGGTCCCCAGGCTGTAGTTTTCCCACTCCTGGTTTGTAAAATGTCATGATGAACTTATTGGCAAAATGTCTTTATTTTACTAGGATTACCCTAGGCTGGTCATGCCATGCCACAGTTTTTGTGGAATAAAAATAGTAATAAGTCTCTTTGTGAGTGAATAAAATTGCTTCATTTATTCACTTAATTCTCTTTTGAATCTCATCCAACTTCTACTCAGTCCCTTAGCTAGGCTTTACTGCTATCACTCTGCATTAGTAGGCTGTCAGTATTTACAGTGCACCTTAAACCATTGTTAGGATCCTGTCACTGGCTGACTGGTTCTTTAGGGCAAACCATGACTCACCTTAGCTGAGAGCTCAGTCTGGCCAGAAGATGCAAGAGAGTCAGGGGAGTTCCCTCCCTGGAAAAGGCCTGGTGAAGGCAGGCTGAAGGGAACCAGAGGGATCAGGTTAGGCTCCTGTGGAATACCCTGAGGTAGGGCTTGGAGACATAGATTCCTGAGAAGAAACTGTCAGAGTCCCCGGGGAGGCAGTGAGGAGAAACTGTGGGCTATGGCATGAATGTAGGGTTGCCAACCTTCCAATTGAACAAAACAAAACACCCTTGCCTTGCCCCAAGACCCCACCCCTTCTCTGAGGCCCCGCCCCTGCTCCCTCCTTGCTCACTCTCCCCCACCCTCAATCACTCGCTCATTTTCACTGGGCTTGGGCAGGGGGATGGGGTTCAGGCTCCAGCTGTGGGTGCAGGCTCTCGGGTGGGGCCAGACATGAGGGGTTCAGAGTGCAGAAGGGGGCACCATGCTGGGGCAGCGGGTTGCTGTAGGAGGGGGTGAGGGCTCTGGCTGGGGTGTCTGCAGGGCCGGCTCCAGGCACCAGCTGAGCAAGCAGGTGCTTGGGGCAGCCAAGGGGAAGGGGTGGCACGTCGGGCTCTTCAGCGGCAATTCGGCAGAGGGTCCCTGTCCCTGTCCCTGTCCCTGTTGGAGAGAAGGACCTGCCGCCGAATTGTCACCGAAGAAGAAAGCGGCGCAGTGGAGCTGCCGCTGATTGCGATCGTGGCTTTTTTTTTTCCCCGCTGCGTGGGGCGGCAAAAACCCTGGAGCTGGCCCTGGGTGTGTGGGTTCTGGGGTGGGGCCAGGGATGAGGGGTTTGGGGTGCAGAAGGGGGCTCAGGGCTGGGGCCAAGGGGTTTGGAGTGTGGGAGGGGGCTCAGGGCTGGGGCAGGGGCTTGGGGTGCAGGAGGGGGTTTAGGGTGCAGGTTCCAGGAAGGAGTTTGGGTGCAGGAGGGGGCTCAGGGTTGGGGAAGGGGGTTCGGGTGTGGGAGGAGGTTCAGGGTGCAGGCTGTGGGAGGGAGTTTGGGTATGGGATGGTGTTCAGGGCTGGGGCAGGGATTGGGGTACTGGAGTGGGTACAGGCTTTGGGCAGCACTTCCCTCAGGCGGTTCTTGGAAGTGGTGACATGTCCCTGCAGCCCCTAGGCACAGGGGTGGCCAGGGGGCTCCAGGCACTGCCCTCACCCACAGGCACTATCCTCGCAGCTCCCATTGGTTGTGGTTCCCGACCAATGGGAGCTGTGGAGCCACCGCTTGTGGTGGGAGCAGCGCACGGAGGCCCCCTGGCCACCCCTCAGCCTAGGAGCCAGTCACGTCGGCCACTTCCAGGAACTGCGCAGAGTCAGGGCAGGCAGGGAGCCTGCCTTAGCCTTGTTGCTCTGCTGACCAGACTTTTAACGGCCCGGTCAGCAGTACTGACTGGAACCGCCAGGGTCCTTTTTCGACTGGGCGTTCCATTTGAAAACCAGACACCTGGCAACCCTGTACAAATGGCCCAAGAGAGGTAGAAGCAAGATTTGTTTTGGGATGTTTCATTTGACTGTTTTTAACTGGAGGAGGAGTTACCCAGGAGGAGAGTGAACTTGTACTTGACCTGGCCAGAGGCCAGGCTATGTAAGGCCCAAATGAAGACAGGCCATTGCAGGGCCAAGGAAGTAGCTGCCAGCAGGTGGGATGCTAGAGATGAGCGTTTCTGCAGTGCTACAACCTGACACAAGGGGGTGCATTAGAGGGAAGTGCACTACCTTACAGATCCCTGTTCAATTACAGGTTTTATGTAGCAGGAGGGATGAGTTGGTAACTTCCCATATTGGAAAGATTTTCTACTGTGTATTTAGTCTGAGAGCCCAAGCAGGGCTGGCTCTAGTGTTTTTTTTTTTTTTCCCGCCCCCAAGCTCTGAGAGCACAACTGCCTAAGCGCAAAAAAAAAAAAGCCGGAATGCCACCCCTGGAATTGTGCCGCTCCAAGCACGTTTAATTTATTACTCTTTCCTTTATAATAGCCTGGTTTTGATTTTAGTGTGCTAGTAAGGCGCATGTGATGAAAAGGACTCATTAATAAGGGCCAAATTGCTGCATACCTCATAGCAAGCTGCATAGCTATGAAAAAGGTTAAGCATTTGGGGGAGGGTGGGTTCTTAAGAAAAAAAATTGATATCCCAATGACTGCTCTTGACCACTCTTTCTCCCCCTCCCCTTTCTACTACTCATCTTGAGATACAGTGGTTAACATTTGTTAACAGGAACAAAATAGTGATATCTGAGGAACAATTCCATTCTATTAGGAATGAAGGGAATAATAATATCCCTTCTTGACACTCTATAAAGGCTACTGAATATCGTTAGTTGATGCAGAAAGAAGATACTGCATCAGAAAAGATGGCAGCCACTATCCTCTTGTTGATGTCCAATAGAATATCTAGCAGAAGAAGGCCAATTCTTGTCTTCAGCTGCCTGTGCACGTGTGCACACACATCAACCTGTTTCCACTGGCATCAGGGGGCCAAATCTTCTTCATAGGAGTAGTCTGACTCCTTAAGTGGGACCAGTTGCATGAGTTGGGCAAGCTGCATTTGGTGAGTGAGAATTGTACTCTGTATATTAAGACAGAATTTGACCCCAAACCCTACATTTATTACTTTTTTTCCCCCTTCTGTGGCTACGTGGAAATATATTGCTTTTTTTTTTTTCTCCATAGAATTCTTTGGGCTCCTTAAAGACTTCATCTGACGAATCCTCACATCGCGCTCTCTCAAGAGAGCGCCATTTGAGTCCAACAGCTACATACCAACAGCCATACTGGGTCAGACTAATGGTCCATCTAGCCCAGTATCCTGTCCTCCAACAGTGGCTGGTACCAGATGCCAGGTCAAGATTCTGATTTTTTTTCTCCCTAGTGATCTGTAATAGTCTCAACCATCTTCAGGAGATGCAAGAACAGGAAAGTGAATACTATTTTAATTAGGCACACTTCATTTTCTTACTACCCTTCACTGAAGCAGGCAAAAAAAATATGAATTCGTTATGTAACACAGTGTTGGGGTCCACTAGGCATAGCTACCAGGTAACTCGGGAGAGTGGAAGGCCAAAAGTGTCGATGAAACTCTTTTGCTCTGGGCCTATCTGAACCCCCAAACCCCATCTTGTGAACTCTCACCTACTTCTGTGCTAACTGCTTACATGCTCTGAAGCAGGCTGAAGCAGAAATGTATTGGTCAGCGTTTCTAGCAGATGGCTGCAGTTTCACTCACACTAGCAGAAATAATAGAGATAAGGAGGAGAGAACAGAGGGGTAGTTAGTTTGCAGATGTCTAACTCAAGGTCGCAGAGACTGGGAAAGTTTTCTCACAAGCTTATGTAGAGCTTATTGTAACAGTTGTCTGGAAGGGAGGGGTGAGGAGGAATAGCCAGACAAAGAGATGTATGGAAATAGTTTGGAGTATAAAAGGTAAAAGTTATTTGTATTTGTGGCACTGGATTTGAGACATGCTGGTCTCCTAGTGCCATTTCAGAGCTCTGAAATAAAGTTGGCTTGCTTTCTCCCCTCGGTGTCTTCATTGGTGCTAAGCACACCGGGCCACGGACCTTTGTTGTCCCCTCGAGCCCCTTGAGCGGCCAACAACAGCAAATTGCCCAAAATCATTTGATGTAATTGTATATACTGTAAGAAATGTTGGCCCTGAACCAAATTCTGCTCTCAGACTTGTATGTGTGACTCCTCAGCACTAATTAAAGATCAATCAGAACAGTATGTATACATCCTTGGGCAGAAAAAGAAGCCAGAAATAAACCCCCTAATAATAACCTTCCTCAACAATTTTCTTATTAGTTTTGAGGTCTCAAGAGTGTGCTATGCTTAATTTGATAACTGATCTTGCATTAATCAGAAAAATGAGCCATGTAGCACCCAGGGAAAAAATTAATCAATGCATAAAATTCAAAATATATCCAATCAATCTAAATTCCCTCCACTGCAGCAATTACTGAGTGGAAATTCTATAACCTATATTATGCAAAGGTCATAGTAGTTCCTCCTGGCCTTAAAATCTATAAATAAACTATTCCTTTTATTCATTCACATTGCAAGTCCTGTCATGATTTTGTCCTATTATAAATATACACTGTAAATTATTATAGAAAGGTAGTGTTTATGGCTAGGGATGGCCCTGGGTTTAGGGATACCTGGAGCAGGGAGTTGCTTACCTAATCATTTTGGCTAATGGCCACTGATGGACCTATCCTCCATGAACTTATAATTCATTTTTGAACCTGTTATAGTCTTGGCCTTCACAACATCCTCTGGCAAAGAATTCCACAGGTTGATTGTGCATTGTGTGAAGTTCTTCCTTTTGTTTATTTGAAACCTGCTGCCTATTAATTTCTTTGGGTGACCCCTAGTTCTTGTGTTTATGTAAAGGAGTAAATAACACTTCCCTATTCAATTTCTCTGCTCCATTCATGATTTTATAGACCTCTAGCATATCCTCCCTTAGTTGTCTTTTTTCCTAGCTGAACTGTCCCAGTCTTCTTAATCTCTCCTCATATGGGAGCGGTTCCATACCCTAATAATTTGTGTTGCCCTTCTCTGCAAATTATCCAATTCTAATATATCTTTTCTGAGATGGGGAGACCAGAACTGCACTCAGTATTCAAGGTGTGGTTGTACATGGATTTATCTAGTGGCATTATAATACTTTGTTTTATTATCTATCCTTTTCCTAATGGTTCTTAACATTCTGTTCGCTTTTTTGACTGCCACAGCACATTGAGCAGATGTTTTCAGAGAACTACCCACGATGACTGTAAGGTCTGTTGCTTGAATGGTAACAGCTAATTTAGACCCTTTTATTTTAAGGGGGAAGGGATAGCTCAGTGGTTTGAGCATTGGCCTGCTAAACCCAGGCTTGTGAGTTCAATCCTTGAGGGGGCCACTTAGGGATCTGGGGCAAAATCAGTATGTGGTCCTGCTAGTGAAGGCAGGGCGCTGGACTCCATGACCTTTCAAGGTCCCTTCCAGTTCTAGGAGGTAGGATATCTTTATTATTATTATTATTTTTTGTATAGTTGAGATTATTTTTTCCACTGTGCATTCCTTTGCACTTATCAACATTGAATTTCATCTGTCATTTTGTCGTCCAGTCACCCATTTTAGTGAGATCCTTTTGTAACTCTCCACAGTTTGCTTTGGATTTAACTATCTTGAGTAGTTTTGTGTCATTTGCAAATTTTGGCACCTCACTGTTTACCCCTTTTCCAGATCATTAATGAATATGTTGAACAGCACAGGTCTTACACTCTTATAAAATGAAACCCACAATGCAAAGTCAGCGATGGTGCTACTGCTGCACCATAACAAAGTGATCCAAACTAGCTGACTCCTGAATATAATAAAGAATAGTTTTGTATTGTTTTTAAATCATGCAGAGGGGATTGGCCAAAACACTAGAGCAGTTGACTCTATTACTAAAATGGCTCTACACTAAAATGACTTAATGTTTGAAAAGTACTTGCCAGTTTGAAGTCAGTGGCACTTAAGTATGTGCTTAGCTTTAAGTAGGTGCTTGTCTGAACAGGGATAGACATAAGCATGTACTTAAATGCCACGTTAAATCAGTGCCTTAAAACAGAATGAAAATGATGAAGTTTATTTAGATTTGGGCCTGAACCAAAACCCTGCATCTAACTTTGTATGAGTTCAAAATCTGAATCCCAGTCTGTTGACTTGAATGGAACGACACCCATTTATACCAGCTGAGGCTCTGACCCAAATACTGCAGTACAATAAAAGCTGACTTTTTGATGTTGCCCTGTGTATATCTGTTTAGATATTTTTTAATTAGCCCCAGTGAGTTTGTACAAATTTACTGTATTTTAAGCTTTTTGGGTCTACAGTGAGGATGAACTTTCTTTCATTTAAAAGAATAAATTAAAAAAACTTATTATGTTTCTGTTGCAAAGACATATAACATCCCCAAAAGAATTTTATTTAATAGTACTATTTTTAGTAAGCCATTGAAATAATAATTACAATATAATTTAAAAATAATTTGTGAAAGCATTCACTGGACAAATTGTAGGGGTCAAGGATTTCCTGTACAAGATTATATATAAAATCATCCTTTGCTCTCAGGAGCTGCCCACAAAACACCATAGAAACAGGTCATAAAAGAACAAGACACTTCTAGCTAAAAATTATTTTAAAAATAGGATTTAAGAGATTTCTTAACTTTTTATCAAAGATGATGTATTTGTAGCTTGTGTCTGTTCCCTTCTTCCTCAAGCTCAAAAGACCCAGGGCCCAATCCAGCTCCTGTTGAAGGCAGTGGGAGTCCTTTAATTGTACAATGTACATTGTTGAAGCTGTGAAACATCTGATGCTAAAACCATTACATATGCCTCTTGAAATTCCATGTAATGAATGCAGCTGGTTTAATTATTAATTACAGATAATGTTCACTGAGAATTCAGTCCTATTTCTGTTCCTGAATATTCAGGAACTGATTAAGAGTCCTATAGCACCTTATAGACTAGTTGCCACAGGACTCTTTGTCGCTTTTTACAGATCCAGACTAACACGGCTACTCCTCTGATACCAGGAACTGATTGTGACTTCTAACTTTATTTTCAACTATATTATATGGTTTGTTTGGACAGACAGTTTTCAATATGGCTTTTTTTGTGAACTGTCCAATTCAGCTAATTTTCATTCCATATTTGTGGAGTGTGGTTGGTCACCAAAGTCAAAAGGCATTACCTCTGCTCCGAGTAACTCACTGGAATGTTTTAAATCACAGAGTAATGAATGATGAATAGCAAATACCAAGGTTGCACTTGAAAGAAATCCAAGAATATTGCAGGGTTTGGAAATGCACAGTTAAGGTTATTTTGGTCCCTTAATACTGCCATTATGCTATGCAATGATTAAATATGATTACAATTAAGGTACGTTAGTGTATTGGGCCCAGATTAGATGAAAGTGATCTTTAAAGATGCATTAAAAGTTTTTTCCCTATTTTTCACCTCCATGTGTCATTACTACAAAATATTCTTCACCCTGAAGTTACTGATAAGTATTCTCAACTATAATTCCATTTTAACACAGTAGTTTTGTCTTGGAATTTCCTGGGGTGTAGTTTTTAATTAAATTTGTACATAAACACTGAAAATGAAACCCTCAGGAGATATTTCTAATGATTTGATGCTATGTAGTATCAACCTTAAATCATTTTTTAATATTCACTTTTGAAGACAGATTCAGCACAACAGCACTGAGTAGTTGAAGTGTGCAGGTGACTCATGCCCTTAATTTGGAACTGAGGGCTACACACTTTTCCAGACTCATGCTAGGCATTTCATCTGCCTGGGAAGTTGCCGGGGAGGGAGCTGGGGTTTGAGGCACAGCTGTGAATGGTGGGAGGCAGGGAATTGATTGTATTGATATTTAAACATTTGCTAGGTAATCTTAACCCTTTCCTTCCCTAGAACCTTTTTCCCTGCCCCCAATAAAGTTTCCTTTAGTATATTGTTTTTGGGAATAGCATTTCATTTGTTGGAGTTTGTATTAATGCATTTTGTGGTTTGTGTACTGGGTCGTACTCCTTGTTAAGAGTGCTAGCATTAGTCATTTCCCCAGGGGACAGTACCTTTGGTGTCCCAGGCACAGAGAGGTGTCACCTGTGGAGACACTAGGCATCACAACAAAGAACCCAGGACCCAATCCATGTAAGGAGTGGGGAGAAACCACTCCAAATAGCAAGCATCAGGGAGGAGGCATGAGCTACAATTAAGGGATGGGCTACTGGGGCACTCTGTATCTCAAAGCAGCATCCTGGAACCCCCATATTCACCACTGTTTTATAATTATGATCTGGTTTGTACAAAGTATGCTTTGTGAGGTATCATTTTAAAAATCTTGATCTGTTGAACATTAATATCCTGTTGGATTTATGTGCTATCATTGTATGTGGAGTTATGAAGTTTTGCTATGTGTATGTTCCCGAAATATGTTGTGAGGTTGGCACAGGGGTGAAAGTAATATTAAAGTCTTACTGGTATGGGGGCCACAGGCAGAAGGGGCGGGGCTGGGGTTCAGCCTTCCCCAGCCAACCCATCTGCGCTGCTGGCCCGCGCTGCCTGGGGCTCTGGTAGCGATTTAAAAGGGCCCGGGACAGCTGCCCCTTTTGCTCCCCGGAGAACTCTTCCCAACTGCAGCCCTTGGGGGAGTAGAGCGGGTAAATGATGGACAGGGGGACCTAAGAGGGGTCTAGGGAGTCTGGGCTCCCTCCCTGGTAGGATACACTATATTCTTCATAAAGAACAGAGAATCCCTGCTTTAAATGCAAAATTGAATTCTGCCTTCTAAAATTCTGTATAGAGTCATGATATCACTTCTAGTGCAGGGGTTCTCAAACTGGGGGTTGGGACCCCTCAGGGGGTTGTAAGGTTATTACATGGGGGTCACGAGCTGTCAGCCTCCACCCCATACCCTGCTTTGCCTCCAGTATTTATAATAGTGTTAAATATATAAAAAGTGTTTTTAATTTATAAGGGGGGTTGCACTCAGAGGCTTGCCATATGAAAGGGGTCACTAGCACAAAAGTTTGAGAACCACTGCCTTAGTGCTGGTGATATAGAACCTGGAAGAAGGAGGAACTGGAAAGACGGACTTCTTGCCTTGAGCAAGTCAAAGCCATTTTTCTTCTTTTGGAGTACTGTATATACTCGTTCATAAGCCGAATATTTTTGCTAAAAAAGTAACGCATCAAAGAGCGGGGGTTGGCTTATAAACAGGTCTACACCAAAATTTGATGATTTTAAACTCTATGGAATCATTGAATCGAATATATAATACATTGTCGTTTTGTTTACTTGGAGCATCTGCAGGCCTGGAGCCCCTCAGCTCCCTGTGGCCACGGTTTGCCGTTCCCAGCCAATGGGAGCTGCCGGAACTCTCCCATTGGCTGGGAACGGTGAACTGTGGCCACAGGGAGCTGAGGGGCTCTATGCCTGCAGAATCATAGAATCATAGAATATCAGGGTTGGAAGGGACCTCAGGAGGTCATCTAGTCCAACCCCCTGCTCAAAGCAGGACCAATTCCCAACTAAATCATCCCAGCCAGGGCTTTGTCAAGCCGGGCCTTAAAAACCTCCAAGGAAGGAGACTCCAACACCTCCCTAGGTAATGCATTCCAGTGCTTCACCACCCTCCTAGTGAAATAGTGTTTCCTAATATCCAACCTAGACCTCCCCCACTGCAACTTGAGACCATTGCTCCTTGTTCTGTCATCTGCCACCATTGAGAACAGCTGAGTTCCATCCTCTTTGGAACCCCCCTTCAGGTAGTTGAAGGCTGCTATCAAATCCCCCCTCATTCTTCTCTTCTGGAGACTAAACAATCCCAGTTCCCTCAGCCTCTCCTCATAAGTCATGCGCTCCAGACCCCTAATCATTTTGTTGCCCTCTGCTGGACTCTTTCCAATTTTTCCACATCCTTCTTGTAGTGTGGGGCCCAAAACTGGACACAGTACTCCAGATGAGGCCTCACCAATGTCGAATAAAGGGGAACGATCACGTCCCTCGATCTGCTGGCAATGCCCCTACTTATACAGCCCAAAATGCCGTTAGCCTTCTTGGCAACAAGAGCACACTGTTGACTCATATCCAGCTTCTCGTCCACTGTGACCCCTAGGTCCTTTTCTGCAGAACTGCTGCCTAGCCACTCGGTCCCTAGTCTGTAGCAGTGCATAGGATTCTTCCGTCCTAGGTGCAGGACTCTGCACTTGTCCTTGTTGAACCTCATCAGGTTTCTTTTGGCCCAATCCTCTAATTTGTCTAGGTCCCTCTGTATCCGATCCCTACCCTCTAGTGTATCTACCACGCCTCCTAGTTTAGTGTCATCGGCAAACTTGCTGAGAGTGCAGTCCACACCATCCTCCAGATCATTAATAAAGATATTAAACAAAACCGGCCCCAGGACCGACCCTTGGGGCACTCTGCTTGAAACTGGCTGCCAACTAGACATGGAGCCATTGATCACTACCCGTTGAGCCCGACGATCTAGCCAGCTTTCTATCCACCTTACAGTCCATTCATCCAGCCCATACTTCTTTAACTTGGCAGCAAGAATACTGTGGGAGACCGTATCAAAAGCTTTGCTAAAGTCAAGGAATAACACATCCACTGCTTTCCCCTCATCCACAGAGCCAGTTATCTCATCATAGAAGGCAATTAGGTTAGTCAGGCACGACTTCCCCTTGGTGAATCCATGCTGACTGTTCCTGATCACTTTCCTCTCCTCTAAGTGTTTCATAATTAATTCCTTGAGGACCTGCTCCATGATTTTTCCAGGGACTGAGGTGAGGCTGACTGGCCTGTAGTTCCCCGGATCCTCCTCCTTCCCTTTTTTAAAGATGGGCACTACATTAGCCTTTTTCCAGTCATCCAGGACCTCCCCCGATCGCCATGAGTTTTCAAAAATAATGGCTAATGGCTCTGCAATCTCATCCGCCAACTCCTTTAGCACCCTCGGATGCAGCGCATCCGGCCCCATGGACTTGTGCACGTCCAGTTTTTCTAAATAGTCCCGAACCACTTCTTTCTCCACAGAGGGCTGGTCACCTTCTCCCCATATTGTGCTGCCCAGTGCAGCAGTCTGGGAGCTGACCTTGTTTGTGAAGACAGAGGCAAAAAAATCATTGAGTACATTAGCTTTTTCCACATCCTCGGTCACTAGGTTGCCTCCCTCATTCAGTAAGGGGCCCACACTTTCCTTGACTTTCTTCTTGTTGCTAACATACCTGAAGAAACCCTTCTTGTTACTCTTAACATCTCTTGCTAGCTGCAACTCCAAGTGTGATTTGGCCTTCCTGATTTCACTCCTGCATGCCTGAGCAATATTTTTATACTCCTCCCTGGTCATTTGTCCAATCTTCCACTGCTTGTAAGCTTCTTTTTTGTGTTTAAGATCAGCAAGGATTTCACTGTTTAGCCAAGCTGGTCGCCTGCCATATTTACTATTCTTTCCACACATCGGGATGGTTTGTTCCTGCAACCGCAATAAGGATTCTTTAAAATACAGCCAGCTCTCCTGGACCCCTTTGCCCTTCATGTTATTCTCCCAGGGGATCCTGCCCATCTGTTCCCTGAGGGAGTCAAAGTCTGCTTTTCTGAAGTCCAGGGTCCGTATTCTGCTGCTCTCCTTTCTTCCTTGTGTCAGGATCCTGAACTCGACCATCTCATGGTCACTGCCTCCCAGGTTCCCATCCACTTTTGCTTCCCCTACTAATTCTTCCCTGTTTGTGAGCAGCAGGTCAAGAAGAGCTCTGCCCCTAGTTGGTTCCTCCAGCACTTGCACCAGGAAATTGTCCCCTACACTTTCCAAAAACTTCCTGGATTGTCTGTGCACCGCTGTATTGCTCTCCCAGCAGATATCAGGGTGATTAAAGTCTCCCATGAGAACCAGGGCCTGCGATCTAGCAACTTCTGCTAGTTGCCAGAAGAAAGCCTCGTCCACCTCATCCCCCTGGTCTGGTGGTCTATAGCAGACTCCGACCACGACATCACCCTTGTTGCTCACACTTCTCAACTTCATCCAGAGACACTCAGGTTTTTCTGCAGTTTCATACCGGAGCTCTGAGCAGTCATACTCCTCTCTTACATACAACGCAACTCCCCCACCTTTTCTGCCCTGCCTGTCCTTCCTGAACAGTTTATATCCATCCATGATAGTACTCCAGTCGTGTGAGTTATCCCACCAAGTCTCTGTTATTCCAATCGCATCATAGTTCCCTGACTGTGCCAGGACTTCCAGTTCTCCCTGCTTGGTTCCCAGGCTTCTTGCATTTGTGTATAGGCACTTAAGATAACTCATTGATCGTCCCTCTTTCTCAGTATGAGACAGGAGTCCTCCCCTCTTGCGCTCTCCTGCTTGTGCTTCCTCCCAGGATCCCATTTCCCCACTTACCTCAGGGCTTTGGTCTCCTTCCCCCGGTGAACCTAGTTTAAAGCCCTCCTCACTAGGTTAGCCAGCCTGCTGGCGAAGATGCTCTTCCCTCTCTTCGTTAGGTGGAGCCCGTCCCTGCCCAGCAATCCTCCTTCTTGGAACACCATCCCAAGTAAACAAAATGTCCCAACCAGCCAGCGGCTTACCCTGACGGGCCAGGAGCCAAAGTTTGCCAACCCTTGAAATATAGGGTTGGCTTATGAAAGGATCATACAGTTTTTGCTATTTTTACCTAACCATCTTGGGGGGTCGGCTTATAAACGAATGGGCTAATGAACAAGTATGTACAGTATATAGTCCACACTCATTCATTTTTTTGAATTTTTTTGCCTGGTCTATTTGTTTTTATTTGATCATTCTCTCTTGTGCTTAGTAATCACATTGTGCAATAAAACCACCATAACACTGTGTTTCCTGCAAGTCTGGATACAGAGTTATTTACCACCTTCCAGCCCTCATCACACCGGGAACTCTAGCAGGCACACAAATCTTTTGAGGGAAGATTGTTAGTACTATATAGTTTTATTTATCTGGACCTCAGACATAGAATGAAGCATGAAATAGCTCGTTCTATCACTTGAGGGTTTTTGCATTTAACGATTGCTGTGTTTCTTTGTTAATAAATTGCAAACCTGATAGATGAATCTTCTGCTTCTGTTGCCAATGAGAGCAGACATAAAATTAAAATAGAAAAGATGAAGTAGTGTTTGCATATAAAGAATGGAACTTAATTTTTGTTGCTGCTTGTATTCAATTCCTTTCTACAATTGACTGACTTACAGCAGCTATGAGAACTGCATGAAGACTTCCTGCTTGGGCATCTGAGATTAATTATTTCACTCTGTGCATGTGTATATGGGTAATTTGCTGGATTAGGGACTTGATCATACTCTTATTAAATTTAAATCTGCTATTGATTTTAGTGGTGCAGAAGCAGATCTTGGCTCTGTGGAATGAAAACACTCTGCAGCAGAGACCTCATCTTTGTATTTGACCACACAGCACTACAGCCACCTATGGTATTATATATCTTCTGGGAGGTTGTGGCCATCCCTCCCTGTCAGTCTCAGAGGGAAGCCAGGGTGCCCCCCCCCCCATGTCCCTGTCAAGATACCGGTTACTGGGCAATTAGCAATCTCTGAGGCCCTGGCTCTTGCGGCAGGGCCAAGCAGTCCATAGACTGGAGCCTGGCTCTCAGGTAGGGCAGAGAACCAAGCTGTCTATTACCTGACATCCTAACTCACGCAGACAAACACAGGTCTCTTGGGTCAGCGGGGATCCAGCTGAAACACACTAACCAGGATTCTAGCCATACAACCGGACTACGGTTTGGTGTCCCTGGACTACTTCCTACAACCCCCTCACAGGGTATCTTTACTCCCTGGGTGTCCTCCGTCTCCTCAGGGTATGCAGTCAGCAGTGTCCTTGTCAGCTAGCAGCTAAGGCAGTCTCTCTGGGTCCTCGGTGTTCAAGTCCCAGCAGCGGGTGGGAGGCTTCTGTCTCCTTCAGAAGCTGCGGGCCACACTTTTTATACTTCCTGCCCTACCCCTCTGCTTCCTGCTAGGCCATGCCCCCTTGCTAAAATCTATATAAGAACACTAAGCGTTTGGGGCTCCATCCTGCAAGGAGCTAAGTGCTTTGCTTTGATCCAACAAAGCATTTAAACATCTGCTTAACTTTAAGCATCTACTTAGTCCCTACTGGGCCTACTCCTGCTTAAGTGCTTTGTTAGATCAGGAGCAGAGTGTTCAGCACTTTACAGGATTGAGCTCTTGTATAACACTTTTAATCTACGATCTCAAAGCACTTGACAATGGTGAGGAAAGATAATTTTCTAAAATAATAATATATTGCTTTTCTCTTACATTGTTTTGGTCAAATGGTTGTGAATTTACTATCGCTTTAATATCCAATGTTCCCAATGTATCTGTCTTTCAAAGCCAATATCAACAAAAGGTGCATTTCTCTTTGTTCTTTACAACCAAAGATACTGTACCTTACACCATACCTTTTGGATAAATATCTGACATCAGAGTGTTGGGTGTAGTGAGCTGGTTGGGTCTGATGAGAGATAGGGTATACTATGCCAGAGGGTATTAGGACTCTTAGGGTCACTGGTATCTCATCCAGTTTCAGACTGTTCCAACTCCCTCCCCATACTTCTTCAAGGACCTTTCTCACAAGATTCTTCTACAACAAGAGGTCAGCTGCCTATTACAACTGGGAATGCTAGAGGAGGTTCCCCTAGAATTCAAAGAGAAAAGCTTCTACTCCCACTACTTCTTGATCCCAAAGAAGAAAGGTGGGTGGAGACCCATCCTTGATCTCTGACATCTCATTGCCTTTATTCAACCTTTCAAGTTCAGGATGGTCGCCCTAGCCTCCATCATCCTCAAACTAGATCCTATGGACTTTTCGTGGCTCTTGACCTACAGGATTCTTCCTTTCATATTTTGATACTCAGCGCACAGTTCATGGTAGGAACAGCACCATTATCAGTACAGGGTCCTACACTTCTATCTGCCCACAGCCCCAAGTGTCTTCACCAAGATCCTCACTGTGATGGCAGCACTTTTAAGGAGATAAGGAGTCCAGTGTACCTGTCCCTGCGTGTCTGACTGATAAGGGGCTCTTCTATTCCATAGGTCAGAGCCTCTATGCATAAGACCTTAGATCTCTTCGCCACACTAGGCCTCAAGGTTAACCGGGACAAATCAGCACTGACCCCAACACAAAGCATAGAATTTGTAGGAGCAGTATTAGATTCCCAGATGCCACAGTGCAGGTTTCAAACCAAGTCAGACCTCATGCAGCAACTTCATGTGCAACCAATAACACAAGTGAAAACCTACCTGAAGCATCTTGGTCACATCAGCATGCCTGTACATCATGCAGCATGCCAGATGTAATCTTTACCCTATCCAAGGGTGGTTGAGAGCAGTATATCAACCTAACAGAGACAGCATGGATAAGTGGATCCCCCTTCCCAGGAGATCCTGACATTAGTAGACCAGTGGACACAACCAGACCAGATATGCACAGGAGTTTCATTCTCTGCATCCCTTCCTTCGAAGAGCCTGATCATGGACAACTCCACCCAGAGGTGGTGAACACACCTGTACCAACTCCAGATTTACCAGAAGTGGCCTACTCTCAAGACATCCCTTCACATCACTGTGTTAGAGCACTGAAGTATATGTCCAGCTTGCAGTCTTACTATGCAAGTGCTTACAGACAATACTGCTATGATCCACTACAGCAACAGCAAGGAGGGGCCCAATCATCCTCCCTATGCCAAGAAGCCATGAATCTAATCTCAGAGCATTTGGCACCAGGTGATCCGGTAGCTCTCCATCTCCTGAGCCTTCAAAACACGAGCAGAGAATCCTTCAAGAGTCATATTGTTCCCTGAAACCCTCAGTCCTCCAAACTGTCGTCCACAGATGGGGACATCAAGACAGACTTATTTGCAACATGCCACAACAAATACCAAAAACTCTGCTCCAAGGGAAGAGAGATCCCAAGATCCCTCACCAATGTTTTCCACATCCTTTGTGCTCCAGACTTCATGAATGCTTTTCTGCTGATACCCATGATTCTCATGGTCCTGTGGAAGCTCAAACAAGCTTCAGAGACCATCATCGGCCTGAAACTGGGGCCGGACAGTTCTGGTACTCTGACCTCAGGAGACTATCAATCCAGAAACCAATTACCTTACCGCATCTACCTGCTCTACTGTCTTTGAACAACAGCCAGGTCCTACATCTGTGCTCAGAGTCCCTGCATCTGTCAGCCCAGATGCTGGCTGGTTGACATCAGCTGAGAGGAGCTGCTCAAATGCAGGTCTTGATATCCTGCTTCAGAATAGGAAACCATTCATGAGACAATTCTACTGAGCTAAATGGAAGCGGTTCTCCATTTGGGCGGAGCAGTAGTGATTGAGGGCCATGCAAGGTTTGATCCTCAATATACTGGACTACTTGATCTCATTGAAATGGTCAAGACTATCTCCCAGTTTGATTAAGTTGCATTTGGCCACCAGCTTGGCTTACCAACCCCCAATACAGGCCCATAAAATATTCTCCCTCACTGCAGGGATGAGATTCCTTGAAGGATTGACCCAGGCCTTTCTGCCAGTCCTCCGTGAGATCTCAATTTAGCGCTGACAGGATTGATGGGACCTTTTGATGAAAACAGCCTTCCTGTTGGCCATTACATCGGCCAGGAGAATAGGTGAAATTCAGGCCCTCGTGGGAGGTACCCCTTATACTGGCTCTCACAATAACAAGGCCACTCTGAGACCTCATGTTAATTTCTTGTCTAAGTTTATTTTGGAATTTCACATTAACCAATCAGATCACCTCCTGGTCTTCTTTCATAAAACTAATTTGACACTGGCTGAAGAAAAATCCATACACTAGACATGGGTAGAGTGGTGTTCTTTTATATGGACAGAACCAAATCAATTAGGACCTCACTGAGATTGCTTGTGGTATTTGCAGAATGAACGAGAGGGCAGCCAATATCCTCACAGAGACTCTCCACATAGATTTCAGGCTGCATATTTACCTGCTACTGTTACGTCGTCACAAAGAAGGATCCACCTGGACATGTCAGATCCCATTTGCCTCAAGTGTAAGATGGTCACCACTTTGAACAATATCCCCTTGACAAACATTTGTAGGGCAGCAATGTGGAGTTCAGTCCACATGTTCACTACTCACTATGCCTTGCTACAAGCTTCTGGATCAGATGCAATCTTTGGTAGGGCAGTCCTCCAGCCAATATTTCAGCAGGACTCCTCTTACCCACCCCCAAGCTCAGGATACTGCTTTCTAGTTACCAAGTGTGGAATTTGTGTGGACCATCACTTGAAGACAAAACGGTTACTAACTCTATAATAACTACGATTCTTTGAGATGTGTGGTCCACACAGATTCTACGACCGGCCCTCTATCTCCACTAATCTGAGTTCTGACTCTAGGGATTGTTATAGGTGAAGGAACTAAGTGGTACCTGAGGCAGCCCTGCCCCCTCAACTACGATGATTGCAAGGTTTTTGAGGATGCAGAGATGGCCCCAACAGGTGCTGCTATTCAAAAGACTCTGATCTCATGCACATGAGGCACATGAGCACCGAGAGTGGAATCTGTGTGGACAATGCATTTTTAAGAACTACAGTTATTGTAGGGTAAGTGACCATACTTTCCTCCCCCAATACTCCAAGTGTGTTACCCTCCACTTTGCAAGATCCTTCTCTGGCTCCCTGTTTTCTTCCATATCACATACAGATTCCTCATCTTAACATTCAGGATCCTGCATGGCTTCACCCTTAGTCACATTTCCTCTCTAATCTCCTGCTATTCCCTCACTTGGACACTTTGTTCTGCTATATTCTTCTCATCACAATGCTCATTTTTTTCATCTTTTTGGGGAGGGTGATTGTTAAGGAATCCCTGAGAAAGGAGAAAAGTAGCACTGTTCTTAAACCTTCAGGGGAGTAGGGTGAAGGAATGTTCCCCATTCCTTACTATTCTCCCTTAAATTCCATCTCCAAAATGCCAGACTATATCCATACTCTGACTTCAACTTCTGATATTTTCACTAAAGAGTTTTGTCTTTACTATTATAATTCCTTATAGTTTCTACTTAAAGAAAATCCCAAACTTCTCCTGCAATGATTCAATACAACAGAATTCTGATATTGCCTCAATTCTTGCTGACCTGTGACTTTTAAAATTAGGTTGCAGTCAGTCCATCTCTGCCTAATGACCAATTGTTAGAAAGTGGCTAATTTATTCTATCTTGTGGATAAAACTGAAGAGTGAACTATTTTTTTGCCCCTCACTTACGTAAGAACTTCTCCTTTTTATGAGCTAAGAAAGAAAAGGAGAAACAGCTAAACTAAACTGAAGTTTTCTTTCAGGTGGGAAACACTGAATTCTCCTCCCAATTTTAGCTAAATTGCAGTCACACTGCATCAATTAGTTAACCCCTTAATAGAGAGAAAAATGAGAACCAGTTTTCTTACTGCTCTGAGGACATCAGAAATAAGGCATGCTGCAATGATTTAAAAGAAAAACGCTTTTATGCATCAGCTGTGTTATTTTCATTCATTCACTACCCACATATGAATTCTTTCAGTACACAAGGTGATAAATTATATTTATTATTTCTTATGGGTATTGTGGTAGCACCCAAAAATCCCAATCAGGTTCAGAGCCCCGTTATGCTAGTTGGTAGACCAACACAAGGAGAACTCAATCCCTACTCCAAAAACCTTACAATCTAATTTGAAACAAGATGCAACAAGCAATTGTAAGCGGGACAAGGAAGAGGATACAGAAGGAGAAAGGCAACAACAAGATCACACAGTTACTTAGGCAAGCTATATGCACAACTTGATTTATTCAGTCATCTGAATTTTGTCATTATTTGTCAGCCATTCTGACCTCTGCTGAATTAATCCATCATTACTTGGCTGATTTCTTGTATCAAGGTAGAAGTGGCTCCTGAGAAAGGATTTGAGAGGAAGAGGCAGAAAATTAGGCTGCTGAGTCTGGCACTGGGTGTTGATGGATCAGAGGGTATGAGAAGGGAAGATATGGTAAGAAAGAAGAGTGGCTAATTAGGAAGGGATAAAGTTCTGAAGGCCCTTGAAGGCAAGAACAAGTAGTACTGCTCAGCTTTAAATGAAAATCCACATTTCACAGGCATAATCTCAGCATAAATTAACAATACACTTGCCTAGTAAACTGAATATACAACATTTTTCTCAAAAGCAGCAGTTGTAATTACTTTTGCTAAAATGCATAGTCAGTTGATGAATATGGATAATATTTCCCTCATAACTTTATCCCATAAAATATTTAAATATCATAATAAAGTTGACGCAAATGATTTAATTAAAATCCCCACAATTCTTAGGCTAGAGTTAAGGTTAATGTGTTATATGTGTGCTTCTTTGTACTTGTTAAAAATAAAGTGATTTTGGCTATTATGCAGAGAGTGAAAAATATAATTTCCTTAACTTTTCACTTCCTGGGTTTTGCGAATTATACATGGCTGTTACTTAGCAGCCTTGACTGTTTTTAAAATAATATTGTGTTTTTGAAATACTTAACATGATGTATTTGTAGACAGTTATATTTTGTTTAATCTAAACATCTGGTTCTACTGTATTAAATTCCTAAATAATTCTTTGACTATTTCTTATCCTAGAATTAATTATACAAATGTTTGTTTGTTCCAACATTCTGTCGAAATAATCCATTAAGTGTCACATGTGGTGGTATGTATGTGGGAACACATTAGCTAAGTTACACCAGTATGTACTAAGGTCCTTATTCAGCATAGCATAGCACTTTTGCATATGCTTAAATCCCATTGAAATAGCAATATAGAGTGCACCTGACTGGCTCTGCTGGCCAGAGAGGGAGAAATGGTGTCATGGCCTGGATCTCTCCAAGTTCCCTTTGGAGAGATGTATGTTTAGGAAGTGGAATAATCTATCCAGGGAAATATGAAAAACTCCAGTGTGGGATCACTGAAAATAGACTGAACACACCAGTGCAATGTGTGTTCTTGGTAGAGCATATGTCCAATTAAAGCTTTTACAGTTGCAAAGGTAACATTCACAAACACAAAGTGAGAGACAAGGTGGGCGAGGGAATATCTTTTATTGGACCAACTTCTGTTGGTGAGAGAGACAAGCTTTCGAGCCACACAGAGCTCTTCTTCAGGTCTGGGAAAGGTACTCCGAGCATCACACCTAAATGCAAGGTGGAACAGATTGTTTAGCATAACTGGTTAGCACTAAAAATCACGGATGGAAGAGAGACACTGGATTTATGGATTATTACAACAGTCTGTAACCCACTAACCTCTTCTTTTTGTCTTATGACTGCAGAGATGTTAACAGACCATTTTACCTCGAATGGTTCTTTAGAATATGTGCTAACTACATATGCCAAAATACTTGAGCAAGAAGAAGAGCTCTGTGTGGCTCGAAAGCTTGTCTCTTTCGCCAACAGAAGTTGGTCAAATTAAAGATATTATCTCGCCCACCTTGTCTCTAGATATCTTGGGCTGGGCCCGATATGGCTACAACTACACTGTATAAAGTGATGCAGTCATTCCTGCCCTCTTACTCTCCATTTTACCTACCAGACTCCTTTCTATTGGCTTCCATTTGTTGAAAGATACTTATTTGGCTTAAATAATCTTTTGTATCTCACCATTTAATAATACTTATTACCATGTCTTCGTGCTTCCTGGTTTGTTTAGGATTATGCATTCCTTCTGTGCTTCTGTTTTGGGTATGCTCAAGTATTTTGGCTGAGTCTAGGAATTTTATTTTCATGTTGACTTTTTAAAAAATCTCTCTTTCTAAAGTGTAGTGCCCAGTGCTCGATTTGTCTCTCTCCCCCAAACATATCGAACGCACTTATATTGTTGTCACTATTACTTACTGTTGCTACTTGAACCAGCTGCTGTGTGTGTGACTTGGGAGTGAGCCAAAAGTAGCTCCTTGTGTTCTAAGGCTCATCTGTTGATCCACCCTGCTAGCGAGGGTTAGAGCCCTGCTTAGAGCTGATGATGTTCTACTGACTCACTGGGCTTTTCTATAAAGGCAAAAAGGTGTGGAGTTTTTTCAACTGACTTAACAGAACTAGATTGAAAACAACCCTTAATACCAGTGTAGACACCAGTTAACACCTTATTAATCATGTTTATTATCATAGTGGAACCATAACCATTAGGGCCAACCCAGAATGGGGCCCCATTGGGCTAGGCACTGTACAGACATAGAGTAGTAGACAAAGTGCTTACAATATAAAGAGACAAGACAGACAGAGGATGGGAAAAGAGGTAGAACACACAAGCAGAGTGAGCAATATGCTGGCAGCAAATGTTGTGTTAGTACCGCTTTTGTGGCCCCGGAGGGGTTACTTAGGAGGGATCGGCTGAGTGCAGAGAAGAGGGAAGGAGGGTGAAAGGGTCAGGGCAGGAAGAAGAGGCGGATAAGAGGGGCAGGTGTGGAGGAGGTAGGAGGTGGGTTGGAGAAAATAGCCAATCAGCACAGCACAGAGAAAACCCAGACAGAACTGGAAAAATGTTCTGAATGTCCAGAGGTCCCTGCTTTGGCTGCTTCTGATGCTACCAACTGGAATCTTTGGCTGGCTACTCAAGGGGAGGCATCACCAGGTGCTAATGCTCCCAGTGTGGTGGTGGTAGTGGGGTCTTTCCTGCACAGTTCTGGGTCCAGAGGGGTGCTGGGAGGAGGGATGGCCCAAACTGCAGTCCCAGATGCTTTGGATCCATTTGCTCCTACTACCTGGAGTCTCTGCTTTCTCCTCTGCAATTTTGCTCCAAAGTCACATAGTGGAGGGGCAAGGAGGGGAGGAACCAACTTAGATCATTCAAGTTGGTTGTGTGGCATGGCGTGATGGTACGCCACCAGCTCAGAGGCTTTAAAGGTATTAAACTGTGTCTACATGGACATGAAGGGCTATTTTTAATCAAGTTAAGCTAACTCTATTGCAAAACACACTGTTTTATATTACACAAAATGAATGTTAAAAGAACATTAAGGTTGCAAAGTCAAACACTCAAAAGTTATGAAATGCAAGAATGAAGATTGCTTGTGCAACCTTAACTTTGCACTCTTGGATGTATGTGTTATGAGACAGTCTTTAATTACATGACCACATACCACTTCTTCCACAGGACCCCTGCCTCATTCAGTGCACAGGATAGATGGTGCTCACTGAATGAGCAGCTATTCAAAATTTTGTTTTATCCTTGTCGTTTAATGCATAGTCTATTCCCTATTTACTGCATGCTATTCAAACCCTGAAGCCAGATTTATTAATTTCTTCATTGGCTTTTCTATGGTACTCATCACTATCATATCAGAGTGCTTCAGAAACATCAATGAATTTAAACTCTCAAAAACTCTGTGAGGTAAGGAGGTAGTATTATTCCCATTTTACAGATGGCAAACTAAGGCATGGAGAGATTAAGTTTAAAAGTATCCACTAATTTTGGGTGCCCAATTTGAGACACTTAGTACCTGATTTTTCAGAGTATTTAGCATTATATAGTACTTTATATGTCCAAAGCCCAGCTTCTAGTGACATCATTTGCAGCTGTGAACGCTCAGCGCTTCTCTAAATTAGATCCCAGAGTCTCAAGGCAGGTACCCAGAACATGAGGAATACACAATTAGTGAGTACCTGTGAAAAGTTTGGTTTACGTGATTTGCTTAGCATCACATAGGAACTCTGTGGCAAAGACAGGGATAGAGACAGTTCTCTGGGGCAGCATTCAACTGCCTTAATCATGAGACCATCCTTTCTCTTCCTGCAATCCCCTGCCTCATTCACGACACAACTTCCAAATTCTGCAAAAATGAGGCAGAAGTTCAACAGACAACTCTTTTGTTCACTATACAACCCTGATTCATCCCCAGAGCAGCTCCAGCTAGGGTGACCAGACATCCCGATAAAATCGGGACTGTCCCAATTTTTCGGTGTTTGTCCTGCGTCCTGACCGATCAGTGGTCGGGATGCAATTTGTCCCGATATTTCGCTCTGCCGGCATTTTTTTTCCCTCCGCCGGCGGACACCCCCGGTGTCCCGATATTTTCTTCCTCTCATCTGGTCACCCTAGCTCCATCCTGGGCACTGAAGGAGGCAGAGGTTTTGTGGAAAAAATCGTATGTGATCATGTAATTAAACCCTGTATCAGAATGCATATGCAGAGGGGGCCGAATTAAGGTTGCACAAGTGCTAGAGCTTTTGAAAGAAAAGGTTACCAGAATTTTTTTAACATTGAAAAACAACGTATTTTTCCCAAACCTCATTCTTGGAAACCACAGAACTGTTTTGGCTGAAATTGTCCAAAGCAGTTCAGCCCAAGGTAGACACATGGCATGGAAAATTTCAGCCTGAGTCATTAAAGTCTGGTAAAGTTATAAGCAATTGAAAACTGGCTTTTATAATGGGAAGTGGTGGATAAAAGGCAGGGCTATGAGCCCTGCCTATAACTATTAACACCAAAAATCTTGCCTTGGGAATACATCAAAGAATTTTTTTAAAATAGCACAGCAGTAGGTATTCAACAAATAGAACATCAAGCACACCAACAAACTAAGACTAAACTTTTAAGGTTCTTAACATGTCTCTAGTTCATAGCCTATTACTATGGCCTCGTTGACTAAGCTGTAAGATTTCTGGAAAGGGTAGTGACTCTTCACTGCAAAATAAGCCTGGAACTAGAGGTGCTGGGGGGCTGCCGCACCCCCGGGCTTGAAGTGGTTTCCATTATATACAGAGTTTACAGTTTGGTTCAATGGCTCACAGCACCCTCAGTATACAAATTGTTCCAGCATCCCTGTGTAGATGAGTTGATTCACTGTATGAACCATCTCAGAAAAAAACAGAATCAGCATGTATTACCCAAGTAATGAAATTTGTTGAAGATATTAAGACACAAAGCAGGAGGAAAAAAAACATAATTTAAAAACAAAATAGACTAGTCAGTCTGTAGCATGTATTATGCTACAATGTATTATGAAAGCAGCTTGGCAAACTGAGAAAATGTCCATATCTGTAACATTTCACAGTTGCTTGTTATACTAATGCATAATTTCCACACAATTGCATTTCATAACTAGATTTCTACCTGCACAGTTAGTGCTCTATTACACAACAAATATGAATATGAGAAAAACTTTCTTCAGTGTACCATTGTTTATACAGCAAGATATACTAGTGTTGGATGTTTTGATGAGGTTATGGGCAAATATTGATTCCTCCAGGTACTTGCTTTATTGAGAGCACTCTGACCAGCACAAACTGATCTCCTCAGAAGTGTCATTTTCTGGAAATGGGATGCCATCCCAGCATCAATGCCCCAATTCAGCATTAATTTTAAGCATGTGACTAGTCTCATTGACTTCAGTGAAACTACTCGTGCTTAAATACCCTGCTGAATCAGGGCCTAACCAATGAGTATTCCCCAAAAGGTTCAATTGTGCCCCTGAGGCACAGCCCTGAGCTGTTGATGGTGTAAAGCCACACTGCCTAAGGGAGAGCAGGGGAGGTATTGTTTCAGAATGGTGTTGCCAGCCTGTTCTGCCTCTTCTGCTATGTATTAGCTTGTAAATGTTTGTAGCTGGAGGTGAAGAAAATGCTGACGTGCTGAGAAGAGCTGAATGAATAACATGAAAATGTGAACATTTAGCTTCCTTCTGCTCACAGACTGTCTATGAGGAAGTCATAATTCCCGGGAATGTATTCATTCACATTTCTTCGAGAATTTTTCCTTCCTGGATTGTCACAAACAGTTTTTTGCAAGTATCTATATTTGATATTTGAAATTCAAGCTACATTGTAGTTGTGATTGATCACAAAAGTCACATGGAATTGTTTCTGTTCCCTAATAGGACAAGCATAATTCTTTTATATAATTGAATTTTCTAGTGCAAATACCTGAGAGACTTCATGTTCCATAAAGACTAGAGTGTGCAAGTTTAAAATGGGCTTGTTGTGTGCATGTGTTCTAATAAATAATACCTAGCTCTTATATAGTGCTATTCATCAGTAGATATCAAAGAACTTTTCAAAGGAAATCTGTAGCATTATCCCCATTTTACACCTGGGGAAAGTGAGGCACAGACAGGGGCATGACTTGCCCAAGGCCACTAGCAGACCTTGGGCAGAGCTGGGAATAAAAATACAGGTCTCCTGAATCCCAGTCTAGTGCTCTTTCTACTATTCCACACTACTTAATCTCAATTGCAGACTAGAATCCTGGAAGATATAGACCTGGAAAGGATATACCCAGTGTGCAGAGTAACTACATCAACTTGGAGTGAAATTTCTAACTAGCTAAGGAAAAAATCATGCCAGTAGAGGTAGATTACTATAATTAGTTAGAAAAAAATGTTTTTTGCATTCTGGATTTTTAAAATATTTCTAATTTATGAACCAACTGCTTGCTTCTTCTGCTACCTTTTACAATATTTATTAATGCATATGTTAAGAGGTGCCACCTTGTGGATTTCAGAGGAGCTTTGTAAAAAATGCTTAGACAAACGTTTGATGAGCACAGTCTCATTAAACTTTGTCTGAACAGTATGTTTTGTTTTGTTTTTTAAATATCCCTGATATATTCTCAATTATGTATTTCAGTTATGGAGATTTTGTTCTATACTGTTAATGAAGATTTCAGAAAGGGATATTTTCTTCCAGTCTCTCATACAGGTGGAATGCTGTTTACTGTTCATTACGGAAGTCAAGTTTGGCTAACTCCCATAGTGCCTAGTGAGTAGCATGAGGTTTATTTAAATAAACAGTGCTTTGGAAAGAAGAGGTCTGGCTAAAGTTAGGGATTGCAAGTCAACCTTTAGTTCTTGGATTTATTAGGACTGCTTTCTGTATCTTGAGCATTGACCATAACCAGATGAAATTGCCATTTGACAAGTCAGCTTGGGATTTTATCCGTCAGAGAGGAAAACACTGGCAGTGGATAACATTGGACATTTATCACCTCCAAGTTGTTCCTTTACGGCTGTACTTTTAATATCTTCCATTCTAAGTATAGAGAATAAAGCTCACTGAAACAGGAGGTTATTGGTTTATGGGAAATTTCACTTTTTCAGTATTTGGTTTCATTTTGAATCAGAACAAATCCATCTTTTTAAAATTCCTATGAACCAGAAATCCTGGGGGGGGGGGAGGGGGGATTGTTTAGGAGACACCAACAAGTATTGTTTCTACTCCCTGGGACCCTCACAGCTGCTGAATAAAATCAACATTCTTATCAGTTTGACTCAGCAGCTGCCAGAGTTACCAGGGTCTTTGGCTCCCAGGCAGGAGCAGCTTGAGGAACTATAAGAAGAGGGTGTCAGGCGGAAAGAGCTAATCCCCAGAGCAACCAGGAGGAGGTTCTGCCAAGCAGTGAGTAGAGGTTCCTATGACAATGGTGCAATAATAAGACATTAGAAGTTCTGTAGTTTGTGCCCCTTAATGTCAGGAACGGTGCATAGGGGTCTTCTTACCATGGGGACTGTCAAAAGTCAGGTAGGATATAAGAATGGTCTGTGTTTTTAATGTGGGTTTAATGATGGGTAAGTGAAAGTATAATTATAGAATTGTAGGACTGAAAGGGTTGAGAGTTCATCTCCCTCCTCCTTGTAACAACCTTTCATATATTTAATAACTGTTACGTCCCCTCTCAGTTTTCTCTTCTTCAGGCTAAACAAACTGAATTTTTTTCAATCTTCCCTCATAGGTCATGTTTTCTAGATCTTGAATAATTTGTGTTGCTCTTCTCTGGACTTTCTCCAATTTGCCCACAACTTTCCTGAAATGTGGTGCCCAGAACGGGGCACAATACTCCAGTTAAGGCCTAATCAGCCTGGAGTAGAGTGGCAGAATTACTTCTCGTGTCTTGCTTACAACACTTCTGCTAATACAGCCCAGAATGATGTTTGCTTTTTTTGCAACAGTGTTACACTGTTGACTCATATTTAGCTTGTGATCCACTGTGACTTCCAGATCCCTTTCTGCAGTACTCCTTCCTAGGCAGTCATTTCCCATTTTGTATATGTGCAGCTGATTGTTCCTTCCTGCATTTTCCTTATTGAATTTCATCCTATTTACTTCAGATAATTTTTCCAGTTTGTCCAGATCATTTTGAATTTTAACCTTATTCTCCAAAGCACTTGCAACCCCTCTCAGCTTGGTATTGTCCACAAACTTAATAAGTGTACTCTATGTCATTATCTAAATCATTGCTGAAAATATTGAACAGAACCAGACTCAGAACTGATCCCTGCAGGACCGCATTCGATATGCCCTTCCAGCTTGACTGTGAACCACTAATAACTAATCTCTGGGAGTGGCTTTCCAATCAGTTATGCACTCACCTTATAGTAGCTCCATCTAGGTTGTATTTCCCTACTTTGTTTGTGAGAAGGTCATACGAGATAGTATCAAAAGCCTTACTAAAGTCAAGATATGCCACATCTACCACTTTCTCCCTATCCATAAGGCTTGTGACCCTGTCAAAGAAAGCTACTAGGTTCATTTGACATAATTTGTTCTTGACAAATCATACTGACTGTTATTTATCACCTTATTATCTTCTAGATGTATGCAAATTGATTGCTTAATTATTTGCTACATTACCTTTCCTGGTACAGAAGCTAGGCTGACTGGTCTTTAATTCCCTGGGTTGTCCTTATTTCCCTTTTTATAGATGGGCACTATATTTGCACCTTTCCAGTCCTCTGGAATCTCTCCCATCTTCCATGACTTTTCAAAGAGAATCACTAATGGCTCAGATAGGGTCATGCTAGAAGAACATGACAAAAGATTGAATACTGTATTTCAAATTACATGAGAAAATAGCTTGAAACTGAACAAAACCAAATGCCTTTAAAAATATGGAAATCAGGTACTTAGAAAAATATATCTAAAGGAATAATACCTTCAGAAAACGTATTACAAAAACAAAACTAGATAACTAGTAGCACAGAATGTAAAAGAAGTGTTGGGTGATGAGAGTGATTATTTTAGTGGGTGGATGCATCCCAAGGCATCTAGCAAAAACAACGTTTCTAAGATGGCTCAGAGGACATGGAGTGCACACGAACAGCAAACCATTATGAACAATGGGATGCTTGGAAAAAAATTCTCACCACACTACCAGTGTTATAGTACTTTGATGAGTAACTGCCAAATAAGGTTCTTAGGAGTGCTTCACAAGATGGGGTGCGTGTGCACGTGTAATGAGTTAAAACTCCCAGCAAAATTAGACCTTGCATCCTTGATCTCAATTGAGTATTAAGGCAAAGAAATTAAAAAGGAAATAACTGCATATAAACTTGCTACAGTCACTCAGAGGTCTCTCATGCAATGTGGAAGTTCATGTAGACAGAGGCTACAAAAAAAGAAATTCTGCAAAGTTGTTGTGATGTTGCACTCCAGAAGCTTTATGAAAATATGCTTATGATGTAACTGGAATATGCTTTATGCAAAAGGTATCTTGTAAGGTATCATTACAAAGGTTATAATCTACTGTGTGTGTTCATCCTATTTGTTTTCATGTTTTATTTCTATGTCTGGAGGTAGGACAATAAGATATAAACTTGTATTACTGATGTAAACACATTAAGTGGAAGCCATTAAGGGTGCTTCAGAATCAATGACCTGTAAATGGCTCTGTTTACTTGCAAACCTTCCTGTGTACATGTGGGCAAGCCCAGGAAGAATGGAGACTGGGGTCTCACAGGACATGTGACCATGTCACATGATACTAAAATCCATCTTAAATCTGTTACTTTTCCATTTAGAAGGAGAGGTGGGGACCCAGAGAGACAAAAGATTCCCACCTTGTGTCAAAGCTATAAAAGGGGGTGGAGCAGAAGAAAGGAGGCGGCCAGTCATCAGAAAACCCCTGCTCACCACCTAAAATATCTGCTGGAACTAACAAGGACTGTACCAGTGGACAGGATTGGGCCCAGACTAGGAAGGAGTCTAGTCTGTGAAAGAAGCTTATTGGAACATCTCTGAGGGTAAGATATTACCAGTAATCAGTTTCTTAATGGATTAGGTTTAGACTTGCGTGTTTTTGCTTTATTTTGTTTGGTGAATTACTTTGTTCTCTCTGTTATTACTTGAAAACTCTTAAATCCTACTTTTTATACTTAATAAAATCACTTTTGTTTATTATTGAACCCAGAGTAAGTGATTAATACCTGGGGGAGCAAACAGCTGTGCATATCTCTCTATGAGTATTACAGAGGGCGGACAATTTATGAGTTTATCGTGTATAAGCTTTATACAGAGTAAAACGGATTTATTTGGGGTTTGGATCCCATTGGGTCTGGGTGCTGCAGAGGTAACATGCTGAGCTGTTTTTGGTTAAAGTCTGCAGCTTTGGGGGCATGGCCCAGACCCTGAGTCTGTGTTGCAGCAGGCTAGCATGTCTGGCTCAACAAGGGTAGGGTTCTAGAGTCCCAAGCTGGCAGGGAAAATGGGCTCAGAGGTAATTCCAGCACATCAGGTGACAGTCCCAAGGGGGTCTCTGTGACTGAACCCATCACAGTTGTAGACTTTTGTTAAGGGAAACCAAATCATATTGCTTTCTGTGTTAACATATCAGATTTGAAAGTGTTTACATGAAGGACATAGTGGTACTGAAATATCAAAAAGACATAGACAAATGTCAATATTTTGAACCAGTTTAACTATGGACAAAGACTAATAGCACAATAAAATAGATTGCTATATGTAGAGTTAAGGAATGTAGATAGTAGGGAAGATCCGTATGTATGTATGTGAGCTATAAAGCAACATGATTGAAATGTAATAAAATATCTTCAGAGCTATTATTTGGCAGGAGCATTCAATAAAAATGCCCATTAGCAAAAAGTGTATCCCACTATTTTGAATAAATAGAGCAAAACAATGATTGAGAAAGACTTTGTTTTTCTTTTGAAGCTTAAGCAAGCATCTAAATTGCCAGGTAATTCTGTGGGTCATATCAGGCAATCTACCAAGAAGAGAGGGGTAAACTGCAGTGCTGATTGAGATCAGTTACTACCAGATCATACTTGGTACATAGAGATGCTGGGAAAATTTGGTGAAAAGTTAAAATTTTGCTAATCAGTGAGAAAAACAAACAAACAAACAAAAACCAACCCTCCCTTCCCCCCACCCACCCCCGGCCAAAAAAACCCCCCACACCTATCATTGGTATTATAACCAATTTAGGAACTGAAGTTTTGATCATTAACCAAAAATTTGAAAAATAAAGGGAATGAATGAGTCAACATGCCACCAACTAGCTGAAGAAATGATCTTGAAATAAATGAAGTTTGAAAACCTGAGTACCATAAAGTATGTTAATAGTGAAACAGCTAGTACTACAGAGATTACAGAGACACACATTCTGGGCACGCTATTCACAGATGATAGATTTTAAGGCCAGAAGGGACCATTATGTTCATGTAGTCTGACTTCCTGCATATACAGGCCATAGAATTTCAGCAAGCGATTCTGGCATCAAGCCTAGTGGCTTCTGGTTGAGCTAGAGTAGATTATCCAATCTTGATTTTAAAAATTCAAGTAAAAGAGAACCCTCCACATACCTAGGTAAACTGATTATCCCATAGTTTAAAAATGTATGCCTTATTTCTAGTCTGAATTTGTCTAACTTCTGCTTCCATCCATTTGATCTTTCTCTGACTTTGTCTGGTAGATTTAAAAGATATCTACTAACAGAAATCTTCTCCCCACATAGGTGTTTACAGAATATGATCAAGCTACCTTTTAACCTCTTGGATAAACTAAATAAATTGAGTTTCTTTAGTCTCTCCCTGCAAGGCAGGTTTTTCAGTCCTGGGAGCTGATGTTCATTTGGTTATCCACCATGGTCCTAAATCTTTTCCTGAGTCACTACTTTTCACGATACAGTCCCCCATCCTATAAATGTGACATGCATTTTTGGTTTTGAGATATGTGACCTTGCTTTTTGTATTAGAATATCTCCAAAGATAAACTTGCTAACTGATTTGCAATGTTTAATGTTAGTTTTGACAAAAGAAATGTATTGAGTTACTCCTGCATCAAAAACACAGGAAGCACCAGGAGTGAGTGATGACAAAAGGTAGGGCTGACTCACTCGGATCACTCCAAAATGATTAGGGCTGTACTGAAAGGAGAACAATAAAAGCTGAGTAGAATTTTGCTGGCCTCTCAGAGTGCTTCTAGACAATAGAGGTAAAATGAAATATGTTCTTTATGCAAATTATGTGTTCGTAGAAGTAAAAAAAATCTAAATCTATATTTCTCTATCTTAAACCAACCATATATTTTTTGAACCAAATCCTGTGGTCCTTACAGATCAGTAAAAAGTGCTCATTAGTTGATTAGGCATTTTGGCATTAGATTTGACATGTAACATCATAAGGTGATCTATCTTCATATTCATCTGGTAAGTAGATTATTCTCAAATAAAAAAAGTTTTATTGTAAACTAACAGTATTAAATCAGGTACCTTATTTGCATAATTTCCTACCACTTACCATTTTCAGTTGATAAAGGCCCCTTTAAAAAAAAAAAACATTCAACACAGTAATTGCAAGCTTCAGCATTTTGTCAACACAGATTCTTGGATTTTTGCTTCGGTAAATTTTAGAATTGGATGAAGCTGATTAGAAAAACAGAACACATAATTAAACATTTATGCTTTACTTTAATCAACAACTGTTAAAAGATAGCTTTCTATAGCAACTTTATTGGCATTTCTGGTGGGGCTGGAAGGTGTTACAATAGCGGCAGAGATTGCTGTAGCCATAGTTGCATTAGCAGTCCCGTGATGGCTTTGCTTCTGCTTTGTGGACTCGGAGAAGGATTCCTTCCCACCCAATACCAAATCTGGGGAAGCAAAAAGTTAAGAAATCTGGGAAATATACGTAAATGAGGCAATACCCTAATTTGCATACTTGGGAACAATGCATAATTACATCAGCTACATAAATCATGTCAGCTGTCCAGATTACTCAGGTCCAAATGTCTCACCATGAATTATTTCTCATTTCTTTTTGATGACAGAAGAACATAATTAAAAGGCCAGGTCTCCATATTGTTCCTCCCACCCATGAAGGGTCATTGTCTCCCCTTGGCCAGATCTTCCACCCAGACCAATAATGGGTCAGCAGGGGGCAGCATGATGAATAAGTTGATGTTCTTGTCCTCCTGCTCATGAAGTTGATGGGTTGCGAGCTGGGAAAGATTCCACAGTTGCTGAAAGGAGTGGGTATCAGGCCAGGGTGTCTGATTCCCTGAGAAGAGTGGTGGTGGTGCATTGGGACCCATCAGCTGTAAGGACCCATAGAGCCTTAGCAGCTGAAGCACCGACTGTGCTTGCTCAGCCATTGTGCCCCTGGTGATACTGGGTCAGATACGGGCTAGTACCACAGCATGCTGGAGGCCCTAAGAAAGACCAGGGGGCTGAGGCCCCATACCAGCTAGGGCCAGCATCTGACAAAACAGAGACGCAGCCTAGCCACCTCTCTGCCCACACACAGATCTACAACAACCTTTGTGATGAGGTTTACTGTGCTGTCCCTAACCCTTCCCTGGCCCCTGAGAAGTACAGATTTGGTCAAAGTGACACCCTACATAGGCCCTTTCTAGTCACCACTTCATGGCTTTGAGTGCAGTCTCCTTGGCTGAAATCCACCAGGAAACTTAACCATAGTGATGTTGTCTCAAGTGTCAGCCCTGCAGCTCTGCCAGTGAAAAGGGGACATTGTAGTAGCTGGTTCAGAGCCAGGAGCAGGGTGTCAGAAACTCCCTATGCCCTGCCTGTTTACTTGAACTGTGCACAGGGACTAAGATTTGGCCATAATGTATTACCTAGCTAATACTGTGTCAGTGCTAATTCATCCCTTCTGTTCAACGCATGAAATGCACAGAGCCAAACCAATCAAACTGAGCATCTTCCTCACTGAGCTCAGACAGATTTTATACTAAAATTACAAAATTAACAGTGAGCCTCTGGTAATAGGTGTTTAATTACCAATTTCATGACTGACTTCTTTGTCCATCTCCCCCCCCACACACACAATTGTAAACAGAGATGCAAAACAACTGCTAGAAATTATGACAGTGTCACTTGTACCACAGGCTATGCATAAAGTACTGTAGCCAGCAATCATCTAGCTCCACTTGCCAAGGCCCAAATGTGTAGGAGACTATGTGTGGCAAAGACTCAAAAAGAGAGATACAAAAATATTCACACAGGAAACTTCCTTCTGTAAGCTCAGTGTCATGGTTCTTGTTTGATGTAAACAATTTACATGAAGATACCTCCAATTAGTGCGGAAGGCTGGTAACTAAAATGAGTGACATCTCTCAGAATAAGTGACATTTGAGAAGTATGCCAGTGCCATCAAAACTCAGGGGGACAGCTCATCAGCTGAAGTAAATCAGCATGGCTTTATTGCATTCAGTGCAGCCATGTCAATTTACCCCAACTGAGGATCTGGCCCAGAGATTCTTGCATATTTCTTGGCAAGTATTTTATTCTGAGGCTGGAAACAAGTAGGTTATTGCATCTTGGAGGTTTCTGAACAAATGCCTTTGAGTACATGGTAGGAGAGGGATAGCAAGGGAATAATAATAGGGAGATAATACGGTGCACAGACAATCCAGGAAGTTTTTGGAAAATGTAGGGGACAATTTCCTGGTGCAAGTGCTGGAGGAACCAACTAGGGGCAGAGCTCTTCTTGACCTGCTGCTCACAAACAGGGAAGAATTAGTAGGGGAAAGCAAAAGTGGATGGGAACCTGGAAGGCAGTGACCATGAGATGGTCGAGTTCAGGATCTGACACAAGGAAGAAAGGAGAGCAGCAGAATACAGACCCTGGACTTCAGAAAAGCAGACTTTGACTCCCTCAGGGAACAGATGGGCAGGATCCCCTGGGAGAATAACATGAGGGGCAAAGGAGTCCACGAGAGCTGGCTGTATTTTAAAGAATCCTTATTGCGGTTGCAGGAACAAACCATCCCGATGTGTAGAAAGAATAGTAAATATAGCAGGCGACCGGCTTGGCTTAACAGTGAAATCCTTGCTGATCTTAAACACAAAAAAGAAGTTTATAAGAAGTGGAAGCTTGGACAAATGACCAGGGAGGAGTATAAAAATATTGCTCAGGCATGCAGGAACGAAATCAGGAAGGCCAAATCACACTTGGAGTTGCAGCTAGCAAGAGATGTTAAGAGTAACAAGAAGGGTTTCTTCAGGTATGTTAGCAACAAGAAGAAAGTCAAGGAAAGTGTGGGCCCCTTACTGAATGAGGGACAGAGGACGTGGAAAAAGCTAATGTACTCAATGCTTTTTTTGCCTCTGTCTTCACGAACAAGGTCAGCTCCCAGACTGCTGCACGGGGCAGCACAGCATGGGGAGGAGATGAACAGCCCTCTGTGGAGAAAGAAGTGGTTCGGGACTATTTAGAAAAGCTGGATGAGCACAAATCCATGGGGCCGGATGCGCTGCATCCGAGGGTGCTAAAGGAGTTAGTGGATGTGATTGCAGAGCCATTGGCCATTATCTTTGAAAACTCATGGGGATCGGGGGAGGTCCTGGATGACTGGAAAAAGGCTAATGTAGTGCCCATCTTTAAAAAAGGGAAGGAGGAGGATCCAGGGAACTACAAGCCAGTCAGCCTCACCTCAGTCCCTGGAAAAATCATGGAGAAGGTCCTCAAGGAATCAATTCTGAAGCACTTAGAGGAGAGGAAAGTGATCAGGAACAGTCAGCATGGATTCACCAAGGGCAAATCACAGTATTCTTTCCAGCAAGTTAAAGAAGTATGGGCTGGATGAATGGACTATAAGGTGGATAGAAAGCTGGCTAGATCGTCGGGCTCAACGGGTAGTGATCAATGGCTCCATGCTAGTTGGCAGCCGGTATCAAGCGGAGTGCCCCAAGGGTCAGTCCTGGGGCCGGTTTTGTTCAATATCTTCATTGATGATCTGGAGGGTGGCGTGAACTGCACTCTCAGCAAGTTTGCAGATGACACTAAACTGGGAGGAGTGGTAGATACGCTGGATGGTAGGGATAGGATACAGAGGGACCTAGACAAATTAGAGGATTGGGCCAAAAGAAACCTGATGAGGTTCAACAAGGACAAGTGCAGAGTCCTGAATTTAGGACGGAAGCATCCCATGCACTGCTACAGACTAGGGACCGAATGGCTAGGCAGCAGTTCTGCAGAAAAGGACCTAGGGGTTACAGTGGACGAGAAACTGGATATGAGTCAACAGTGTGCCCTTGTTGCCTAGAAGGCTAACGGCATTTTGGGCTGTATAAGTAGGGGCATTGCCAGCAGATCGAGGAACGTGATCATTCCCCTCTATTCGACATTGGTGAGGCCTCATCTGGAGTACTGTGTCCAGTTTTGGGACCCACACTACAAGAAGGATGTGGAAATATTGGAAAGAGTCCAGCGGAGGGCAACAAAAATGATTAGGGGTCTGGAGCACATGACTTATGAGGAGAGGCTGAGGGAACTGGGATTGTTTAGTCTGCAGAAGAGAAGAATGAGGGGGGATTTGATAGCTGCTTTCAACTACCTGAAAGGGGGTTCCAAAGAGGCTGGATCTAGACTGTTCTCAGTGGTAGCAGATGACAGAACAAGGAGTAATGGTCTCAAGTTGCAGTGGGGGAGATTTAGGTTGGATATTAGGAAAAACTTTTTCACTAGGAGGGTGGTGAAGCACTGGAATGGGTTACCTAGGGAGGTGGTGGAATCTCCTTCCTTAGAGGTTTTTAAGGTCAGGCTTGACAAAGCCCTGGCTGGTATGATTTAGTTGGGGATTGGTCCTGCTTTGAGCAGGAGGTTGGACTAGATGACCTCCTGAGGTCCCTTCCAACCCTGATATTCTATGATTCTATAGAGATTTAATAGCACCTCTTTTACTTAATTCAACTGAGCCCTAGGCAACAGCACATAACTATTTCCTGTTATTCCCCATTGCTCTTTATTGGTTTCCATGTAGGGAATCTAAATGCTGCATGTGCACTCTTTCAGGGTCTGGATCCCCACCCTTGGGGATTAGTGTGTTATTGAGTTCAACGGGACTACTCATTTATATAAAGTTTACTTACTGGCTTAAGTGTTTGCAGGATGGGGCCCATATTTAGGGACCTGAATGACCTAAAACAAAAATGACACAAAATACCAAAGCAACAAGGTGGGTGAGGTGATATCTTTTATTGGACCAACTTCTTTTGGTGAGAGAGACAAGCTCTCTCACCAGACAAAGCTCTCCTTCAAGGTAGAATAGTCCTTTATTTGTGCTAACTACTTTTGCTAAACAATCTGTTCCACCATACATTTTAGCTGTGATGCTGGAGTACCTTTCCCAGACCTGAAGAAGAGCTCTCTGTGGCTTTAAAGCTTGTCTCTCTCACCAACAGAAACTAGTACAATAAAAGATATTCCCTCACCCACCTTGTCTCTCTAATATCTTGGGACAACATGGCTACAACTACATTGCATATAACAAAATACCAAAGATGACAACTGCAAACCGACTTACAGATTTGTAAAAAGCAACAGAGGGTCCTGTGGCACCTTTAAGACTAAGGGATTTGTGTATCCATTACCAGGGTACAATATTTAAAAAAATATTTTATCCCTTCTGATAAAAAGAGAACGGAATTTATTTCACCTATCCAGTAAAACTAAGGTCCTTTGCTCTCTCAAACTCAGTCCATAGTAATCAAGCAACCAGACTGAACTTTTACTTTGATTTAAATAACTTTAACAACCTGCTGGGTGACAAGAGACTTACCCCTCAGTGTTTGCAAGCAGCTGGCTGTGAGCATGCTTGGTAACGTACGTAGCTGCACTGGAGTTTGTTATATGAGAGCAGCTTCTAAGGTGCTCAGGTGCATAAGTGTAACTCAGTTGCTGTAAACATACTCTTACTTCTCTTAATCTTATTAGCTTCAGACTGCCTGAAATGCTACTTCTGCTTCTTGTTGCTCTGTTAGAAATTAAAGGTAAGATTATTCCTTTCCTACTACTCTTATGAGACTGAATGCACTCCAGTATGAAAAAAATAAAATAAAGCATTTTCAATTAGACAATTTTATTTTAAAAAAATTATAAAATGGTTTATTGTTTAAAGTAGACAACTTATCTTTGATTTCTTGATACTGCTCCCATGTCTAGCCTCAATTACTACAAACTATGAATTCATATTTATTCAATGTAAAATTAAATGTTTAAATTTTGTCCTTTTGTAAAAATATTTAAAATAAATCTTTGCAAAATCTTTGCAAGCTTCTTGCTAGTAGGAGAATGTATTTCCTTACATTTTAGAAAAAAGTAAACATTTAATTTACTACCAAGCCTTCATTGATTTCATTAATTATATCTAATGAGATGTATTTGAAATGCTAATATGACACAAAAATAAGCCTTTTCAGTATAAACACATTTAAATTTAGCATTATATGTATGACAGCATCTTGAATATCAAAAAAGATGTCTGAAACAATTATTTCTACTGGAAAAGTTTTAATTAATACTAGGATACAGGAAAAAGCCACAGTATTTTTTTTAAACAAACTTTCCAAAATTATGATTTTTCAGTTCATTAAGATTTCACTTTCAATAATGAAAAGTATTTATCACCCTTTGTTGTTTCCTGACCAAAAAAGTGAATAAATGGTTCTTACTGAATTGAGACTGGAAAGAGATAACATTCTTTGTAGAAGTTTGAAAAGTAATCCCGTAATAAATAACAGTTTTCAAGTTGAAACTTACTGGTGATTACTAATAAGGTACAGAAATTTTAAATACGGTATTTAGCAAACAAATTAAACAAAATACCATTCTGAGGGAAAAACTATGTCTTGGAGAAAATGTTTGTCCAGAGGACCTGGTGGAAGAAAGATGGAACATGTCATGACGCATTTCTCATGAAAAAGGAATTCATGTTATAAAATTCTTTTAAACAAAAGTATGGTGTCCTTTGTTGTAGTGGATGGAGGTTTATCAGTGTAAATACTTTTTACTTTAATTTGCTACTTCATTTTTATGTTTTCACCATTTACTTTACTGTAATAGAGAATATATGATGACTCGCCTTTTAATTACATAGGTTAACACATTTCTTTCATTACTGCAGTTTGGCTGGCTACAAACAAAAGTATGAAAGAAGTTATTACTAGAGCACCTGTTACCATACTGTCTATTGCCAAGTTGTCATATATGTATATTTATTTATTTTGAGTCCTACCAGAGTAAATGAAAAGGGCATCTACCACTCAGTTTAGGTGCCACTATCATCATTAAAATGCAGACATTAGAACAGCTCCCTTATTGCAACTCCAGTCTCTACATCTGTCTCCTAACCAGCAGTAATCAGCAATAAAAACTTGAAACAATCTTACCACAAACCATTGTCATAAGGCTAGGTAGGCTGTGCCGCATGCTCCTAATGTATGTGAGCAAATTCAGGCTGTTTCAGACCCAGGCAGGAAAGGAGTGAATTCCAAAGTTATGGGGCACTTGGAGAGAATGCCTTAGCAGCCACCCCTCTCTCATTCTGAAATGAGACGGGTGGCTGCTATCTGCAAATGCAGTAGTATGGAACAGAGAAAAAGTGGTCTATCACCAGTGTGACTCCCATACAGACAACCACTCAGGTTCCAAGCACATAGAAATGAAATGAAAAGTGAATTGTCCATCTGCTCCAGCTGGTTTCTAATATTAACCCCCCACCCCCAAAATGTTGCTGAATGTCCATATCTTAAATAGAGCACTTCCCTATTGTTTATGGAATGCCATTACAGGGAATCACATTAGGAAACCTCACATTTGTTGCGTGTTTCAAAAGAAAAAAAATGATGCAGAATAAGAAATGGGTGTTTGTTTTTTGATTGATAATTTTTAGGTATCGATACTGTATGAATGTATTATAAAACCCCTAGCACAAATATAAATGTACAGTAATGGATTTGGTAATAGCACTTGGTTATAACAGCTGCTGCTATCTGAGTGATTTATTAATCTTCAGAAGCTACTTTAGGGCTTATCATGAATTACCTGGTGGTATTTAAAAATATGGTATTTTACTGCCCTCTAATGGCCACATATATATATACATATAGGCTCTATTTTGTTTCATTTACCTGTTTATAACTGGTCACTGTAACACAGGACAGAGTATTCCAACCAAAAGTAAACTTCATTTAATTATCTCCAAGATTCATAGAGCTGTGAAAAGTAGTTATACTGAAACCTAGGCATGTCTGAGAAGCAAAACCAACAAGTTTGTTAATGAATTAAAAGAAGCCTGTTCATATCAAAGTCTGCCGACTGACTAAGCAGCAGTTCTGCAGAAAAGGACCTGGGGATTACAGTGGACGAGAAGTTGAGTGCGAGTCAATAGTGTGCCCTTGTTGCCAAGAAGGCTAATGGCATATTGGGCTGCATTAGTAGGAGTATTGCCAGCAGATCGAGGGAAGTGATTATTCCTCTCTATTCGGCACTGGTGAGGCCACATCTGGAGTATTGCCTCCAGTTTGGGGCCCCCCACTACAGAAAGGATGTGAACAAATTGGAGAGAGTCCAAGGGAGGGCATTGAAAATGATTAGGGGGCTGGGGCACATGACTTATGAGGAAAGGCTGAGGGAACTTGGCTTATTTAGTCTGCAGAAGAGTGAGGGGGGATTTGATAGCAGCCTTCAACTACCTGAAGGGGGGTTCCAAAGAGGATGGATCTCGGCTGTTCTCAGTGGTGGCAGATGACAGAACAAGGAGCAATGGTCTCAAGTTGCAGTGAGGGAGGTCTAGGTTGGATATTATCAGGGCTGGCCTTACCATGAGGTGAACTGAGGCAGCCACCTCAGGTGCCAGATTGGGGGAGAGGAGGAGGGAGCGCCACTAGGACCCAGAGTGTAGAAAATTGTGTCTGCTGCTGGTGCATATGTATTCTCTCTGCTCTAGATGCACAGAGATGGTGGAGTGCTGTGCTGGAGGAAGGAGGGCACGAGAGATATAACAGGCAGGCAGGAGAAAAGGTGAGAGGGAATAACAGAAAGCAGCAGGAGCTGCAGGAAGAGAGAGGGGGAGGAGCCTTTATGTACCTCTCTAGCACCCCCAGGAGCCTGGACTGATTAACACCAGCTTCTCAGGGAGCTTCCAGTTTCCTGTTGCTTCCCTGAACCCACTTGAGGAGAACAGGCAGCCAACTGAAGTAGTAGGAGCCAGTTAGGCCCTTAAGACACTGATGTCTTCCCTCACTCAGGCCCTGCTACCAGCCTGCTTATTTGTCCCCTTCAACTGAGTGTTGAGAGCCACTATAGCTGGCACAGAACAGCAGTCCTGAGTGAAAGAAGAAAACGCCCCTCTGGGGCAGCATTCAGAAAAAGACAGAAAGCAAAGGAAGCTTTTCTATCTAAGCAGGAAGGAGCTCTCCTGAGATACATAGACACAAATGTTCACGGTGAGCCTTCTGGCCCCAGTGAGGATGTGAGTGGTGAGGAAATGCCAGTTCGTCAGAGTGCAGGTGACCTGGCAGCTACTGCAGCATCCATATCTCCATCTCAAGTGGATGTAACCATGCACATTCGTGAATAAAAGTGTAGATCAGGGAAGAGTGCGGTGGAGGCACAAGAAACAGCTGCTGCTGAGTTTAGTTCCTTAAGTCTAGATGATCCAGGACTGTGGACCCACTTGAGCAGTAGCCTAAGGTACTTCCTTGTACTGCATGGGCCACAGCAAGTGAAAAACTTCATGTTCCCCAAAGACAATGAAAATAGAAGTTTCCATCCAACACATTACTGGCATGAAATCCCCAATGGTGACAAAGTGGAGAGGCCATGGCTTATGTACTCAAAAACCTAGAATGCTGAATACTGTTTTTGTTGCAAACTCTTCCAGTCTAGTGTTCCAGCTACAGGAACAAAGGACTAGAAAAATCTGGCTACAAATCTGGCATGCCATGAGAAGGCAGCAAATCACCAGAGAGCATTCCATAGGTGGAAAGAGCTTGAGATGAGACTAAGGTTAAAGGCCACCATAGATGATCAGCATCAAGAGAAGATTGCATCAGAGTCTCTTTAATCGCAAAATGTTCTGAAAAGGCTCATTGCCATTGTGAGAATGCTTGCTACCCAAAACCTAGCATTGCATGGCACTTCAGATCAGCTGTATGTGCCGAACAATGGAAACTTCCTTAAAATTGTGGAGCTGATGGCTGAGTTTGATGCTGTACTCCAGGAGCATCTAAAAAGAGTCACCACCCAAGAAATGTACACACACCACCACCTTGGGAAAACAATTCCAAATGACATCATGCAGTTACTGGCAACAAAAGTCAAACAGAAGATTGTGGCAGATCTGAAGTCAGCAAGATAATACTCTGTTATTCTGGACTGCACACCTGACATCAGCCATATGGAACAAATGACTTTAATGGTGTATTTTGTAACAACAGAACCTAGTGAAAATGTCCCTGCAATGGTGACTGTCAGAGAGCATTTTCTAGAATTTGTTGACATTGATGATACTACAGGAGCTGATATGACAAATGTGCTTCTTAAAAAGCTGGAAGATATGGGAATTGCGAAAGCTGACATGAGAGGTCTGGGCTACGATAATGGTGCCAACATGAGAGGAAAGAACAGAGGAGAGCAGACACGGATCAGAGAGTTAAACCCTTGAGCTTTTTTTGTCCCATGCAGTTCTCATTCATTGAACTTGATGGCCAGTGATGCAGCATCAGCTTCTAGCGAGGCTGCTGAATTTTTTAATGTAATTCAAAGCATCTATGTATTTTTCTCTGCATCAACTCATCAATGGCAAATTTTGAAGCAACATCTGGGAACATCCTCTCTTGACAGTGAAACCACCAAGTGCCACATGATGGGAAAGTCGAGTGGAGGTAATAAAGCCTATCAAACACCAAATTGGGAAGATAGATGATGCCATAGTTGCCATTATGGAGGATAATGCTATGACAGGTACTGTTTGTGGGAGAACAGTGGCAGAGGGAAATGGAATCACCAGAAACATACATAACTTCAAATTTCTGTGTGGCTTAGTGTTGTGGCATGACATACTGTTTGAAATAAATGTTGTAAGCAAGAGACTCCAAGGTGTTGATCTTGATATATCTGGAGCAATGGAACAACTGGACAAAGCAAAGTCATACCTACAGTCTTACCGGTCAGATGAGGGATTTCCAAACGTTCTGAAGAGTGCACAGAAGTTGGCAGAGGAACTTCATACTGAAGCTATTTTCCCACCCATTCACGAATACAAGAGTCACCGAAGAAGAAGACATTTTGATTACGAGGCACGGGATAATCCCATAGGAGACCCCAAACAATTCAAAGTTGAATTCTTTAACCAGGTGTGGCGGTGCGACGACTCACTGGCGCGCGCCTCCTGCTGGACATCTCAGGAATTAGCTTTTTCCAGCCCGGAGCGCCCTCTGCAGGCTGGTGTCTCACCTGCCGCTGGCCCCGTGTCTCTCCCAGACCCCGGTGCCCTTTGCCCAGGGGTTCTGCCCACCACATTACCCCCTCACTCTGGGTCTCCCAGATGTTGAGAAGTGATATCAAGTTATGCTGTGGAATCAGCTATACATTTTCCTCTCATGGAGCATCTTCTGTTCCAACCACAATTCCATACTTTTCCTCCAACCATTATGCTGCTTAGTTACATGAAAGTGCAGTATTATTAGGACTATGTTAAATAGGATTAAAACACTCACTTTAAGAAATGGTTGTAGCTGCATAGTTTCATCTTTTCTTTTCTTTTTAACTCTTCAAAGCTATCATACTGTACATATGTTGACACTGAATCTCCTCTCACTGCCTACTGTCCCCATTGCTCTAATATCCAGAACATTTCACATTTTGTTTCCATCAACCTCTCCCTGCAAATTTAGGCCCAGATTCTGCAAACACTTACGTACGTGCTTCACTTTAAGTTTATGAGTTATCCAATTGACTTCTCAGGTGCTTAAAATTAAGCACTTGTGTAAGTGTTTCCAGGATGGCAGGCTTAGTGTTTTCCACCAATGTAATCAAGATTAAATATACTAGATCAAATTTACACGTACTTGTTCAGAGAAATTCCTGACAAATAATGACATAGAAGCAACTGTATACGGTGCAAGGAATCTGGTTATTGCTTTGTGTTTTGTAGTGGTGGGCCGGTTTCATTTGTTTAGTTGGTCAAAACAGCCTGTGTAAACCCTGTGGAAAGGAAGCATCACCATTTGAAGATAGATATGCGTCACTACTATGATGGAAGCAGCCTATCAGATCACAGGCCAGTGTTCACCAGAAGACCTATTGTTGATAAATCACTGCAATACAGGAAACAAAATTGTTCTCCAGCATCTTCAAGAGTTTTACAAATGATGGAAGTCATGAAAAAAAACAAATAGAATCTCTAAAACTATGTAAATTAAAATCCAATGGCAGTGTGTGGCTTCTGGTGCTGCCACAAAACAAATAGCAAACAATAATTACCTAGAATGAGTTTTGAAGTAGAAATGAAATGGTTCTAATGCACATAAATGTTCTTATTTTATCAGAACCTTATGATTAGGGACATGCTCTAATTTACAGACATTGTTTTTTCATGTTTCCAGAATCCAGATCAAAGGCAGCTCAATTAGTCCTGTCTGTCAAAAGGGTTATTTTCCATATGGGAACCTTACGACATGCTTACCATGGGCATTTCACTGTGATGGTGTAAATGACTGTGGGAATGGTGCAGATGAAGAAAACTGTGGTGAGCATAACATCTATGACTACTCTGTGCTCAAGAAACAAAGTGAAAAGTGCTTGTGAGATATATGCTACTCCAGATAATATGCATAAATGGTCTTGAGACAACCTACAAGCATGACAGGTCTAGCAGTTCATCAGTATAGAATAGGGTGACCAGATAGCAAATGTGAAAAATCGGGACGGGGTGGGGGGTAATAGATGCCTATATAAGAAAAAGTCCCAAATATCGGGACTGTCCCTGTAAAATTGGGACATCTGGTCACCCTAGTATAGAATCATAGAATATTAGGGTTGGAAGAGACCTCAGGAGGTCCTCTAGTCCAATCCCCTGCTCAAAGCAGGACCAACACCAACTAAATCATCCCAGCCAAGGCTTTGTCAAGACGAGCCTTAAAAAGCTCTAAGGATGGAGATTCTACCACCTCCCTAGGTAACCCATTCCAGTGCTTCGCCACCCTCCTAGTGAAATAGTGTTTCCTAATATCTAACCTGGACCTCCCCCAGTGCAACTTGAGACCATTGCTTCTTGTTCTGTCATTTGCCACCACTGAGAACAGCCTATCTCCATCCTCTTTGGAACCCCCCTTCAGGTAGTTGAAGGCTGCTATCAAATCCCCCCTCACTCTTCTCTTCTGCAGACTAAATAAGCCCAGTTCCCTCAGTCTCTCCTTGTAAATCATGTGCCCCAGCCCCCCTAATCATTTTCATTGCCCTCCACTGGACGGTCTCCAATTTGTCCACATCCCTTCTGTAGTGTGCAGACCAAAACTGGAGGCAATACTCCAGGTGTGGCCTCACCAGTGTCGAATAGAGGGGAATAATCACTTCCCTCAATCTGTTCTCAATGCTCCTACTAATACAGCCCAATATGCCGTTGGCCTTCTTGGCAACAAGGGCACACTGCTGACTCATATCCAGCTTCTTGTCCACTGTAATCCCCAGATCCTTTTCTGCAGATCTGTTGCTTAGCCAGTCGGGCCCCAGCCTGTAGCAGTGCATGGGATTCTTCCTTCCTAAGTGTAGGACTCTGCACTTGTCCTTGTTGAATCTCATCAGATTTCTTTTGGCCCAATCCTCCAATTTGTCTAGGTCACTCTGGACCCTATCCCTACCCTCCAGCGTATCTACCTCTCCCCCAGTTTAGTGTCATCTGCAAACTTGCTGAGGGTGCAATTAATCCAGATCATTAATAAAGATGTTGAACAAAACTGGCCCCTGGACCGACCCCGACGTGGTTTTCTATTTTCTATTTTTTGCTGTGAAAGAGGAAAATTGCAAACCAGAAGGCCTGGAGCCTGCCAGTGCAGCCTCAAAACTGGGCAATTCTCACTGGGAAAGAGTGGGCCAAGCTGTCTAAAGGAGGCACTGATTCAACCCATGTCCCAGGCAGCCTCCACTGGTAAAACTCCTGTACAGCCCTGGCCACACTTGATAGCTTCCCTTTTCTAGCAAAAATCTCTTGGGGGATGGCAGGGTGAACACTATATATCATTCCTGAGAGCGAATCCCAACAACGTGTGTGTGTGTGTGTGTGTGTGTGTGTGTGTGTGTGAGAGAGAGAGAGAGAGAGAGAGAGAGAGAGAGAGAGAGAGTTGGGGAGGCAGGATTCACAGGCACAAGAGAGTATTATGTTAAACCCTTTGCCAGTGGACGTGCCAGTTACTGTAAGAGAGAATTTCCATTATATGATGATCTAAGGTGGTACAAGAGTCTTAACTGTCTTGTGTGTGAGAGAGCCATGTCTCCACTTGATAATTTCTCAGTGAGTTTCATGAGAAAGTTCCTCTCTCAATCTGGGAAGCGCACACTGCTCCATCTGCATGACCACACAGTCTAAAAGAGATGTAAATCAGAGCAAGGAGCCAGCCCTTTTTTCAGATGGTTAATAAAATTCTTTCTACCTTTGATCCTGGATCCTTCTCTTCCCATTTTATTCAATGTCTACATGGCATTCTATTGAACTTTCTGGTACTATTCTTAAACATCTTGGATCAGAAGCCAGTGCATCCAGCAGTCTCATCTCTTGTTTTGAATCCTACCTCTGTAACTGCTTGTTTCATTTCTAGAGGATGTCTTATATCTTCTGTTTCATCACTTATTTTATTAGGTGCCTCATATCTCCTCCTTTCCCCTCTATTCTTCTCCATGAGCCTGTTCCCTCTACCTTTAGCTTTAAATGTGGACATTTGTGCAGGTGACTTTCCATTTTACATCTTCCTTGGCTAATACCCATCCATTTATCTGCCTGTCTTAACTTTGCCAGCTCCTGATTACACCATATGTTACTACTGAGTGCTTCAATGACTGAAGTTCTCCATCTGTGTAAGGAGTCTTCTTTGTCCCATGACACTAACTTCCATTTATTCTATTCAAAACTGTTTTCCTTGCTTTCTAAATTTTCCATGGCTTTTCTTCGTTTTGCTTTCCAGTCTCATCACCTACATAACCACTAATAGTTAATTTGGCTGTTCCAACCTTGGTCTACTTTCAATATTTTTCCATGAGCCTGTCTGAAATTTGAGGTCATTCTTGTACCTGTGCTACACCAGTTATTGAATCTGCTACAATCTTTGTCTTCCCACTGAGTTTTCTCTCTTTATATCTTGCCTTAGAACATTTTTGTCTTCATTTTAGATTTTAATTGATTCTCATTGTAAGCTACCATGCGAGTGTCTATGCATGTATATATATATATATATATAAATGCATATATAGTATATAAAAATGCACTATTGTATTAATCCTCCTGTTTCAATATTCAGTTATTTTTTTCAGCATACCATTTTTTAGAATTAAGTCTATATTAACTTCATATTTTGGAATATTAATTTAAAGTTTGAACTGGCTGTGTTGGTCATAGTATCCTTACTTATAGAAAAAGGGGCAAGCTCATTTTGGCTGTTGAGATTTCAAATCATTGCACTTTCCCTCTGGGCTCCAGGGTATTTGATTGATATTGCCCGTGGGTCTGGAACAGACAGCCTAACTGAACCGAAGTGTGAAATATCCTGCAGATTCTGGTACACTTCAGAGGTCTGACTTACTCCTCTGCATGACCATGTAATCCAAAGCCACAATCTAACCCTAAATGATCATTTATTGTTAAGAAACCAGAGAGACCCCAAGCAATAGTTGTCAAACATCCTAAAAGGAGAGGGTGAGTTGTCTGCAACAATCATTACTAATTAAAATCTGTTTCATGGTCATTACTTCACAATTGAAATTGTAGAATGACATGTACAAAATATAATGCATTCCATTCCAATAAAAAGTGAAAAATAGCAAAGCCTGCAAATAGCTAAATAAAGCATGGCGAAAGCCTTTGCTTCACCTGATAAATAAACGTTCAAACTTGAGAGCCTAACATTAAGCACCTGAATAAGTAGTCTGATTTTCAGAGGCGCAGAGCAGTCACAGCACCCATTGAAATACATCTTGGATCCCCCACTAAAACTTAGAGAAAACATGGAAAAGCTAATTTAATAGTTTAGAAAGAAAAGTAGGGCATGGGAAATACCAGAAAAAAAGGTATATTGGTAGCCCAGTGTGAATGTATGATATCTGGCTTTGGGAGAAAAGTTGAGAAATGAGTTAAATAGTGGGTAGTTGAGTCATGGGATGAAGGAGTCCTTTCCAGATAGAGAACTTCAGTCTTTGAAGCATTATGTGATACATGTTCTGCTGTGAAATTTTGACCAAACAGGCAATGGCTCTCTCCCTCTTTCTAAACAAGATGATTTTCATGTAATAATTTTCATATTTTTCTTTCCCACTTTCTTTTACAAGCTGATATCTTATTTATAGTGCAGCTGACAAATGTTAACACTGTTTTATAGGAGATAATAGTGGATGAGCAAATATCTTTGACATGGTCCATGGAAAGCCAAATTATCTGGACTTATCACAGGAGTGCTGTAAGTAATACCAGATGAAAAAATCAATACACTTCTCTATTTTAATTTGATTACCATTTTGACTTAATGTTGATCAGATTGAAATGCGTAATCTATTTTATACTTCTGAATTATTCCATTAAATGAATGTATTAACCTTTATTAAAGGGCTCTCTAGGCTATTAGATCGTCTCAGCTGCCTATGTTTTCCAGAGCACATAGAGTTTTTTGCATGCACACAAGCATGGAGCAGAAGGGCACAGTGTGAAAAATGCTAATATATTTGCTCACTCGTGTCAAGTTGTTATTTTTAGGACAACTGTGCAGAAATCAGTAATTCTCTTTCGCAGAGGATTTAGAAATTTGGTCTCGTTCCAATTTGGCTGCTGAAGAACTGGAAGTCAGGGCTCCCCAGCAGCCCACCAAGTGGGCTACTGAGGAGCCAGACAGGTAAGCTGGCAGGAAACCAGGCAGATTCACATCAGAAACCTGCTTGGGTACTGTCAGACTCATGCCAAAATTGAACCGTCTCTGCAAAATGTTTCAATGAAAATTGTTTCATCAGAGAATTTCTGAAAGTACTAATTTTTAGATGTACAGCTATAAGACACACAATGGCTATTGCCCTGAAGCACCCATCCCAATACTAGCTTTTCATATGTACAAGCTTATGTGATTTAAGTTTTGCTTCTATCTTTTTGTGTTTGCTTTCACAATTTTTAAAGCGCTAAAATCCAATGACGTTTATTTCACACCTGTGCCCTCTGGCTGGGTTGTCAGCATAGGGAATCAAACCTTGGCCTTTGGGAGGTTAACATATGAGCCTTTACTGCCAGAGCTAACCCCCTTCCCTGTGTTCTTAGCCAAGATTGTAGTAGGCTCATCAATCTCTAGTTGGCCTAACTACCACCAGAGGGGGACCAAGAGCCACACCAAACAGGCCTGGCTTCCATTTAAAAAGATTGATCCTTAGAGCCCTCCGAAGAAGTGGGTTGTAGCCCACGAAAGCTTATGCTCTAATAAATTTGTTAGTCTCTAAGGTGCCACAAGTACTCCTGTTATTTTTGCGGATACAGACTAACACGGCTGCTACTCTGAAACCTTAGAGCCCTGTTATCACTGAGGAAAGCCCACTATTGTAGGACTGATATGAGTGCAGAAGCAGCATTTGTAGGTTCCTCTTCCTGAACACTCCAAAGTCTTTCCAAAACTAAGATGGAGGGGCATCATCATCAAAAATCTTCATATAAAGCAAAGTCTTGCAGAAAGTTGGGTAGGAGTAAGAAATGCCATAATGGAACAGACCAACGTGGTCCATCTGATCCAGCATCCTGTCTCTGATAGCATCCAGTATCAGATGCCTCACAGGCAAGTGCAAGAAACTGGAATAGATAGTTATGGAATCATCTGCCAATAGGGGACAGTTTCTTTCTAATATCCCCCTTTAGAGGTTGGCTTATGCCCTGAAGCATGGTGTTCATATCTTTTCCAATTTTTTTTTTAAATCCTTACTGATATAACGCTGGATGTTCTTGTGATCCATATAAATATCCACTCCTTTTCTGAAGGAAGGTCTTAAAATGACACAAACAGTCTGTATTAAGCAGATCATAGTCATCCATATGTTACACAGTCACATCTAAAATGCTTTTTCCCCCCCTCTAGGTCTCCTCCAGTATCCAGAAATTTGTGATTGCATAGAAACTGAACTAGAATGTGTAGATGTTAATTTAAAATCTGTTCCACTTGTTTCAAACAATGTAACCCTACTGTAAGTAAACCTCAATATTGTACATGCATAAATACAATTTCCTGCCTTTCCTTTCCTCTCTGAAATAAAAGTGCTGTAGAAACAAATGAGATGGCTAAACACAACCTGAATATGTTTGTAGAATTTGGGGAAAATCTGCTGTCCCACCATGTGCATAGGACGTCATATTCCCTACTATCGCCACTTCTTTGTATCACCAAAAAAAAAAAAAAAAATGGTTAAGGGTAAGAATAATGGTGCTGACCCTTAGAACATAAGAACGGCCATACTGGGTCAGACCAAAGGTCCATCTAGCCCAGTATCCTGTCTTCGGACAGTGGCCAATGCCAGGTGCCCCAGAGGGAATGGAACAGGTAATCATCAAGTGCTCCATCCCCCGTCACCCATTCCCAGCTTCTGGCAAACAGAGGCTAGGGACACCATCCCTGCCCACCCTGGCTAATAGCCATTGATGGACCTGTCCTCCATGAATTTATCTAGTTCTTTTTTGAACCCTGTTATAGTCTTGGCCTTCACAACATCCTCTAGCAAGTAGTTCCACAGGTTGACTGTGCGTTGTGTGAAAAAATATTCCTTTTGTTTGTTTTAAACCTGCTGTCTGTTAATTTCATTTGGTGACTCCTAGTTCTTGTGTTATGAGAAGGAGTAAATAACACTTCCTTATTTACTTTCTCAACACCAGTCATGATTTTATAGACCTCTATCATATCCCCCCTTAGTCGTCTTTTTTCCAAGCTGAAAAGTCCCAGTCTTATTAATCTCTCCTCATATGGCAGATGCTGCAGACCTCTAATCATTTTTGTTGCCCTTTTCTGAACCTTTTCCAAGTCCAATATGTCTTTTTTCAGCTGGGACGACCACATCTGCATGCAGTATTCAAGATGTGGGCGTACCATGGATTTATATAGAGGCAATATGATATTTTCTGTCTTATCTATCCCTTTCTTAATGATTCCCAACATTCTGTTCACTTTTTTGACTGCTGCTGCACATTGAGTGGATTTTTCAGAGAACAATCCACAATGACTCCAAGATCTCTTTTTTGATATCAGCTAATTTAGACCCCATCATTTTATACATATAGTTGGCATTATGTTTTTCAATGTGCATTACTTTGCATTTATCAACACTGAATTTCATCTGCCATTTTGTTGCCCAGTGACCAGTTTTGAGAGATCCTTTTGTAGCTCTTTGCAGTCTGCCTGGGTGTAGCACAGCGCAGACTCACCCCTGCGGTGCCTCCTGCTGGTCGTCCTCAGGAATTAGCTCTTCGACCCAGAAGCGCCCTCTGCAGGCCGGTGATCCGCTTGCCATTGGCCCCCCGTGTCCCTCCCAGGACCCCGGTGCCCTTATCTCAGGGTTCTGCCTCCTGCAGTACCCCACTGTCTTACTGGGTTTCCCCACCCCAGGGGAACCCCCAGCCCCCTATCCCCATGTCGCCTCAGTCATGGCTACTGCTAGTCTCCATTTAGCCCCCGCACTCTGGGGCAGACTGCAGTCTATCAGCCGATCATCATAGGCAACACGGGGTTTGGACTGGCTGCCTTTACCCACCCTCCGGCTGCCCCTCTGCAAGCCCAATGCCTAGATGGGCTTAGAACTAGGCCCTGCAGCCTGGGGAGTTGCTGGCCTAGGGCTTCCCAGCTCCTAAGGCCTTTCCCCAGCCCTGCCTCCCTCTAGGTCCCCTGGGTGAGTTCCCCAGCAGCCAGGCCTGTCTCCCTCTCAAGTCAGAGAGAGACTGCTTTCTGCTTGAGCTCCTGGCTCAAGCCTTTATAGTGCCAGCTGGGCCCTGATTGGGGTGTGGCCCAGCTGAGCCTGCTTCCTCCCCATCAGCCCAGGCGTCTTGCCCTTCAACAGCCCTCCTCCAGGGCTGTTTTAAACCCCTCAGGGTAGGAGCGGGTGACCACCCCGCTATACTGGGACTTAACTATCTTGAGTAGTTTTGTATCATCTGCAAATTTTCCACCTCGCTGTTCTCCGCAATGGCCTTATCATCCTTGAGTGCTCCTTTAGCATCTCAATCATCCAGTTGTCCCACTGGTTGTTTAGCAGGCTTCCTGCTTCTGATGTACTTAAAAAAATTTTTTTTGCTATTACTTTTTGAGTCTTTGGCTAGCTGTTCTTCACATTCTTTTTTGGCCTTCCTAATTATATTTTTACACTTCATTTGCCTTTCTATTTTCCTCACTAGGATTTAACTTCCACTTTTTAAAAGATGCCTTTTTGCTTTTCGGTGCTTCAATTACTTTATTGTTTAGCCATGGTGGCTCTTTTTGGTTCTCTTACTATGTTTTTTAATTTGGGGTACACATTTAAGTTGAGCCTCTATTATGGTGTCTTTAAAAGGTTTCCATGCAGCTTACAGGGATTTTACTTTTGGTGCTGTACCTTTTACTTTCTGTTTAACTAACCTCCTCATTTTTGTGTAGTTCTCCTTTCTGAAATTAAATGCTACAGTGTTGGGCCATTGTGGTGTCTTCCCCACCACAGGGATGTTAAATTTAATTATATTATGGTCGCTATTACCAAGCGGTCCAGCTATATTCACTTCTTGGACCAGATCCTGTGCTCCACTTAGCACTAAATCAAGAATTGCCTCTCCTCTTGTGGGTTCCAGGACTAGCTGCTCCAAGAAGCAGTCATTTAAGGTGTCAAGAAACTATATCTCTGCATCCCGTCCTGAAGTGATATGTACCCAGTCAATATGGGGATAGTTGAAATCCGCCATTATTATTGAGTATTTTATTTTAATAGCCTCTCTAATCTCCCTGAGCATTTCACAGTCACTATCGCTATCCTGGTCAGGCTGTTGGTAATATATCCCTACTGCTAAATACTTATTATTGGGATATCAGTTAATTCCCTGGGAACTGTCTAATTTCCACTGTTTTCACTAGAGATGGGCCTGAATTGTAATAAAAGTTCTAGATACTAATTTTGAACCCCACCAAGTTCACGTGTGTTTGGATCCTGGGTTTGGTTTGGCCTATTACAGAAGTGAGTGAGCTATGAAATGTGTATCTCATGTGCGAATTATAAGCTCTTTGAGGTTGGGACTGTCTTCCTTCATGTTTGTATTGTGTCTAGCACAATCAGGCCGTGATCCTCTGTGGCACTTCTGGGCCCCACGTCAACAAAAATGAATTTTTAAAATGGTAGCATCAGATGACCTTTTACTGGAATTCAACGTATGAAGCTTTAAGTATGGCTTTATCAGTGTTACTATAGAAACCAATCTGATGTTCATTTAGTAAGAGGAACTCTTGTGTAAATTATACAGTTTGGTAGAATGTGCCGTGATTCTGTTAAATATAGCTACTAGCAACAACAACAAAAATATTAGCTGTGCTGATAACTGCTTCATACCAAATGTCACTCTCAGATAAACCTTCATAGGGTTGAACTGTACATACAAAGCACTAGGTACATATAATCCTGGCTTTTCTACATGAGAAAAGAGTGACAGCTAAAACGTCAGGAATTCATATAGCAGACAAAGTAAATCTTAGTAAATCCTCCAAGAACACAGTATATGCGATTATTCCATCTGATTTGAGGTTATGTGTTTGTTATTAGGCAGGTTCTAGTGACAGCCCAAACTGCCTTCCATCCAGAACAGACTGGCAGCCTTCAGAAACTACAATAATTTGAGAGGGTCACATAATTTAAAGAATGGGCTGGCACTAGAATTACTTCTATTTTAATAAAGTGTAAACACAGTAGGGTTTATTTTCCTCTCAGTGCACATGATAATATACTGTATGTGCATCCCTGAATGTGAATAGGGATTGTCCTTGCGTGATAAAACTCAGAACAATATAAGCTTGGTGAGAAACTCTATAGGCCTTTCCCCCACACTGCTGTGCATATTATGTCCTTATGACATATGAGACTACGTTCCACAGACAGAATGAACTTGTTCCTTGAGGCAGTGAGAGACAGCATCCCCTACAGACTGACACAGAGAGTAAAGCTGAAGAAGTTGTCAAGAGAGTTTCATTCTCGTTGGAAAATATTGAACCATATTCCTCCCCAGTGTAACTCCACTGATTTCAGATATATTACACCTAGAATTAATTTAGCCTAGCGGGCTTACATGGCAGAAGGGGTAAATGTGAGATTATGAAACATCTGCAATTGTAGGATGTTTGTGAAAGCTAATTACCCTGTTTTTTTAATCTTATCCCTATCAGATTTCTGCAACATAATTGCATTCAAACTATTTCAAGGAAAGCATTTTTTGGATTATACAAACTTCAGATATTGTGAGTAATCTCTTGCTTTATATTTACTTTTTAATATAACTAATTGCCTAGTGTATACAATAGAATGTGCATAATTTATAAAATTGAATTTTGTAAGACTTACACGTTGCTAAAAATATTCCTATGGGAAATTTCAGCTGTGCTCTTTCTTTCAAATCTTAGTCAATCAAGAGGCAGTGGCCTCAGCAAGATTGCTGGGAGCCAGGAACTCCTGAGGTCTGTTCCCAGCTCTGACTCTGAATTTGCTTTGTGACTATATGCAAATCATTTAACCTCTTTGTGTCTTAGTGTCAACCTATAATAATAATCAGTTACTATATTTTCTTTACAGTGGTGATGAGGATTCGTTAGTTTGATGTTTACAAAGCATTTTAGTCAGTTAGGTTTCTAAAGTTAGGCACCTCAGTCCAAATTTTGCTGTCTATTTCAAACAAATGCACTGATTTTTCAGGGATAGTGAAGACCTGCGATTTTCAAGTGGGAGTTGTAGGTACTCAGCATCTTTGAAAAATCAAGCTACTTATTTAGGTCCCTTAACATGGAGTTAGATGCCTAACTTTGGGAATCAACATTTGAATGTTAGCTTATATAAATACTAAGAGTTCTTATTACTAGGCCTGTATTCATCTTAAAAGGAATTGTGCAGGATCAAGGCAAATATTGTTCACTGAATCACAGGAACACAACAAGTTATAGCTGTTCACCCCCATATAGAGCAAGATTGTTTCCTATAGTACATTTGCAAATACTTTATCCACAGTAGTTTTAAATGTCTAACAACACAAGAAAAGAAAGATTAAATCAAATTGTCTTGTTCTTGTAGTACAGACAACCTCTGTAAGAGACAGAAGTTAAATTGCTATCATCCAGGGTTTTAAAAACACAAAGGCGGTTGCTACAGTCATCCATAAATATTCCATAAGTGTTGTCACATCAATGTCTAACTGCAAGAAGCTTTCACTTTTGTTTTGTTTTTTTGGTTGTTAGTCTAATCTAGATTCAGGTGCAGTTATTTTAGGCCTGGTCTACACTAGGAGGTTATGTCGAATTTAGCAGCGTTAACTCGAATTAACCCTGCACCCGTCCACACAATGAAGCTATTTATTTCGACATAGAGGTCTCTTGAAATCGATTTCTGTACTCCTCCCCGACGAGGGGAGTAGCGCTAAATTCGACATGGCCATGTCGAATTAGGGTAGGTGTGGATGGAATTCGACGCTAATAGCTCCGGGAGCTATCCCACAGTGCACCACTCTGTTGACGCTCTGGACAGCAGTCCGAGCTCGGGTGCTCTGACCAGCCACCAGCCACACAGGAAAAGCCCCAGGAAAATTTGAATTCCTTTTCCTGTCTGGCCAGTTTGAATCTCATTTTCTGTTTGGACATCGTGGCGAGCTCAGCAGCACTGGCAACGATGCAGAGCTCTCCAGCAGAGGTGGCCATGCAATCGCAGAATAGAAAGAGGGCCCCAGCATGGACTGATCGGGAAGTCTTGGATCTGATCACTGTGTGGGGCGATGAGTCCGTGCTTTCGGAGCTGCGATCGAAAAGACGGAATGCAAAGATCTACGAGAAGATCTCAAAAGTCATGACGGAGAGAGGATACAGCCGGGATGCAACGCAGTGCCGCGTGAAAATCAAGGAGCTGAGACAAGGGTACCAGAAGACCAAAGCGTCAAATGGACGCTCCGGATCCCAGCCCCAGACATGCCGTTTCTACGAGGCACTGCATTTCATTCTAGGTGCGGCCGCCACCACTACCCCACCACTGTCCGTGGACTCTGACGATGGGGTATTGTCGATGGCCGCTTCCTCGGAGATGTTCGCGGACGGGGAAGATGAGGAAGGAGATGAGAAGGACGAGGCAGTCGACAGCGCTTTCAACGCTGATTTCCCCGACAGCCAGGATCTCTTCATCACCCTCACGGAGATCCCCTACCAACCCTCCCAAGGCGGTAACCCGGACCGTGAATCAGGGGAAGGATCAGTAGGTAAGTGTTTTAAACATTTATTTTGAACAGAATAGGAATGGTATCTTAACAATGGGTTTTTCATGATTAGTTTGCCCTAGGCGCTTTAGTTTTTAGTCCTTGCCAGTGCAGCTACTGGAAAAGTTTGTCAATATGTCCGGGGATAGAGCAGAAATCCTCCTGGGACATCTCCACGAAGCTCTCCTGGAGGTATTGTGAAAGCCTTTGCATCAGGTTCCTGGGGAGAGCGGCCTTATTGCGTCCTCCATGGTAGGAAACTTTTCCGCGCCAGGCTAGCAGCAAGTACTCCGGGATCATTGCCTTGCAAAGCATAGTGGCATACGGCCCTGGTATTTGCTGGCATTCACGCAGCATGCGGTCTTTCTCTGTCTCCAAAATCCTCATCAGAGTGATATCACCCATGGTGACCTGCTTTGAATTAGGGGAATGTTAGTATTGGGACTGATTGCCTGTTCCTTTACATAACTGTAACCGGCGGTTTACAGCCACGCAGTGGAGGCGGGACAGGGGCAGCATGCAGGGATCTTTCCCAGGGACAGCCGCGACGGGGGTGGGAGAGGGGCAGAGTTCATGCTGGCCGGATTGCCGGCAGCAGGAACTGGCCAACGCTAGGAGCATTGCTTGGAACGTGAAAGGAGGGAACTGCTATAAATTAAGCTTTAAGCAGCCAAAAGTCTATGGCTTACCATGTCCACCTGCTAGCCGAATTCCGTTGTCCGGCCCCGCTTGTGTGATCTGTACAGCAAGACCCCAGGCACTCAATGGGAAGGCCGAAAATTCGACCTTGTACTGAGTGTGCATGTGATAGGTACTGTGCATGGTCTTGTTCACAGAGAAAGACTATATTCATTGTTCGCAAAACTGTATCTTTGTGAGGAATTCACTCCCTTTTTCCCATCCCACAGCTGCGAGTGTCTCCCGAGCTACCCCGGCATCCCCCTCCCAGAGGCTGGCGCAGATCAGGCGACGAAAGAAAAGGACACGGGACGAGATGTTCTCAGAACTTATGGGCTGCTCCCAAGCCGAGGCGGCAGAGCAGACCCAGTGGAGGGAGAACATGTCGCAATACCAGCAATCACACAGCGAACGGGAGGACAGGTGGCAGCAGGAAGACCAGCAGGCGACTCAAACGCTGCTTGGACTAATGAGGGAGCAAACGGACATGCTCCGGTGCCTTGTAGATGTTCTGCAGGACCAGAGGCAGGAGGACAGAGCCCCGCTGCATTCTATCTCTAACCGCCCTCCCCCGCCACAAAGTCCCATCCCCCCCTCACCCAAAGTCCCAAGAAGGAGGGGCGGCAGGGGCCGTGAAAACAGTCACTCCACTCCTGCAGACTGCTCAAGTAGCAGAAGGCTCTCATTCCCAAAGATTTGATAAGTCCTTTCCTTCACTCCAAAAGCACCTCACCCAAGCCTCCGTCCCAGTTTCATCCCCTAACTGTGTAGTTGTTAATAAAAAATACGTTTCTGTTAATTCCTGTTTCCGTCATGTTCTTTTAGAGGAGAGTGTGTTTGAAGGGAGGGAAGGGGGCTTGGTAATTGGAGAGGACAGTCACCTTTACCAGGGTACAGACACGGGGGCAGGTTCAGCAGAAGGTCACACACACATTGCAGTCACTAGGCACACTGGTCAGTCTGGGAGGTGGTTTTCATGTTCTGTGTGGGGGGGCTATGTGAGTTTGTGGCGGGGGAGGGCGGTTACAGATCTTATGCAGTGGTCCTTAGCCTGGATGACAGAGCCACGCAGCAGGGGATCTGTAACCGCCCTTCCCCTCCACAAAGTCACATAGCCCCCACACACAGAGTCCCGAAAAGGAGGGGTGGCAGGCTCCGTTGAAACAACCAGTCCACCACTGCGGACCGCACTAGGAGCAGGAGCCTGTCATTCCTCGAGTTTAGAAGCGTCCTTTCCATCACTACACCCGCTCCCCACCACAGTCTGTGTCCCAGTTTCAACACTTTACCACGAAATCCTTAATAAAGAAAACGGTGTTAATGAACAAAGTTTCATTTATTGTATTTTTAAAGGTGTGTTGGAAGCGGAGGAAGGGGGTTGGTAACTGGAGAGGATAGTCAACATTAACTGGGTAAAGAAACGGGGGCAGGTTCAGCTTCTGTTTAAAAAAACTTAATAGTCACAGGTTACCCTGGTCACTCTGGAACCTAGCTTTCAAAGCTTCCCGGATGCACAGCGCGTCCCGCTGGGCTCTTCTAATCGCCCGGGTGTCTGCCAGGGCGTAATCAGCAGCCAGGCGATTTGCCTCAACCTCCCACCCCGCCATAAACGTCTCCCCCTTGCTCTCACAGAGATTGTGGAGCACACAGCAAGCTGCAATAACAATGGGGATATTGGTTTCGCTGAGATCAGAGCGAGTCAGTAAGCTTCTCCATCTCCCCTTGAGGCGTCCAAAAGCACACTCCACCACCATTCTGCACTTGCTCAGCTGGTAGTTGAAGAGTTCTTTTTCACTGTCCAGGGCACCTGTATAGGGCTTCATGAGCCAGGGCATTAGCAGGTAGGCTGGGTCCCCGAGGATCACTATAGGCATCTCCACATCTCCAACAGTTATTTTGTGGTCCGGAAAGTAAATACCTTCCTGCAGCCGTCTAAACAGACCAGAGTTCCTGAAAACGCGAGCGTCATGAACCTTGCCCGGCCATCCGACGTTGATGTTGGTAAAACGTCCCCTATGGTCCACCAGTGCTTGCAGCACCATTGAAAAGTAGCCCTTTCGGTTAATGTATTGGCTGGCCTGGTGGTCCGGTCCCAGGATAGGGATGTGAGTTCTATCTATAGCCCCACCGCAGTTTGGGAATCCCATCGCAGCGAAGCCATCTATGATCACCTGCACGTTTCCCAGGGTCACTACCTTTGAGAGCAGTAGCTCAAGGATTGCGTTGGCTACTTGCATCACAGCAACCCCCACGGTAGATTTGCCCACTCCAAATTGATTCGCGACTGACCGGTAGCTGTCTGGCGTTGCAAGCTTCCAGAGGGCTATGGCCACTCGCTTCTGGACAGTCAGGGCTGCTCGCATCCGGGTGTCCTTGCGCTTCAGGGCAGGGGACAGCAACTCACAAAGTTCCAGGAAAGTTCCCTTACGCATCCGAAAGTTTCGCAGCCACTGTGATTCATCCCAGACCTGCAGCACTATGCGGTCCCACCAGTCCATGCTTGTTTCCCAGGCCCAGAATCGCCGTTCCACAGCATCAACATGACCCATTGCCACCATGATGTTTTCGGCGCGGGGTCCCGTGCTTTGTGAGAGGTCTGTGCCCCCTCAAACTTAATGTCCTCACCACGCTGCCGTAGCCTCCTCGCTCGATTTCTCAGCATCTGCCTCTGAAAAAGGTGGATGATAAGGTGCGAGGTGTTGACAACGGCCATAACTGCAGCGATGATCGCAGCGGGCTCCATGCTCGCGGTGCTGTGGCATCCGCGCTGTCAATCACCAGAAAAGTGCGCGAACTGATTGCCCGCCGGCACTTTCACGGAGGGAGGGCGGGAGTGAGTGTTGAATGACGACAGTTACCCAAAACCACCCTCGACACATTTTTTGCCCCAGCAGGCATTGGGGGCTCGACCCAGAATTCCAATGGGCAGCGGGGACTGCGGGAACTGTGGGATAGCTGCCCACAGTGCACCGCTTCCAATGTCGACGCTTGCCCCGTTAGTGTGGACTCACAAAGTCGAATTACTGTCCTTAGTGTGGATACACACGTTCGACTTTGTAATATCGGTTCCACAAATTCGCTTTAATTAAAATCAAACTACTCTCGTAGTGTAGACATACCCTTAGTCTTAACATTATAGTCCTTTGTTCACAGATATCTCAGTCATAACTGTATCACCAGTCTGAGACCTGGGATATTCAGAGACAAATTGAAATGGCTGTGAGTGTCCATTTTCTTCACTTTTAAAAACAATGTTTGTCATTGTAAATGTGTTCCTACACTGTAGATTTAAAATGATAAAAGCAAAACATAAATGTTATGTTTGTAATTGGTTTTGCAGGAAAAAAAGAATTAGAAACTGTCATTCATGATAGCAGATTTTTTGCAATCCTTACAATCATCCCATAGGCTACATATTAGTTACTGTAGATATCAAATTCTAGTCACTTTGTGACCTCAAAAAGAAACCACTCATCTAACTTCCTCATGAATTAGTTTTCTGGACCATTTTTCATTGATTTTATGTATGTCTTTCATGTAGTAACAAATCAGTTATGTCTTGCTAGAATTCTAGATGGTAACCCAATAGTGAAAATTTCACAGCAGCTATTTACTGGGCTAAAGTCTTTGTTTTTTATGTAAGTACTAGTCTTGTACATTTCTCATATCTGTATTTTTCAGTATCGGTGCCACTGCTACCAGTTAAAAGCCATACTATACTTCCTTTCTTTCCATAAGATTTTCAAACATTTTCCTCATGAATGAATCTCACCTTTCAACTTTTCCTAATAATAAGGGATGCTTTCAAATTTCCTTCCATTTGTAAGGTTCATTATTGTCCACACTATAAAGTACTATGCTATTATTAAGATTTGAATTATGTCAAAGTTATTTATTTACATTATTATTATTATTTATTAAAGTCCTGGCTGCAAGGGCTGATTAATTATTTATTAAAAGTGGAACAGCTTCAAGAGAAGAGACTGAGGGCACGTCTTCACTACCCGCCCGATCGGCGGGTAGCAATCGATCTATCGGGGATTGATTTATCGCGTCTAGAGTAGACGCGATAAAATTGATCCCCGATCACTCTGCCATCGACTCCGGAACTCCACCGCAGCGAGAGGCGGAAGCGGAGTCGGCGGGGGAGCGGCAGCGGTCGACTCGCCGCCGTCCTCACAGCCAGGTAAGTCGACCTAAAATACGCAACTTCAGCTACGCTATTCGCGTAGCTGAAGTTGCGTATCTTAGGTCGACCCCTCCCCCCCGTAGTCTAGACCTAGCCTGAGAGAGCCCCTGCACTGGAATATTCTAAAGCCCAGTGGCAAGCGTGCTCTTCCCGTAGGAGGCCCAAATTCAGATTCCATCTCCTTATCAGGCTGAAGGGGGAACTGAATCCAGGTTTCCTACATCCAAGATGTGTACTCTAACCACTGGCCCAAAACTTATAAGGAGACACCATTAAAATGTTTGGACTCAAACATTCCTTGGTTTTTCAATTAACTGAACAGTTTTGAAAATGTCATTTTCAGATCGATCCAAAACAAAACTTATTTATTTTTATTTTTTTTAATTGCCAGAGAATCAAAAAATCCATTAGTTGCCTAGCTCTCCTCAGGAGTTCCTGGATTTCTTTCCCAAACATATATTATTACAGCATATTTATTTGAAAACTTAACTACAGCTGCTTTAAATAATTTCCAGGGAATTGAATAATTCGGGGTTTTGATAATCGGATACAGAGACTTTCACTAATAGGCCATTGGTTCAAATCCAGTCCAGGTCAGTAGAGATGAAAAATGATTAATCAGCAATTTTAGAGCAATGATTTATTTTAAACTATTTGGTTGTCTCAATCAAGCTCCTGGCAAACAGTGGCCTACATTACAGAAACCACTATAGTTGATACTAATTGGTCTCCATGCTGCCAGTCTTCCCAGAATGACCAATGAAGAAATGGTGGATGTAAGCCTTTAGAGTTGGTGCCTCCAGAATAGGATTGGGGAACAGGATTGAAAGAAACTGGCACTAGCACTACCTGGGTTGTAGTTTATTTTATGGAAAAAAATGCTCTGGGGTTGTCAATTTGACTCCTTTCATGAGCATTTATTATTTATTGTTTATTAAGAAAATACCTGATATTCCAGTGTCAGAAGATTATAGATTTGTTATAGACTCATGGACTTTAAGGTCAGAAAGGGACTATCATGATCATCTAGTCCACTGTTTCTCAAATGCGGCCACCAGGGGGTTTCCCTGCAGCCAGGAAAGCTTCCTGGGCAGTGATGGGGGAGGAAGCATCAGCCCCTCCCCTTCCTCCCTGTTGCTCCTGGACGAGTGGTGAGCCAGCAGTGAGCGGGGGTTCTCATGGCATGCAGGGGGGCGTCTGGCAGGGGACTGAGGAGGTGAGCGGCAGGTGGGGGGCTGAGAGGAGGTGAGCAGCAGGTGGGGGACTGAGGAGGGATGCAGCAAGCCAGCAGCAAGTGGGGGGGTGGCTGAGGAGGGACACAGTGGCAGGGAGGCAACCCCCCTCCCAAACCTTACATAAATAAATTACAATGATTTAGATGTATATATGTGCATATTACTTTATTAACTTTCGGAAAAATAATAATTTTAGGAAAAAGGTGTCAGTGCGGCACCAGCAAGAGTTGGTGGCCGCACTCTGAGGCCACCAAAAAATTTGTTGTGAGAACCCCTGGACTCGTCTGACCTCCTGCACATCGCAGGCCACACAATGTCACCCACCCACTCCTGTAATAGACCCATAACCTCTGGCTGCATTACTGAAGTCCTCAAATCATGATTTAAAGACTTCAAGTTACAGAGAATCCACCATTTACACTAGTTTAAACCTGCAAGTGACTCATGCCCCATGGTGCACAGAAAACTGGGGGGGGGGGGGAACCCATTTAAATCACTGATTTTTTTTCTTAATGGACTGTAGCAAACTTAATTTCTTGCTTTTAAGGCAATGTAACTAACCTAACCTCATGGACTCTTCGCTCACAAGTTTATGTTTTGAATGTTTTTTTCCACTACTAGACAGTATGTTTTAGAGTACAATGCAACAGTTCCTTTTGTAATAGTGTCTTCCTTTTATGAAGGTCTATGATAAACAACTCATTTGAGGCCCTTCCCAGGAAAATGTGTACTGAAATGCCTTTTATTAACTGGATGTAAGTACATTATGCAAAAGGTTTATCTGGTTATTTACTCAAATAAATTGTTAACATTTAAGGGTGGAATTTTCAAAAACACTCAACATTGGCATAACTCGGCTCCCACTGAAGTCAATAGCCAACACTGAGCACTTTCAAAAACCTCATCCTAAAACATTAAATTATGGTTGTCCGAAAATTGTCACTTGGCCTCTCTGAAGATAACAGAACGAATCAGATGTGGAGTTTTTAGGTCAAGCCATTTTTGAGAGTTGTACATTCCCAAAACAGCATCAGGAAATTTGCAAAAGTTGAACTCTCCCGTATTTCAAACCATCATCTGACAGGTGCCTCAACCAGTTGTCTACAAACTTAAATACAGAAAGTTGCCCCTTCTGACACCGGTGTCCCTCTTCTTACATCGGTGACACTCCTCTGATGATGCAGTAGCAGAATTCTGGGGCAGGTGAGCTTCCTAATGGGGAGGAATTCGGTGATGCAGAATCTGGGTATATTCTAACTAACTTGATATCTATAATTCACTCTTCCAGAAATCTTACCCCACATATCAATGCCCAAAATTTACCCTGTCCTAAGAATTTCCTCCAAATATAGAGATTAAAGCCAGGAGCAAACTCTCTTCTATCTGCCACAGATTCTCCCCACACAACAAAACTAGTAATACAGCATTTCTTAACAGACTAAAAACTTGTTCTCAGTCTTCCAAGTTCTGTTTCTTAGCATATGTGTAACAGTGCCACCTGCTGATGCCTGCTGCCATAATAATCTATATCAGAGTGGTCAAATTGCGGCTCGTGAGCGGCATGTGGCTCTTTTACAGTTAAAGTGTGGCTTGTGGAGCTCCCCATGCCTCCCTTGCCCCAGTCTGGTAGGCGACCCTGCGGCGGGGTGGTGGGCTAGGGGCTTCTGCCAGAGATGACTGGTGCCTGCTGAGGGGGGGTGCACCATTAAAAGGGTCCCCCCAACAGCTTGAGTCCTGCCCCCCCCTTACTTTCAGCTGCCACCCACCCCCGCATCTCCCAGCTGTTGCTCCCCGTGGAGAGGCAGTGGCAAACAGCTGGAAGCGGCAGGGAGGGGCCGCTCCTTCAGCTCCATGGGGAGAGGCAGCAGCAAAAGTAGCAGCTCTCCCTGCAGCTCCCAGCTGTTTGCCATTGCCTCTCCCCATGGCCGGAGCTCCCATCTTGCCAGCTCCAGCAGCTGCTGTGCAGGGAGGGGCCCAGCGGCACCATGTGACTGAGTGGGGCCAGCAAACCCTGGCAAAAATCAGAGGGGGGACACATAACCCCCTCACGCTTTGCCTCTGGCTTCTGACCAGCAGGGTGGAGGGGGAGAGGTGGGTCTCGGGGCTTCAGCAGGAAATGGGCTGAATGGGTCCCAAGCCCCGGCAGGCGCACCCCGGCTCTTGATTGTTGTATGCGGCTCGGAGGGTCAGTAAGTTTGGCCCCCCCTGATCTGTATACTTCAGTACACAGACTACACATGAGAAATGTCAGGCAGGTTGGTTTAGTTCTGATGAAATGAGAGAGGGGATGGTCACAATCAGGGCCTGCTCCAGGGTTTTTGCCGCCCCAAGCAGATTCCCCCCCTCCCCCCAAAAAACCCCGCGATCGCGATCTGCGGCACTTCGGCGGGAGGTCCTTCGCTCCGAGCTGGAGTGAGGGACCCACTGCCGAATTGCCGCGGAAGAGACGGATGTGCCGCCCCTCTCCGGTGTGGCCGCCCCAAGCACCTGCTTGGTAAGCTGGTGCCTGGAGCCGGCCCTGGTCACAATTGGGCCAGTAGCAGAGTTTCCTTTCTTTGACATTTATGTTTATGTCCTGGAATAAGGGATGGTTTGGAAAGAAATGTAGTAAAAAAGTTCAAAAGCACAAGAACAGCCCAGAGCCTTGGGGCCACTGCTATGAAAATATTTGTATGATTTGTTCATAAAAAGTAAATAAAAACTCTTGTTTTTCATTCAGGGATTTTGAAGGCAATCGTATCAAGACCTTAACTAATACCACCTTCCTGGAATGTGATGCACTCACAGTACTGTAAGTAAATAAACAGTTCATAAAATGACAGCAATAAAAACTCCTTAAATCATATTACTCAACACATGATTTGTTTCCATTCATAACTCCTAGTCAGGGACACTTCTGCTTCATAGCATTTTGTCAAGGGAACAATCTTTATTGTTAATTAACTAATAATAATTAGTTATTTTATGCACAGCCTTCAGGAGCCTTTTGGAAATGGTCATTTTATCAGTTGGTTCAACAAATAGAATAAGAATTAGACAACTTCTGTTGTTTCTGCCTTATGATCAGATCCCTCTTTAAGTTAACGTGTCAAGACCAGGAGCCTAATATCAGACAGAAACAAAGCTGATGTTGAAGAAGGGCATTCAGCTGCATTGGTGTTTACCATGTGAGTTGTGGCTATACAACAATATCTCTTTGTCAGTAACAAGATTCTTCGGTCAGTTTCCCAGGTTATGCAAAGTAGAATTTGGAGGGGATTCACATGCACCTGGAGAGCTTTCTGGAGATCAAGAAAAAGGATAAGTACCTGCATTTTACACATGCTGATTTTTTCCAGTTGGGGTCTCTAGAGTAGGACTGTGTGAAATTCAGGGGGATTTACAGAGCAAAAACCTGATGCTACATTTTGAGTATTTAAGATTCTTGTCTATAGATCAAAGCCATCAGCCTTTAATCAGTCAAATTCTCCATTGCCTTCAGCGAGAGCTTTGTTTGATTAAGTACCTCAGAACTTAGCTCAGCACAATTGCTTTTGAGCTGAATAAAAAAGTACAATACGTCACCGCTTGTGAAAATGAGCCTGGTCCTATGTAAATTCCAATTCAACTAGAAAAACTATAAAGCCAGAAACAACTATATTAAAACATTAAACTGTTACTTTAACATCTATTTAATGTCACAGTTTTCTTTGTGGAAATCAAATTCGTTTTGTGCCTGAAAAGACATTTTCTTCATTAAGAGATCTGGGAGAACTGTGAGTTGTTGATCTGTTTTTGAATGATAGTTATGGTCTGTTACATTTTAGTAATTTGTGGGAGTGAATAATTAAGAGGCACATGCAGTGTATTCTCCCTTCCTTGTAAACCAATACTGGAGAAGAGCAGAAGATAGCTCTAGCACTCTCTTGAATCCTAAAAGGGGGACTCGGTTACTAAACTAGCTGGTGTTCCATGTCTAAGGGAACATGTGCAAATAGCTGGAGAGGGAGTAGAAGTCTAGAAGGGAAGGGTAAATAATGGATCATTGGTGTCTGGAGTAGGGTGACCAGATGTCCCGATTTTATAAGGACAGTCCCGATATTTGGGGCTTTTTCTTATATAGGCTCCTATTTCCCTCCCTCACCCCCGTCCCGATTTTTCACACTTGCTGTCTGATCAGCCTAGTCTGGAGAGAGGGACATGATGAGTGATTAGAATTGACTGTCATTGGCAGCTGAAGAGAGAGGAGTAGGTGGAGCTGTTAATTGGTAGGGGGTTTGGCTTGCCAGAATGTTGAAACTTTTGAGAGGTGGGCAGGGCATTCAGTAATGTGATTCTGTATAAAATTAGTTGGTTCATCATATTCTTCAATCTTCACAGTGTTGAATGCACTCTTTTTTTTCTTACTCTAACTGTACTAAAATGTAAAAATTGCAGCTCAATATAGCAAACAGATGATTAATGTTTAGTAATCACCAGACACCAATGCATGCATTTAATCAATTCAACATCCCAAAAGATGAAGGATGTTATAAGAAACAAGTGATAGAATGGACTGAAGCAATGCAAACAAATAATTCTTCTCAAGTGAAGCATTTGTCATGAGTTGTTAAGTAACAGGATAGAAGGGATTCCAGCTAATATTAAACGTGCAGAAAATCTGTTCCTTTGGCTTCCTCAAGATCAAATATGCCATTGAATGAAACTTTGTCTATTGAAACGGAAGAGCACAACACTGATGATGATTCCCAATGCTTTTGGTCTTTATTTTTCTCCCAGGGACCTCTCCAACAACTTAATTACAGAATTACCACATTATATTTTTGAAGATCTGAAACATTTACAAAAACTGTAAGTCACAAATCAGATTTTTAGAATATTGTAGTTTGGCTTGATTTTTTTTTCTAAATTCTGAGCAATAAGCAATTTTTTTGTTTTTTTTTCAGTAACTTGTCTTGCAATCCACTTTCTCAGCTGTATGGGGATCAGTTTGACAGTCTTCAACAACTTGAGTCTTTGAAAGTGAAGAATTGAAATATGTTACGTAGTGTATTGAATGGTATGCCTCTAAGCCAGGAGAAATATTGATTAATTATAATAGGCCTGATACTGTGAGATACTGAACAAAGGGACATAAGGGCAGTCAGCACATCACTGATAGGTGCTCAGTACCTAGAAGTATCAGGCCCAAAATGTATAATTCACAGCCACAAAGATTGATAAAGTTTACTGCCGTGTTCAACAATAAGCCTAGGAGCAACCAAAGAGTTCAGACAAAAAATAAATTATACATCTCCTACAGTGCATAGGCTGATGGGCAAGACATGTAAGTCACAGACAGGCAAAACTAAGAAGTCAATGAGACAATAGTGTAGGGAAGAGGGATTTAGGTTTATTAGGAACTTGGGAACCTTTGGGGGGAAAGTGACCTATACAGAAGGGATGGGCTCCATCTAAACTAAAATAGAACCAGACTGCTGGCACATAAAATGAAAAAGATTGTAGAGGACCCTTTAAACTAAGGGCTGGAGGAAAGCCTACAGATGCGGAGGTTTGGGCAGAGACGTCCCTAAGGCCTATGGCCTGGTCTACACTAGGAGGTTATGTCGAATTTAGCAGCGTTAATTCGAATTAACCCTGCACCCGTCCACACAACGAAGCTATTTATTTTGACATAGAGGTTTCTTTAAATCGATTTCTGTACTCCTCCCCGACGAGGGGAGTAGCGCTAAATTCGACATGGCCATGTCGAATTAGGGTTAGTGTGGATGGAATTCGACGCTAATAGCTCCGGGAGCTATCCCACAGTGCACCACTCCGTTGACGCTCTGGACAGCAGTCCGAGCTCGGATGCTCTGACCAGCCACACAGGAAAAGCCCCGGGAAAATTTGAATTCCTTTTCCTGTCTGGCCAGTTTGAATCTCATTTCCTGTTTGGACATCGTGGCGAGCTCAGCAGCACTGGCAACGATGCAGAGCTCTCCAGCAGAGGTGACCATGCAATCGCAGAATAGAAAGAGGGCCCCAGCATGGACTGATCGGGAAGTCTTGGATCTGATCGCTGTGTGGGGCGATGAGTCCGTGCTTTCGGAGCTGCGATCGAAAAGACGGAATGCGAAGATCTACGAGAAGATCTCAAAAGCCATGACAGAGAGAGGATACAGTCGGGATGCAACGCAGTGCCGCGTGAAAATCAAGGACCTGAGACAAGCGTACCAGAAGACCAAAGAGTCAAACGGACGCTCTGGATCCCAGCCCCAGATATGCCGTTTCTATGAGGCACTGCATTTCATTCTAGGAGCGGCCGCCACCACTACCCCACCACTGTCCGTGGACTCTGACGATGGGGTATTGTCGACGGCCGCTTCCTCGGAGCTGTTCGCGGACGGGGAAGATGAGGAAGGAGATGAGGAGGACGAGGCAGTCGACAGCGCTTTCAACGCTGATTTCCCCGACAGCCAGGATCTCTTCATCACCCTCACGGAGATCCCCTACCAACCCTCCCAAGGCGGTAACCCGGACCGTGAATCAGGGGAAGGATCAGTAGGTAAGTGTTTTAAACATTTATTTTGAATAGAATTGGCATGGTATGTTAGCAATGGGTTTTACCAGGGTACAGTTACGGGGGCAGGTTCAGCAGAAGGTCACACACACATTGCAGTCACTAGGCACACTGGTCAGTCTGGGAGGTGGTTTTCATGTTCTGTGTGGGGGGGCTATGTGAGTTTGTGACGGGGGAGGGCAGTTACAGATCTTATGCAGCGGTCCTTAGCCTGGATGACAGAGCCACGCAGCAGGGGATCTGTAACCGCCCTCCCCCGCCACAAAGTCACATAGCCCCCACACACAGAGTCCCGAAAAGGAGGGGTGGCAGGCTCCATTGAAACAACCAGTCCACCACTGCAGACCGCTCTAGGAGCAGGAGCCTGTCATTCCTCGAGTTTAGAAGCGTCCTTTCCATAACTACGCCCGCTCCCCACCACAGTCTGCGTCCCAGTTTCAACACTTTACTACGAAATCTTTAATAAAGAAAACGGTGTTAATGAACAAAGTTTCATTTATTTTATTTTTAAAGGTGTGTTGGAAGGGGATGAAGGGGGTTGGTAACTGGAGAGGATAGTCAACATTAACTGGGTAAAGAAACGGGGGCAGGTTCAGCTTCTGTTTAAAAAAACTTAATAGTCACAGGTTACCCTGCTCACTCAGGAACCTAGCTTTCAAAGCTTCCCGGATGCACAGCGCGTCCCGCTGGGCTCTTCTAATCGCCTGGCTGTCTGGCAGGGCGTAATCAGCAGCCAGGCAATTTGCCTCAACCTCCCACCCCGCCATAAACGTCTCCCCCTTGCTCTCACAGAGATTGTGGAGCACACAGCAAGCTGCAATAACAATGGGGATATTGGTTTCGCTGAGATCACAGCGAGTCAGTAAGCTTCTCCATCTCCCCTTGAGGCGTCCAAAAGCACACTCCACCACCATTCTGCACTTGCTCAGCTGGTAGTTGAAGAGTTCTTTTTCACTGTCCAGGGCACCTGTATAGGGCTTCATGAGCCAGGGCATTAGCAGGTAGGCTGGGTCCCCGAGGATCACTATAGGCATCTCCACATCCCCAACAGTTATTTTGTGGTCCGGGAAGTAAATACCTTCCTGCAGCCGTCTAAACAGACCAGAGTTCCTGAAAACACGAGCGTCATGAACCTTGCCCGGCCATCTGACGTTGATGTTGGTAAAACGTCCCCTATGGTCCACCAGTGCTTGCAGCACCATTGAAAAGTAGCCCTTTCGGTTAATGTACTGGCTGGCCTGGTGGTCCGGTCCCAGGATAGGGATGTGAGTTCCATCTATAGCCCCACCGCAGTTTGGGAATCCCATCGCAGCGAAGCCATCTGTGATCACCTGCACGTTTCCCAGGGTCACTACCTTTGAGAGCAGTAGCTCAAGGATTGCGTTGGCTACTTGCAACACAGCAACCCCCACGGTAGATTTGCCCACTCCAAATTGATTCGCGACTGACCGGTAGCTGTCTGGCGTTGCAAGCTTCCAGAGGGCTATGGCCACTCGCTTCTGGACAGTCAGGGCTGCTCGCATCCGGGTGTCCTTGTGCTTCAGGGCAGGGGACAGCAACTCACAAAGTTCCAGGAAAGTTCCCTTACGCATCCGAAAGTTTCACAGCCACTGTGATTCATCCCAGACCTGCAGCACTATGCGGTCCCACCAGTCCGTGCTTGTTTCCCGGGCCCAAAATCACCGTTCCACAGCATCAACATGACCCATTGCCACCATGATGTTCACAGCGTGGGGTCTCGTGCTTTGTGAGAGGTCTGTGCCCCTCTCAGACTTAATGTCCTCACCACGCTGCCGTAGCCTCCTCGCTCGATTTCTCAGCATCTGCCTCTGAAAAAGGTGGATGATAAGGTGCGAGGTGTTGACAACGGCCATAACTGCAGCGATGATCGCAGCGGGCTCCATGCTCGCGGTGCTGTGGCATCCGCGCTGTCAATCACCAGAAAAGTGCGCGAACTGATTGCCTGCCGACGCTTTCACGGAGGGAGGGCGGGAGTGAGGGTTGAATGACGACAGTTACCCAAAACCATCCTCGACACATTTTTTGCCCCAGCAGGCATTGGGGGCTCGACCCAGAATTCCAATGGGCAGCGGGGACTGCGGGAACTGTGGGATAGCTACCCACAGTGCACCGCTTCCAATGTCGACGCTTGCCCCCTTAGTGTGGACTCACAAAGTTGAATTACTGTCCTTAGTGTGGATACACACGTTCGACTTTGTAATATCGGTTCCACAAATTCGCTTTAAGTACAATCGAACTACTCTCGTAGTGTAGACATACCCTTAGGGATGAACTTATTGAAATGGGAACTCTATATCCTAGTAAAATGCATAAGAAAAAATTGGTAAAGTAGAGGTCGGAGCTAATGAGGAACAGTCAAACAAAATGGAGTCCCATTTTAAAATAACACATGAAGGCAAGCAACTGAACAGTGACAAAATGTACAAATGCCAGAAGTCTAAATACTAAGATGGGGGAACTTGAGTGCCTGATATTAAATGAGGCTATTGATATAATAGGCATCATAGAAACTTGGTGGAATGAGAGTAATCAATGGGAGATAGTACTATCAGGGTGTAATATATAGGAATGACAGAGTAGTTCACCCTCATGGGGGAGTGGCATCATATGTACAAGAAAGCATAGAATCAAATAAGGTAAAAATCTTACATGAAATAAACTGTACTACAGAATCTCTACAGATAGAAATTCCATGCTTGAATAGTAAGAGTATAGCAGTAGGAATATACTACTGACCACCAGACCAGGATGGTGACAGTAGTTGTGAAATGCTAAGGGACGTTAGAGAGGCTACAACAGTAGAAAGCGCACTAATAATGGGTGATTCCAACTACCCTCATATTGATTGGGTGAATTGTATCACAGGGCATGAAGAACAGATAAAAGGTCTAGGTGCCATTAATGTCTGCTTCTTGGAGTCCTGGAACCCACAATGGGAGAGGCAATTCTTGATAGAGTTCTAAGTGGAGCACAGGATCTAGTTCAAGAGGTAACTGTAGCTGAGCTGCTCAGTAATAGTGACCAGAATGTAACTAAATTTAACATCCTTGTAAGGGTGGCCGGGCAGGGGGGGAGAATGCCCAAAAAACCCCACCATTGTAACATTTAACTTTAAAAAAGGAGAACTACACAAAAATGAGGATGCTTGTTAGACAGAAATTGAAAGGAGCTGTCACAAGGGTTAAATGACTGCAAGCAACATGGAGGCTATTTAAAAACACTACCATAGCGACTCAGACTAAATGTGTACCCCAAATCAGAAAGGACAATAAAGGGACCAAAAGAATGTCACCATGACTAAACAGCAGAGTAATGGCAGCCATTAAAGGCAAAAAGACAGGTTTCGGAGTAGCAGCCGTGTTAGTCTGTATCCGCAAAAAGAACAGGAGTACTTGTGGCACCTTAGAGACTAACAAATTTATTAGAGCATAAGCTTTCGTGGGCTACAGGTATCCTTCAACATTAGGAAGTCAAAACCTAGTGAGGATAATAGGAAGGAGCACAAACTCTGGCAGGTTAACTGTGAAAGTATAAGAAGGCAGGCCAAGAAAGAATTTGAGAAGCAACTTGCTAAAGACACAAAAAGTAACATTAGACTTTTTAAAAGTACATTAGAAGCAGGAAGCCTGCCCAACAGGCAGTGGGGCCACTAGACGACAAAGATGGTAAAGGAGCACAGTTCAAGGAAGACAAGCCCATTGCAGAGAAGCTAGTTAAAAAATAGGTAACAAAGTTTTCAGTTTTCACAATGGAGAGGGTAAGCAGTGGGGGTGGGGGTGCTCAAGAATCTGTACTGGGTCCTGTGCTGGTCAACATATTTGTTCATTATTCACTTCCTTTTCCAGATCATTAAGTGGTTAAGTTTGCGGATGATACAAAATTATTCAAGATAGTTACATCCAAAGCTGACTGCAAAGAGTTATAAAGAGATCTCACAAAACAGGTTGTCTGGGGGGGAAATGGCAGATGAAATTCAATGCTCAAATGGGTCCACAGTCCTGGATCATCTAGACTTAAGGAACTAAACTCAGTAGCAGCTGTTTCTTGCGCCTCCACCACACTCTTCTCTGATCTATACTTTTCTTCAGGAATGTGCATGGTAACATCAATTTGAGATGGAGACATGGATGTTGCAGTAGCTGCCAGGTCACCTGCACTCTGACTAACTGGAAGATCAGGCATCTCCTCACCACTCACATCCCCACAGGGGCCAGAAGGCTCATTGTGAACATTTGTGTCTATGTATCTCAGGAGAGCTCCTTCCTGCTTAGATAGAAAAGCTTCCTTTGCTTTCTTTTTCTGAATGCTGCCCCAGAGGGGCGTTTTCTTCTTTCACTCATGACTGCTGTTCTGTGCCAGCTATAGTGGCTCTCAACATCAATTGAAGGGGACAAATAAGCAGGCTGGTAGCAGGGCCTGAGTGAGTGAAGATATCAGCGTCTTAAGGGTCTAACTGGCTCCTACTACTTCAGTTGGCTGCCTGTTCTCCTCAAGTGGGTTCAGGGAAGCAGCAGGAAACTGGAAGCTCCCTGAGAAGCTGGTGTTAATCAGTCCAGGCTCCTGGGGGTGCTACAGAGGTACATAAAGGCTCCTCCTCCTCCTCTCTCTTCCTGCAGCTCCTGCTGCTTTCTGTTATGCCCTCTCACCTTTTCTCCTGCCTGCCTGTTATATCTCTCGTGCCCTCCTTCCTCCAGCACAGCACTCCACCATCTCTGTGCATCTAGAGCAGAGAGAATACATATGCACCAGCAGCAGACACAATTTTCTACACTCTGGGTCCTAGTGGCGCTCCCTCCTCCTCTCCCCCAATCTGGCACCTGAGGTGGCCGCCTCAGTTCACCTCATGGTAAGGCCAGCCCTGCACCCATCAGACCAGTCAGCCTCAACCAACTCAAGTTGTTCTGGTGCCACAGTGGCCTCTGGTGGGCAAAAGGCAGAACTGCACCACATTTTCTGCAGGAAAAAAAATTGTGCCTCACGTGGAACTCCCCATAGTGTGGCCAGTGGCAGCAGGGCAGCAAAATAGACCAAAATACCACAACTCTTAACTGCTAAAAAACCCTGGAAACTGTCATCTAAAAATAGTCCAATTGGGCTAGAAAATCACATACTTGGCAACCCCCTTAGAATGCTGGCCCCCCCAATGCATGTGCTACTGTGCCTAATTGGAAATCCGGCCCTGGTTAAGAGTATGGAATGGCTTCAATGTGAGGAGAGACTAAAATGATTAGGGCTGTTCAGCTTAGAAAAGAGATGATTAAGGGGAGAAACAATAGAGGTCTATAAAATCATGAAGGGTGTGGAAAATGTGAACAGAGAAATTTTTTTACCCTTTCCCACAATACACAATGAAATAAATAGGCAGCAGGTTTAATGCAAACAAGAGGAAGTACTTTTTCACACAGTGCAAAATTAACCTGTGGAACTCATTGCCATGGGATTTTGTGATGGCCAAAAGTATAATTGGGTTAAAGAAAGAACTCGATATGTTCTTGGAGAGATAGGTCCATCAATCGCTATTAGTCAAAATGGTCAGGGATGTAACCCCAGACTCAGGGTGACCTTAAATCTCTGACTGCAGAAGCCAGGAGGAATACACAGGGATCGATCTCTCCAAATTGTTCTGTATACTCCCCCTGAAGCTCTAGTACTAGCTCCTATCAGAGACAGAATCCTGGGCTAGATGGACCTTGGTCTGACCCAGTATGGTAGGTCTTATGTTCTTATGTTCCAGAATGTTTGCTGCAATTTATTCCTCTGTAAAGCTTTCTTTCAGATTGCTATGATTTCAATAGAGGTAATTCATAGCAATCATAATTTATAAAATAGGTACACTATAAAAGTTTGAATTCAAAAGATTTTCTGTTTCCCCCTACTTAGGGTCAAGGTCTGCCCTTGTATGCCCAATCTGTGATTCCCTTCTGCATGTCATGTTCATGCCAAAAATACGTATTCCAGACTTCTCATGTTTGCAGGTGAAACACAAGAATATAGTACAACTTTAAAATTATTACCATCACATTGATGTACTATATGGGCTTTTTCCAGTAATCTGCAGAAATGGAAAGTTAAACATTAATTTTGTATAGTTGAGTTTCTAGCTATTCTATTTTTGTTAAAGAAGAGGAAAACCTCTTACATCTGTCTGAATGTTCAAAATGCTCTACTGAGCAAAAAAGGCAATTCTTTACTTCAAAAGGCTCAGATCGTTTCAGATATAAGTTGGTATTAACCACAAACTGTTCTTAGTAGCTCTCCTATGCGTCATCTTTTGATCCCTTTCCCCTATCTTGCCTTACCATAAAAATCATTGATGTTCAAAGCCTGCATTGTGCTGTGACCCGAAGTGAGGATGCCAAGATATGGTGTCTGAATCAGAATGGTTTTTCTATTTGAATTATTTTAAGTACATTCCAGCGCTTCATTTCATGATCATTCACAGAACAAATATAGCGAGTGTAACTGTTCCTATAAATCTTCCAGTCCTGGAAGAGACCACAGAAGCAGGATAGCATTAGGAAGACAGGGAACTCTTTTGAAATTTGAATGGGTATATATGCTGAAAGTAAATAAACTTGAGCAATCCAGAAAAGTTTGGTTGTTTTGAATATGGGAGCGCACACACCAGTCTTTGATAGGTATGTTACTACTCATACAGCACCTACCTATCTGTCAAGATTAGCAATATGATTTATCTATTCAAATTAGAAGGAATGTAACACAAAAAGAAGCCTGTAAACATTTCTTGCTGCTTTAAAAAGTCACCAGTGTTATCATTTGTATATAATGTGATCAGGTGTAAAGTCAAAAGATCAAAATCCAAAGTAAAGTACTAGTACCTGTGGCATTTTCCTTATTGAGTTCAGACACTTCTGAACCCAAATTTCATACATCATCTCAGGGGAAGCCCTATAGCAAGAATACTGCGTTAGAGCTGCCAGGCCCAGTTAACGCAGTTGCTGACCAGTGCAATTTAACTAGATACCTCTATTTGCATATCCTGGCTCATTGTTGAAAGGATCTGTGAGTTCTGTCTTGTCTTTTGACCAATACATCTGGACAAGGTTCTTTTGTATGTCCGTTGCTTTGAGAATATACAAAACATGGGGGAGAAGTGCCCTTATAGCCTTGCATATATGTAAAAGCAGTCTGTAAAATACTATTGTAATGCAGGCAAATTTCTGACATACTTCCAAAATTCACCTTCTAAATTGCACAGGCTATACACCAGCATAAATACAAAATAATTGAGGTCAGTGGAGTTACTCTGGATTTATGCCGGTGTACCTGGGATCAGAATCTGGCCCAAAGTGATTTATACTGTAACTGATAATGTGTAATAGAAGCTAGGTCTCCCAGCAGATTCAAATACATGATGGTTCAGTATTATAGGGCTGTCAATAAATTGCAGTTGACTCAAGCAATTAACTTAAAACATATTAACTCAATTAAAAAATTTAATCACAATCACAGTTTTAATCGCACTGTTAAACAATAATAGAATACCAATTTAAATTTATTATAAATATTTGTGGATGTTTTTCTACATTTTCAAATATATTGATTTCAATTACAACATAGAATACAAAGTGTACAGTGCTCACTTTATATTATTTGTATTACAAATATTTGCACTGTAAAAAAAATAAACAAAATAAATAGTATTTTTCAGTTCACCTCATACAAGTACTGTGATGTGATCTCTTTATTGTGAAAGTGCAATTTACAAATGTAGATATTTTTGTTACATAACTGCACTCAAAAATAAAACAATGTGAAACTTTAGAGTCTACAAGCCCACTCAGTCCTACTTCTTGTTCAGCCAATTGCTAAGACAAACAATTTTGTTTGCATTTACGGGAGATAATGCTGCCCACTTCTTATTTACAATGTCACCTGAAAGTAGGATGACCAGACAGCAAATGTGAAAAATTGGGATGGGGGTGGGGGGTAATAGGAACCTATACAAGAAAAAGACCCAAAAATCGGGACTGTCCCTATAAAACCAGGACATCTGGTCACCCTACCTGAAAGTGAGAACAGGTGTTTGTATGGCACTTTTGTAGTTGGCATTGCAAGCTATTTATGTGCCAGATATGCTAAACATTCATATGCCCCTTCATGCTTTGGCCACCATTCCAGAGGACATACTGATGATGCGTGTTAAAAAAAAAAGTGCTAATTAAATTTATGATTGAACTCCTTGGGGGGACAATCGTATGTCTTCTGCTCTGGTTTTACCCACATAGTGCCATAACATGAAATATATGGCAGAATTTCTGCATCCTTTTTGGTTGTCCATTGACAAATAGATTCATATTATAAACATCAATCTATAACCAGCCAAATTTATATTTATTGTAAATTAGACTGAAGTTTATGTTAATGGAATACAGGTAGGTATGGTTAATCTATACCTGGTTTATCTGTGCATGTATGTCTCCCAATGGCATCAATGCATACAGATAAATCAGGTACTTATTGTCATGCACAGGTACCAGTTTGATTTATTAATCTTAATCTTTTAAATCCCAATTAAAAGGAGGTTGCTAAAAGATGCAAGATAACCAGGTCCAATTACACTTTTTTCTCTGTATAAATCAACAAAATTAGTCTTAAAATTTCTCCACAAAACTTAGAGCATGAATGTGTGACTGCTATATGCTATTGTTAACTATAATGTGTCTTTCAAAAACGGATTCCTTTAAGATATCAGCAGGGAATCTGAACATAGTGATATATAGAAATCGCTGAACTGGGGCATTTATTTAAAATAAAATCAATACACTAAGTTTTGACTGATCTAAAAAGCTTTACATCTGTAGTTATTTGAACTATACACTCTTTGTGAGTGTACAGTCTTTTGAACAGTAGTTTGCAAAAGAAGGCAGAAACTACATTTTCTAAATCATTTGAGACTATTTGGACTCAAAGACTTTTGTAGATTTTGGGAGCAGTGAGGGGAGGTTGTCTTTTGTTTTTTGTTTGTTTTGCTTTTTTTACATTTTTGGTATCCTTAAAATATTTTCTGTTATAGTTTGCTGAAAGTAGTGCCATAAAGAATTGGATATCTGGCATATTTACAATATTCTATTGGACTCCCTTCGTTCCTTTATAAACATGGTGTATTCCTTAAGGATTTCAGGGCACAATAACCCTAATAATCAGCCAGGAAATTATAGTTCTTTGAGACTGAGATCTCATATCACTGGACACTCAAATTAGTGAATCCCAGATTAGTGGAGACAAAACATATATTATATCTGACATATGGAAATAGTAAATAGGCCAATTATGGCACCATCAAGTGCTTTCTTTAATGACCTGAAAATCAAAAAGGAATCCTACAAAATATGGAAACGTGGACAACTTGCTAAGGAGGAGTATAAAAGAAACGCACAAGCTTGTAAGGACAAAATCAGAAAGGCTAAGGCGCAAAATGAGTTACGCCTAACAAGGGACATAAAAGGCAATCAGAAGAGGCTCTTTAAATACATTAGGAGCAAGAGAAAGACAAAGGAAAGTGTAGGTCTTCGACTTAGTGGGAAAGGTGACCCTTAACAGATGACATCAAGAAGGCTGAGGTGTTTAATGGCTATTTTGCTTCAGTCTTCACTAAAAAGGTTAAGGGTGACCAGCTACTGAACACAATTAACAAGAGGGAAAGAAGGCAAGCCAAAATAAGAAAAGAACAGGTTAAAGAATATTTAGATAAGTTAGATGTATTCAAGTCAGCAGGGACTCATGAAATTCATCTGAAGATACTTAAGGAACTAGCTGAAACAATCTCGGAACTGTTAGCAATTATCTTTGAGAACTCCTGGAGGATGGGTGAAATCCTCTGGGATTGGAGAAGGGCAAACATAGTGCCTGTCTTTAAAAAGGGGAGCAAAAAGGACCTGGAGAATGATAGACCAGTTAGCCTAACTTCAATACTTGGAAAAATACTGGAACAAATTATTAAACAATAGATATGTAAGCATCTAGCGGATAATAGGGTTATAAGGAATAGCCAGCATGGAATTTGTTGAGAACAAATCATGCCAAACCAACCTAATTTCCTTCTTTGATAGGGTTACTGGCCCAGTGGCTGGAGAAGGAGCAGTAGACATGATATATCTTGATTTTTAGTAAAGGCTTTTGACAGTCCCCCATGACATTCTCATAAGCAAACTCAGGGAAATGTGGTCTTGATTAAATTACTATGAGGTGGGTGCACAACTGGTTGAAAGATCATATTCAAAGCGTACTTAATAATGGTTTGCTATCAGACTGGGAGGGTGTATCTACTGTGGCTTTGCAGGGATCAGTCCTGGGTCCAGTACTATATTTTCTTTAATGGCTTGGATAATGGAGTGGAGAGTATGATTATAAAATTTGTGGATGACCCCAAGCTGGGAGTGGTTGCAAGCACTTTGGAGGTCAGGATTAGAATTCAAAATGACCTTGACAAATTGGAGAATTGGTCTGAAATCAACAAGATGAAATTCAATAAAGAGAAAAGCAAAGTACTACACTTAGGAAGGAAAAGTCAAATGTACAACTACAAAATGGGGAATAACTGGCTAGGTGGTAGCACTGCTAAAAAGGATCTGGGGGTTATATTGGATAACAACTTGAATGTAAATCAACAATGTGATGAGTTGTGAAAAAGGCTAATATCATTCTGGGGTGTGTTGACAAGAATGGCGTGTGTCAGACATGGGAAGTAATTGTCCTGCTCTACTTGGCACAGGTGAGGCCTAAGCTAGAGTACTGTGTCCAGTTCTGGGTGCCATGTTTAGGAAAGATGTGGGCAAATTGCAGAGAACCCAGAGGAAAGTAATGAAAATGATAAAAGATTTAAAAAACCTGGCCTATGAGGAAAGGTTAAAAACACTGGGCATGTCTAGTCTTGAGAAAAGAAGACTGAGGGGGGACTTGATAACAGTCTTCAAATTTTTTAAGTGTTTTATTTTATTAGAGAGGCTATGATCAATTGTCCTCCACGTCCACTGAAGGTAAGACAAGAAGTAATGGGCTTAATATGCAGCAAGAGAGAGTTAGTTAAGATATTAGGAAAACCTTTCTAACTATAAGGATAGTTAAGCTCTGGATAGGCTTCCAAGGTAGGTTGTAGAATCCTCTTAATTGGAGGTTTTTAAGAATGGGTTGGACAAACACCTTTCAGGTTTACTAGACCATTTAACACAGGAGCCTGGACTTGATGACCTCAAGGTAGCTTCCAGTCCTATACATTTCTATGATTCTATACTCTTCCATAAACAAGCTCACTGTGATGAACAAAATACTAAGAGTAGTCTTGTTGAAATAGCATATTGTGCATTGTGCACAGGCTACTTATTACCATGTGATTTGGGAAATACACTTTTTCGTGTAATTCAGGATGTGATAACTAAAATAAAACTATTTCAAAGTTTGTTTATAGATAACGAAATTTACTTCTTTTCCAGAGACCTGGAAACTATAGAGATTCCAAATATAAATTCAAGAATGTTTCAGCCCCTGAAGAACCTTTCCTACATGCATGTATGGAAAATAGCAGACATCATGGTGACATTTCTTTAGCATATAAGAATGTACAAAGTAGCTCTGATTATTAAGTCTTTCCATATTATTAAATACTAAAATATTTGTCACAATGGAGTCCAGTTTCTGCCAAAAATGTTAAGTATATCATTTTATACAAATAAAATAAAGAAAAATACATTTTCTCCATGTAATTCATATTTCCATAGGGCATCACCCCTCTCTTCCCCACACAGTAACCACTTTTATGACATCGGGTGGTGGGGATTTCTGCCTGATTACTTGGAAGAAGCAGAATAGCTCTTCAAGTGATTAACATCATAAGAGAGGTAGAGTTACCCAAAAATTTACTGTATGCAAAGAGTACATATCTTTTGGCTGGGGGAAGAGCTGTATATGTTGGTGCAGACAGTTTCACGTGACTATTTTCCTCTACTGTCATGTCTCAGTAGCTTCATAACATGTCATAGCTTGTAGTACTATTGGATGCCTCTGAACTACAAAACACTTTTTTTTCCTGTTTTTGAGGCAGAGGACCCCAGCTTATGGATCATGTTTTCTCTCACCTCATTGACCCCAGCCAGGACACATGCCACAAGGTCTCTCTCCTCTCCAAGGCAGTAACTATAGGGTCAATCCCACTCTAACTGAACATCTTTAATCTTTTGCTCTAGCGCTACATTCTAGGCTGCCTTTTATTTCTTTTGTGGCTCCCTCATAATATTCACATTCAGGGCCGGCTCTACCACCATTTTTGCCGCCCCAAGCAAAAAAAAAAAAAAAAAGTCGCTCAAACTGCCGAAGCAAAAAAAAACTGCTCGGACTGTGCCGCCCCAAGAATGGACGGAATGCCGCCCCTTAGCATGTGCCGCCCCAGGCACGTGCTTCCTCCGCTGGTGCCTGGAGCCGGCCCTGTTCACATTTGCTACCTCTCTACCATGACACAGAATGTAAGCAGTCTGCAGCAACTGTGCAGTGTTCTTCTTCACTTTGTTTCTAGAGCTCAAATTATACTCTGTCCGATATCCCTCAACTCTTCTTGAAAACTGAAAGCTTCATAATTTTCCTAGCTTCCCCATGCCATCAAAGTGTGAAACTTAAATTGATTTCTGTATGATTGGCAGACCCACCCACTAAATGGCTGGGTCACACCTACATGCTGTCATTTGGCATATCAACTTTCATATATTTCACAATAATTTCAGAAAAATAGTGTCTTCTAATGAATATTTTCCCATTTTAATTTTATTGCGTATTTGTATCTTTCATGTTTTTATACTTTTGATATTCGTTAACAATTTATTATCCACGTGCATCATTTCATGTTGTGGAGAAACTAAATGGATTCTTTGCTTCAGTCTTCACGGCTGAGGATGTTAGGGAGATTCCCAAACCTGAGCTGGCTTTTGTAGGTGACAAATCTGAGGAACTGTCACAGATTGAAGTGTCACTAGAGGAGGTTTTGGAATTAATTGATAAACTTAACATTAACAAGTCACCGGGACCAGATGGCATTCACCCAAGAGTTCTGAAAGAACTCAAATGTGAAGTTGCGGAACTATTAACTAAGGTTTGTAACCTGTCCTTTAAATCGGCTTCTGTACCCAATGATTGGAAGTTAGCTAATGTAACGCCAATATTTAAAAAGGGCTCTAGAGGTGATCCCGGCAATTACAGACCGGTAAGTCTAACGTCGGTATCGGGCAAATTAGTCGAAACAATAGTAAAGAATAAAATTGTCAGACACATAGAAAAACATAAACTGTTGAGCAATAGTCAAGATGGTTTCTGTAAAGGGAAATCGTGTCTTACTAATCTATTAGAGTTCTTTGAAGGAGTCAACAAACATGTGGACAAGGGGGATCCAGTGGACGTAGTGTATTTAGATTTCCAGAAAGCCTTTGACAAGGTCCCTCACCAAAGGCTCTTACGTAAATTAAGTTGTCATGGGATAAAAGGGAAGGTCCTTTCATGGATTGAGAACTGGTTAAAAGACCGGGAACAAAGGGTAGGAATTAATGGTAAATTCTCAGAATGGAGAGGGGTAACTAGTGGTGTTCCCCAAGGGTCAGTGCTCGGACCAATCCTATTCAACTTATTTATAAATGATCTGGAGAAAGGGGTAAACAGTGAGGTGGCAAAGTTTGCAGATGATACTAAACTGCTCAAGATAGTTAAGACCAAAGCAGACTGTGATGAACTTCAAAAAGATCTCACAAAACTAAGTGATTGGGCAACAAAATGGCAAATGAAATTTAATGTGGATAAATGTCAAGTAATGCACATTGGAAAAAATAACCCCAACTATACATACAATATGAGGGGGCTAATTTAGCTACAACAAGTCAGGAAAAAGATCTTGGAGTCATCGTGGATAGTTCTCTGAAGATGTCCATGCAGTGTGCGGAGGCGGTCAAAAAAGCAAACAGGATGTTAGGGATCATTAAAAAGGGGATAGAGAATAAGACTGAGAATATATTATTGCCCTTATATAAATCAATGGTACGCCCACATCTCGAATACTGCGTACAGATGTGGTCTCCTCATCTAAAAAAAGATATACTGGCACTAGAAAAGGTTCAGAAAAGGGCAACTAAAATGATTAGGGGTTTGGAACGGGTCCCATATGAGGAGAGATTAAAGAGGCTAGGACTCTTCAGCTTGGAAAAGAGGAGACTAAGGGGGGATATGATAGAGGTATATAAAATCATGAGTGATGTGGAGAAAGTGGATAAGGGAAAGTTATTTACGTATTCCCATAATACAAGAACTAGGGGTCACCAAATGAAATTAATAGGCAGCAGGTTTAAAACAAATTCAAGGAAGTTCTTCTTCACACAGCGCACAGTCAACTTGTGGAACTCCTTACCTGAGGAGGTTGTGAAGGCTAGGACTATAACAGCATTTAAAAGAGAACTGGATAAATTCATGGTGGTTAAGTCCATTAATGGCTATTAGCCAGGATGGGTAAGGAATGGTGTCCCTAGACTCTGTTTGTCAGAGGATGGAGATGGATGGCAGGAGAGAGATCATTTGATCATTGCCTGTTGGTCCACTCCCTCTGGGGCACCTGGCATTGGCCACTATTGGTAGATAGGATACTGGGCTAGATGGACCTTTGGTCTGACCCGGTACGGCCGTTCTTATGGTCTTATGTTCTTATGTTATGTTCACAAATAGAGTGGGAAGTTTTACGATTATAGATGGATACAAACACTGATAAAATGTTTGATTTTGGAATTTGATCTTTATGCCAATATTTTGTTACAGCCCTTTAGGGCCCCAATTCAGCAAAGCACTTAAGCACAGGCTTAACTTCAAGCATGTGCCTAAAGCATTCCGCAAAGTGCTTAACCAAATGTTTAAGTGTCACTGAAGTCAATGGGACTTAACATGCTTAAAGTTTAGCATATGCTTAAGTGCTTTGATGTATTAGAGCCTTTATGCCCAGTCCTGCAACCCTTATTCATGCTAGTAGTTCCACTGAAACCAGAGGAACTATTTGCTTGACTCAGGGTTGGATGATTAGACCCTTTGTTAGCTGTTGGTGGTAAGAGTATTCTTATGATTCTGTGTGATTCACAATATTAATGTTTGTTTTTTTCTTCAAATATGCATGAGGTCTTCATTGGGTATCTCATAAACTTAGCTACTGTTCTTGCATGTGGAACATAACGTCTGAGTTGACAAAATATGCAATAATGCCCTCCTGTGTATGTCAGACCAAGATCAAGCTTTTAGAAGGAGAGATCCATGAAACAAACTCTGTCATTCTAAAGGTTTGGGAGGTGTTAGAACCAAGAGCATAGATGCTACTATAAAGTATTATAAGTTATATTTCCATGGACAGCAGGTATCATAGACTGTGAGAGGCTGTGCCTCCCCAAACAGCCAGGTGTGGCCCCACCCACAATCCGCCCTCAGATCCCCCCGTCCTGTTTCCCACTCGGTGTTGCTCCAGTCCCCCTGTGCGGTATCCCCGGATCAGACTGGTGGCATGCCGCCCGCCCTCCCAGCGCTCCAAGGCTGGGGAGGCTGGAGCTGCGCCGCCTGCCCTCCTGGCGCTCTGGGGCTGGGGAGGCTGCGGCCGCAGCACCCGCTCTTCTGGGGTTGGGGGCACTAGCCTGCGGCTGAGGCCAGCGGTCGGAGGGCTCTGGACTCTGGCAGGGGGGCATGGAAGGGGCAGGGCCTCGGGTGGAAGGGCGTGGCTGGGGGCTAGCCTCCCCCAGCCTGTGGTTCACGTGCCACCAATGTATATTTCCTTTTGGTAAATATATGTCAATTAGGGCTGTCAAGTGATTTAAAAAATTAATCACGATTACTCACACAATTAAAAAAATTAATTGTGTGATTAATCGCACTGTTAAACAATAAGAGAATACCATTTATTTAAATATTTTTGGACGTTTTCTACATTTTCAAATATATTGATTTCATTTACAACACAGAATACAAAGTGTACAGTGCTTATTTTATTTTTGATTACAAATATTTGCACTGTAAAAAACAAAAGAAATAGTATATTTCAATTCACCTAATACAAGTACTGTAGTGCAGTCTCTTTATAATGAAAGTTGAACTTACAAATGTTGAATTATGTACAAAAAATAACTGCATTCAAATATAAAACAATGTAAAACTTTAGAACCTACAAGTCCACTCAGTCCTACTTCTTGTTCAGGCAATCGCTCAGACAAACAAGTTTGGTTACAATTTGCAGGAGATAATGCTGCCCACGTCTTGTTTACAATGTCAACTGAAGATGAGAACAAGCGTTTGCATAGCACTGTTGTAGCCGGCATTGCAAGATATTTACATGCCAGATGCGCTAAGGATTCCTTCATGCTTCAACCACCATTCCAGAATACATGCATCCATGCTCATGACGGGTTCCGCTCGATAACGATCCAAATCAGAGCCGACCGACACATGTTCATTTTCACCTTCTGAGTCAGATGCCACCAGCAGAAGGTTAATTTTCTTTTTTGGTCGTTTGGGCTCTGTAGTTTCCGCATCAGAGTGTTGCTCTTTTAAGACATCTGAAAGCATTCTCCACACCTTGTCCCTCTCAGATTTTGGAAGGCACTTCAGATTCTTAAACCTTGGGTCGAGTGCTGTATCTATCCTTAGAAACTTTCTTTTCGTTTTGCCAAATCTGCTGTGAAAGTGTTCTTAAAACGAACATGTGTTGGGTCATTATCCAACACTGCAATAACATGAAATATATGGCAGAATGCGGGTAAAATAGAACAGGAGACATACAATTCTCCCCCAAGGAGTTCAGTCACAAATTTAATTAACACATTTTTTTTTAACAAGCATCAGCAGCATGGAAGCATGTCCTCTGTAATGGTGGCCAAAGCATGAAGGGGTATATGAATGTTTAGCATATCTGGCACATAAATACCTTGCAACGCCGGCTACAAAAGTGCCATGCGAATGCCTGTTCTCACTTTCAGATGACATTGTAAATAAGAAGCAGTCAGCAGTATCTGCCGTAAATGTAAACAAACTTGTTTGTCTTAGCAGTTGGCTGAACAAAAAGTAGAACTGAGTGGACGTGTAGGCTCTAAAGTTTTACATTGTTTTATTTTTGAGTGCAGTTATGTAACAAAAAAAAATCTACATTTGTAAGTTACACTTTCACAATAAAGAGATTGCACTTCAGTACTTGTATGAGGTGAACTGAAAAATACAATTTCTTTTGTTTATCATTTTTACAGTGCAAATATTTGTAATTAAAATCATAATATAAAGTAAGCACTGTACACTTTGTATTCTCTGTTGTAATAGAAATCAATATATTTGAAAATGTAGAATAACATCCAAAAATATTTAATAAGTTTCAATTGGCATTCTATTGTTTAACAGTGCGATTAATCACGACTAATTTTTTTAATCACAGTTAATTTTTTTTAGTTAACCGTGTGAGTTAACTGCGATTAATCAACAGCCCTAATGTCAATAGCTTTAAACTTTCTATTATTTTTAGTATACATTGGGAATGAACTTTTCCACACATACCACTTCTGCAGAAATGGGCCTTCCTCAGAAACCACATTCCATCTGGCCTAAGAAGTCAGAATTGTCAACTCAGTAACATTAGGGTTACCATTCGTCCGGATTCCCCCGGACATGTCTGGCTTTTAGAGTTAAAAGTAGCGTCCGGGGGGAATTTGTAAATGTCCGGACTTCCCCCCCCCGCAGAGCACGCGCTGCTGACAGGGCAGCCGGACGGATGGTGCCACTTACATGGGGCTCCGACAGCCAGAGAGAGCCCCTCCTCCACTTCCCCCTCCTCTCCCCTGCAGCTGAGAGCACTCCCTCCCTCCCTGCATTCGCAGATCACCAGCCGGCCGTTCGCACCGGCAGTCTGGAGCTCCTCCCCCTACTCCTCCTCCCGGCACGCTGGTCTGAGAGGCAGAGTAAGGGGGCCAGGGGGTCGGAGAAGGGGCAGGGAGGTTCTGGAGGGAGCAGTCAAGAGACAGGGAGGGGTCGGGCGTTCGGGGGGGGCTTTCTGGGGGTGGGGGTGTGGATAAGGTTTTGGGCAGTCAGGGTACAGGTAGGGGGTAGGATCCTGGGGGGGGGCAGTTAGGGTGGGGGGTCTCAGGAGGGGGCAGTTAGGGGACAAGGAACAGGGAGGCTTAGGTAGGGGGTGGGGTTCTGGAGGGCAGTTAGGAGCAGGGGTCCCAGGAGGGGTAGTCAGGGGACAAGGAGCGGGGGGGGGCTGTCAGGGGGCAGGGGTGGGGAGAGGGATCGGAGCAGTCAGGGGACAGGGAGCAGAGGGGTTTAGATGGGTCAGGAGTTCTGGGGGGGGGCTGTCAGGGGGTGGGGAGTGGTTGGATGGGGCGTGGGAGTCCCGGGGGTCTGTCTGGGGGTGGGGGTGTGGATAAGGGTTGGGGCAGTCAGGGGGCAGGTAGGGGGTAGGGTCCTAGGGGGCCAGTTAGGATGGGGGGAGGGTCTCAGGAGGGGGCAGTCAGGGAACAAGGAGCAGGGAGGCTTAGGTAGGGGGTGGAGTCCTGGGGGGCAGTTAGGTTCAGGGGTCCCAGGAGGGGGCAGTCAGGGGACAAGGAGCAGGGGGAGGGTTGGGGGTCCTGAGGGGGGGGAAGTGGGAGGGAGTGGAAGGGGCAGGGGCGGGGCTAGGGCAGGACTGGGGCGGGGCTCCTCCCGTCCTCTTTTTTGCTTGCTGAAATATGATAACCCTAAGTAACATACATGAGATCCAGTCTGCTGAGGGCCTTAAATGTCAACTATCAACTTACAGTCAGTCCACACACCAGCAGTCTGATAATGCAGAAAGCAAAGTAGTGTCCTGGCAAAATCTTTTCTGCCAAGACATGTTAACAGATCTGCATCTTTGTCAACCCAGTATGAAGAAAAGGAAGGCAGCAGAATTGGATTAGTGCAAAGGGATGCATTAGGGTCACAAGTTCAAAGTAGCCACATTCTCAAAACAAAACCAGCTTTGAGCTGATTTGACAAAAAGCCTTCTAATATCAGCCACAGATCAAGGGCTTCACACTGGCGGCATGTTACACTAACTAATGCGAAATGCTATTCACATTACACCTCCTACTTAAACCAATAGGCATAATTTTGATTGTTAGAATTTCCTCTCTTTCACTTCTTTATGTGTAATTGCATATCTAATACATAACTGTGACTTTGACCTGTGCTTGAACAGCAATTTTATATGTTCATTTCTTTGCTTTCAACTATTTCAAAAATTTTCCATATTGTTCCTATGCACTCCATGTGCGAATGTGCACACCATTAACAGATGGGATTTCATCATTTGAGAACCTCTTGGCTAATAATGTTCTTAGAGTATTTGTCTGGGTCATAGCTTGTGTTACCTGTTTTGGAAATCTTTTTGTCATTGGAATGAGATCATTTATCAGAGCTGAAAACAAGATGCACACCACGTCTATCAAAATGTTGTGTTGTAAGTATATATTAGTGGTATTATTTTTAAATCAGACAGACCGTTGTACTATGTACATTAGAGTATTCAACCATTTACATTATAGATAAAAATATAAGCAATGCATTAACTTCAAAATATTAGTAAACTTTGCTATTTTTGTCCCATTTTCCAATATTCTAAATATAAGCAGAAAGTTGCTTTTAACCCTTAAATTCAAATGGTCAAGATGTATAAGAAGAGTCTATGCAGCCTAATGGTTTCACTTTATTAATTTTACTGTTAATTTTACATCCAAGAAAACAGAAAGGTTAACCAGTGCTAGACTGGCTATTGCATGCATTTTGTGATGTGCCATGCCATCTTATTCTTCTCAGTTTTGGCACCAGCAACTAGTAAACTTCACTGTGGTTTAAAAATTCCATGTTCATAATTAGCCAGAAAATTATATTGACTCCAAATTAATGCACCATATTTTGTCTAACAATAATTTTGGAATTAAGAGCCTGCATTTGAACAATATTAACACAGGGCCAAATTTAGATCTGCTATAAACAAGTGCAACTTCTTTAAAGTCAATTTATACTGGCTTCCGTTTATAAAATGAGTGTGTGATGCTGCCCTCTTCTAGACTATAGAGAGGATATGGAATCTGATTCTACTTCCAGGCTAAGAGAATTCTCCCTTGGCTCAAGTAGTACTAGCTTGTAGTTTCATCTCCCTATCTGTATGTGATTTTCAAATGAGAGGTGTCAGTTACCTGCAGTTCATAGATTTACTACAGTGCCATAACCCAGTATTCATGGCATGATCTCAGACTAGGGTGACCAGATGTCCCGATTTTATAGAGACAGTCCCGATTTTTGGGTCTTTTTCTTATACAGGCTCCTATTACCTCCCACCCCCTGTCCCAGTTTTTCACACTTGCTGTCTGCTCACCCTATCTCAGCCACTTCCATCAAATTCATTCTGATGCCACAAACTCTGGGTTAAATTACATTACTGCATATGTCAGCCAGGATCTGGCCAATTCTAAGATATTTTTAGTATATAAATCTTTAAATTTCATAACTATTTTTAATAAACTGTGAAATTTTCTTTTTAAATAGGTGCTGATTGTCTGATGGGTGTGTACTTCTTCTCCATTGAAGTCTTTGACATTAAATACTGTGGACAATATAAAAAATATGCTGTGCTGTGGATGGAGAGCTTACCATGTCATATCATGGGTTTCCTGGCCATGTTTTCTACAGAGGTCTCTGTCTTGTTGTTGACATATCTGACTTTGGAAAAATATTTAGTAATTGTCTTTCCCTTCAGTAATATCCGACCAGGAAAGCATCAGACAATAATAATCCTTGTATCCATATGGTTTATTGATTTGTAATAGCAATAATCTCATTTTGGGATGAGGATTTTTTTGGAAATTTTTATGGGAAAAATGGAGTTTGTTTCCCACTTTATTCTGATCAAACAGAAGAAATTAGAGGCAAGGGGTATTCTCTTGGGATTTTTCTTGGTAAGTTTAATATTTTCATACATCTTTATTACTTGTTTCTCTTATTGCACTACAAAAAGTGATTTCCAGACTACAGAAAACTCATGTATAGTAGATATATTTTTACAGTGGTCCCAATGATTGTTCGCAGGCTTCCTGCTTCTGAAGTACTTAATTTTTTTTTCCTGCTAGTTTTTGTGTCTTTTACTAGTTGCTCTTCAAATTCCTTTTTGGCCTGTCTACTTATACTTTTACACATGACTTGCCAGAGTTTATGTTCCTTTTTTATTTTCCTCAATATGATTTGACCTCCTATTTTTCAAAGATGTCTTTTTGTCTCTACCTGCCTCTTTTACTCTGTTGTTTAGCCATTGTGGCATTTTTCTGGTCATCTTACTGTTGTTTTTTTATTTGGGATATATTTATAGTTTGAGCCTCTGTTATGGTGTTTTTAGTTTCCATGCAGCTTGCAGGCATTTCCCTCTTGTGATCATTCCTTTTAATTTCCATTTAACTAGCCTCCTCATTTTTGTGTAATTCCTCTTTAAGAAGTTAAATGCTACTCTGGTGGGTTTCTTCTATATTCCCTCACTTACAGGGATGTTAAATTTAATTAAATTATGCTCACTATTACCGAACAGTTCAGCTATATTCACCTCTTGATCCAGAACCTGTGCTCCACATAGGAATTGCCTCTCCCCTTGTGGGTTCTAGGACTAGCTGCTCCAAGAAGCAGTCATAAATGGTGTCTAGAAATTTTATCTCTGCATCCCATCCTGAGGTTACATGCACTCAGTCAATATGGGGATAGTTGAAATCCCCCATTTTTATTGGGGTTTCTGTTTATTTAGCCTCTGTAATTTCCATGAGCATTTCACAGTCACCATCCTGGTCAGGTAGTCAGTGGCATATTCCTACTGCTAAACTCTTCTTATTCAAGCATGGAATTTCTATTCATAGAGATTCTATGGTACTGTTTGATTCAAGATTTTTACTATATTTCAATCTATATTTTATTTCACATATAGTGCCACTCCAACACCAGTGCAACCTATTCGGTCATTTCTGTATATTTTATACCCTGGTCTTACTGTGTCCCATTGAGAATCATTGTATCAGCAAGTTTCTGTAATGCCCATTATATCAATATCCTCATTTAATATCAGGGACTCAAGTTCACCCATCTTAGTATTTAGACTTTGTAAAATTTGTCACTATTTAGTTGTCTGCCTTCATGTGATGTAATTGAATGGGACTCCTTTTTGTTTGACTGTTTCTCTTCAGTTCCTACTTGTACTTTATCAACTTCTATCCTCTCCTCTTTATTAAGATATAGATTATCCCCTTTAATAAATCCTCCCTTAAGGGATGTGTCTGTTCAAACCATGTGCTCCTCTGCACCTGTCAGCTTTCCTCCAGTTCTGACTTTAAAAACCCCTCTATGACCTTTTTAATTTTACAAGCCTGCAATCCGGTTCCATTTTAGTTTAGATGGAGCCCAACCTTCCTATAAAGACTCCTCCTTTACTAAAAGGTTCTCCAGTCCCTAATAAACCTAAATCCCTCCTCTGAACACCATCGCCTCATCCACGCATTGAGACCCTGAAGTTCTGCCTGTATAACTGGCCCTGCATGGGGAACTGGAAGCATTTTCCAGAATGCTACCAAGGAGGTCCTGAATTTTAATCACTTACTTAGCAGACTAAATTTGGCCTCCAGGACCTCTCCTCTACCTTTCTACCTAATGTACCATGACCACTGTCTGCTCCCAGCACTGCATATAAGTCTGTCTAGATGTTTCGAGAAGTCTGCAATCTTTGCACCTGGCAGACAATTCACCATGCAGTTCTTCCAGTCATCACACATCCAACTATCTATATTTCTAATAATCAAATCCCCCATTACTATTACCTGTCTTTTCCTAATAACATGGGGCCCCTCCCCCAGAGAAGTATCCTTAGTATTCCTGCACAATAATGGGGGCCCCTCTCCCTGGAGAGGTATCCTCTGTGTTCCTCTACAAGAGGATTTTTATCCAAGTCCACTTTACAGTCCACAAGTAGGAGTTGCATGCATATCAGCAAGGGAGGTTTAGGCTGGACATTAGGAAAAAGTTCCTAACTGTCAGGGTGGTTAAACACTGGAATAAATTGCCTAGGGAGGTTGTGGAATCTCCATCTCTGGAGATATTTAAGAGTAGGTTAGATAAATGTCTATCAGGGATGGTCTAGACAGTATTTGGTCCTGCCATGCGGGCAGGGGACAGGACTCGATGACCTCTCGAGGTCCCTTCCAGCCCTAGAATCTATGAATCTATGACTCAGCTGGCATGATTTGGTGCTAACTCTTGCAACATTTTCTTGTCTCTCTTTATGTGCAGCTCTGCTCCCTCCATGCCGTTTGCTGCAAGAGAGGAGCACATGGCCCTTGTGGAGGCGGGTTGGATTTCTGTAATTACACCCTATGTTTGTAACATATACCTATATTTGTTAATATATAGGTCATACTATGGAACAATAACTTTTAAATAAAGAGGTTCAATGGAAAGACTGAAAATAGTTGTTTATGAGAAGTCTTACACAGGAGGCAATTGAGGAGAACAAACAAAGTCTTATTAATGTATTTGTAATGAATTTATTATTGTCAAATTTTAATATCAATAAAATATTTATAAGAAATCATCCTCCACAAAAGAATTTTGATAGCCTCCTATTAAGCACTGAAAACAATATTGGATTCTTGATTCTTTAAAAAGGGATTGGGGGGGACAATCTAAAATAAACCCCAAAATTTGCAAACAGTGTTTGTGGATGGAATAATTGAAACATGTGAATCAGCAACCTCTGAATTTTTCTTTTTTAATGAGCCAGTCCTACTGTGAATGCAGCAAAAATAAAAGTATATCTAAAACAGGTCCTATTTCTACAACCCTGGTCATGCAAGTAGTCCTTACTCAACAGAATAGTCCCATGTATGTCAATGGGATATTCTGTATGAGTACAGACTGTTCACATAATACAGTAAAGTTTGTAGACTGGGACTCTAGTGAGTCCCAAGTAAAAATGACTAAGGCTCTGATTCAGCAAAGTATTTATATATGTGCATTGCTCATGTACTTAAAGTGATCATATACAAACCAGTGGGGCTACTTATGTAGCTAATGTTACACACCGCTTTAGAATCTTGCTGAACTGGGGCCTAAAACAAAAACAAAAATTATCTCTTCATTTGCCTGAGCTTGCACTAAAACCTCCTTGGAAGAGATCAAGATCTCGCAAAAAGGTCATTCTCTCAGTTCCAGGAAAACTGCCTCAAACCAAAATCTTTAAACTGAATAGTTTAGTGTAGCAAGAACACAGAAGAGAGCTATCTTCCCTCACCAACAACTGCTGTGTCATTTTATATTTACAGCTCATAACATTTGCAGTGAACATGGAAATGCAGTATTTCCCAAATCAGTGCTAAGTATAATGGGTTTTTCAGCAGGATGCCTCATCACAGAAGATTTCCATCATTCATATTTTGGTTCTGTTTTCGAAAAAAGAGGCGAGGCCTTCTTTGCGAGCTCATACCTGCCAAGTGGCATTGCCTGAAGCTTTTTTTTCTTTTCTTTTAACTGAATAGGGGATTGCTACATGAGTTTAATGTAGTCTTTGGAAAGTTTATTGCCCTCACACTTGTGGCTCAGGAGTGTTTCTGGACAAACATCAACCCTATATTTTTGTTTATAGTTATTTTTTGCCTGTTTTGCTAAAAGAAAACCTGGGAACAGTGACCAAGAGACAAAAATTGGGGATAATTGTTAAATATAAATATTTTGGCAGTGTATAAATGTGGCTTAGGGAATGTGGGGCAGAGGGAAGACAGTGTGCCAAGAGTTTGACTAATGCTCAGTCTTTGGCATGGTGGTGTGTATTCCATACTAGAGTTTTTATTTAGTTTTTTTATGGCTGCTTATTCCCAGTTCAATTTATAGCCTAGCTAGGGAAATGGTTCCTCAGATTCTCTGTGTTAATCTTATATGACTGCTATTTTCTGCTATTATACTGCACCTAAGTTATCTGCTTTTGTAATTTGATGGTTTGATCCATTATGATCCCCAGTGAGGACTAGGTTGAATGGTGGTTGGGGATACCTGATTTTACTAATTTATAAAGTGGAAAGGTTTCAAAAGATTTGGAACCATCATGTTGTGCATACGGTGCAGCTATGTACAGGAAAGGCCCTAAGCCTTTGCCAGCCTGGGCAGAAAGCGTTTTCTGCACCCCATGGAGCAGCAAAACAAACAAATAAAATGACCAGCTGGCACAGCGATATGGCACCCGCCTGGAAATTGGTGCCCAGACTGACTCCCCTGCTTGCTGGCCCCTAGAATTGGCCATGGCTATATAATTGAATTATCTTATTATTGTTAGCCGTGTCCCCGCCCCCACTTCTTTCCCTCCTTTTGTTTGTTACATTCACTTGTGTCTTGTATAAAATTAGATTCTACACTCTTCACAGAATGGACCATGTCTTCCTATGTGTATATGTGAGGTGGCAGTTTGCAGATGATACAAAATTACTCTAGATCAGAGGGTCCCCAAACTGTGGGGTGTACACCTCTAGGGGGGCACAGAGGAAAGTTCAGGGGGGCGCAGCTGGGGCCTGGTTCAGCCCTTATGGGGAATGGGAAGGGAGCACCACCCAGCTCTGCTCCTGGCCCTGGCCGGTCCTGGCCCCAACTCCAGCTGCCAGCCTCGCACCCAGGGCTCCGCTCCCGGCACCACACCCGGGGCCCCAGCTACCAACCCTGTGCCCAGAGATCCATGCCCGAGGCCCCAGCTGTCTGGCCTGCACCCAGGGATCTGCTCCCCACCACGGCTCCCAACCCCGTAGCCGAGGCCCCGGCTGCCGGCCTCAGCCCCGCTCCCGCTCCCGCTCCCGCTCCCGCCCCCTGCTGTGGCTCCAGCCTCAGCCCCCTTACCCCATCTGCATCTTCCAATCCTGGAGCCACGGCCCCACTCCTGGCTCAGGGTGGGGGGCACAGAGAAGGGTAAGGGGGGGCACGAGGTAAAAAGGGTGGGGACCACTGCTCTAGATAGTTAAGTCCAAAGCCGACTGCGAAGAGTTACAAAGGGATCTCACAAAACTGGGTGACTGAGAACAAAATGGAAGATGAAATTCAATGTTGATAAATGCAAAGTAAAGCACATTGGAAAACATAATCCCAACTATACATACAAAATGATGGGGTCTAAATTAGCTGTTACCACTGAAGAAAGAGATCTTGGAGCCATCATGGATAGTTCTCTGAAAACATCCACTCAATGTGCAGCAGCAGCAGCTGTCAAAAAAAGCTAACAAAATGTTAGAAAGCATTAGGAAAGGGCTAGATAATAAGACAGAAAATATCTTAATGCCACTATATAAATACATGGTACACCCATATCTGGAATAATATGTGCAGTTCTGGTCACCCCATCTCAAAAAAATATATTAGAATTGGGAAGAGTGCAGAGAAGGGCATCAAAATGAGGAGATTAAAAAGATTGAAACTGTTCAGCTCAGAAAAGAGATGACTGACAGGGTACATGATAGAGGTCTACAAAATCATGAATGGTGTGGAGAAATAGACTAGGGAATTGTTATTTATCCCTTTGCATAACACAAAGGGGGTCACCCAATAGAATTAATAGACAGAATAACAAATACTTCTTCACACAACACACACTCAATCTGTGAAACTCATTGCCATGGGACTTTGTGATGGCTAAAAATATAACTGAGTTAAGAAAACATCTAGATATGTTCACGGAGGATAGGTCCATCAATGGCTATTAGCCAAGATTGTCAGGGATGCAACCCCATGCTCTGCTTGTCCCTAAACCTCTGACTGGCAGAAACTGAGGCTGGATGACAGTGGATGGACCACTCGATCAATTACCCTGTTCTGTTCCTTCCCGCTGAAACATCTGGCACTGACCAATTGGAAGACAGGATACTGTGCTAGACGGACCATTGGTCTCACCCAGTATAGCTATTTTTATGTTCTTATGTTCTTAACAAAACCTGCATTGATTGCACCGGAAGAGCCATGAAGGCCAGCATTCCAGCAGATTGTACCACTATGGGCACAGGGGCTTATGGCAATGATATTTTGAGTGGTATCCTGAGTTCCTTATACACCATCACAAATCTATACACACACCCAAGAGTAATACATGTCTCATGTTTGCATCAGTAGCCAACCATATGGGGATAAGCTGAGTCCCTCTTTACAGTTGCCTTAGAGCAATGTTTAAACATGGTTCTGACTAAACTGTATTATAACACTGTTTGTCAGGGACAAATGAAAATTTGGGCTATAGCTTGGTTGTGAAATCATGTTTTTGAAAAATAGTCTAAACTGATTTGGGCCCCATCCAGACCAGCTACTCAGCAAAACTGTGTTATAAGAAGATTAGCAACAAGTGGACCAGAATTCTGTTTTTGGTTGCATTGTTGTAAATCCAGAGCAGCTCCCTTTTTTGAGAACAGAATTTGGCCCATTGCTAAAAGTCCACTTCTTAAACACAGATATGAAGCTAGTGTAGACTGGCTTTTAGAAACAAGTTGCAAATCCTGTTTTGTGCACATTCCTCTTGCAGTAATTTGTGGTGTGTTTTTGAACAGATCTGAGGTAGCTGTTCTGGGGCTAGTACAAGTATCAGCTGGGTTTGGCCCTTTCACAGTCACTATGCCATTATTTCATCGATATGCAGGATTCCTGCAGATACTTTGTGTTCCAGCCTTATTGGAGCATATCTAGTCAGGGGCTCAGACCTCTGGGAAATTCTGGAAGCTATCTGTTTCTATAGTAAGTTACTACAGAATCCTTCATTTTACACTATGTAACAGAGGGGAGTACATGTACATAAGAAGGCTTTGTGACAGCAGAAAATATATAGGACATACTTCTAACAATAAAAAGCTATCTGCAGTGATGAATATTTATAATAAAGTTAGAAAGGAAGAAAGAATATAAAAATGGTGGGAGACAAGGAAGATACGAGGATATCCCTTTTATAGGATTTCCTGTTTTTGAATCTTCTGTTTTTCCCAACAGGTGTGAACCTACTAGCATTCATCATAATAGTGTTTTCATATGTCAGTATGTTTTACTCCATTCAAAAAACTGCCCTTCAGACATCAGAAGTAAGAAGCAACATTCACGTGGATGCTTCTATGTACTTCATACCAAAAGAAAATGCTGATTATCTTCTAAAGTTCTGTATTTCATTGTGATTTTTTCTAGGCACTGTCACTTTCTGGATAGTGATATTTATTCTGCCAATAAACAGTGCCTTGAACCCAATTCTCTACACTCTCACCACCACTTTCTTTAAGGAGAAGTTAAAGCAGTTACTGCAGAAACATCGAAGGAGGTCGGTTTTCAAAAATGACAGAAAAAGCTTGGCTACTTCAATAGTATGGACAGATGATTCCTTAATTCATGCCTCCTCTCTTAGACTTGGATTTTTAAACAAATAACTTTTGGGGGCTGAGTCAATAAGTTAATTTACGAATGATGGTTTCTCAGCAAGAGCATGAGACTTGGAAGTACCAGAATTAGTTATGTTAATCTTTTTGAGATTCATTTTGAAATGTCTTTGTCATTACCATCTTTGTATTCATCTTCCTGTAAGATAAAATGACAGCTGTTGCTTTTATCATTTCAGTTTCATGTAAAGGTTTCAGTGCAAGCACACTGTGTGTTGGGGCTGAAAATAATGAGGCATTTTCATTATTCATCCCACTCCCCATGAAGCCCTAATTCCTGATGGAATGGCAGAGACTAAATGAGCTTGTCCTTACAGACACTAAGTGGGGGGGGGAGGGAAGAGATGAATTGGAGTAGGCATTAAATTTTACACCCTGAAATGTTTTAGACAGTATTATAAGGTTTGAGGTCATGCAGTAATCCTATTGTCATCAGGAAAATTGGAAGCAGAACTGGTCTAAAATGACAGTGCAGCTGTGACTTTTCAGCACTGACTCTCGAGGTCAAGATTAGGTACAATTCAGAGGGTAATGAGAGGTTGGAACCTGAATTTAAAAAGGCAACCACTGCATTTAGTCAGTAGCCATCTAAGGGTAGGATTGCCATTGGCCACTTCCGAAGGGATCACCAGATGACAATATGTCCTCTCAAATTTCTACTTCAGTGTACTCCCTTAGAAATACTGCAAAAGCGATTCATGCCAGTACAGTACTGCCGTGAAGCAGTGCCAAGCAGGCAAAAATCTGGTGCCACAGCTCATATAGCTAGGCCCCTCTTGTCTCAAGCTACAGTTAATGTGCACTAACCCAGAAGCCACATGGCTTTTTTTTTTTAATTTGCCAAGTGGTGTCCATACTTTCACTCACTTCAATTTCTAAAGAATTTCTAAAGTGATTTTTGACAATTATACTAGTAATTTCCCATTATTGTCTCTGTAACATTGAATAGATATAGATGAAGGAGTCTCCAAAAGTACTTTGCCTCAGTGAGATTGCACTGTACGTTGCATGGTGTGAGTCTGGCTAATATTTCTCACCATGGGCCAAATAGATTGCTGAGCAGGGTGTCAGCATACTTCCTATGTGCCACGTATGTTCTAGTTAAAGTCCTGTGGGACTTATGTAACATATAGGCTTTATGCTTGCTCTCTGCACAGAGATTAATTTCTTTTAGCCCATAAGGTAACCAATCAATCACATCGGACATCAGAGTGTTATTTTTATTTTTTTTAATAAGCCAGGGGCTAAAAGTAAAATGAAACTGAGTTAACCTGCCCCTCCCCACTGTTCAAAGATAGAGCTAAGTAGGCCCCATACTTTTTTGTTTTGTTTTTTTGTTGGTTTGTTTTGTTAAGTGCTCTCTAGAGCTGAAATCATTTGTGATGGGACACCGTTTCTGCCCAGCCTGCTTCAGGTTCCCCCACGAAGAGCTGACAATCACTGAGAGCTGGGTGGAACCTCAAGAGACTGACATGCAGAGGTCACAGCAGAGAGGCAGGTGGCAGCAGAAGGTGACCAATAAACAGCTGGCGAGGGCAACCAGCAGAGCAGCAAGCAAGCGGCTGGTGGGGCGGCCAGCAGAGCGATGAGCGGCTGGCGAGGCAGCCAGCGGAATGGGGGCTGGTGGGGCGGCCAGCAGAGCGATGAGCGCCTGGCGAGGCAGCCAGCGGAATGGCGGCTGGTGGGGCGGCCAGCAGAGCAATGAGCGGCTGGCGAGGCAGCCGGCGGAATGGCGGCTGGTGGGGCGGCCAGCAGAGCGATGAGCGGCTGGCGAGGCAGCCAGCGGAATGGGGGCTGGTGGGGCGGCCAGCAGAGCGATGAGCGCCTGGCGAGGCAGCCAGCGGAATGGCGGCTGGTGGGGCGGCCAGCAGAGCAATGAGCGGCTGGCGAGGCAGCCGGCGGAATGGCGGCTGGTGGGGCGGCCAGCAGAGCGATGAGCGGCTGGTGAGGCAGCCAGCGGAATGGGGGCTGGTGGGGCGGCCAGCAGAGCGATGAGCGGCTGGCGAGGCAGCCAGCGGAATGGGGGCTGGTGGGGCGGCCAGCAGAGCGATGAGCGGCTGGCGAGGCAGCCAGCGGAATGGCGGCTGGTGGGGCGGCCAGCTAGAGCAATGAGCGGCTGGCGAGGCAGCCAGCGGAATGGCGGCTGGTGGGGCGGCCAGCAGAGCGATGAGCGGCTGGCGAGGCAGCCAGCGGAATGGCGGCTGGTGGGGCGGCCAGCTAGAGCAATGAGCGGCTGGCGAGGCAGCCAGCGGAATGGGGGCTGGTGGGGCGGCCAGCAGAGCGATGAGCGGCTGGCGAGGCAGCCAGCGGAATGGGGGCTGGTGGGGCGGCCAGCAGAGCGATGAGCGGCTGGCGAGGCAGCCAGCGGAATGGCGGCTGGTGGGGCGGCCAGCAGAGCAATGAGCGGCTGGCGAGGCAGCCAGCGGAATGGCGGCTGGTGGGGCGGCCAGCAGAGCGATGAGCGGCTGGCGAGGCAGCCAGCGGAATGGGGGCTGGTGGGGCGGCCAGCAGAGCGATGAGCGGCTGGCGAGGCAGCCAGCGGAATGGGGGCTGGTGGGGCGGCCAGCAGAGCGATGAGCGGCTGGCGAGGCAGCCAGCGGAATGGCGGCTGGTGGGGCGGCCAGCAGAGCAATGAGCGGCTGGCGAGGCAGCCAGCGGAATGGCGGCTGGTGGGGCGGCCAGCAGAGCGATGAGCGGCTGGCGAGGCAGCCAGCGGAATGGCGGCTGGTGGGGCGGCCAGCAGAGCGATGAGCGGCTGGCGAGGCAGCCAGCGGAATGGGGGCTGGTGGGGCGGCCAGCAGAGCGATGAGCGGCTGGCGAGGCAGCCAGCGGAATGGCGGCTGGTGGGGCGGCCAGCAGAGCGATGAGCGGCTGGCGAGGCAGCCAGCGGAATGGGGGCTGGTGGGGCGGCCAGCAGAGCGATGAGCGGCTGGCGAGGCAGCCAGCGGAATGGCGGCTGGTGGGGCGGCCAGCAGAGCGATGAGCGGCTGGCGAGGCAGCCAGCGGAATGGCGGCTGGTGGGGCGGCCAGCTAGAGCAAGAGCTCAGATGGCAGAGCAAGCAAAGTGTCTTCTTCACTGGGTGGGAGGTGAACTCACGTAGATGCACCTCTGAACCCTGAGTCCTCACTGACCACGGACAACCACTGTGAGTGGGGTGTGATGAGGGAGCAGAGAGGGGCACAGAAAAGGAACTTTTGGTTGTAGAACTCAAGAACATGAAGCAGAAGACACAGCCCCATGCACTCTGGGGTGGGTGACCTGCTCACAGTTTTATGATTATGAATCCAGCTTGTGGCATTTTCCCTAATTAATGTCAGGTGACTTCCCTCCTTTCATTAAACGTTTCTTTTCTACACTCAGACTCTGTGCTTGCGAGTGGGGAAGTATTGCCTCTCAGAGGTGCCCAGGGGTGGTGTGTAATTTTCCCAAGTTATTGGGTGGGGGCTTGAGCTGGTTCTGAGTTGTATCGTTGAAAAGGAATCCCTAGATATTGAACCCAGCCCTGGTTGCTGCCAGCTCCACCAGGCAGAAGGGCTACAACAGCAATGCGCTATATCAACCGGCAAGGGATACTAAGATCATCCCCACTCTGTCAGGAAGCCATACTTCTATGGGAATGCTGCATTCTGCACCAGATCACACTGGTAGCTCTGCACCTTCCTGATCTTCAGAACACACTTAAAGTTGCATTTTTCAGGAACATAACTACAACGTTAAGTGAGGAGTTACTGTACAGTAATTGCAAATCATTGGAAGGACCTCAGTCCATTGGTTAGAATGCTCCCATTAGTATAAGTTCATAGTCCAGAGGCTGGAGCAGGATAGAGGCAAAATGAAGGGGATTCCAGGGCCTTTTATATCTTCTGCCATGTGGAGGGAAACCCATTGTTTTAAACAAAAACCTCAGCACAGCTAGTGGAAAATTACAGGTAAAAGATGGGAATTTGGAGTCAGATAGGCAAGTCACATGTTCGTGCCCAATTTCGCTCAGTCATTGCAGGAAGCCATTACCTATACTCCAGACAGCACGTTTACAGGACAGTCCACTCAGGGTAAATGAGTGTCTCCCATGGTCCATTGTGAGTTAAGTGTCCTTTTGATGGGCCACTCAATTTGAATAGTCCCTCCAAGATGTGCTGGATAACTACTTTGTTAGTTACCCCAGGAGCAAACATTTGAAATACAGGTATAGAGCCAATACTCATAACTTCAAATACAAAAATGATACATGTATACAGATAGCATAATCATAACAAGCAAATCATAACCTTTTCATAGACATCTTACATGCCACATTTTGTACAAGATATGTTGCAAATATATAATAGTGGTTGCAACAATGATCGATATAGTCATATTTTAATCAGATAACATCACAATCCACTATAGGCTTGTTCTTAAGTTTAGACGGTAGCCTTCTTCCCTCTTTGGTCTTCTGCTCTTGTTGTGAGTAATGCAGAAATCATGCTCTTCCCTTGATGTGAGACTATTTTTTCTTCATAAAGTTAAAGGAAATCCTGTTATACCCGAAGTGCGGGGGGAGGGGGAGAGTGAGTAATGAGGCCCCCCCCTTGTAAACCTGCTGGACTTAGGTCCTATTTCAGTTGAGATAAGAGTTACATATTTTTAAGTGATTCTTGATCAATTTTGATCACTTTATTCCTTTTTCTCTGTCTGTTCCCCACATCATATTTATTTTTTTCTTTTCCTGGTCTGCCTTATCCTGTATCCTTCCTCCTCCCCCCCCCCCCCCCCGATGTCCCTGGGGTGATGAAGGGAACCCAGATATACCTTTCCTAGACCTGGAATTAATAATGGCCCAAGCAATGACACTGTCCAGGTGCCTGACAAAAAGATATATTTGATCTAAGCACTCTTTATGGCTAATATTACAAATTGTGTTTCCTGGACCACCACCCAATAAAGAGAAAAAAAATTATCACTCATCTAAAAATACTGAAAGCAGATATTAACTTCCTACAGGAAACCCCACTTAATGACTCAGAGGCAGAGAAATTTAAGAGGGGCTGGATGGGGTAGAGGGGTTTAACAATTTCTCCTCTGCAGCCAAAGGTGTAGTAGTGCTATTATTTAACAAAAGACTCAATTTTCAAATTCTAGCTGTAAATGAAAGAGGCGGAAGATAGGTGGTGGGAGTTGTTGTTGTTTTTTTATTTGGTTTAGTTTGGTTTGGTTTTTTTGCTGATGAAGGCTAATATCTCTGACTCAATATATACATACCCTAATTACTATGTATAGACCTGTGATGGGGTGTTCACCCCCACACAAGGCAGAGCAGGTTAAAGTAGGTTTAATTAACCTGAAAGGATACACCTGGGGGAGAGCCGGCGCTTGAGAGGCTGATTGCAGATGGAGCCCAGCTGAGAAGAAACAGATGGGGCTGGTATAAAGCCAGGAAGGTAGCAGCACAAAGAGGCTTCAGGGGAAGTAATCTGCAATCATTCTGTGAGGGGGGGGGAAAAAAAAAAAAAGGGGGCGGAAGAGGGGTCTACAGAGTTTAAGTAGTCTGCAGTCACTCCCTGGCAAGAGGGAGTTTAAGCTAGTTAACCTGGGGAAGGGGGAGCTGGAACCCATAGGAAGGAGACCAAGGAAAGAACAATGGGGTCTGAGAGAAAGCAGACCCCAGTTGCTATGTATAGGGTCCCTGAACTGGAATCTGGAGTAGAGGAAGGGGCCTGGGCTCCCCTACCACGCAATGGAGCAGAAAGCTGCCTGGGACAGTCATCCAATGGGACTTCGATATCCTGAAAAGGGAGGATTATAGTGACTTGGCTGAAGGGCCAAGCAACAAAGAGAGCACCCTGAGTTCTAGAGAGAGGGGGGGGCAACAGGGCACATGAACGAGTGACAGAAGGGGGAGTCAGACCTAGAAGGAGCAAATTCTCATAGCAGCAGGAGGGGGTGCCCTAGTGGTGAGTAAACCCCATGATGGGACCCTATAAAGATCCAATTTTTTTAAAATATTTTTTTCCAGATTAATTAATATCCCAGATTAATAACAGCATAGCAGGATACTTTAATGAGGTGTTGGACCCTTTTTTAGACAAACCAGGCCAGCCACAATCTATACAATCACATGCTAGAAACATGATAAAAGATGATATGGAAGAACTGGGGTTAAAAGGTGTATGGTGAATGCAAAACCCTACAATGATTTTTTTTCCCCTCCCCACATTCTACTTGCTCACAAATAGATTTCTTCCTCATTTCTACGAATCTATTGGGTTCAGTGTTTAATAATGAAATCAGGTCTATCATGATATCTGAGAACGCACCCGAGATATTACATTTTCCCTTCCTGAGACAAATGGGACTTGTGAAAGGTGGAGACTGAACTCCTCTTCTGAAAGATAAACACTTTCAGAACTATGTTGCAGAAGAAATGTTTTTTTTCTTCAAAACAAATGATGCATCAGGAATATCCCAGATCACCCAATAGGATATACTAACTCTTTTTTTTTTTTTTTTTTTTTTTTAAAGGAATAGGATCATTTCTGATGTCAGTGGGTAGGAAGAGGGCTAGCCATGCTTGGCTCCTGGAATTAACTGAACAACTTAAAGTTAAGGATTTAGAATGTAAAAACTACCCCTCTTCTCCCCCCCACCACCAAAAAAAAACTTTAAAAAATGAATTAATCATCAGTATAGAGTGAACAAAGTGACTTCAGCACAAGCTGAATTTGCTCTTTTTAGACTCAGACATACTGGGAGTTGAGGGGGAGAGAGAGTGGGAAAAGTTCTCTCATACTGATTAAAAGCAAGAGGTCAAAGGTTTCAAATAGTATCACTCCAATCTGAACAAAGGCAGGTTATTACTAATCAGAAAGAGATCAGTGATCTTTTTTTTTTTTTTTTTTTTTATTTTATTTTTTTGAAATTCTACTGGGCTCTTTACACTATAATTCATCACCTGTCCCAGAAGAATTGAATAATTTTGTTAAAACTCTTAATCTCCCACAAATCTCAGAAGAGCAGCATGCCAGGCTGGCCTCTTCCTTGCAATCACAAAAAATAATCAGTTATGAAGGAAATGAGTCCAGGCAAGACCCATGGCCCTGTTAGAATTCTATCAAAGTTTCAAAGAAATTCTGGCTCCTAAGCTGATATACATTGATGAAGATGCCTTAAAGAAAAGTATTGTACCTCCTACTATGAGGGAAGCCCTAATTACTGTATTAAACTGGGTAAGGATGTGCAAAAGTGTAATCACTATAGATCTATCTCTTTAATCAATACTGATTTAAAAATACTTTCAAACATATTGGCCAAGAGGTGTGAAAAAGTAACCATATCACTCAATCAGCCCAGTTAGGTGGGATTTATTTTTAAAAGGCCCGGTTCAGATAACACACATCAATTGGGCTATACCTATACTACTGTTTAGGCTGGCATAATTTACGCCGCTCAGGGATGTGAATTAAACCACCCCCCAAGCAACTGAAGTTACGCTGGCATAAAAGCTCATGTGCACACCGCTATGTTGGCGGGAGAGCTTCTCCCGCTGATGTAACTTCTGCTTGCAGAGATGGTTTTATTCTGCCGACAGGAGAGCTCTCTCCCGTCAGCATAGTGTGTCTTCACCACATGCATTGCAGCGGCTCAGCTGCATCAGTACAGCTGTGCTGCTGCAGCACTATATGTGTAAACATAGCCTTAATGGTTATGGTATTCTGTCAACTCTCTAGAAATTCCTCATTTCCTTCAATGCAGAGACAGCCTTTGACAGAATGTCTGGGAATATCTGTTTCTTACCCTGTATAAATTTGGGCTGGGGAAAATCCTTTATTTCATGGATAACCTGTAGTATTCCAATCCCAACTCTCTCTAATAGCACAGCATCCTCTCACCCCATCTGAACTGGGGAATCAGATAGGGATGTCCCCTCTCTCCCTCCTATTGAATCTAGCATAGCCACTTGCAATACTATTTAAGGAACACCAAGGTATTCCAGGGATCAAATCAGGGACTCAGACAAAAATCCTTCTACAGTATATGCAGATGACATCTTCCTATTTATTAAAGATCCGGATCAGTCTGTTCCAAATATCCTACAAACAATAGATAACTTTGGTAAATTCTCTGGCTACGACATAAATTGGGATAAGTTGGAAACAATGATAGATCTCACCGGATTTGGTTGGAAGTGGTTACCCTAACAGGACATTTAGATGGCAGCAGACAAATGGCAGATGACTGTTGTTGGTGGTTTTTTTGTTTTTTGTTTTTGCCAAGATGCCAGGATAAGTTTAACCTAGCCCCATTAATCATGCAGTTAGCAAACAATTTAAATAGATGGCAGGCACTAGCTCTCTCCCTTTGGGGAAAAATAAAGAATGTTCTTCCCAGGATCCTTTTTATTCTGAATTCCCTCCCTATCCATAGTCCGCCCTTTTATTTTACCAAAAATTGACAACCTGTTCAGATCCTTCCTGTGGATGCTGGTATCAAATCCAGAATCTCTCTACAAAGATTACAATTCCCTATCAAAACAGGTGGTTTTAGATTTCCCAGCTTTAAACTTTACCATCAGGCAATAATTCTTAGCCAAGCAGCTCAATGAGGCATTCCCTCATGCTGTAGAGCCCCAGATTTTCCTCTCTCCAATGTGCTGCACTCGGATTACTACTGATTCCCTAAAGAATAATTAGCAACCATAATTATTTGGCATATTATGTCTACTAAATATAAGTCACCCCCTTTTTCATACCAAGGCCTCTATCTGGGGTAACTTCAAACTCTGCATAGCAGACAACTCCATCATTTGACCAGCTTGCATTAGGAAAGAGATTTTGACCATTAGTCAATTTAGTAAAAATGCTACCTTCCTCCCTCTTGCAACGTTACAAGAAAGGTTCAATCTAGAGACTTAGGAGGAATGGTATCATATCTAACTTAAACATGCCATCTGTTAGGCCCTGATGCCTGCACTACCTTTCACCTAAGTTCCTTCTAAGCTGCATGGCCGCACAGCAGCCTATGAAGCGCCGTGCAGGAGCTCAGGGCTGCAGCGGGGAGAAATGCCTCTCCCCCAGCCCTGGAAAAAGACCAGCACCAATGACAATGTGAAACTAGGTTTTTGTCATCAAATCAGCGACAAATGATTATTAGGGATGGAAGAAGCAAAGAAGCTTAAGTCATTACAAGTTTTAAAATCCTCAACAACTTTTTGAAAAGTGTCATGTGACAAAGATAATGAATCATGACTTTCTTCTAACAAGAATCTTTATTAAAATTAAGAAAGCAGTATTATCTCTAAAGCTAGTCTCTCTCTGCTTCACTGTAGAGTTTCTTTCTACAGCCATCTCCTGCCTGGCTTTCTGCTACAGATCTGAATACTACACATATGCTCACAAAAACTAGTATTATTTCATATTTGTGGTACGATACCGGCCAGAGGTTCCAGAGAAAGTGAGTTCCTTCTTTGTGATTGGTATTCATATATGAACATAGGCTAATAATAATAATTCTAGCTTTGAGCTCGGTGATGTGATTCCTAGGTTGAGCAAAAACAAGGAGTCCGGTGGCACCTTAAAGACTAACAGATTTATTTGGGCATAAGTTTTTGCGGGTAAAAAACCTATTGGTGGTAAATCTGTTAGTCTTTAAGGTGCCACTGGACTCCCTGTTGTTTTTGTGGATACAGACTAACACGGCTACCCCCGATACTAAGTTGAGCAGACATATCTGCACTAGCTCTGCCCCTAAAAAAAAGAGCAGTGTGTCTGTGTGATGGATTACAACCCTGTATTCACACTCTAAACAGTGTTGTAATAATCTTTGTACAAGATATGCCTTGTAAGGTATCATTTGAAAACTCATAACTTGCTGGTCAGTATTGTCCTGGGGAAATGTGTTTGGCAACATTGTATGTGAAGTTATAAGATTCCCCTGTATGGTAGTATTAACGCATGTTCCAAATCCCACAGCCCTGCCCAAGCAGAAGTCTGCAAACAGGTCTATCCTAAGTAAAGGAATGTGTGCTTGCCTTAATTTCCATTTATGCAGTAAACAGAGTCATCAAGCAAAAAGGAAAAATAAAGGTAATTCAAACACGTGGAAAAAAACCCACCAGGGAACATCCTTCCACATAGACTCTTTGTCTCCTGGGTCTCAGCTGGAAATGTTTGTCAAGAGGGGGACTGAAACTATAAAAAGGAGGGACAAGCACCCCAAGCCACCACCACCCCCTCCTTGCCCACCTCATTCTCTGCACTTGAGAAGACAAAAGGGAACAGCCGTTGGACTCCGAGGGAGAGATCCTGACCTGAGAGTTTGGTCAGTAATCTGATGAAGCATGTGGTAAGAAAGTTTCTTAAGTAGATACCAATAAGTGTTTTATCTTTATTTCTCTTGTAACCATTTCTGATTTTTATGCCTCATTATTTGTACTCACTTGAAATCTATGTCTTTGTAGTTAATACACTTGTTTTACTGTTTTCTCTAATCCAGTGCGTTTAAGTTGAAGAGTCTGGACAACTGTTTAAGGTAACAAACTGGCATATTATTCCCTTAAAGGAATAATGGACTTAATATATTTGTACTTTCCAGGAGAGGGCTGGAAAAGTACAAGACGTACATTTCTGGAGGAAAATCCAGGATGTGTTTGGGATCACCCAGCAGCATAACCAAGGCCGGGTTATAGCCAGGGTATAGCTTGGTAGGTTGCAATTACCCACAGACACTCAGGGTGTGGCTTGCCCGCTGGAAGGCTGTCTGTGAGCAGCCCAGGTGGGAGCTACTTTGGCAAGGCATTGTAAGGAACCCAAGGTTGCAGGGCATGGGTGACACAGCCCCCCACTCATCTGAGTTGTACCCTGGGTATGTTGCACTCTGCTCAGGGTAGCAGTCCCGAGTACAGTGCTGCCTGACCCCTGGATATGTACTCGGGTGGCTTGCCTGAGTTGCTGCCAATACAATGCTATTTTTAGATGCTAAAAACTGGGAATTGCAACTCCTAGCTCAAATGTAGACATACCCCTTAATCCCACCCTAGAGAGTTTACATTACAGGGATGTTTATATTGAATGCTGCCCTCATAGCATAATGAAATATAACTGAAGAGTTAAACGCTGTCCTCATTTGCACACAAAACTCCCATTGACTCCTGCTTGTGTGAAGGCATAGTTTGAATCTAAGGGCTGGTCCACACTAACCCCCCAGTTCGAACTAAGATACGCAACTTCAGCTACGTGAATAATGTAGCTGAAGTCGAAGTATCTTAGTTCGAACTACAAGGTACTTACCACGGGTCCACACGCAGCAGGCAGGCTCCCCCGTCGACTCCGCGTACTCCTCTCGCGGAGCAGGGGTACCGGTGTCGATGGCGAGCACTTCCGGGATCGATTTATCGCGTCTAGACAAGACGCGATAAATCGATCCCAGAAGATCGATTGCTTACCACCGAACCCGGAGGTAAGTATAGACGTACCCTAAGTTATTACACAGGCTTATGTAATGTAACATTAGCTTTCATTAACTATAATGGTAGATTAGTAACGTGCTTTTGCCAGTGTTTCATGTGATACTGCAAGAATATCTATAGTCAAGCTATCTAAATAAGATCTCTAATCTCATTTAGACAGATTGATGAAAGAGGGTGATCCATGAAATTTTTGCCAATCTTTCCATTTCCTAACAGTCTGGAGGGTTTTTTGGGGTTGTTTGTTAATTTGTGTTTAAATTCAGAGAAATTAATTCTACAGAAACTTGCATAATTTGACAGTATATAAATTCGGCAAGAATGGAGGTAACGTATGTGCCTTCCTTCTCAGGAAAGTTTTTGAGGCAGGGACTGTGTCTTCATATGTTTTCTGTACAATGCCAAGTAGACTGGGTCCCTGATCTTCATTGGGACCTCTCGGTGTTACAGTAATATAAATATTAAATAACTATGCTTAGACTTTTCCTGAATGAGTATATAATTTAGCCCATTCAGACTGTGAACCCTTTTTCATACTGACAGGTTTCAGAGTAGCAGCCGTGTTAGTCTGTATCCGCAAAAATAACAGGAGTACTTGTGGCACCTTAGAGACTAACAAATTTATTAGAGCATAAGCTTTCGTGGGCTACAACCCACTTCTTCGGATGCATATAGAGTGAACCATATATTGAGGAGATATATATACACACACATACAGAGAGCATGAACAGGTGGGAGTTGTCTTACCAACTCTGAGAGGCCAATTAAGTAAGAGAAAAAAATCTTTTGAAGTGATAATCAAGATGGCTCAGTACAGACAGTTTGATAAGAAGCAAGTGTGAAAATACTTACAAGGGGAGATAGATTCAATGTTTGTAATGGCTCAGCCACTCCCAATCCCTATTTAGCCCTGAGTTGATTGTGTCTAGTTTGCATATCAATTCCAGCTCAGCAGTCTCTCGTTGGAGTCTGTTTTTGAAGTTTTTCTGTTTTAAGATAGCCACCCGCAGGTCTGTCAAAGAATGGCCAGACAGGTTAAAGTGTTCTCCCACTGGTTTTTGAGTATTATGATTCCTGATGTCAGATTTGTGTCCATTAATTCTTTTGCGTAGAGACTGTCCGGTTTGGCCAATGTACATGGCAGAGGGGCATTGCTGGCACATGATGGCATATATCACATTGGTAGATGTGCAGGTGAACGAGCCACCGATGGTATGGCTGATGTGATTAGGCCCTATGATGGTGTCACTTGAATAGATATGTGGACAGAGTTGGCATCGGGCTTTGTTACAAGGATAGGTTCCTGGGTCAGTGTTTTTGTTCAGTGATGTGTGGTTGCTGGTGAGTATTTGCTTTAGGTTGGGGGGTTGTCTGTAAGCGAGGACAGGTCTGTCTCCCAAGATCTGTGAGAGTAAAGGATCATCTTTCAGGATAGGTTGTAGATCTCTGATGATGCGCTGGAGAGGTTTTAGTTGGGGGCTGAAGGTGACAGCTAGTGGTGTTCTGTTATTTTCTTTGTTGGCCCTGTCTTGTAGGAGGTGACTTCTGGGTACTCGTCTGGCTCTGTCAATCTGCTCCAATCCCTCAGATAGAGACAAGCACCTACAAGATCTCTATCAAGCATTCTTAAAACTACAATACCCACCTGCTGAAGTGAAAAAACAGATTGACAGAGCCAGACGAGTACCCAGAAGTCACCTCCTACAAGACAGGGCCAACAAAGAAAATAACAGAACACCACTAGCTGTCACCTTCAGCCCCCAACTAAAACCTCTCCAGCGCATCATCAGAGATCTACAACCTATCCTGAAAGATGATCCTTTACTCTCACAGATCTTGGGAGACAGACCTGTCCTCGCTTACAGACAACCCCCCAACCTAAAGCAAATACTCACCAGCAACCACACATCACTGAACAAAAACACGGACCCAGGAACCTATTCTTGTAACAAAGCCCGATGCCAACTCTGTCCACATATCTATTCAAGTGACACCATCATAGGGCCTAATCACATCAGCCATACCATCGGTGGCTCATTCACCTGCACATCTACCAATGTGATATATGCCATCATGTGCCAGCAATGCCCCTCTGCCATGTACATTGGCCAAACCGGACAGTCTCTACGCAAAAGAATTAATGGACACAAATCTGACATCAGGAATCATAATACTCAAAAACCAGTGGGAGAACACTTTAACCTGTCTGGCCATTCTTTGACAGACCTGCGGGTGGCTATCTTAAAACAGAAAAACTTCAAAAACAGACTCCAACGAGAGACTGCTGAGCTGGAATTGATATGCAAACTAGACACAATCAACTCAGGGCTAAATAGGGATTGGGAGTGGCTGAGCCATTACAAACATTGAATCTATCTCCCCTTGTAAGTATTTTCACACTTGCTTCTTATCAAACTGTCTGTACTGAGCCATCTTGATTATCACTTCAAAAGATTTTTTTCTCTTACTTAATTGGCCTCTCAGAGTTGGTAAGACAACTCCCACCTGTTCATGCTCTCTGTATGTGTGTGTATATATATCTCCTCAATATATGGTTCACTCTATATGCATCCGAAGAAGTGGGTTGTAGCCCACGAAAGCTTATGCTCTAATAAATTTGTTAGTCTCTAAGGTGCCACAAGTACTCCTGTTACTTTTTCATACTATCTATGCTCTTTGTGCGTGATGGGGATGAATCCCTTTGTACACATGTAGCAAGAAGTCTGACAGGAATATCATGACATTTTAATACAATATTTTGACATTTAGTGCTTGGGTAGTCGTAGCACTTGCATATCAACACCCAGTTGTTTTGAAGTGCAAACACTGCTTTCTCTGCAATGAAATGAATGAGAAACACAAGCAGTCTGAGTTGCTCAAAAGGCAGCACTAACCTGTGCTAAACAAAACCTCCATGAAGGTGCCCATATATATACTGTTTAGGTGAAATACATAAGAGTGAACTCAAACTTTTACCCCAGACTTCAATAAACCTTTCTTGAGGTTCAAAAGCTTGGTTGTCTTTCCCTCTGTTTTTACTTTTTATGGGCCACTAGACATTTGACCAACCACAAAATCCTCGAATATCAGAAGAAAAGCTGCTGTTTTCGTATTTTTCCCCAAGTAGTACATGAAGTATTTCCCTAGGTAACCTTTCTCATGAGGTTTCCAGTCAAATTTGCTGAGAGATTTGGAAAGTTTGTTTAATCATCTTCCAGGTGCTCAACTGAACCTTCTGCAACCTACTGCAAATCCCTGGAAAGAGAAACACAAGGTTATTCTGGCTCTCGTGCAGGGCTCCTAGGAAACTGATCCATTCACTCCCACCCCTACAAATACTATACCATCCAAGAAAATCATTGCTCAATTCTCATGCTTTGCTTTAGTGAATTTAGTGTTTGTGGAAGTGCTGGATTGAGATCTCAAGATTTATGCAGGGACAGCCATTATTTGCCCTCTCTTTAGATAGTGGAGGTGCCAGAGGTTGCACGCAAACTCACTGAGTTCAACAGGGAGCTTCCAAGCCTTCCAGATTACCAACAGCAACAGGCAAGGTATAGTAGTCTCATAGAGCGACACTAGTAGGTAATGGAAAAGAGACCTTCACCTTGAAATCTGATCTGGGAGATCTTGGACAATTGACTCACTTTTTCTCCCTGTCTCCAACTGCCCTGGAAGAATGACCCTATCTTGGCAGAGCATGTTTATTCTAATGTGAGCTGGCCAGCTCACATGCCAGGTCCCTTCTCCTACACCACAAAGAAAAGAGGAGGTTACATTTGTGGCAGCTAAAAGAAGGGAAGATTCCTGACCAAACTGATGTTCTCCTGTCCTGTTTAAAATCAGCCCTGCCCAATGATTTGTGAATACATTTGAAAAATAAAAGTTTCATTAGTAAGATTGTGTCAAAGGCTCTATTTTTTTTTTCTAGTAGTAAAAAAATTCTCTCAAATGTCTCATTTTAAATTTTATCCAGATGTTAATTGGGTTCAATCCTGCAGCCCTTACTCAGTCCTTCAACCTCCTATTAACATCAAAGATAATTTTGCCTGAGAAAGGACCACGATAGGGCACATCACATTTTTAATGAATGCAGTACTGTGGGGCTTTTGCATATTACTGTGTATGGAGTTCAATGTGCATTTCCCACAGATTCTCATAGATCTTAGGCACAGAAGGGACCATTATCGTAATTTAGTCCGACCTGCTACATAACAGAGGCCCAGAATCACCCCATCATTACTGCAGGTAGCCTGCCCAACAACTTGTGGTTGAGCTAGAACTTACCTTTTAGATATACATCCAATCTTGCTTTAAAGACTGCCAAGTGATGGAGAGTTTGACATCCCTGGGTAATCTGTTTTAATGGTTAATTTGCTCTCATTGTTAAAATTGTGCATTTCACTTCCAGTTTGAACTTTGCTCACTCAGCTTCCAGTTATTGGACTTTGTTATGAATGTGAATGAAGAAAAAGACTCTCTGAATAAAATGTTTCAGATGTCTTGTTCTTTGCTCATAGTTTATTTCATTTAGCACATAAAATGCTGAAGGATTTTAAAGGCTATTTGTCCTTCGCAGCTGTACCTCAAGGACCTCTTGATTCCAACTGATAGAGGGCACAGAGGAACAAAAGAATGTCATGTAAGGTCTCTAATGAAAGCTTGTCACACTGGTTATCATAATCATTGTGAGATATAGGTATGGAAAAATATAAGTGTTATGTATAGATACTAAAAATTATGTTCTCTGGATCTGTGAGTTAAGACATGTCACCAAAAGGTAATCCACATATTCCTGGCAGGCAGGGAGGAAGAGATGCTTATCTCACTCTGGCAGGTTATATGCAAATTGAGTATTGTATCATTCACAATGAATGCCCATTTACTGACTGAGCAAAATCCTAATCAATAGATTATGGGGATTGGAGGAAAAAATAAAAACAGTGGGAGTTATCCTGCTTTGGGGTAAGACATCAAACCTTTGAAACTATATCTGGAGTACAGATGGACCCTGGGGCATTCCTTGAATCTGTGAAGAAAAGCTGCCAGCAGGCTTGATCATATGAGAAGGAGTCTCAACCAAACTGGCTGAAAACACTGGGGAAATAACTTGGGGTAAGCTGTCTGGTAAGAGATAGGGGAATGCCTTGTTAAATTTAATCTCTAGAAAGCATGTTATGATTTTTGTTTTATATGTAACCATTTTTTCCCATTAATCTTACCCATTGTCACTTTCTCTGTTCTTTGATAATAAACTTATTCTTGTTTTTATATAAATAAGAGTTGTGTTAAGCAAAGTGGTGATCCTGTGCTGAATCTTACAAGCTGCTATGTGCTATTGCTTTGGGAATAGGGATCTGAGAGATCTGTGAGCTTTCAGGGGAACAGGGGCTGAGCCACTTCAGATGGACACTTGGAGGACTCAGTGATTGATGCATCCCTAACCTGTACAGAGAACAAGGCCTGTCCAAGCCTGGAAGGCAGTGCTTGTATTGCCAGCAGCTGGGTGTTTCAGGGAGCTGATTCACAGACCAGGCTCCCTCACGCTAAGGGCAGGTGGTAGTGGACCTCACAACCCTAGGTACTCCTGGGAAGCATCACAGCCACACTTTTTTTTTTTTAAATTGGTTGTACAGCTTTGTGACCATGTCCCACTGTATTGCTGAGATGTGACAAAGAAATGGAATTCTGGAAAAAAGAGCTTATTCAATCTGGTCTTATGTTTGTTTTTAATGTATGGATACTGAGTGTAATTAAAATGGTGTGGCTTTTTCTTTTTCACTGTTAGTCTCAGAAAAATATATAAACAATCTCCTAGTTTTTAACTGTAAAGAGAAATAAGATAAAGCTAACGTCTGGTTTCCTAATAAAATGCTCCTTAGAATTTTCTATTGTGCTTATTTTTTAAAAGAAAATGCTGTGGAGATTTGAGAGGGTGACTGCCTTTGTACTGTCAATTTTAAAAAAAAACTTTTGGCCATGCAGTCATGAAAATCTATTTAACTAGAAAAAAGCTAATGGCTAACTTCAGAGCAAAATTTTACCTACAAAATACTGTGGTGAATAATAATATCTCTTATCCTTAACCATCAATTTGGTGGTTCCTAAGTGTTCTTTTCTTATACATTGCCCTCACAGGTCACTTTGATATAAAAATTACCTATGACTGATTAAACATATGGGTCAGAAGTTAGAGCGCTAATGGTGGAAATCACAATTGTAGTCCTATTGATTGCAGTATAGGAGAATTTTTAAGGTCCTGCACTGTGACTGTGATGCAGGCAACAAAAAAGTTCTTCTCTTCACAATTTTATCTGTGAAATGTTGTTGTTGACATAACTGCTCCAGGTGGTAGGCAGCCTGGTGAATCTGTGTTCCCTCCACTCTCAAACAGTCAGATTTTTCATATTGTGAGGAATATCTACCTACTTCATGGATAAGGTAGATTGGATTCTGACCATGTTGGCTGATTCTGTGAGTGCAGATCTGTGTCTGGATAGGAAAACTGATGTCTTCTCTGGTTAAAATTCAGCCACTTTCACTCAGAGGTTCTCTAGAAACTTTGCACCGTGACCTGCAAGTTGGTCCTATGCCCTTTATGGCTATGACAAACAAGAGAAATAACTTCCTGTTTAATTTTTAAAATAGCAAAACCTGTCTATGTTGGGTGAGGCAGGGGAATGAGGTGAGAGAGAGAATGAATGAATGAAATTTGAAGTTTGTGCTTACTATGTTTTTTAACTACGGGACCACAAAAATTAGACTGATTGGGGGCCAAGTATCAAAAATAACTGATTTTTTTTTAAATAGCTTTCTCCTGAATAATTGAACTATTTTATCCAAAAACTGTCAGCAAAAATTCAGTTGCCCTCTGTAACAGTAATCTTAGTCAATTTGCAGACTAAATTCAATCACTGAACTGTGGAATAGAAAGATTTTAATTCTGCTTTATGTAAAAAGCTAAACACAACCTTCTTTATGGAGTTTTTCCCTATGTCTCCATAATTTTACTTGACATATAAAGCACTTATGTTCTCTCTTGGACAGATGAATACATTGTCTGAACTTTCCTCTTTTTTTGACTGGAGGATGCCCTCTCATGTTATAATACTGAGAGGCTTTTAGATTAATCTATTTTATTTAGCTTTTGTACATTTCAGTGCTTTAGAAGTAAGTATGTATGGTGCCCTTAGGATATTTCTAATACACTGTGTACCTCACTATTTGTCCAAGGTAGAACTACTTAGCTTCCCTGCTCTGTAGCCCAGAACTAAGATTGCTCATGAGACATATTTTAATACAAATACAGGTCCCCTCAGGACAACATATGAATAATGGAACCAAGAGTAAAACTAGTCACCTTCCTTTTAGTATAAATCCATAGAATGTATGCCAGTATGATGGATGATGATGGCTGTGTATTGCATGTTCAATGATGTCTCAGTATCTAAATAAATTATGCATCAAAAGTGTGACTAGGCCTAGATGGGGTCATCTCTTTGCCTCTTCCAGAAGAGTGCTGTAAACAACAAAAATACATTAGTGGCTTCAGTTGCCTTTGCCTATTATTCCACCGTCTGACATTTAGAGATCAACACTTACTGAAAGCACAAACATATTGATTTTTTTCATTAGAATGAGTAGCATTTAAATATGATCTTTTTGCTGCTTGAAAATGTAAGAAAAGCAAAACACTGTGAAATACAAATCATGTCAGATAAAATCTTGTAGGTCTAGATATACACATCAGTTGACTACTGATTTGTTATAGAATGGTTTCATTCACATTTACTAATGAAAGCAGGGATTGTAACCAAAAATAATCTTATACGCAACTCTTCTACCTTGAAATGAATGGCAAAAATTGTTTGTTTGGGTTTTTTTGTGGATTTTGGGTACATGTAGGCCAGACGTTTGGGGCTTTGAAAACATCTCTGCACATCCAGAGGCACCATGCAACTGGAGCATAGGGTGGCACTATTAATTTATTACTTTGTTGTATGAGAAGACAGAAAGCTGAAGCTCAAAAAGTTGCATGTAAAGAAGTAAGAAACTCTCCTTTTTCTAGCCTTGAAATCTTCCTATTTTCTTCCCACTGATTGTTGTCGTTCCCCCATCTGCCTCTAATTCCTATGTTGTTTTCCACCATTGCTTTGTGTGTGCTAACAGTAACACAGTGGAGCTCAAGCAAATGCTGATTTCTGAAGCTGGTATTATTGTTACTTTCACTTTGCTATTGCTACCACACACAGAAGGGAGCAGTAGGACAACAATGGAGGAATCGGAGGGTAAATAATGTTATTTGTAAGGGTTCACCAAGCAATACATCACAAAGAAATTAACAAGGTGTTTCTATTAGAGCTCCTAGCTCTACTACAGTAGCTCTTTAGCCTTTTCTGCAATGATATGCCAGACATTCACTGCAGGAATATGTATCCTAAGAAGGGGGTTTACTCTCAGTAGTGATGATGTTGCTATTCCTACTAGTGCTAAAACAGCAGCATGCCCTTCATCCCATTTCCACATGGTGCTTAATAAGAATTCAGTGTCATGGCCAGATTGTGGCTGTCCCTGGGGTGGTGCCCCAGGCACGGAGAGAACACAAGAATCATTTGCCTTTCATCCTTGTCCCACTGAAGAGGGAGTTGTGACACTGCACCCCATATTCTTCATAGAGATATTATTATGATATGATTATGGCATAATGATGTATTTTATGTAAGAGAGGTCATGTGAGATATCATTGAAAAGGTTATGATTTACTGAATATGAATTATCCTTTTGGTATGCATGTATCATTTTTGTATCTGAAATTAGGAATATTGACTATGTATCTGTGTTTACACATGGGCACCGCCCACTAGGCAGAATGCACTCAGTCTAGATGGCTGGCTGGGAAGGGCCCATTCAGGTTAATGAGCTATTAGGAAAACAATAGGCCTTAGAAGAAGCTTATTTTCCTGGACCTGGGGAGCCTTCCTGAAGTCACTACAAACAGCCTCTGACTCATGGTCATTATGGGACATATGACAAGGTCACCTGGTGCTGGACTACATCTTGAGATGCCAGTGTTTTTCCACTGAGTAGTGTGGGACCCAAGCTTTGAAACAAAGGGTTCCCGCCATATGCAAAAGCTATTTAAGGCAGGGGAGTGACATCATGGAGGTTCTTCACTAATTCCCCACCCAAAGAGACGCTTGGAAACACCTAAGGAACAAAGACTGAACTGGGGGAAGTAATGGACCCAGGCTAAAGGGATTTTTAGCCTGTGAATGGAACACCTGGGAAACCAAAGCTGCAAAGCCAGGGAAGCTTGTGCCTTAAGGATCTGCCAGCCTGTTTATCACTCAGGGTGAGAATTTGCTAATTCATATCCTACCTATTTAGTATATTAAGCTTAGATTGCATTTTTGTTTATTGGCTATGTAATCTGCTTTGATCTGTTTGCTATCACTTAAAATCTATCTATCTTAATAAACTTGTTTTTGCTTTATCTAAAACCAGTGTGTATGGAAGTCATAACTTGGGGCAGAAAGCTGTTGTATATTTCCTCTCCACATAGAGGGAGGGGGTGAATTTCATGAGCTTACTCTGTCCAGTTCTCTGTGTAGCTCAAGACAGTATAATTTGGGGTTTACACTTCAGAGAGGTGGTTCGTGCCTTAGGAACTGGAAGGTGCACTAGCTGTGCCTTCTCATGCAGGGGTTGGTAAAAGAACCTGTCTGAATGTAACTGCAGCTGGGTGTATCCCTATCTGTATGTGTGCTGGTAAAAGTTTAGGCTGGAGCCTGGGAGAGGGCTTGTCACAGCAGTACAGTGTAAAGGGAACCCAGGCTGGTGGGTCAGGGGGGCTCAGTGATACCCCAGTTCCAAGTGGAACCCCAAGGGGAACCTGTCACAGGAGTATCCATGAAGTGACTGAGTCATGTCAGCACTGCTGGTGGTGCTAGACTTTCCAAAGTGCTGGCTTAGAGTAAGACCATGGTCTCTACACCAGCCAGCACTGTTGGTAATGGGTGGAGGGGAGTACATGCTGCACCGATTTAAAGAGCAGTGGATTTACTACTGCAGCATGCAGTCACTGGGACCCTCAATAGGAATTCCAGATGGGGCTCCTGCTGCAACATGACCCTTCTGCAATACACCCCCACAGCACAGGGCTGTGCCTTTAAGGCACAATCTAGTCCTGAAATGGATTACTTGCCATCTTGCTTTCTGAGCATGGGTGACGCTACAATTTAAGAGAGTTAAAGGCTTTTACATAATGAACACTATAGACTTTAGGAGCATGTTAAATTATGTTGATACTGATTTTTAAAATGGCATATGCACATTCAACCTCTAGCTATAGTTCGACAAGAGCAGTGGTGGGCAACCTGCAGCCCACAGGCAGCACGCAGCCCATCAGAGTAATCTGCTGGTGGGCTGCGAGACAGTTTGTTTACATTGACCGTCTGCAGGCACGGCTGCCCGCAGCTCCCAGTGGCTGCAGTTTGCTGTTCCTGGCCAACGGGAGCTGCAGGAAGTGGCAGCCAGCATGTCCCTGTGGCCCGCGCTGCTTCCTGCAGCTCCCATTGGTAGGGAACAGCGAACAGCGGCCACTGGGAGCTGCGGGCAGCTGTGCCTGCTGACTGTCAGTGTAAACAAACTGTCTCACGGCCCGCCAGTGGATTACCCTGACGGGCCGTGTGCAGGCCGCAGGTTGAAGAGATTTTAAATGCAGAAAAGTCACATTGCACATACCAGAATATATTGTTATGGTGAAAGATGCAATTGTTCTCCATAACAGTATGCCTAAGATGTGAGATTCCAGGAGAGTCCAAGGGGGACAGAGGCTCAGGACAGCTGCTCTTGGTGAAAGGGCAGTACTGCTTTAGCTCAGATTTCTGCAAGACATAGGTCCCTGTGTGCAGTTTGAGACCACCTTTGTTCAAGGAAACAGGATGTGTACATTTGTAAATATGCAATTACAAATAAGGAAATATTCCACCTCTAAATGACTGATTTCTCCTCCAATGGGAAACTGACCTGCAACAATCTGAAATCTGCTCCACCCAGCAAGGGAACAACAATATTCTAGCATTGGAGTTTCTGAATAAGCAAGGCGAGATCATGTTGGGCCTGTTTCTCTACTTCTTGGCACCTTATAAAGTCATTGATAGCTGTGCATAAGGGTGTAAAGTGCCATTACTCTGATTTGGTAGAGTTTTACACTCACTTTGCATTCATTCAGTTTGTTCCAGTGCAAATGAGTATACCATGTGCAAGGCAATGGAGAATCAAGGTCCATTGGGCTGGAACTTGGGCCAGAATCTGGTTGTCGGGAGGGTCTAATTTATAAATGTAAGCCTTTGGTCTGAATGAGCTCTCTCCTGCCATCTATCGGTGAACTGAAGGAAAAGACTTCAGGATCAGATAGTATTTTCATAGACACACCTACAGTAACTCCTCACTTAAAGTCGTCCCGGTTAATGTTGTTTTGTTGTTACGTTGCTGATCAATTAGGGAACATGCTCGTTTAAAGTTGTGCAATGCTCCCTTCTAACGTCGTTTGGCAGCTGCCTGCTTTGTCCACTGCTTGCAGGAAGAGCAGCCCGTTGGAGCTAGCTGGTGGGGGCTTGGAACCAGGGTGGACCAGCAGCCCCCCTATCAGCTCCCCTCTCCCCTAAGTTCCCTGTGCTGCAGCCGCTGAGCAGCCTATCAATCGGCAGTTCAGCTGTCCCTCCCCCCACTGCCGTGTGCTGCTCCTGCCCTCTCCCTTGGAGCTGCTCCCAGAGACTCCTGCTTGCTATCCTGGGGGGCGGTAGGGGGGGCTAATGTCAGGGTGTCCCCCTGCCCCCTGCTCCTGCACCCTGCTTACCCCTTCTCCATATAGAGCAGGGAGGGGACACGGACGGAGAGAGACAGAGAGAGCTTGGGGCAACAGCTGCTGTCTCAACTTCCTGATCCACTTAAAAAGACAATGCACTTAAGAGTGGGTCAGCTTACTTAAAGGGGCAGTGTGCATCTCTCTCTCTCCCCCACGCACAAGGTGTGTGTCTGTCTCTGTCTGCTATGCTGTCTCCCCTCCCTCCTGTTCGTGCTGCCTTGTGTGAGAGGCTACATTAACAATAATGTGTTAACCCTTGAGGCCTCAGCCGAGTGCTAGTTCATCATTTAGCAGCAAGGCATTCCCTGGGAAATATCCCACCCTCTGACTTCACCACCTCAACCAAGCTTCACAATCATCATCGCTGTGAACAGTATTAAATTGTTTGTTTAAAACGTATACTGTGTGTATATCTATATAATATATAGTTTTTTGTCTGGTGAAAAAAAATTCCCTGGAACCTAGCCCCCGCATTTACATTAATTCTTATGGGGAAATTGGATTCGCTTAACATCGTTTCGCTTAAAGTCGCATTTTTCAGGGACATAACTACAACGTTAAGCGAGGAGTTACTGTACTTTACCTATGTGATCAGCAGACATACCTGTTTGACAAAGTGATCAATTTTGGCTGTTTTGGTTTTAAATCCACTTAAATGTTGAATACAGGGGTAATGAAATGTTGTTATCCATATTCTATGACTAAATTTCAGCAGAACTGAACTTAATATATCCTAATTGAAGGGCCACCCAAAATGGAACCTCACTCACTAACCATGGGGTAGTGATACCAACCAAAGTAAAATTGGGGGTGGGGGTGAGGAGGTAGAGGTTTTTATATCACTTGATTCTCTTTCTATAGTGCTGAAAGGTAGAGCTAACTAAACTCAACTGAAAGTCCTTCTTTCTTCTCAGTGATCCCTAGAGCTGAAATCACTGGTGAACTGATCTATGGGGCTGAGCCTTAGACCGAGGGTGGGGACAGTGTTCCAGTGAAAGGTAACAGAGAGGATGCAGCAGCAAGTGAGGTTCTGTTAAATCATTAAGAATGGGGCTAGGTGGTGGAACCTCAGAACATGGCATTGCAGCAAAGCTGGTAGCAAGCACTGGCGGAGGCATCATTCGACCACCTCCCTTCAGGGGCAGGAGGTAAAGCAATGTGAATGCATCCCTGGACTCTGGGGCTTCACTGACATTGGATGGGTTGCAGTGGCGGGCAAGCGGTAGTGGCATTTTGGACTTTATACCACATGGTGGGAAACTGAGGCAAAGGACTACTGCTCAAGATACTGTGGGATGGGTGTTTGTTTATTGTTTGCATACTTTTGAGTCATTGTTGCAGTGTTTTCCCACAGTAATGCTGTGTTCCCGCTCCTCTTAATAAAAGTTTTTCTTATACACGGATTCAGGCCTGGTCTATACTACACAGTTAGGTTGATGTAAGGCAGCTTATATCAACCTAATTATGTCAGTGTCTATACTACTGCCTTGCTCCCACCGATGTAAGTGCTCTACTACACCGACGGCATAACTCCACCTCCACGAGAGGTGTAAGGCTTACCTCAGTGTAGTTAGGGCAACGCAGTGTCTGTGTAGACACTTTTCAGAGTAGCAACCGTGTTAGTCTGTATCCGCAAAAAGAACAGGAGTACTTGTGGCACCTTAGAGACTAACAAATTTATTTGAGCATAAGCTTTCATGGGCTACAGCCCACTTCATCGGATGCATAGAATGGAACACACAGAAAGAAGATATTTATACATACAGAGAACATGAAAGGGTGGAAGTAGCCATACCAACTGTAAGAGGCCAATCAATTGAGATGAGCTATCATCAGCTTTACTTACATCAGCTGTTGGCTGTCTTGTCAATTTCATACCTCTTGCCACCACAGTAATTATGCGGTGGCTGTAAGGCAACCTAATATAGGTTACTTAAGATTCTAGTAAAAAGCAACAGAGGGTCCTGTGGCACCTTTAAGACTAACAGAAGTATTGGGAGCATAAGCTTTCGTGGGTAAGAACCTCACTTCTTCAGATGCAAGTAATGGAAATCTCCAGAGGCAGGTATAAATCAGTGTGGAGATAACGAGGTTAGTTCAATCAGGGAGGGTGAGGTGCTCTGCTAGCAGTTGAGGTGTGAACACCAAGGGAGGAGAAACTGCTTCTGTAGTTGGATAGCCATTCACAGTCTTTGTTTAATCCTGATCTGATGGTGTCAAATTTGCAAATGAACTGGAGCTCAGCAGTTTCTCTTTGGAGTCTGGTCCTGAAGTTTTTTGCTGTAAGATGGCTACCTTTACATCTGCTATTGTGTGGCCAGGGAGGTTGAAGTGTTCTCCTACAGGTTTTTGTATATTGCCATTCCTGATATCTGACTTGTGTCCATTTATCCTCTTGCGTAGTGACTGTCCAGTTTGGCCAATGTACATAGCAGAGGGGCATAGCTGGCACATGATGGCATATATAACATTGGTGGACGTGCAGGTGAATGAGCCGGTGATGTTGTAGCTGATCTGGTTAGGTCCTGTGATGGTATTGCTGGTGTAGATATGTGGGCAGAGTTGGCATCGAGGTTTGTTGCATGGGTTGGTTCCTGAGTTAGAGTTGTTATGGTGCGGTACGTGGTTGCTGGTGAGAATATGCTTAAGGTTGGCGGGTTGTCTGTGGGCGAGGACTGGCCTGCCTCCCAAGGTCTGTGAAAGTGAGGGATCATTGTCCAGGATGGGTTGTAGATCACTGATGATGCGTTGGAGAGGTTTAAGCTGAGGACTGTAGGTGATGGCCAGTGGAGTTCTGTTGGTTTCTTTTTTGGGCCTGTCTTGTAGCAGGAGGCTTCTGGGTACACGTCTGGCTCTGTTGATTTGTTTCTCTATTTCCTTGTGTGGGTATCGTAGTTTTGAGAATGCTTGGTGAAGATCTTGTAGGTATTGGTCTCTGTCTGAGGGGTTGGAGCAGATGCGGTTGTACCTCAGCGCTTGGCTGTAGACGATGGATCGTGTGGTGTGTCCGGGGTGGAAGCTGGAGGCATGAAGGTAGGCGTAGCGGTCAGTGGGTTTTCGGTATAGGGTGGTGTTAACGTGGCCATCGCTTATTTGTACTGTGGTGTCTAGGAAGTGGACCTCCCGTGTAGATTGGTCCAGGCTGAGGTTGATGGTGGGGTGGAAGCTGTTAAAATCATGGTGGAATTCTTCCAGGGTCTCCTTCCCATGGGTCCAGATGATGAAGATGTCATCAATGTAGCGTAGGTAGAGAAGCGGCGTGAGTGGACGAGAGCTGAGGAAGCGTTGTTCCAGGTCAGCCATAAAAATGTTGGCATATTGTGGGCCATGCGGGTGCCCATAGCGGTGCCACTGGTCTGGAGGTATATATTGTCACCACATTTGAAATAATTGTGCGTGAGGATAAAGTCACAGAGCTCAGCAACAAGCTGTGCTGTGTCATCATCAGGGATACTGTTCCTGACAGCTTGTATTCCATCTGTGTGTGGGATGTTTGTGTAGAGAGCCTCTACATCCATGGTGGCTAGGATGGTGTTTTCTGGGAGGTCACCAATGCATTGTAGTTTTCTCAGGAAATCAGTGGTGTCACGGAGATAGCTGGGAGTGCTGGTGGCGTAGGGTCTGAGTAGGGAGTCCACATATCCAGACAGTCCTTCAGTGAGAGTGCCAATGCCCGAGATGATGGGGCGTCCAGGATTTCCTGAGTAGATGGTGCAGTTTCTTAGTGTATTCCTCAGTGGGATCTGAGGAAAGTGGCCTGTAGAATTTGGTATTGGAGAGTTGTCTGGCAGCCTCCTTCTGGTAGTCAGACCTGTTCATGATGACAACAGCACCTCCTTTATCAGCCTCTTTGATGATAATGTCAGGGTGGTTTCTGAGGCTGTGGATGGCATTGCGTTCTGCATGACTTAGGTTATGAGGCAAGCGATAACCTAAGTCGTGCAGAACGCAATGCCATCCACAGCCTCAGAAACCAGTATAACCTCGTTATCTCCACACTGATTTATACCTGCCTCTGGAGATTTCCATTACTTGCATCTGAAGAAGTGAGGTTCTTACCCACGAAAGCTTATGCTCCCAATACTTCTGTTAGTCTTAAAGGTGCCACAGGACCCTCTGTTGCTTTTTACAGATTCAGACTAACACGGCTACCCCTCTGATACTAAGATTCTAGTGTAGACATATCCTCAGTGTGTGTGAGTGGGGCGGTATTACCTCTGGGCACCCAGGGTGGTGTTTAGTTTTTACCAGATTTCTGGGTAGGGGCTCAAATTGTTTCTGTTTTGTAATGCTACAATGAACCCCCTAGAGATATTGAACTTAGCTCTGGTTGCTGCTGATATGACCTGGCAGAAGGGTTACATAAACAAAAAGCCAAATCTTCTCAGTACACAGCTTGAGTGTATGGGCCATGCACTAGGATAGCATGTGTGGATCCAGGGAACAAAACTTTCCCCAGACACTGGAGCAGATAAAAAGGTGTTTCATGGACAGAACTACAGCAGCTGCAGCCACCACTGTTGCTGGCTCTGAGGCACACTGAAGGAGTCAATTTGGCCTTTCTGCTTCCCCATGTAGGGGGCTGTTGGCCCCTTACTGAAACTTAGTGGTGGTTTTGTGTTGGCCCTCTCCCAATACCAAAAGAAAGGGGGAGAGCTGAAGAGAAATCAGACTGACAGTCCCCAGGGCCAATGAGGAAGTCGGGACCTCGGGGGCCTGTCCTCCATTTGGGCTGCAGCTGCCTGAGACAGAATAGGGCAGAGCTAAGGAGAGAGCAGCATCCAGAGCTAGGCTGGAGGCAGAGCTGCAGTGCAGAGCCAAAGGAGCCAGAGCTGGGAGCTGGAGCAGTGCAGACCAGCTGTGCTGACGGTGAGCTAGGGCTGAGCTACAGCAGGGCGCTGCGGGGCCAGAGCCAGGATAGCTGACGCCAGTTGTGCCACAAGTAACACTGCAGCCAAGCCTGGTGAGCGGCTGGGGAGAGCGAGGTGGGGGCCCAGTGCAGGGAGCCATCGCCAGACAGGGCCTTGGAGGGGGAGATGTGAACCTGATGGGAGGGCTAATACTGGGGAGAAGGGTACCTGCCATCTAGAGCTTGAGGGTGTGTGGCCACCATCAGAGCAGGTGTCTTACCTGTGGTACAACTGCAGTGCCGCCAGGTCCTGGGAGGGAGGCTTGGGACAAAAGACTGAACTTTTCTTACATTCCAGAGACAGCTGTTTATGGTGGTCCCCATGCCCATAGGGCAGCGTTCCTTGTTTCCTTTAATCTTTTCCATTTTTTCTTATTTTTCAACATTTGCTGTTTAATCAATTGTATTTGGTTTGAACTTAATGTGGTGATTAGTGGGTCAGAGAAGTGGCCAGAGTGGAGAGAGTACCCCAGAGTGGGGATACCCTTGCCCCTGTCCAAGTGACCATGACAAGACTGGGGGCTAAGCCTCCCAGAAATCCTGGGCCCTGCCTTGTCGGGGTTACAAGGACTCTGCCGCATGGGAGAGTGGCAGGGGAGTCCTCAAGGTCAGGCAGGCCTGCAGGTAAAGTTGGAGTTGGAGTGAGGACTCAGATCCTTTTGCTATCCGATTCCATCGGGGTAGTGCAGAAGCCAAGAAAGTTCCCCATAACAGGGGGGCCCATTCCCCTGCTTACATCCACACCAAAGTCCCTAGCTATGCTGAAGTGCAGGGATCCCCTGCCTCCCCCTGCACTAGTTCTGTTGTATTCTAGGCCTTCATGGCCACAGGATTGGTGTCTAAGTGTTTTTTTATTATTCCTTTTAATCAGTGTCATAATTCACATTCTTCTAAGTCAAAACAGATCCTTTGGGATTTACATCTGGCACAGGACCAGCTACAGACTCACTTTTAACTTCATTCTGTTTGCAAGGCTGTAGTTAACCTGGTGTTACTGGCTACTTTATCTTAGAGAGATTGTGTCAACTAGTTTTAGGCCTAGGGTTGCCAGGTGTTCGGTTTTTGACCAGAATGTCCGGTCGAAAAGGGACCCTGATGGCTCCAGTCAGCACCGCTGCCTGGGCCATTAAAAGTCCGGTCGACGTCGCAGCGGGGCTAAGGCAGGCTCCCTGCCTGCCATGGCTCTGCGCAGCTCCTGGAAGCAGCAGCATGTCCCTCCTCCGGCTCTTATGTGTAGGGGCAGCCAGGGGGCTCTGCACAGTGCCCCTGTCCCAAGTGCCGGGTCCGCAGCTCCCATTGGCTGGGAACTGCAGCCAATGGGAGCTGCGGGGGCAGTGCCTGGGGATGGGGCAGCATGCAGAGCCGACTGGCCGCACCTCTGCGTAGGAGCCGGAGCGGGGACATGCCACTGCTTCCAGGAGCTGCTTGAGGTAAGCGCCGCCTGGCCCCTGCACCCTGACCTCATCTCATGCCCCAACCCCCTGTCCCAGCCCTTATCCCCCTCCCATCCTCCCAACCCCTTGGTCCCAGCCCAGAGCCCCCTCCTGCTCCCCAAGCCCCAGCCCCACCCCAGAGCCTGCACCCCCCAGCCAGAGCCCTCAACCCTCCTGCATCTCAACCCACTGCCCCAGCCCGGAGCCTCTTCCCGCACCCTGAACTCCTAATTTCTGGCCCCATCCTGGAACCCACACCCCCAGCCCAGAGCCCATATCCCTCCCTCACCCCAACCCCCTGCCTCAGCCCGGAGCCCCCTCCCATACTCTGAACCCCTCGGCTCCACCCCCCAGCCCAGAGCACCCTCCTATACCCCAAACCCCTCATCCCCAGCCCCACCCCAGACTCTGCACCCCCAGCCGGACACCTCACACACACCCCCGCACCTCAATCCCCTGAGCCAGCCTGGTGAAAATGAGTGAGTGAGTGAGGGTGGGGACAGAGAGCAACAGAGTGAGGGGGGATGTAGTGAGCGGTGGGCAGGGCCTCGGAGAAGGGGAGGGGCATGGGCGGGGCAAGGGTGTTTGGTAAGTAGAAAACTGGCAACCCTATTTAGATACCAAATGCAGGGCCAAACTCTAGTCTCCTGTGGTGCTATTTACAGAAGAATGGAGAGACCAGGAAATTCCACCCCCAAACACCGTCCCCCGGGTAGCATAGCTCCAGCAAGAACTATGTGTCCTCTACATGGGGTGGAGAAAGATCTATTCAACATTGTCTGTCTGCGAGGCCTTTAATTTAGAAAAATAAAGTGGCAGAACAAAGAAGAGAAACAGCTAATATGAAAATAAATAATAATCATTATCTCTCATATAGTGCTTTTCATCGGTAGATCTGAAACCACGTGTACATGATTTCGTTTCCATGGAAACATTTTAAATTTAAACACTCTTGTGCAGCGTTGCAAAACTAAACCATTGTATTCATGCATGATAACCAGAGAGTGAGACTGACTGCAAAAACCTAGCCTGTCTCTTTTTGTTATCTAAGCCAAGTGAAATGCAAAATATCAATAAACATCATAAAGGTTGACAAGCAAATAAGATTCTTTTAAGTTTTAGTATTTCAAGTAGGGCTGTCGATTAATTGCAGTTAACTCATGCAATTAACTCAACAAAATTAATTGCGATTGAAAAAATTAATCGCAATTAATCGCAGTTTTAATCGTAATTGCGCTTTTAAACAATAGAATACCAATTGAAATGTATTAAATATTTGTGGATGTTTTTCTGTATTTTAAAATATATTGATTTCAATTACAACACAGAATACAAAGTGTACACTGCTCACTTTATATTATTATTTTTTATTACAAATATTTGCAATAAAAATCATAATAGTATTTTTCAGTTCATTTCACACAAGTACTATAGTACAATCTTTTTATTGTGAAAATGCAACTTATAAATGTAAATATTTTTGTTACATAACTGCACTCAAAAACAATACAATGTAAAACTTTAGCACCTACAAGTCAACTCAGACCTACTTCTTCTTCAGCCAGTCACTACGACAAACAAGTTTGTTTAAATTTACGGGAGATAATGCTGCCCTCTTCTTATTTACAATCTCACCTGAAAGCAAGAACAGGCATTTCGCATGGGACTTTTGTAGCCGGCATTAAACATTTGTATGTCCCTTCATGCTTTGGACATCATTCCAGAGGACATGCTTCCATGCTGATGATGCTCATTAAAAAAATAATGCGTTAATTAAATTTGTGACTGAACAACTTGGGAGAGAATTGTATGTCTTTGGCTCTGATTTACCCGCATTCTGCCATATATTTCATGTTATAGTAGTCTCGGATGATGACTCAGCACATGTTCATTTTAAGAATACTTTCACTGCAGATCTGACAAAACACAAAAAAAGTACCAATGTGAGATTTCTAAAGATAGCTACAGCACTCGACCCAAGGTTTAAGAATATGAAGTGCCTTTCAAAATCTGAGAGGTATGAGATGTGGAGCATGCTTTCAGTAGTCTTAAAAGAGCAACACTCCTATGCAAAAACTACAGAATCTGAACCAACTGTGACGGGTTGGATCACAGAAACCCCCTTGGGAGCTGCCACCTGATGTACCAAGACTACCCCTGCTCCTGTTTTCCCTGCCAGCTCAGGACTCCAGCACCCTGTCTTGCTGAGCCAGACACTGCCGTCTGCTCCAACAAAGACCCAGGGTCTGAATTACTTGCCCCAAAGCTGTAGGTTTACCTGAAAACAGCTCACAGAAGTGTGCTTGTCTTTAGCACTCAGATGTCCAACTCCCAATAGGGTCTAAACCCAAATAAATCCATTTTACCCTGTATAAAGCTTATGCAGAGTAAACTCATAAATTGTTCGCCCTCTATAACACTGATAGAGAGATATGCACAGTTGTTTGCTCCCCAAGGTATTAATACATACTTTGAGTTAATTACTAAGTAAAAAGTGATTTTACTAAATACAGAAAGTAGGATTTAAGTGGTTCCAAGTAGTAACAGACAGAACAAAGTAAGTTACCAAGCAAAATAAAATAAAATGCGCAAATCTATGTCTAATCAAACTAAATACAGATAATCTCACCCTTAGAGATGCTTCAGTAAGTTTTTTCCTCAGCCTGGACACCTTCCAGGCCTGGGCACAATTCTTTCCCCGGTACAGCTCTTGTTCCAGCTTAGGTGGTAGCTAGGGGATTCTTCATGATGGCTCTTCGCTCACCTTTGTTCTGTTCCACCCCTTTATATAGCTTTTGCATAAGGCGGGAACCCTTTGTGCCTCTGGGTTCCCACCCCCCCTCACTGGAAAAGCACCAGGTTAAAGATGGATTCCAGTTCAGGTGACATGATCACATGTCACTGCAAGACTTCATTACCCACTTGCCAGCACACACATATACAGGAAGACTCACAGGTAAAACCCAGCCATCTGCAGACAATGGTCCTGGTTAATGGGAGTCATCAAGATTCCAAACCACCATTAATGGCCCACACTTCGCATGATTACAATAGGCCCTCAGAGTTATATTTTATATTTCTAGTTTTAGATACAAGAGTGATACGTTTACACAAATAGGATGATCACACTCAGTAGATTATAAGCTTTGTAATGATACCTTACAAGAGACCTTTTGCATGAGGCATATTCCAGTTACATTATATTCACTTATTATCATGTTTTTATAAAACCATATAGACTGCACAACGTCACACCAACAAAAAAAATCAACCTTCTGCTGGTGGCATCTATCTCAGATTATGAAAATGAACATGCATCAGTCGACACTGCTGTGGATTGTTATTGAGCAGAACCTGTCATCAGCCCCTAGAATCATAGGACTGGAAGGGACCTCGAGAGGTCATCTAGTCCACTCCCCTGCACTTATGGCAGGACTAAGCATTATCTAGACCATTCCTGACAGGTGTTTGTCTAACCTGCTCTTAAAAATCTCCAATGATGGAGATTCCACAACCTCCCTAGGCAATTTATTTCAGTGCTTAACCACCCTGACAATTAGGAAGTTTTTCCTAATGTCCAAACTAAATCTCCCTTATTGCAATTTAAGCCCATTGCTTCTTGTCCTATCCTCAGCGGTTAAGAAGAACAATTTTTCTCCCCCGTCCTTGTAACAACCTTTCATGTACTTGAAAACTGTTATCATGTCCCCTCTCTTTCTTCTCTTTTCTAGACTAAACAAACCCAGTTTTTTCAATCTTCCCTCATAGGTCATGTTTTCTAGACCTTTAATCATTTTTGTTGCTCTTCTCTGAACTTTCTCCAATTTGTCATCATCTTTCCTGAAATGTGGCACACAGAACTGGATACAATACTTCAGTTGTGGTCTAATCAGCGCAGAGTAGAGCGGAAGAATTACTTCTCATGTCTTGCTTACAACACTCCTGCTAATACATCCCAGAATGACGTTCGCTTTTTTTGCAACAGTGCTGCACTGTTGACTCATATTTAGCTTGTAGTTCACTATGACCCCCAGATCCCTTTCTGCAGTACTCCTTTCTAGGCAATCATTTCCCATTTTGTATGTGTGCAACTGATTGTGTCTTCCTAAGTGGAGTACTTTGCATTTGTCCTTATTGAATTTCATCCTGTTTACTTCAGACCATTTCTCCAGTTTGTCCAGATAATTTTAAATTATAATCCTATCCTCCAAAGCACTTGCAAGCCCTCCCAGTTTGGCATCATCCGCAAACTTTATAAGTGTACTCTCTGTGCCATTATCTAATCATGGTTGAAGATATTGAACAGAACCGGACCCAGAACTGACCCCTGCAGGATCCCACTCATTATGGCCTTCCAGCATTACTGTGAACCACTGATAACTACTGTCTGGGAATGGGTTTCCAGCCAGTTTTGTACCAACCTTATAGTAGCTCCATCTAGGTTGCATTTCCCTAGTTTGTTTATGAGAAGGTCATGCGGGACAGTATCAAAAGTCTTACTAAAGTCAAGATATACCATGTCTACCACTTTCCCCCATCCACAAAGCTTTCTTTAACAGGGTAACAAGCCATCAGGTTGGTTTGACATGATTTGTTCTTGACAGATCCATGCTGACTGTTAATTATCACCTTATTATCTTCTAGATGTTTTCAAATTGATTGCTTAATTATTTGCTCCATTATCTTTCCCACTAGAGAAGTTAAGATGACTGGTCTATAATTCCCAGATTGTCCATATTTCCCTTTTTATAGATGGGCACTATATTTGCCCTTTTTCAGTCTTCTGGAATCTCTCCCGTCTTCAGTGACTTTTCAAAGAGAATTGCTAATGGCTCAGATATCTCCTCAGTAAGTTCCTTGAGTATTCTAGGATGCTTTTCATCAGGCTCTGGTAACCTGAAGACATCTAACTTGTCTAAGTAATTTTTAACTTGTTCTTTCCCTATTTTAGCCTCTGATCCAACCTCATTTTCAATGTTAGACGTCCAATCACCACCAACCTTCTTGGTTAAAACAGAAACAAAGAAGTCATTAAGCACCTCTGCCATTTCTGCATTTTCAGTTATTGTCTCCCCCCCACCCCATTGAGTAACAGAAACAGATAGGAGTGGAGGAGCTTTGTCGCTGCCCTAAACGCCAGAGGAGTAATGGGACTATAATGATAATGATGATGATACTTGTGTTATTTGTTTATATTCATCCTTTGTAATTTGACCTAGTTTCCACTTTTTTTTAGGACTCTTTTTTTATTGTTAGATCATTGAAGATATCCTGGTTAAGCCAGGGTGGTCTCTTGCCATACTTCCTATCTTTCCTACAGCAGTGGGATAGTTTGCTCTTGTGCCTTTAATAATGTCTCTTTGAAAAACTGCCAACTTTCTTCAATTGTTTTTCCCCTTAGACTTGCTTCCCATGGGATCTTACCTACCAACTCCCTGAGTTTGCTAAAGTCTGCTTTCTTGAAATCCATTGTCTTTATTTTGCTGTTCTCCCGGGTGCGTGGACGCATGTTCTCTAGAATGGTGGATGAAACATGAAGGGATGTATGAATCTTGAGCGCATCTGGCCTGTAAATATCTTGCAACGCCAGCTGCAACAGTGCCATGCGGACACCTGTTCTCACTTTCAGGTGACATTGTGAACAAGAAGCAGGCAGCATTATCTCCTGCAAATGTAAGCAACTTGTTTGTCTGAGCGATTGGCTGAACAAGAAATAGGACTGATTGGACTTGTAGGCGCTAAAGTTTTATATTGTTTTATTTTTGAGTGCAGTTATTTTTTTGTACATAATTCTACATTTGTACGTTCAACTTTCGTGATAAAGAGATTGCACTACAGTACTTGTATTAGGTGACTTGAAAAATACTATTTCTATTGTTTTTTTACAGTGCAGATATTTGTAATAAAAAATAAATATAAAGTGAGCACTGTACACTTTGTATTCTGTGTAGCAGTTGAAATCAATATATTTGAAAATGTAGAAAACATCCAAAAATATTTAAATAAATGGTATTCTATTATTGTTTAACAGTGCCACGATTAATTTTTTAATCGCTTGATAGCCCTAATTTCAAGGTGTGATTAGTAACAGAAGTAAGGGTTTTTTTTAAAATGTGAGTTTTGCATTAACGGTGTTCTAAAAGCAAACATTTATAGGTGAATATTTTTCAAACCAATTTATAATTGTAATTTCTACTTAGTAATTAGGAGAATCCTACAGAATCTAAATATATATATTTCTGGGTCTGCTGGCTAAGTCCAGCTCCTTGTAGTCAAGATGCGAGTTATTGAATTCACAGATTAGCACAGATCCTTAAAACATATATTGAAAGGATTTGCAGTGAAGTTTTAAAAACACACACTGATGTCTCTACACAAATGGTCCAAAATGCTGTAGTTTACAGTAGCATTACTGCCATGTTTTGAGCTAATATAGTAATTTTAGGGGGGGTTAAGGAATATTCTGCATAATACTCAATGTATATATTGAATATGAGAAAAAAACCTGGAGTTCTTAATGACTGTACCCAGAACCAGCCATTACTTTTCTGTTACTTGTGGTGCTTGTTTTTTTTAATTTTCAAGAAAATGTCTGGGTCAGCAACAAAGAGTAGGTTATAGGGTAAATTCATCAGCAGTGGGAAGTCTGAAATGGATCATTTCTCCTTGTGAGACAATGTCTTGTGTTTAGCCCAAAGGTGTATTACTCATTATGTGCAAACAAGAGAAATCAAATGGAAAAAATATTTTGTATTATTAATCCTACAATAAATACTTAGGGCCATAAATATGCTTAAAAGATGCAGTCTCTCCACTGAGCAGTTCATAATCTAACATAAAAGAACTTTTACTTTCGGTGGTTGGGATTGAAAAATAACTGATTAATTTATCTGTCTAGGGTTCAACTGTGAAATATCTAGACTCCCTGGCACCACAGATTCAAATCCCTTTAGAGTTGACTCATCCTTAAATTTTCTAAGAGAGCTAAATTGAGTAACATGCAGTTTATTATGTGTGTCTCTTTCAGACAAGACCTCAAAAAGAATGAGGTCCTTTTTGTTCTAAATAGACATAAAATGCCTGATTTTTAAAACTCAAATGCCCTACACCGAATGCAAAAGTGCATATACCACAGTACATCTAATTTTCACATGCAATTAGTGAGATTTGTGAATAATACAGAATGCTATGAGTGCTAAGTGTCTGTTCACTATACAGACATTAACTAATTAACTGAATATTTGAACATGTAGTCAACTAGATATCTCACTGGTAGTTTGAGCACAGAAATACATGATTTGCATGACATTTGTTTGTGCAGCACTGGGCTCCTGAGCTTTTAAAAGTCAAGCACTTTGTGTAGGCACAGAGTAAATACAACTTCAGTATTTTCAATATTCACTCTGAAAGATGCTCACAGTACTCAGCATGGTAGCATTGCAAACTACATGTGGTTTTGAAAATATGGCCCTAAAGATGCTCTAGCACTTTTCCTAAGAGCACAAGTGCGGCCAACACTGTCTCCTCGGTCACCCCTCCTGTTAGAGGGCATCTGTGAGGGTGTCACCTCCCTATTCCATTTCCTGCTAGGCTCCTCAGCTGGACAAACTGGGATCAGATTCCAAATCTGAGAAGCTAGGTCTCCTTGTCAAATTCCTACTTAAAACTGAGCTAATTAGGAGTGAGCAGGACTCAACCCCTGAACATGATTCATCTTAAAAATAAATAAATAAAAGCACAAATCCCCATATAAGCTCCTGGGGTGCAGCAGAAGTTGTTTAGTGGGAGTATTTTATCCTGGAGCAGGAGTTGCAGGGTTAGAAGAGAATATGAGGAATGGGGACGGCCAATCAAGCCACTAAGTAAATTTTAAAGGGAAAGGAGAATGAATTACTCATGATATATGCAAATTACACTAGTAAATCATTGGTACAAAATCTCCAGATTTCTAGATCTTCAGCCTCAAAGGGTATTCCCTAAGTTTCCTCTTGCTCCTTTACATTCCACTGAATCTTCCTCAACTTCCTATCCTCCAACAACCTTTTCTTGTGCATTCATTCCCCTTCACTCCTTCAGCCACCTCCTGTACTCCCACATCCCCCTGCACTGCCTCCCTATGCCCTGTTCCACTTCATTCTCTTCCCTCCAGTTTCCTTCTGCAGCCCATTCTTCCTACTCCTCATACTCCCTTCTCCCCCAGTCTCCTCTTGCACCCCTGGTTTACCATCCCAACTGAATCTCTCCTGAATCCCATCAAGTTCTCCTTCCTACTCCCCACACCTCACAGTCCACTGTCTCCTCATTGTTTGCAGCCTCCTAAATTTAGCACCCAAGGCAGTGGTGTGCAAACTTTTCCATCCATGCACATCTTCAGCCTTTCCTGCTCTAATATAAACACATAGCAGTGTGTAAATTAAAAAAACAACAACACAAAAGTAAAACTCAACCAAAAGAAAACACTACACTGCAGACAGAATTCTCCCTCTAGGGAGAGGATGAGAGAGATGTTAATCATGTTGTTTATGCACTACTGTAGGGCACTGAGATAGTACAGTGATGAGGGAAGTATAAGAACCTAAATAGAAAAGAATAGGGGATTGCCCCTGAATGCATGACTGAAATCCGCCTGGCGGCTGGCCCTTTCCCCCTTTTTTTGTGCTATGCACCTGGTTGCAACCTTGCATTCCAAGAAGGTTGCATTTCATTCACTGCTGTGTTTTATGGAGCCATAGTTAAGGTTGCAAGATAGTATCCATTCTTGTGTTTTCTCCCTGTCCGTTTGTTTGTATCCCTCTGTCTCGGTCTTATAGTTAGACCCCAATCCTTCAAGCAGTTATGCGTGTGCTTAACTTTACTACTGTGAGGAGGCACATTGATTTCAATGAAGCTACTCTCAATAGTAAAGTTTAGCACATGTAAAGTTTGCAAGACTGGGACCTTCAGGACCGGCTCCAGGGTTTTTGACACCCCAAGCGACGAGAAAAAAAAAAGCTTTCTTCTTTGGCGGGAATTCGGTGGCAGGTGCTTCCCTCCGAGAGGGACCCGCCACCGAATTGCCGCCGAACAGCCCGACGTGCCGCCCCTTCCCCTTGGCCGCCCCAAGCACCTGCTTGCTGGGCTGGTGCCTGGAGCCGGCCCTGGGGGCCTTAGACTGTAAGCTCCTTGGAACAGGGAATGTCTCTTTTTTTTGTTATGTATTTGTATAGTGCCTAGCACAATGGGGTTCTGGTCTATAACTGGCATTTTTAAGCATTACTGCAAAACAAATACAAATAATAATAATTAATAAATAATCAAAGTGCAATTTGGACACCACCTCCATTGCTAACTTTCACAAAAAGAACTCAAGTCAGCCTGAAGTTTCTCTTCTCTTCTAAATCTTATCACCTCACCAATTGTTTTTCCTCTTTTCCATTGTCCATTTTTCTTATAATTGATTATATTCCCATCTTTCTATTTGTCATTGCTGGGAAACTTAGTGTTTTCTTTGGACAATTTTTCTTCTCTGATAGGCAACTCATAAATACCATAGATAGCTTGATTTAGAGTAGAATTAATGCTATTTCCTGAAACCTTCCTACTTCACGCTATTACTTCCTTTCTTTCTGTTCACCCATCTTTCCCCAATCTTCTTACCAACATTTATTCTACTACTGACATTTCTAAATATCTATTTTTTCTATTTTTCTATTATTTGTAGTTCTATCATGAATAAAATGAAACATGGGTCTACCAAAACTAGATCATGCCAGAGTAACCTGATCTCTTTCTTTTATAAGATAACTGATTTCTTAGACAAGGGAAATGCAGTAAATCTAATCTATCTCGACTTCAGTAGAGCATTTGACATAGCACCACAAGGTAAATTATTAGTTAAGGTGGGGATTAGTACAGGAATAGTAAGGTGGGAAGGAACTGGCTAAAGGAAAAAGAACAATGGGTTGTGCTCAGAGGAGAACTATTGGGCTGGAAAGAAGTTACTAATGTCAAGGATCAGTCTTGGGACTGATCTTATTTAATATTTTCATTAATGATCTTGGCACAAAAGGTACTAATGAAATTTGCTGATGACACATAATTGGGAGGCATTGTAAATACAGAGGAAGCTCAGAATATTATAGAGCAAGAATTAGATGACCTAGAGGACTTGAGTAATATAAATGGGATGAAATCATGCACCTGGGGACAAATAACAAGAATTCCTGATATAAACTGGGGGCTTAGTTGGATATGAGAGAGGAGGAAAAAGACCTGGATATTTTAACTGATCACAGGATGATTATGAGCCACCAATGTAATGTGGCCATAAAAAAAGCAAGTGCAATCCTTAAGATATATCGGGCAAGGTATTTCCAGTAGAGATAGGGAAGTATTAATCCCATTGTACGGGACACTAGTAATACCTCATCTGGAATATGTACAATTCCGGTAACCCATGTTCAAGAAAGAGGAATTCAAACTGGAATAGATTCAGAAAAGAGCTACTGGATGATCAGGAGGCATGGAGAGCCCATTTTATGATAGCCTAGCAAAATGAAGGCTGAGCAGAGATATGATTGCTTTCTATAAGTATGTCAGAGGGATAAACACCAGGGAGGGAGAAGAGCTATTTAAACTATAGGATAATGTTGGCACAAGAACAACAGGGTATAAACTGGATATGAATAAATTTAGGCTAGAAATTAGAAGGTTTCTAACCATCAGAGGAGTGAGATTCTGGGACAGCTTTCCACTAGGAATAGTGGGGGGTAAACAACCTAACTAGTTTTATGATGAAGTTGATAAATTTATGAATGGGATTATATGACAGGGTTACCTGTGTTAGCAGGGGACACAACTCAATGACCCAGCAGGTTCCTGCCAGTCCTGCATAACTGAAGGAACAATAAGAAGAAAATGAGGCTGCACAGATGTATCTGAGTGCATAATTTGGCCTGCATAAACTTTGGCCCTGATCCTGCATGTTGCTCTGTTGTGACAGACCCCTAACTCCCAACCCCTGAACCCACTATGCCTTCTCCACCTGCATGAAGTATTTTAGCAGATTAGGGCATTTATTGCTAAAGATGATGCATGAGAAGCAAAGAGCCCAGCCTGACTTTCAGATCCCAGGTCTGAGAGATTCCAGGTCAGGCAGGTTTTTTAAAAATCAGCTTTTTGTCTCTAATCCTGCAAACACTTCAGCACATGTATAATTTTATTTCCACAAGTAGTCCCATTACAGATAATGGGTCTACTCATATGAGTAAAGTTGTGCAGCTGTGGAAATTTCTACAGGATGGGGCGGGGGGCTTTATTTGTAAACTAGATATAGTCTTGGAGAGACAATAAATACGGAGCTAATTTTATTTCCACAAGTAGTCCCATTACAGATAATGGGTCTACTCATATGAGTAAAGTTGTGCAGCTGTGGAAATTTCTACAGGATGGGGTGGGGGCTTTATTTGTAAACTAGATATAGTCTTGGAGAGACAATAAATACGGAGCTCCATGGTGACATTTTTACAGAGTCACTTCACACTTTAATACCACCAGTTGTTGATCTGTTTGTATTTATTATCATTGTTACAGTTTTATGTATTTTTTTACATTGTTTCCTATGTCCTTCTGTAGTTTTTCCCTAGAACTTTGGCTCAAAGGCATTATGTAAACAAATAAAATGTAAATTAGACCACTTATATGCAAATAGCTTTGGACAGGCTTTGGGTGAGAGGTGTCACATAAAATGCTAATTAGCACTGCTCTACAGCCAAAATGCTTCTGAAATAAATGTAGTCAAACTTTACTAATTCTGGGTCACTGAGAACGAAAATGATGCTTAAAATTGTTGATTGGCTCTAGTTTTCAAGATATGCTATTGGGTCAGTATATACGACCCTTGACTTGGGAATGGCGGAGGATAAGTGAGTTTTAAAGGGAAGGGATCTCAATTTAAACCAGAAATGACTAAAATACATCTTTGACTGGATCTATGAATAAATCTATGACTGGGTTTGGACAGTACTTGCTTTTTAGGCAAAACAATGAATGATGCAATCTGAAGCTGGTATTGCATCATACATGGTATGAATTGCATCATGTTATTCCCAGAAGTCATGGATGATGCAATCATAACGAAGCTTACATCACTCTGCTGAACAAATTGCCCTATATCAGCTCTAGAAATCATACAGTGTTGTGCTCTCTTATTTGTCAGTGTTTGATTTTGCAAAGGGACACATTTCTGTTTAGCCAAAGTGAGCAGAGATGCCTCGTACTTGTGTGAACAGTGCAGATAACTTCTGCTATGTTTGTGGTGAAGTGACTTTTGCATCACAAAAGTGCAGTATAACCACTATGGTTAAGAAAGCCTATCACCTTTATTTTGGCTGCAAAATTGGAGATCAGGACACATATGCTGCAACACTTGTGCAACAAATCTTCACCAGTGGTTGAACAGGAAAAGGAAATCTATGCCTTTTGCAGTGCCAATGATTTGGAGAGAGCCAACAGATCATACCAGCAATTGTTACTTCTGCATGGTGCCTCCAGTTGGGAAAGGTGTGTCAAAGAAGAAAAAGTGGACTGTGCATTATCCAAACATTCCATCAGCTATACGCCCAGTACCCCACGGAGAAGGACTGCCGGTTCCTGATGCACCAGAATCATTCTCACTTGAGTCAGACGAGGAAGAGGAAGAGGATGAAACTTCTGGTCCTGAACCATCAATGTCACAGGACCCACATTTTCTCCCATCCTCCTCCTCTGAACCACACCTCATAACACAAGGTGAACTGAATGACCTTGTCAGGGATTTGGAACTACCCAAGAGTAAGGCAGAGCTGTTGGGCTCCAGACTACAGCAGTGGAATCTCCTGGCAGGTGATGTTAGGGTTTCCATGTTCTGTGACCGTCAAAAGGATCTTGTCCCATTCTTCTTCATGGAAGGTGATCTTGTAGCCTGCAACAACATCGATGGTGTGATGGCAGCCCTCAACATCGTTCACGATCCAGATGAGTGGAGACTGTTCATTGATTCATCGAAGACGAGTCTTAAAACTGTTTTACTGCATAATGGCAATGTTTTGCCATCAATTCCAGTTGGTCATGCAGTCCATATGAAGGAAACCTATGACAACATGAAACAACTTTTGAGGTGCATAAACTATGACCAACATCAGTGGCAGCTTTGTGGCGATTTGAAGGTTGTTGCTCTCTTGCTTGGTCTGCAGACTGGATACACAAAGTACTGCTGTTTTCTCTGCGAATGGGATAGTCGTGCAAGAGATTCCCACTACATCAAGAAAGATTGGCCACTCCGACATCATTGGAGCCTGGGAGGAAAAGTGTTCAGCATCCACCACTTGTTGAATCAAGGAAGATTTTGTTACCACCCTTACACATCAAGCTGGGTCTGATGAAGAACTTTGTCAAGGCCATTGACAAAACACAAGCAGCTTTCAAGTACCTCCGTGGAAAATTTCCAAGGTTAAGTGAAGCTAAGATAAAGGAAGGTGTCTTTGTTGGTCCTCAGATTCGTGAACTTCTTCGAGATGATGCATTTGACCATACACTGCGTGGCAAGGAAAAGACGGCATGGAAAGCCTTCCAGTTAGTGGAAATAAATTTTCTCGGAAACAACAAGGCAGACAACTACAGGTTGTTGGTGGAAAACCTCCTCAAGGCATACAAAAGCCTTGGTTGCAACATGTCACTAAAGATACATTTTTTGCACTCTCCTCTAGATTTTTTTCCACCGAACTGCGGAGCAGTGAGAGACGAGCACGGCGAGCGATTTCACCAGGACATTGCAACAATGGAGAAACGCTATCAGGGCAAATGGAGCCCATCAATGCTTGCAGACTATTGCTGGACAGTGACAAGAGATGCTCCATTTAATGAATACAAGAGACAAGCCAAGAAGCGCCGAGTAGACACTGAATAGGACTAAACTATGTACATAATAGTTTTTTGCCTTTTGTTTCATAATAAATTTTATTTATATAACCCTTTTGCTGATTTTTAAAGTGTTACATAAACAGGACAGGTAAAATATTATCATGTAAAGCAACCATAAACACATGAAACGACCTAGGTTTACAATTTATGATTAAAACTCTACTATCTACACAATATACATAGACATAAAATGTAAAAACTTAAATATCTTAGAAACAGTAGCCAATCAGTTGTTTTAATTGTCATATTTGAATTCAGCACATCAAAATACATAATAAATAGCACATTTTTTCTCTGAAGCAGACGACTTCTCAAAAATTGTAGACCAGTGTTATCTATGGAGAATGTTCTCCATGCTTATTAAAGAGATGGCAGGTGAAGGAAAGCCCAGTGTAAAGGAGTTTTGGAAGTCCTACAACATCTTGAACAGCGTGGAAAACATTGACGTAATGGGACTTTGCAATATATGAACAGCATTTGGCGCTATGCATGGCCAGATGCTGTCCACAGGTTCGTGGGTTTTGATGCCGTTCCTGCTCTCGTGCAAGAAATTGTTAAGTTGGCAAAGGATGTCAGCTTTGAGGAGGTGGAGGAGGAGGATGTACAGGAGTTGTTGGAGTCTCACGCTGAGCAACTGACAAATGAGGAACTGATTGAGCTGGATCAACAATGGATAGCCGAAGAAAGCAAGGATGATTATGATGATGACGTAGGGCAGGAAGCCAGGAGTCTGACGACAAAGAATCTCTCCCGTTTCTTTGGATTGCTGGATGAGATGACAGAAATCCTTTTCATGAACAGTCTGCCGAAGTCTCCAGGGCTCTCAAAGATGCAGTGGCTTGCTACAGGGAGATCTATCGTTCAAAGATTCAGGCAGGAGAGCAGACATGATAAAATCCTTTTTTAAGACTTCTGCAACCAAAAAGCCAACCACGGAAAAGCCAGCCCAAGAAAATCCAGCCACCACCCTAAGTTTAGCGTACCTAAGTTTAGCGTAATTGACACTGTTTTATACTGTATTACTGTATGGTATTAACTGTATTAAAATATTCTGTGTTTGAACTGTGTTAGTAGGATTCTACATTATTTTATTCAATGTTTTATGTGTAAAATATGTACTGTATAACCTGTCATTGTAAAAAGATACACTATTCAGGCGAAAAGAGTATTGTCATAGGTGAGTGTGGTGAAGTTGTGAATGCATCCCCTCCTCCCCCTTAATTCTGTTATTTCTTATGGGGAAAAAATTCCTCAGTACATGTCATTTCGCTATCCATCGCCCTTTTCAAAAACAACCCCAATATATACAGGGGACCCCCTGTACCGCAAATGCCTTCCAGTAGTGGAGCTGTCAGGTTTGGTTTGGTCATTCCCTCATTCTCCCCTGTGGGGAGGACTGTGTGCGCACTGGAGAGGTATGTTTTGGTGATGGGGTTATTTCCTCCCCTTATGCACCTGTTTACATGGCAGAAGGCAAGGCTGCAGAAGTGTCTAGTGCAGGGTCCTCCTGTCCAGTCCCTCTCGGAGGGGCAGCTGAAGTAGCGCTCCCCACACAGCCTTTCCTAGCATTTGTTAAGCGTCCCAGCCCCCTCGTTGCGGGGCGGGGAGTGTTACCATCTGGGGCAGGCTCCTCAGCGCTGGGGCCTGTGTGTGAGGCAGCGGGTTTTTTGTTTGGTGAGGGGGTTAGGCCCCTGGCAGAGGAGCTGGAGCTGCCCTCCCGTGTCAGGCCCTGCCCCCGCCCTGGCACCTCCGGGGCGGGAGCGACGCCCAGGGGCAGGAGGACCCAGGTGAGAGGCGGGGCGGTGCCGGGCGCTGTGAGGGGAGGGCCCTGCTCACGCTACGCCGGCTCCGGCCGGGAAGGAGGGAGGGAGGAAGGAAACACCGGCGGCCGCCAGCGCTGAGAGCGGGCGAGGGAGTGAGTGATGCTGGGGGAACAGGCGGGACGCGTCGGTGCCTCTGCCCGGCGACGATGGGGGGTGGGTCGGAGCCGGCGCTGGGGGCCGGGCCGGGGTCCCCGGGGCTGCGGGGGGGGACGGGGGTGCCTGTTGTAGCCACAGCCCGGAAGAAAGTTTCACTCAGCCCCCTCCGCGCCTCTGTCCATTGGGGGCCCTTTCCCCATCTCTCCCGGGAAGCCGGGGCTCCGAGCCCGCATCTCCTCCCCGCGCCCTTCCTAGCAGGTACCAGCCCCAGCCTGGCCCCCACGCGGGTCCCATCCATCCTACTGCCCCCCGCCCCCTTTCCCTTTATTGTCTCTCCTGACGATGCTGCCCTTACTCTGAGCCCGGGCCAATGGGCAAAAGGAACAAAAGCCATTTAGCAGTGGGCAGCTGGGGGCCTGAAACCTTTCCCCTGCCTCCACCTGCAGTGCACTGGAGTGTGACAATAATCCCCCTAAACATCAGTAATGGTCCCCTCTCCTCAACAGGGTTTGTTTTTATTTCTCATTATGGTTGGATGCCGACTGACTTGCATGGGAATTGCTGCCCTCTCTGGTTAGAAGTAAATGCTTAGAAACGCTGGCTCTGCCATATGCTGTGTGCGCCAGCAAACTTATTTTTAGATGTATCTCATATTTTTATGCATTTATAAATAGCTTAATCCATATTCAAGTACTGAGAGAGGAAGTGATTTGGTCCTGTGAGCTCCAGACTTTTTATAGAAATTACTATATAGAGCCAATTCTGTAGGCTGGCCCCAGGTGGATTAGTCCCTTTTAGTGTGGGATTGTCTTTCTAAATGGCTGAATTATTTAATTATGAAAAATGGCAACTGCACATGCATGATATTATTTTAAAATATCAGTATTTAATAAAAATATTTCATTTACACGTTCAAAGAACCTAAGGATGTTAATATTCTTATCTGAGTCCCATACAAATGATACCTTGCAGTATTTTAAATCATTTAAAAATAGTCATAATTTAAACCTATAAAAGCAAGGCAATTCTGAGTGTAGGAGGCCTTTCCTGGTTGTGAAAATTTCATTATTTTGTAGTGTGAGACCCTGGAACAGCAAGGATTTATGCATGTGAAATGTCTCATTGAACTCAATGGGGCAACTCATGGATGTAAAGTTTTTCATGTTCTTGGGTTCCAATCTAATAAAGACTTAAAAATGTACTGTGGCTCCTATTCAGTACATCTACAGGTTGTTGGTTTTTTTTTAGGGAAAAGTGTTTGCAGGCAGTATAAAGAAGTCCTATTTGGTATTTTGAAAAATAATCCTTTGATTTTTTTTTTAAATATTGTATTAAGACTGAATTTACATTTTATTTTTATGATGACTTTACCATTACAGGAATGTTGACAGTATTGTACTATTAGACTATTACTTCTCTTTTACATGTTGACGCTAATATAGATACATGGGAGACATAGTGTAAATAGAGTACTACTACTACTGAAAAAACAAAGGAAAAGAAGTACAAAGACTGTCTAGTGACCCTATTCCTAGGTGATGACAGTCATATTTATGCATACTGCCAGCAGCTGCTAGAGACAGTGCCAAGATTTTGGGCTTGAGGGATGATCTCAGCTTCATTATGTAGTCAAGAGGGTTATTACTAGATTTTAGTGTTTTAATCTCGTTGGTTTGCTAGGAGGATTTTAAGCCAGTTTCAAAGTTGGAACTGATTAATCCAGTACATGAATTTCATTTTTAGAGCTGGACAAATAAATTCTAATGAACAACTGATTTGACAAAGTTATCTTTCACTGTTAAAAAATCATCCCCAACCAGATCACTTTCCCCAGATTTTTCACTAAATAATTTCTGAAAATGTTTGTGAGCAATTAATGTATAAGAATTTGAAATTTGTGTAATTTTAATTGGATATGCAGATCACATGGTGTTTCTCTTCTTGGATTAGTATAATTCTTGGAATCAGGTTTCCAGTGCAGATACTCAGTTATGAATATGAAATTTGCTTTCCACAAATGTTCTGAACTGTTTGCTTAAAATTCACTATTTTGGTGGATATTGATATTTGTAAACTCATTTATTAGAATATTCATAAAGTAAACACACAAACATTATGGAAGCAAATTTGTTCAGTCACATTCAACCAAATATTTTGCAGAATTCGCCGAACTGTTCTTTTCCCTTACTGTAGCTTCATGTCCCCAACATTTAAGACCTTATCTTTTGCCCTTTCATCAGCCTTTAGTAGGGTCCATTTGTCATTTAAAGTATCAAATATTGAGTCAGTGCGGGTGAATAAAATTCTGCCCCATATTCTAATGAAAGGAAAGCTTTTTAACTTTAAACTTGAAGTTGGCTGTGTTTTGGGAGGGAGAAGCTTTGAACAGTGGAGTGCAACCTGTTGTTATCAGAAAGTAGGCCTTGCACTGTTTATGTATTGCTTAATGCACTAGAGAAACCTTGCAGTTCATGAGGCAATGGAAGCCTCAGCTGTAATTCGTGATGCTGCTGGAGGGTGAATGATATGAGCACATTTTTTGTTCAGTGAACATAGTTTTTCTAGTTTGTGCAGTTAAAAATTTACTACTTGCAGCTATGAAACATACGAATGGCTGAATTACCTACCTGTTTTTAATACAAATGATTGGACCTTACTGAAAATCTTTCAAAAGCAAGAGGGTATGTCCAAAAAGTGATTCACAACATGCTGCTTGTGGAAATGTCTGGATAGAATTCCAGAAAATTAGTGTGATCTCATTTACTATTTATTGAACTTTTTTGAATATCTTCTGCTTTACACTAGTAATGTATCAAATAATTTATTGAAATAGCAGCCTCAATGACTGACTACACAGAATTTGATATTGTAATTTGTGTTTATTTTACAAGCCGTCTGGCTTACATACACCATCCTTCTGTACTGTACAATGCTATGTTGGTCATTAGAATGCCACAATCACACCCGTTGACTGGTATGTTCATGGTGAGTTACCACTGTAGGAAGCTGTCAAATCTACCTGCTCTCTTCTTATAGATCTGTATGATATGTCTTAGATACTCTTCACATACACATCTCCACAAGTCCTTTCCATAGGCTCATACAGTGCTATCTTTTACATATTTATATTCTGTACAAGCTCTCATACTTCACTCACCACTGTGGTTTCTGAGAACTTTCCAGTAGTGCAGTAAGCAATGTGACAAAAATCCATCACGTGGTGTTCTCTGATCGTCTACCTAGGATGAGAAATGTATGCAGTGGAATGTCTTGTTTAAATCAGGTTATTTTTCTCCTTCTTTTAATATATATGTTGCTATATATTTGTTACACAAGGCAAAGATCAAAGAAATGTGCCTTGTACTTAGCAGAAGTGGTGAGGTTTTTGATGGGTCCTAAAACATTCTGTCTCCTGCACAGACACACTTTATTTTTATGATGGAGAGTGATTTTTGAGACTGAGGAGCATAGTTGTCTACCACGGTCTTCATCCCAGAGCTTCAGGTGATCTTTTCAATATTCTGGGCTCAGGTCATGGAACTACTTGAAGATAAGAGCTCAGATCTCAAACTTGATTTGAAATTGTATGTGAAGCCAGTATAGAAAGTGGAGGACAGGTTGGATGTGCTTGTGATAGTCTTTGTTGCTGAGGAGATATACTGCAGTATTCTATACTACTTGGCATTTTCAAGACAGTGCAGTCTTCGTGCCCATGCACATGACATTGCTGTAGTCCAACCAAGAGGTGATGAATAATTTAGGCTAGGTCATTGTCTGTCAGGCTGGGAGGGAGTGTCCTAGTAAAATCCTGTAATTTACCACTACTGGTTTTTGATGACTTTTGGAAAATGAGATGTATCTCATATTTTAAATTCTAAGCATGAACTGTTTAGTCTAGTATTAGTATATCAAAGGAACCTGGGTGGTTTTTAGAATGTACAACTCTTTTGTTTTTCTTTATCCATGGTTTCAAATCCAACCTGGTTAAGCAGTGGCCATTTTGCTATCCTCCCAACTTTTAATTTGTTTGTCCCTGATACATCTGCCATTGTCATTATTGTAAGAGAAGGAATAAAGTGAGTGTAGGGAGTGTAGTGACCCTGCCTAACTTGACAGTGTTAGATACCAGTATATAATTTTCAATCTGGCCAGAGTTACAGTTAGTGGAGTTAGTGATACAGCTGCAGGAACACCTGGACAGTAATGATTGGAATTTATCATACAAATTAGTATTTAGCCATAGGTATAATATTGAGAATGTGCTTGTCAGAGTTGTAGATGATTTGCTTACCACAAGGGATAAAGGAAACTTGTCCTGTCTGTTGATGGTATTGGATCTATCAGCAGGATTTCATACTGTGACTCATGGACTTTAATTGCATGTCCTGATCACATTGGAATATAAAAATTGCCAGGCTGGATCAAACCTGATATCCATATAGTCTGGTATTCTGTCTCAGACAGTGGCCAGTCCCAGATGCTTCAGAAGGAGTTGAGAACCCAGCATTAAGTACGTGGGATGATCTGCCTCCCGCTTTGTCTCATCTTAATCTCTAATAGTTAGAGGCTGGCTTAAGCCTGGAAGCATGAGGTTTAATAGCCCTTCCAACATTTTTGTTAGCCTTAATTATGATAACTCTGGATATTCTTGTAATCAATATTTATATCCAGTCCCCATTTTAGTCTCACTGAATTCTTGACCTCATTGGCTTCCTGTGGCAATGAGATGTGCCTTGTGTGAGCATATTTATGAATATGTCAAAATCATTCCTGATGGAAGGGTATCAGTCAATACTGTTGAGTGAATACATGTGGGGCTGTTCTGGACTTCATGTTGTATTCCTTAGGGTTTTGTGCTGGCTTTCATGTTCTTGTAGAGGGATTTGAGATGTTTCTAGTCTGTTGGTGAAACTTGGCAGTACATACCACACAGTCCAGCTGGTATCTGAAGATGCTTGTTTAACTCGTCCTTCACCAACCTGTGGGAGAGGAGGACTAGATGGACTTGTTCTAAGGATATAATGTAGTGGCTTGTGTGTATATCACTGTCCACTGCTGGATGGGATACCACATCTTTTGTTGGAGAGTCATCCTTTGTAGACCAAAGACTATGCTTATACTGAGAATTTTAGGGTATTCTCCCTCTGTTGTTCTAGCACCACTACTGCTCCACCAATACTACCAGAGAACTACTACTAGCGGACTGGTCTCTGCTATTTTTACCGCCATGTCATTTAAACATGATCATAGCAGGATTGGACACCCTGCTGGTAGCCATTGTCTTTTGTTCTAGTGCTCCCACTGTTACTAGAATCCTACCACCACACCAGTTCAAAAGCAATGGTGTGAGAACTCTCAGTGCAAATGCAGCCAAAGAAGTTAAGAGTTAAACTAGATTGTGGGATAATTTTCTTACCACAGGCTGTCCCAACATAGTATAATTTCTCAAACAGCCTTTTTCTGGGCACTGCTCTGATCTGCTACCTATGTCATCCAAACAGCACCACAACACCTGCCTAAGTGCATGGACTAAAAACACAATAAATACTTGCTTTTACACTTGAACCCAGTTGTTGGGTATGTTAATTTTTTTCTAGTCAGGGACTTAGTTACATTTTTAAAATGAGGTGAGAACAAAAAGTGAGTATACCAACACTCATTCCCACAAATTAAAGAGAGCATGATAAATTAGCAGTAATAGTCTATAAAAGGAGTTCAGATACCCATGTCAGTCTGGGTTGTTAAATTAATACACCTCTACCCTGATATAACACGACCAGATATAACACGAATTCGGATATAACGCGGTAAAGCAGTGCTCTGGGGGGCGGGGCTGCGCACTCCGGTGGATCAAAGCAAGTTCAATATAACGCGGTTTCACCTATAACGCTGTAAGATTTTTGGCTCCCGAGGACAGTGTGTTATCGGGGACGAGTTGTAGTTATTTGAAAGCAGTATAGATCCTCTTACGCTATTAAAGTACATCCTGCATTTGGTTTGTCTTAGAGCTTAAGATCTCTGAACTTTATACTTGCTCATGACAAGTCACATAGACTTCACACGGAATCAAAAGTGTTACCCAGTCCTGGGATTTGAACTGTGAACACCAGACATTTGAAGGAGTAATGCTTGTCTGACAGGACAGTGTGTGTAATGTACTGACAATCTTGTATATGTAATATTGCCTCCTCTTAGATCGAACATCAGATATAATCAAGCCTTTGTAATTATTCATTGTCTAGTACAGGGGTCAGCAACGTTCGGCACGCGGCTCGCCAGGGGTAAGCACCCTAGCGGGCCGGGCCAGTTTATTTACCTGCTGACGCGGCAGGTTCGGCCGATCGCGACCCCCACTCGCCACGGTTCGCCGTCCCAGGCCAATGGGGGTGGCGGGAAGCGGCGCGGGCCAAGGGATGTGCTGGCTGCGGCTTCCCACCACCCCCATTGGCCCGGGACGGCGAACCGCGGCCAGTGGGGGCCGCGATCGGCCAAACCTGCCGCGTCAGCAGGTAAATAAACCCGGCCCGCTAGGGTGCTTACCCTGGCGAGCTGCGTGCCGAACGTTGCCGACCCCTGGTCTAGTAGTAGCTGGTTCTTAAAAAAAAAAAAAAAAAAAGGGCAACCTTAATACTGATATCTAATACTCGCTTTCTAATGGAGACTTTTCTTTAACTCAAGTGGTAGAGGCCTGTATTTTGAGAGTAGGGCTATCCTCACTGTCATCAAGCATAGTATAGCTGGCAAGTAGTGACTGTATATAAACAGCACATGAATTCATTATAGGATGAAATCATTATTAGATTCTTTTCATACAGCGATATGTTGCACTATCAACTTGTTTCTGTATGTTTCTTTGACGTTGCCTGATATAATATTAAAATCCTAATTTTTGTATGAAAGCAAAAAATGACTATAGTAGTTACCTTATTTTTGTAAGCCCTAGACACAGTTGCTTTCAAAATGAATGCTACTTTTATTTTATTGTTAGAGGCAGGTTAAACTGATGAGAGTGACAGCCTGGTTGCTGTTGAAGAGCAGGGCTGTGACCTCAGCACACATGAGGTGCCACAGATGGTCCTGCAGTTACAGTGTTGGCACAGAAGGTGAAATGACCTGTAGGTAATACCGTAATAGTATATAGGTCTGCTGAAATTATACTGTAAGCAAAGAATTCTGTTCTGTTTCTGCTATATTAGTCTGGTCACCCCAGCTCAAAAAAGATACATTAGAATTGGTAAAGGTATAGAGAAGGGTAGCTAATGTGATTAGGGGTATGGAACAGTTTCCATATGAGGAGAGATTAAAAAGACTGGGACTGTTCAGTTTAGAAAAGAGACAACTAAGGAGGATATGATAGTGGTCTATACAGTCATGAATAGTGTGGAGAAAGTGAATAGGGAAGTGTTATTTACCCCTTTATGTAACACAAGAACCAGCAGTAAGCCAATGAAATTAAAAGGCAGCAGGTTTAACATAAACATAAGGAAGTACTATTTCACACAATGCACAGTCAACGTGTGGAACTCGTTGCCAGGGGATGTTGTGAAGGTCAAAAGTATAACTGGGTTCAAAATAGAATTAGATATGTTCGTGGAGGATAGGTCCATCATTGGCTATTAGCCAAGATAGTCAGGGATGCAACCCCATGCTCTGGGTATCCTTAAACCTCTGACAACCAGAAGCTGGGACTGGATGACAGGGGATGGATCACTCGATAGTTGCCCTGCTCTGTTCATTCTCTGTGAAGAATCTGACACTGTCCACTTTTGGAAGGCAGGATACAGGGCTTGATGGACCATTGATCTGACCCACTATGACTATTCTTATGTTTTTAATAAAATTCATAGAATCATTCAATTTTTTAGTTTTCATGTGGGTTTTGAAAATCCATTAGGATGATAGGTAAAATCACTCTGTGTAGGTATAATCAAAATTTATTCAGAAGCCCCACAGACTAAGACATCATGTCTTCATAGCATAATAACCATACTGTATTGTACGCTGTATTGGTGTACCTATAATTTGGTTATTATTTTGAAATTGGTATTATTGGGATTTCAGAATCCTACATATTGTATGCATTCCCAAAACTGCATATTGGAGATGTTTACATGCCCAGGGGTGATTTTCAAGGGCAGTAAGGTTGTAATTACAATGGGCCTCTGAAAAGAAATCCTACAGAAGATCCACAAGGGTCATTTAAGAATTGAGACGTGCAAACAACAAGCACAAGAGGTGCAGTACTGGCTGCAGATCAATCACAAAATTACTAATGTGGTAGGAAACTGTTTTTCATGCTTGAAATACAAGTCATGCCAACAGGCAGAGACACTGAGACCTCATCCAGTTCCACAAAGACCTTAGGAGAAGGAAAGCGCTGATTTATTTACCTGGCAATCAAAGGATTATTTAATAGTCACAGATTATTATTCTCTGTATCCAGAAATTTGCACACTGCACAGTACTAATAGTAAGTCAGTGTTAGCCAGCATGAAGGGAATCTTCTCCAGATGAAGTCTTTAGTGATAATGGGCTGCAATTTTTCAGTGCAGATTTTAGGCAATTTGCAATAGATTGTGATTTTCATTGCAAAACATCAAATCCAAATTATGCCCAATCAAATGGACTTGTGGAAAGATCTATATGGACAGTAAAGAACTTTATGAAAAAAACTTTTGACAGTGGGGGTGATTTCTATAAAGATTTATTGGTACACCTTTGGAGAATGGCTTTTCTTTAGCTGTTAATGGGAAGACGGATGAGATCTAATTTACCAATTAGTGATAACTTGCTGAAATCTCATAACAATGAATCACTAGAGAAGATGAAAGAAAATCAGAAATATTATTTTGACAAAAGGGCCCATGATCTCCCATCTCTTAACCTAGGTGATAGAGTGTGCCTGAGGAATTGCACCTCTAATACTTGGTGCCAAAAGTGTAGATGTGGACTTCGGCATTTCTCATCTGACTGATTCTTTATCGTCAATACACAAAGCAGAAACTGTCAAGGAACAAGACAACAACTCAGATTCTAATGAAAGGCTGATACTGAGAAGATCAGAGCAGGAGATTAAATGTCCTGAAAGACTCATAGAGACTTGCTAACCTGCCTGGAGAAGGGGGATTTGAGGAAAATGAGTGGTAAAGACTTGAGAGTGATGTGCTGGTAACCTCTCTTCTCTAGGTAGTTGACACAGTGGGTTTATGGAAATGTACTACATGGATTAAGAATTGAATACATGTGTTATAAGATAGTTGTTAGCTGTTTATATATATGTTACTCCTGGGATAATTCTGCGCCAAAAAGTTACAATTCTGTGCACAATATTTTAAAATTCTGCAAAATTCTGAAAATTTTATTTGTCAAAAATAACACTACATAATCACACGAGTTTAAATTATTTTGGTAATTTATTTCAGAATACCTGTCAGCAAGTATGTCTGTAACAATACAGACACACAAAAATTTCCCCAGGAGAAGAGAGTTAAAGAAACCCCTATGACAACCCAATTCCTGTTTCTCTGCCCCCTCTCCCCTCCCCCCCCCCGAGCCCAGCCAGGGGGCCAGACACCCACAACCCCTCTCCCACAGAGACCAGTTGCGGGGCCCTCCTGGCCCAGATACCCATACCCCCTGCCCCCAGATTTCAGCTGCGGACTCCCCCCAGCCCAGACGCCCATCCCCCTACCCCTCAGAGCCCAGGGATCCAGAGGGAGAAACAACCTGATGCTCAGTCCCAGGCTTGCGTGGAGTTTCCTGTGTTCAGCCGCCTCCTTCCCTCAGGGCATGCTGGGAACTGCAGCTGCCGGGAATCCTGTAGCTCCTCAGTCCCTCCCTCTCCTCCTGGCAGTCTCTTCTATGTGCGAGGTGGGCTCTTCTGGGTCCAGTGGCCCCTGGTGGCGGCTAGCAGCACTGCAGCCCATTTCTGTGGGGGAAAGGAAATTCTGCATGCACAACATTAATTTCTGCAAAATTCTGCATTGTGCAGTGGCGCAGAATTCCCCCAGGAGTAATAATATGCATATAAGAGTTAATTTGTTTGTCTTTAAGAGGGAAGATGTAGAGATATGTTTGTAGAAGATAATAATTTAGAGATGCTCCCTCATAAGGGACAGTATTAAGAACATAGGAATTTGGAGATGTGCCCTTGAGATGGGTGTTGGAAACACCACATGGTTGTGTGCAGCAGCTCACTACAGAAGTTCTCCAGTTTGTTTTATTAAAGTTTTATTTCTTTCTAATTCACTGGTTTGTTATTTAATGAACCCCAAGATTGTTATAATGGAAATAGAAAAGGGGAAGACAAGGGTTACGAGAATAAGGATACCCTAGAAACTACGGCAAATTGAGGGATTTGGAGGGGGGAGGTTAGTGGAAACTAGAAACTGATATTGAAAGGAGGAAGGAAGAATATGAGGGAGAGAGATGGGTATAGGATGGGAAAAGGGGAGAGAAGATCACAAGCTCTTTGGGGTAGAGACTGTCTTTTTGTTCTGTGTTTGTACAGTGCCTGGCACAATGGGGTCCTGGTCCATGACTAGGGCTTCTAGGCACTATGATAATGCATGATGAAGCCTTTGTTTGTGTGTTCTCAGTTGTCTACTGATTTAATATTTCCTTCCAAAAAACCAGCTGTGCTTGACTTTTTTCAGTGGTCACCAGCTCCTTATATTTCATGCATGGTTTAGTACACCTCTACCCTGATATAATGCTGTCCTCAGGAGCTAAAAACTCTTACCGTGTTATATCAAATTTGCTTTGATCCACCGGAGTGCGCAGCCCCCCCCCCCCAGAGCACTGCTTTACCGTGTTATATCTGAATTCGTGTTATATCGGGTTGCGTTATATCGGGGTAGAGGTGTAGTAGTAAGTCTGTTCTGACTGTGGTTTATTCTTCACCAGTCCTAAACCCCTTCTTTTGTGAGCAAAAAGGAGAATGATACATATTTATGCAATCAACATCACGTATACATTGCACAGATGGTTCACTTTATAATTCTTCAGTGATAATTTTTAGTAGTCTGGAGACAGTATCAGAAGCCAATGCCGAAGTCTTTTTGTCACTACAGAGCTTTAGGAGAGCTGGGGCTGGGGCTGAGAACTTAGTATCTTCTCCTTTAGAAGATGCAATGCCATAGCTAATCACCACTGTCATGTCCTTGTGTGTGTGTGTTGGAGTAGGGGGAGATTGAATATCAGTTTGGAAAGCCATAGTTTAATTGTGTTTTGTTCTTTTGTTTGCTTGCATTTGTTTAGAAAGGGGCTGAAGAGTGGCACTTACAGTACAGAAGAATATCTGTCCATGCTGGCACGTGTCTTTTGCTAGTGGAAATTCTAATGGCTCAAAATGTGAACTAAATCAAATCTGACCTGTCACCTGCTAGAGGTGAAACACACCCAGAGTGGAAATCTACTGCAGTCACATCTTCCAAGGACATGAATTAAAGGTAAGTAGCCTTCTCTTACCTAATTATTTTATAATCAAGCTTTGTTGCTAATTATTTTTTCACATAATTTGCTGAATGGCCTACTGCGTTCCTTATAATTATGGAGCTTGCCTAATACAATAGTTTGGTGTATACAGTGCACGCATTGCTGATAGAGCTTTGTTGATATATCTTCATAGTTCAGTCCATGCTTTCTTCCCTTTATTGAGCTGGCTAAATAATTTATTAAAAATTGAGAGGTGCCTTCCTATAATAAACCTAGTAGCTTAAGTTACATTGTTCTCTACCTAGGAGAGTGCTTTTGCAGGTTATATCTTAGTTTAGTATCAAAGTCTGCCAAAAACAAAACAAGAGAGAGGTAAATTATGTTGTTTTGTTTGTTTTAAAGGACAATATTAGAGGCACCCAGAAGACTTGCTATACTGAGGGGCCCTTTCAGAAGTTATAGCTGGGGTTGAAGCTCTTGTAGGAGGCAGAAACCGATATAGTAGCAGTGATTCTGAAGAGCAGATCAGTTCAGCAGCTGTGGAGCATGGGAGAGGAGCAGCAGGGTCCTCTGTAGAGCTAGCTGAGGGCAAGTGTTTGCAAACTTCTGACCTAATGAGGTGGAGGCAGGATAAGCTCCAGCACACACTGTCCAAGATAGCAGTGGAAGCCAGTATTTCTCACCTTTAAATAGGCAGCAGATGGTGGGGTGCTAGCATGGCAGAGAAAAGCCGTCCCACCAAAGAAGTGCCGCTGCATAGATGTTGTCTCGAGAAGTGAGAGCAGAAAGAGCTACAGCTAGTTTCACTGCAGCTTGAAACTGCCTGCCCAGGCTCTGATCTTGTCCCCATCTCTCTGCTTCTAGCTGGCTGGGCTACCCTATTACTTCTCCAGTTGCAAAGGGGTGATCCCTTAAGAACCACTGGTGGGAGAGAATGGAGCAATGTCTGCACAGCCGGCCCTGTCTTCTGCCCCAGCCCCATTAGAATGGGGGAATCTAAATTTCTGGAAGTCAGAAGGGGCATAGGACAAGGGAACTGGGCTTATAAGAGTCATGGCTCGTTTCTCTCACCAAATGGGTGTAAGATTCAAATTTTCTATATAGAATGTACATTGTCCACCAAATAAAAGGCTTTCAAGTGGTCATTTACGATATGGCACCAGACAATCTTGAATTGCTGCTGCTGCTGCTGCTGTCGCCAGCATAATCACTTAGGACCATCCTCTGTATCTATGCTTCCTTGCTGTAAGTAAATATTGTTTTAATATGAGTAAAGACCCTGCATAAAACAGCCTAGTGAAACAAACTGTGAAGGAGTAACTGATGGCTGAAATTTTGAAGATATCTTTACCTGTTTTTTTCTTTTGAAATGAAAATTCTAGAAAAATAAAATCCCTAAAGCAATGTCCCTTCTTACAAGGACTATCTAGAAACTTATTTTAGAAGAAAATGATAGGTAGCCATGCAGAAAAAAAGCACTGGGTCCTAAAAGTATTCATTCTGTTAAAGAATCTTGTGCACAGGGAAAAAACAGGTAAAATGGAATTTGTTCTAATTCAAGTGTTGAGGGAAGCATCTTATCTAAAATACGATTTTCAAAACAGTTGTCTTTATATAGAGCAAAAATGGTTGTTTTCACAAGCAAGTGTAGTTAGAAGAACAGCTTGCCTTTTACCTACACTATTTGGTCATGGAATGACTAGCAGAGACCTGAGGAGACAAGTTATGCAGTGCCTATAGGGAAACCTAATCTTGCAAAATTCTAGACATTGAGTAACTTTGAAAATGGTAGATAGCATGAACAAAATCAATGCTCCTCACTTTCTCCAACTTGATCGTGTGGGCACATAGGGGATATTGTTTCTGAAGGAAAGTGGGTGTTATTTGCACAGAATTGGTGCCAGTAAAGTTATTTTCATATACCAGTATCATAAAATCACATTAAAAATGTCTTACAGAAGTCCTCAAAAATATCTTGAGAGAGAAAATGTCAAGCTCAGAAATCTTATTTATAGTATTTGACATTTCTCTTAATGGCACAAACTGGGTTCTTAGCCAAAGCTTTTTGACATCTATGTAAAACTCCCACTGACTAGGGTTAACATATTTCCACAATCGAAAAAGAGGACACTGGGGGGGGGAGGAGCCCCGCTCTAGCCCCGCCCCTGCCCTGCCCCGCCCCCATCCACTCCCTCCCACTTCCCACCCCCTGACTGCCCCCCTCAGAACCCCCAACCCCCCCCCCGCTGCTTGTCCCCTGACTGCCCCCTCCTAGGACCCCTGCCACTAACTGCCCCCTAGGACCCCACCCCCTATCTAAGCCTCCCTGCTTCTTGTCCCCTGACGGCCCCCGCCTAAGAACCCCCCCACCCTAACTGCCCCCCTAGGACCCTACCTGTCCCCTGACTGCCCTGACCCTTATCCACACCCCCACCCCATATTTACACCCCCGCCCCCAGACAGACCTCCGGGACTCCCATGCCCTATCCAACTGCTCCCCGCCCCCTGACAGGACCCCCAGAACTCCCGACCCATCCAACCCCCTCTGCTCCCTGCCTGCCTCGACCCCTCTCCACACCCCTGCCCCCCTGACAGCCCCCCCAGAACCCCCGACCCATCTAACCCCCCCTGCTCCCTGTCCCTGACTGTCCCAACCCCTCTCCACACCCCTGCCCCCCTGACAGCCCCCCCCGAACTCCCGACCCATCCAACCCCACCCCCCCCATCCCCTGACCAGGGCCGGCTTTAGCAAGAGCCCAGGAATTGGGCTGCGCTCCGGCCGGGGTCGCGGGGCTTGGGGCCGGGCCGGAGGTGCTCGGCCGGGGCCGGGGCCGGAGGTGCTCGGCCGGGGCCGGGGCCGCCGCCCTGGGGCCCAAGCCGGGCCGGAGCCGCTGGCCGGGGCCAGGGGTGCTCGGCCGGCGCCGCTCGGCTGGGGCCGGGGGGCCGGAGCTGTTGGGGCTAGGGCCAGAGCCGCCGGGGCCGGAGGGAGCCGCTCGGCCAGGGCCGGACTGGGCTGCGCCGCATCTCGCCTCCCCGGAACCCTCCTCCTCGCGTCCCCGTCCCCCCCCCATCTTACCTGCCCGCCTGCCCCTGCTTGTTTTCAGACTTCCCGCGAACATCTGATTTGCGGGAAGCAGGGGAGGGGGAGGAGCAGGGGGGCAGAGCGTTCAGGGGAGGAGAGGAGGGGGAAGACAGCAGCGGGGCCGGGCGGCGTGCTAAGGCTGCAGGGGATGGGGGGAGCCGGGAAGGGGCTTTGGCTGCCCAGCGGCGCTTGGCCGCCGCTTTTCGATCTATAAATAGCCGACCGGGGGGAAATCCCGGACATTTTTAGATTTTTAGAAATCCCCCCTGGACTGCTATTTATAGACTGAAAAGCCAGACATGTCCTGGGAAATCCGGACGTATGGTAGCTCTACCACTGACTTTAGTGGAATTTGGATCAGGCCCCAAGTTACTATCAGCTTTTCACAATATGTAATCAGTTAGATCAATTATAGAACTATCTTCAAAATTTTCAGAGTAATCCTGTCCATTTTTGATCTGGGATGCCTAAAAAGTTGCCTAATTATCATGGTAAAATATATTGTATTTCTGATTATTTTTTTTTAATTAACCTCAAACTATCCTTTGTGGAATGTGTCTTCCATTTCACAATAGCAGTGAGAATATGCAGACAGTGTATTTACTGGCTGTTACCTCACTTCTCATGCTTTAGCTTCAAAGGATTTTTTTTTTTTTTTAAAGGAAAGAAAAAAACTAAATGGTGTGAACCAAATGAGGGGATATCCCCCAGGATGTTTTGTGAGAGAGTGGAGCTGGGTTTTTTGCGATCATATTTATCTAGATATTTTAAAATAATTACAATTTAACTTTTGTGTTAGATTACTAAAATCTAGCTTGCCTTGTTTGACCTGGTTCTTTTGAAATCAGCTATGGAATAACATTGGACAGTTCAAAACAATCAATCAATTAAACAAACAAACAAAAAACCCACCCCAGTAGTTAGTCTTGATCATCCTCCATGTGATTCAGAACACCTTAGGAATATTTTTACTGGCCAAGTGGAAAAACATCTTATTTTAGGACTTAACCCTTTCTAAATTTAAAAATATTTTTAGCCCTGTTACTGAATGTATGGCATGGAACCATAACCACTTAAATTGAAGATTCCAGAGAGCTGCAAGTGGTCAAAGTGCAGGGGTAAAGATTACATCATATTTCTTGTATCAAAGATGCCAAGAAGCTGCGGAGTTTAGTGGACATTAAACATGAATCCAAAAGAGGGAGAGCATTGATTTGCAGTCCATTTTAGTTTTTAGCCATTTAAATAAACATTCATTTCACTTAGGAGGGAAACATTTTTCTTACTTATTAATGAAGTTGGGTTACGCTTTATTGTTTAACAATGAGGTCTTGCCCCAGGGTGATAATATTCTGCAGTACTTCCTGCAAAACAATGTTAGAGCATTAAATCATGTTCCGTGCTCAATGGCTAGACTTACTACAAAATATCCCTAGATCTTTTGCTTAAATATAACTAAAGCTGATGCAGATCAAATAGCAACTAGAATTAAGAGAGGAAGCCAAGTTTGAAAAAGAGCACTAATGTTACTGTCTTTACAGGATCAAACTTTATGAGGAAGCTGAGTTATTGCCATCATGATAGTAAGCACTGAAATCTTATTTTTATAGATTCATAGATTCTATAAAAATAAGATTTCAGTGCTTACTATCTATTTTTGTTGAGTTTTTCCCCACAAAAACATAATCCAATATAAAATTTATTTTAATAGTGCTGTAATTATGGAGAAATTTATAGTCAGAATATAAGAACAATATTTTTGTTGAATAAAAACATAGTCTGCTTGTATGCATACAGTATATATTAAAATCCATATTGTAATTGGCATCAAATAAATAGGTCCAGTTTATGTTGTGCAAAAGTACAACTGAAAGAGTTTTAATGTTACTATGTCATCGCCATGGTGGAGACCAAGTGATTTTTTTTCCTCCTCCGACATATCGTCTGTGAAGTTTTATCCATTGGAACTGTATCAGGTTCAAGGTAATCTGGGTTAAACAAATATCAAAGTCAACCGTTTCTTGCTGTATGGAGCTTTCAGTCGTCTTTGTCGATAAGAGTGACGGGATATGGAACAGTTTCTCTTGAGCTGTTATAGCATTATCGAAGTATGAGGGAATAAAGGATTGATTCTTCCTTATTGAAATAATTAGGAATTTTGCGATTGACTATAGTGAGAACAGGATTAGAGCCAAAGTATACTCCACTACAGTTTCATCTGGTGGCCCAGTCTAGATTCTTATGTAGTTAGTGACCATCATTGTTAAATTTCTAAAGTGAACTCCCGAAGATACATTTAGTGTGTGTGCTCTCTCTCCCACTTCCTTTTAGTTAGCAGAGGTTGGACTTTATCTTTTTTGTCCTCATGTAATTATGGAAAAGCTGGGTCAAAGAATTGAGTTATACATCTTGCTCTGAAGGTGCTGAGGTTTGTTGTGGTCATCCTAATCTTCTGAGAGAGGCCAGTTGCTGAGAAAGTTCTCTCTTCTGCTCACCTGAGGTTTACTTTTGACAGGTCTGTTCCAGTAGCTGAGAGAGCAATTCAAACTGTAAAAAGAATTCTTAAAAGAATCTAACTTGGATAACACAGCCTCTTAGCCTGGTGGACTATTGGAATACACCTATAGGAGATTTAGGATCACCTGCTCCTCTAAGGACCAGATTACTGACTTCATCAAAGTTGTTACCACCCAAGCTGATACAAGGAGACATACTAAATAGCTTAAAATTGAAACAAGCGAAACAGAAATATTTCTTTGACAAAAATACACAGCCTTTATCACCACTGGAAAATGGACAGACTTTGTATTAATCAGAAAGGAGCATGCAAAGGTGATTGATCAACATACTGCTCGAAGATCTTATTCAGGCAGAAGGAGGAGATGTCTGTGGAAGAAACCGAAAGGATTTTACTCCTGGGGGAATTCTGTGCCACTGCGCATGTGCAGAATTCATGTCCCCTGCAGATTTCTTTGCTTCCCTGCAGAAAAATGGCTTTCTGATGGGGAAGCCACAAGAACGACCCTCCCCAGCAGTATGTTTTGGATGCTCAGGCCAGCCGGCAGAGAGGTAAACCACTGTGGGGTGGGGACAGGACTGGGGAAGACCCAGCTGGTGGCCCCTACTCTGTGCCAGGCTCAGTTGCTAGTCCCGGCTGGGCTGGGGAGTATGGGACTTCCTCTTCCCATGCACAGCGTCCAGAGCTGGGTCAGACCAACCCCCAGATTTCTCCCCCAGCTGTAGGAAGCTCTGCAAACTCCCTCCACCCCCACTTCCTGCACCCATTGTCCTCAGTGCCGGGGGAGGGATCCCTGTACAGGGAGCTGCTCCCCCATCTGCTCAACCCTCACACATCCAGACCTCCTCATACCCAGACCCTCCCACCGAGCCTCACCCCTGACACTCAGAACACCCCTCCCCCCGGATGAGCCCTGCTCCCACTGCACCTGGACCACCCAGATGAGCCACCCACATCTGGATTCCCACCCCACCAAGCCCCAATTAGTTGCACCTGGATCCCCACCCTTCTGAGCCCCACTCCCCCCTGCTGAGCTCTATCCCCCCACATCCAGACCCCCCTGCTTAGCCCCAAGCACCTTAACCTGGACCCCCCCTGAAGAGTCCCATTATCACTGCACCCAACCACCCCTTCCCCCCAACAAGACCCAGTGCATCATGATCCCCACTAAGCCCCTCCACACTTGGATCCTGCCTTGCTGAGCCTGATGCACCTGGCATGGAGGGGCAGGGCCCTGGGCTGTTTCTGGGGCAGGCCTGGTCCTTGCGCTGTGTCAGGGTTGTATGCAGCCTTACCACTGAGTCCGTATCCCGAGGGCGGAGGGGAGCTGCACAGTGGTCTCCCACCTCTGTGCAGCCAGTGGTCTGTGCTCCCCAATACCATGCTGAAGCCTCCACATTTATTTGACAAATAAAATTTGCAGAATTTTTAATTTTTTTGCCCCAGAATTTTTAATTTTTTGGCACAGAATGCTCTCAGGAGTAGGATTTGATGAGAACAAAATGAATTGCGGAGAACGAGAATGAAAATTTTGAATAAACAGAAACTGTGTCAATTTCCAACTCAGAAATGCAAGCAATACTAAACCAATCTACTGAGTCTCAAGCAGTTAGTTTGAATAAAGAAAAAAATGGGACACTGAAACTCCTGTTACTGCCTCTTTAGGCAGAGTGATAAGAAAACCTGCTAGATAGAGTCCATTCTAGATTTTTAAAGATTCAGATTAGAGTTATGAATGTTGAATTAAGGTGATACAATTAAGTAAAAAAGTTTAAATTCAGTTAAATTGTCTGCATATAGTTTTTTTAAAAGGGAGATGTAATGATGATAGGAATTTTGGAGAAGGACCAAAGTTTCCTGTAGTGTTATATGGGGCAAATCATTATGTAGTGAGTCTTAGCAGCAGACACACATGTTGCTTTTCTATGGACTTGGAGCCAGGTTGACAAGTCAGCAATACATATCTGTATAGTTCTCAGTAATAAGTACAGTGTTTGCTGTTACTTAAACTCTCCAGTATCTTTTCTTATGTAACTTTAGCGCCCTCGTGGCCAAGATGGAGTCTGCTCTGCAGGCAGCTCTGGCCAGGAGACGGCGCGCGCAGGAATGCAGCAGGAAAAATCTCTTCCACCCCAGGGGCACCTGTTCCAAACCCTCCAGAGTGAACACATACACCCACAGGAAAAGTACAATGGATATAACAAAGGGAGATATTTATTTACGGAGGGATGAGAGGAGACAGTGGCTACCAAAGAATTGTATTAGTCATTCTTCCAAGAATGGCTGAGACTGGATCCTTTAGTTCAATGTTTTCAGGTACTCCAGTTAATGTTGAATTTGTAAGTCTATCCTTATTCTGAGGCTAGTTTGTCTGTATCTGTTTCAATATCCCTGAGAAATGTCTTGGCCTGACAAAGAGCGTTTTAGATACGTAGTGTTAATATGTTGGAAGACCTGCAGTTGCAGTAGGATGGATTCTAACTAGTGGGTCTTTTCCTTCTGTAACTTCTATGATCCTATATATCCTGTATCTTTAGATAAGAGATTCTTCCTTTTTTCAGTAGTGATGAAGATTAATGTTACTTAGGGGAGGTAACACACAATTCATAATTGCTAACTAAGAATTCCAAGGGACTGGAATTGAGAGTGAAGTGGCTGGGGCTGTGATCTCTCTGAAGATTCTTGGGTTAGATCCCTTGCAATGCAAAGGTTAGATTTCTGTCTATTAAAGAAAACCTGGTAAATCATTTCCATGCTGAAGTGTAGCAAAGTACTTCAAAACAGAGCTTGAGTCAGTGTTCCCAAAAGACCCATCGGAGAAATCACAAGTTGAAACAATGGATGAGATTGTTGTGAAGAAGCAAGAAAAGAAATGTAGAGGAGAAGGACAGACAAGTTGATGGAATGGAAAGGTGCTATGATTGTGAAGGCAGAGGACATTTCCCACACAGTGAAAGGAGCCAGCTATATGTCTCAGAGCCTGTGCTCCAGCCAGACAGGAAGCATCTGTGCTGCTCTTTTTAGCAAGCCCCCTAAGCACAAGTCAGTTGACCTGGGCTCTGAGATTTGCTGCTGCAGGGCATGTTTTTTCCAGTGTAGATATACCCTATGGTGAAGAAAATGGTAGTAAGATAGAAAGTGGGGAAGGAAGGAAAGAAGTGGAAATACTGAAGGTAAAAGGCCATATCAGAATAGAAGAAAATGTCTTGAGCAAAAGGCTGTAGAAGTAAACTGTCTTAAAAGGATGAGAAATGATAGGAAAATAGTCATAATTGCTGAAGTAATAATGATGCATCAAGGCAGAAGTGGATTATGAAAGGGAAACATAAGAAGGAAGAAAAAGCATGGAAATATTAATATTTCAGAGCAGGAAATTGTATCTTTCATATATGGTACACTGAGAAAATCATTGATACTAAACAAATAATTTTGATTTTAAACAAACTTTCTAAAAAGTAAGTGTTGTAACTCTAGTGGTTTGGCTGTTCAGTTTTTTTTTTAAATGAACAGTTTTCCAGCTTTTGTCAGGGGGATATAGTGGCTATTGTCTCAGGAAACTATTATCATTACTCTTTTTCATTCTGAAATGTTGATGATTATGTAAAATTTCATATTTATAATTGATATGCCAACACAGAACAAATAACCAGCTGTTTACTTTTGAGAAAAGTTACCTTTTTAATATTGCTAAACAAGTGAACTTTATTGACATACAGAAAATTATCTAGAGTTTATGGTGTGATAAGCAGACTATCAAGTAACCCAACAGATAAATCTAATATTAATTTTCAGACTTCACTGATTAAGACTAGGAAGTGAAGTGTGATGTTGCCATGGGGAAGTCTATAAGATAAAGCGCAAGAAGAACTGAGCTAGTAAATAATTGATATGGTTCTAAGATTAGGAATGATCATTTACAGTCTGTTCTCTTTGATACGTATGCATACTTTGTACATTATAAACTCTCAAGCAACACATAAGCAAATTATGTGATAGGTTCCATGCAGAACTTTAATATATTATACAGCTCATATGTGTGCATAGGTACATACAATTATATATAAAGTTACTGCAACATTAAAGTTGAGAAATCAAGCACATAACTGAGACAGTTATAAAATGTATGGCTTTTAAGATCATATTAACTTTGCCATCCTGTGTATATCATAGTATATTTTTAATAACAATATATTAAGGTATGCATTTAACATGGAAGAGAGGAATGAGATAATGGTGCACCAGAAACCTTAATATTTTTAATAGCCTGTCTGAAGTAGGGTGACAAGATGTTCCGATTTTGGGGTCTTTTTCTTATATAGGCTCCTATTTACCCCCCACCCCCTTTTCCAATTTTTCACATTTGCTGTCTTGTCACCCTAGTCTGAAGGCTTGACTCTTTAACTTTAATCTTGCATAAGATTGCCCCTGCAATATTAGTTTCCTAGATTTTTTTTCCTCCTTTTTATTATTTTTCCCCCCCAGAGGAACGTAAATGAGGTGCCCTTAATTAGACATCCTTAATTGAGGGATACTTGATACAGGAGCTCCTAAGAAAAATGAAAGTACTTTACTAGTTTTCAAAAAGAGAGAAGATTGATCCTGGCAAGCGTTACTTTTGAAGTCCAAAATCTATCCTGGTAAAATAATTTAACAAATATCTAGAAAGTTTTTTCTTAATATGTTGAGGAGTGATGAACAGTAAGCAGCATGGCATTATAAGCAATAATCTTACCTGATAAAATTGTTTAACTTCGTGCATAGAATTATATAATGAGTGCAGGGACACAATGGGTGTAAATATATTTAAACCTTAGGAAAGGATTTTACACATTATCTCTCAGAATTAACTCTAATCGCTCGTGGACTGAAATGCTATCATACTGATTCAAAATTAATGAAGAATTTTCACCAAAGAAGTTACGATAAACAGCAATATACTGGTCTGGAGAGAGGTGTCTAGGGGAAAAACTGCAAAAATTACTGTTAGGACCAGTCCTGTTTAACATTTTACTGCCTAGAACAGGTTTAAAAAAACCCAGCATGCTAATGAAATGTGAAGATTATATTAAATTGGGAGACACCATAACCTTCCCGTAGTAAGTGCTACAAATGTGCATAAACACAATACACCCATCTTCTCTTACACAAACAAATGTAAACATGCAAATTTAATCCTTATAAACTAATCAAGCCATATGTTTTGGGAAGGTGTTTCTGGGAAGAGAGTGAGGTGGTGTTTTTTGTTTTCTGTTTTTATATACTATGTTGTTGGGCATGACTCATGCCCAACAATTGAATTATGCTTAGTTAGTTTATGTTGTCTGCATTTGAACCAAGACCAGCAAAATAATTAAGCAAATGAATAGAAGTGGAATCTGTTGTAAATACAGAATTTGACTAGAGACACAAAGGTTTAAGCACAATGGGTCCAGGAAACACTTAATATAGGAAATCCCAACAAAGGAGGCTCTAACATTGCTACTTTAAAGAGGAAGCTCGTATTAATGAGGGATATAATATGTAGTACATAACCAGTGTCTGGAGTTCAGAACCTCCTTTTGTTGTAAAGCTACACAAATGATGGCCTTAGCACACTTCTTCATTTTTAATAGTCTTTGAGAAGAAAAGCATGGCTTGAAGAGAAAGTAGAAATTAGAATATTTATGCTAATAAGTGGGTTTCTGCAGGGTTCTGACTGAGGATGACAGAGGTATGCAGACCTGAAGAAGAGCTTTGTGTAAGCTCGAAAGCTTGTCTCACGCACCAACAGAAGTTGGTCCAGTAAAAGTTATCTCATCTACCTTGTCTCTCTAAAGGTGTATACAGTCAGTGATAAAAGTGAAACATGTTTAGAATTGCAATTGTTTCCTCTTCCAAAAGGTTCTTGATATGCTGAGAAAGAGTGACTCCCCTCCCCCCCCAAAAAGACTGCAGTTATAACATAAATGGTATTTAATTGATAAATGTGCATTATCTTCCTGTGGTTAAATAATGCATTTTTATTTCATGTTTCTCCAGTAACTATGCACTGAATAATTTTCACTGTGCAGCTGCAAAAATGATAAAATGGTTTCTTGGTACTGTATCCAGTATTATTGCAGATCATTGGAAAACATAATTAATAAATAAGACCGAGGTTTGGGACTACTTCTAAGACATGGATGTTCTGGAATATGGGGCTTATGCATCCACATGTGAACTTCCATAATATGCCTATGACCATAATTTTTTTCAGTTTATTCTTAAAAGAGGGAGGCCTGTGGCAGAGGATCTAGGATCTGTCAATAATTTGTTTTATGATGAGAGAAATTAATAAAAGAAATTTTTAAAAGGTTCAATCTCAGCTATCTCTGTATCCAGCAGACACCGGATATATTCATGAAGAGGGTGTAAACTAGTTCCTATAGAAAGTAACAATGGTGCAGATCAAAAGTTGGTCACCATACTTAATCTTAAAAAATTGAAATCCCCAGTCTTCTGGTGTACCCCAGCCTTCCAGCCTCCAAGGCTGGGAGATTCTCAGAGGTAATTAGGAAGCACTCATTGTTTGGCTTCCCCTTTTGCACTCAACCCTTGACTTCAGGTCAAAGGCTCCTTAGAATCAATGTTAGTGAAACCTGCTGAGGTAATGACTCTAACCCAGGGGTCTCAAACTCAAATGACCATGAGGGCCACATGAGGACTAGTACATTGGCCGAGGGCCGCATTACTGACACCTCCCCCTGCCACCCTTGGCCCCGCCCCCACTCCACCCCTTCCATGAGGCCCTGCCCCCATTCCAACCCCTTCCCTGAAATCCCCACCCCAACTCTGCCCCCTTCCTGCCCCCAGGGAGGGCAGGAGGGGTGTGGGGTGTGGTGGGGGCTCAGGGCAGGGAGTTGGGGTGTGGGGTGCAGGACGGGTGCTGGGTACAGCAGGGGGTTGGGCTGCAGGAGGGGTGCTGGGTACAGCAGGGGGTTGGGCTTCAGGAGGGGCTCGGGGGGCGGGCTCTGGCCCGACACGCACCGGGGGCAGGGCAAGCCGCCTGTCTGCCTGTCCCCGCACCACTCCGGGAAGTGGCCGGAACCTGGGGGAGGAGGGGCACAGGGGTCTGTGTGTTGCTGTTGCTTCAGGCACCACCCCCAGCAGCTCCCATTGGCTGGGAACGGGGAACTGCGGCCAATGGGAGCTGCTGGGGGCGCTGCCTGAAGCAAGAGCAACACACAGAGCCCTGTGCCCCCCCCTTCCCCACATTCTGGCCGCTTCCCGGAGCAGCAGGCGGCAGGGCAGGCAGGGAGCCTGCCCTTCCCCCGGTGCGCGTCGGGCTGGAGCCGCTCTAGGTAAACGCTGGGGGGGGGGGTGAGGAGCTCACGGGCTGCAGAAAACAACCCCGTGGGCCGCATGCGGCCCCCAGGCCGCGTGTTTGAGACCCCTGCTCTAACCTGAGGCAGACATGAGGGGCATGTTTGAAAATGCATGCTGACACAGTCAGGGGCACTTAAAAAGCAGGTCCTGGATGCAGAGAGAGTTGTCTGGTATCTAACTAGCAAGTGATGCTGACAGGCTAATCAAAGAGAGAAAAATGGGGATAAGAAATGAAATACTAAGGGTCTGAATCTGGAAAATATATCCACAATCTTTTCAAGCAGCAACATGCAACTTCTGGATCTACCACAAGTTGAGTTAATCAGGGGAATGGCCAGGCTGAAACTTCAATAAACCTTACCAGCTTTGCAGTGAGAATATGCAGAATTTATGGAAACGTGGGAGATGAGCAGCTCATGGAGATGAGGGCCCTAGCTCCCATACTCAACAGCTTGGTCCATCCTTTCTCTCTAGCTCCTCAAGCCAGAATATGGCATCCCACTCTATGGGAACTATAAACCTGTGTTGGAGGAATAGTGCCTTCAGCCCAGGGACTGGAATTTAAAAAAAAAAAAAATGAATGCGATGAGTTGCCTTTGTCTCCATCCCAGGTATGGGTGAGAGTCTCCCTCCACTAAATTATCATGTTGTGTTTTATGGGATGTAATGGAGTGGTCACAACCCCTTCATCTTTGCTTTAGAACCTCAAAATCTGAATAGGCAGGTAATAGGTATTCTTTGAGTTATTTGGTGTCTTTGTTCCCTTTGGCTGATTGTGAAATAGAGTTGTAAATTAAGGAGAGATTACTATCCTTGGGATTTGGGACTTTTAAAATTCTTCTACAGTAATTTAGTAAGGTGGCTAAGATGTTGCCATGCATCAAGAAATCAATGAGATGTAATTTCTGCGAGTCTGGTTGACATTCTGCACTGCATATTACAATTCTGCTGAGTGAAATCCAATGTAGCCATTAGAGAAAGTAATTCTCCCTGAATACGAGGTAGCAGCTGTGGCCCAGGAAGCTCATGGAACTTTTAGGGGACAGAAGTTGCCTTTCAGCTATGTAAACCCCTAAAATAAGGGGATAATTTTATGCTGCAAATATTGCAGCATTTAGTTCTAGAATGGATTCTGAGGGGGAATGTAGGACATTGCTGCAGTATGTTGTATTTGTCTTTAGGGAAGCAGTTGGTGTGGGAGGCAGTTGAGATGTGTCTGATCTACTAGTCACTTAAAATGTCATTACAGACAATGGAGAAGAGATCTAATGCTCCATAAATACTGCAGAGACAGAACCATTTGCCTTTTTCCCTTTTCAGGGATCTATGAAAAGAAGGTAACAGCTGAGAAAATTATAGTATCTGAGACCTGTTGCATACTTACACAGGCTTTAAGCTAGGAGGAAAGGAATTTATTCTCTTTCCATTATTTAAGGAATAAACTTGTATTTTAGTAATCTAATATTCATTTCTTTTCCTATTAAATTCCTAGGTTTTATGTCTGGTTTCTTCTGTTGGCATGGTAGTTATTGAATATTAATAAATTGCCCCTCATTTTGTATTACCATACTGGAGTGTTTTCATGTAGATAAAAGGGATAACGTATTTGCTTTCTTCAGGCTATGCTATATCTAGCTAGATTCAGTAAAACTGCCCAGCATCAATAGTTACAATTGAAACTGAGTTGTGGTGGTGACAGCAGTTGGAAACCCCCTTTGTTTCATAGATTCTACATAGGAGCCTGATGTTGTGATTGCTACTGGTACTGTTTCCTTTCCTATCTGCTTCCAAATTTGGAGATAGATTACTATCACAGCTACCTTTTTCCTTGAAAAAATTAATATCCTTTATTTTAATAATGAAGCTGACTACATCTGATTTTTGTCACTTTGCAGTTTATTTGAACGTATTTTACTAGGAAAATCTTGACAGATATAAACACTATATCCAGGGGAGGAAATACACAATTTGTAAGAATTTACAAAGGTTATCGCATGCCTAGATATCTCTAAGAATGAGGATGATAATATTTGCCCACATTTTCTTAAAAGCACTTTGAAATTTAAAGAGGAAAAGTACTATAATTGCTAATTATTATCACGTACAATACCATGGCAATAGGCACTCTCAGAACACAGATGTTCAATATTCAAACCACCATCAATAGTTGTATATAAGCAACTTTCAACATACAATTCTTAACATTTTCAAAATATATTTTAAATTATTTTTACACCAGTGAATTTTTGTTATATTAAAAGCAGATTATTCAAAATGCTGCATACGTGATATACAAATGTCCCCATGAATTTGTCTAAAATTCATATCTATGTACAACCTAGGAATTTTCTTAATAAGTTCCTGCCTCTATTCCTATAATGGCAGGAAGATGTCCGAAGCTCCAGTGCCATTGAATGACAGGTCTGGATCTTCTCCCAAGCACAATGGAGACAGAAAACACTGCGAGTCTTGCTGAATGTGAATGTTTTGAGAAAAGTTTTTGTCCAATGGGAATAAATTTTCCTTTGGTTTTGTTAGTATAGATTTTGAATAGTGTTCATTGCTTAATCCTCAAGAAGTGCATTGATAGTATGATTATGACAACAGTGGCTTATTGTGGTGCTGAAGAAAGCAATATAGATTGCAATTACAAAGACTTCCTTACAGACTCTTTCTGAATTGTTAAGTCCTAAATGAAGTCAGCTTTTAAGGAATTTTGTAACTGGATATCTTTTTTGATGTATCCTTTCGTTATAGCAGAGCTTATTCTTCATTCCTATTATTCTGACTTTATTTTTGAGATTCAATTATGTCAAACACATGACCGCTAGAAAATCCAGTCACTTAAGGTATTATTCAGAACAGTTGATACCTGGTCAAATTTGTCTTTGTCTTTGTCCTTATCTATCTATCTATCTAAAAAGACAAATTTAATCCATAAAGTGATATATATACACATATCACTGTAACTTTAAGTAAAATATATAGTCCAATTTTCTCACTTTAAAGCTCAGTTCAACAGACTTTTTTTCTCTCTGATGTTAACTCTGTTGGTGACTATTTAGGCAGCAAGTTGATTGCTACACCTGACTGGCTAAGAATTGTGCACATCCTATTATTTTTGTTATGCTGTCTCCCCCAACTCTCCATCCCAACCCACTTGTTTGTCTTAACCACCTATTACGTTTTGTTTTTTACACTGTATGCTCTTTGGGGCAGACCATCACTTTCTATGCATGTGCAGTGCCTAGCGCAATGGGGACATGACCTGGATGGTCTCTAAGGCCTGGTCTACACTAGGAGTTTATGTCGAATTTAGCAGCGTTACATCGAATTAACTCTGCACCCGTCCACACAACGAAGCTATTTAGTTCGACATAGAGGTCTCTTAAATTCGACTTCTGTACTCCTCCCCAACGAGGGGAGTAGCGCTAAATTCGACATGGGCATGTCGAATTAGGCTAGGTGTGGATGGAAATCGACAGTAATAGCTCTGGGAGCTATCCCACAGTGCACCACTCTGTTGACGCTCTGGACAGCAGTCCGAGCTCGGATGCTCTGACCAGCCACACAGGAAAAGCCCCGGGAAAATTTGAATTCCTTTTCCTGTCTGGGCAGTTTGAATCTCATTTCCTGTTTGGACATCGTGGCGAGCTCAGCAGCACTGGCAACGATGCAGAGCTCTCCAGCAGAGATGGCCATGCAATCTCAGAATAGAAAGAGGGCCCCAGCATGGACTGATTGGGAAGTCTTGGATCTGATCGCTGTGTGGGGCGATGAGTCCGTGCTTTCCGAGCTGTGATCGAAAAGACGGAATGCAAAGATCTACGAGAAGATCTCAAAAGCCATGACAGAGAGAGGATACAGCCGGGATGCAACGCAGTGCCGCGTGAAAATCAAGGAGCTGAGACAAGGCTACCAGAAGACCAAAGAGGCAAACGGACGCTCCGGATCCCAGCCCCAGACATCCCGTTTCTACGAGGCACTGCATTCCATCCTAGGTGCGGCCGCCACCACTACCCCACCACTGACCGTGGACTCTGAGGATGGGATATTGTCGACGGCCGGTTCCTCGGAGATGTTAGCGGACGGTGAAGATGAGGAAGGAGATGAGGAGGATGAGGCAGTCGATAGCGCTTACAACGCTGATTTCCCCGACAGCCAGGATCTCTTCATCACCCTTACAGAGATCCCCTACCAACCGTCCCCAGGCGTTAACCCGGACCCAGAATCAGGGGAAGGATCAGTCGGTAAGTGTTTTAAACATGTAAACATTTATTTTGAACAGAACAGGAATATTAACAATATTAAAAATGGGTTTTTCATGATTAGTTTGCCCTAGGCGCTTAACGTTTCAGTCCTTGGCAGTGCAACTACTGCAAAAAAAATCTAACAATGTCTGGTTTATCATGATTGGTTTGCCCTAGGCGCTCTACTGTTTAGTCCTTGCCAGTGCAGCTACAGTAAAATCCGGTCTATATGTCCGGGGATAGAGCTGAAATCCTCATGGGACATCTCCATGAAGCTCTCCTGGAGGTAATTGGAAAGCCTTTGCATGAGGTTCTTTGGGAGAGCGGCCTTATTGTGTCCTCCGTAGTACGAAACGTTTCCGCGCCAGGAGATAAGCAAGTACTTGGGGATCATTGCCTTGCAGAGCATGGCGGCATATGGCCCTGGTCTTTGCAGGCTTTCCCGAAGCATCCTTTCTTTCTCGGTCTCTGAAATCCTCATCAGAGTGATGTCGCTCATGGTGACCTGCTTTGAATTAGGTAGGGGAATGTTAGTATTGGGACTGCTTGCCTGTTCCTTTACAGAACTGTAACCGGCGGTTTACAGCCACGCGGTGGAGGCGGGAGAGGGGCAGCATACAGGGATCTTTCCCTGGGACAGCCGCGAGGGGGTGGGACAGGGGCAGAGTTCATGCTTGCCGGATTGCTGGCAGCAGGAACTGGCCAACGCTAGGAGCATTGCTTTGAACGTGAAAGGAGGCCAGTTTAACTATTATTAAAGTTTTAAGCAGCCACAAGTCTACGCCTTACCATGTCAGCCTGCTACCAAAATTCCGCTGTCCTGCCCCGATTGTGTGATCTGCACTGCAACAGAAGCGAACAGGAGGGGTGGCAGGCTCCGTTGAAACAACCAGTCCACCAGTGCGGACCGCTCTAGGAGCAGGAGCCTGTCATTTCTCGAGTTTAGAAGCGTCCTTTGCATCGCTACGCCCGCTCCCCACCACAGTCCGCGTCCCAGTTTCAACACTTTACCGCGAAAACAGTAATAAAGAAAACGGTGTTCATTAACAAATTTCAAGTGATTTTATTTTTAAATGTGTGTTGGAAGGGGGGGAACGGGGTGAACGGGGTATGTGACTGGAGAGGATAGTGAACATTCACTGGGTAAAGAAACGGGGGCAGGTTCAGCTTCTCTGTAAACAAACTTCATAGTCACAGGTTACCCTGCTCACTCAGGAACCTAGCTTTCAAAGCCTCCCCGATGCTCTTCCAATCGCACGGCTGTCTGGCTGGGCATAATCAGCAGCCAGGCTATTTGCCTCAACCTCCCACCCCGCCATAAAGGTCTCCCCCTTGCTCTCACAGAGATTGTGGAGCACACAGCAAGCTGCAATAACAATGGGCATATTGGTTTCGCTGAGATCAGAGCGAGTCAGTAAGCTTCTCCATCTCCCCTTGAGACATCCAAAAGCACACTCCACCACCATTCTGCACTTGCTCAGCCGGTAGTTGAAGAGTTCTTTTTCACTGTCCAGGGCGCCTGTATAGGGCTTCATGAGCCAGGGCATTAGCGGGTAGGCTGGGTCCCCGAGGATCACTATAGGCATCTCCACATCCCCAACAGTTATTTTGTGGTCCGGGAAGTAAATACCTTCCTGCAGCCGTCTAAACAGACCAGAGTTCCTGAAAACACGAGCGTCATGAACCTTGCCCGGCCATCCGACGTTGATGTTTGTAAAACGTCCCCTATGGTCCACCAGTGCTTGCAGCACCATTGAAAAGTAGCCCTTTCGGTTAATGTACTGGCTGGCCTGGTGCTCCGGTCCCAGGATAGGGATGTGAGTTCCATCTATAGCCCCACCGCAGTTTGGGAATCCCATCGCGGCGAAGCCATCTATGATGACCTCCACGTTTCCCAGGGTCACTACCTTTGAGAGCAGTAGCTCAAGGATTGCGTTGGCTACTTGCATCACAGCAACCCCCACGGTAGATTTGCCCACGCCAAAGTGGTTCGCGACTGACCGGTAGCTGTCTGGCGTTGCAAGCTTCCAGAGGGCTATGGCCACTCGCTTCTGGACAGTCAGGGCTGCTCGCATCCGGGTGTCCTTGCGCTTCAGGGCAGGGGACAGCAACTCACAAAGTTCCATGAAAGTCCCCTTCCGCATGTGAAAGTTTCGCAGCCACTGTGATTCATCCCAGACCTGCAGCACTATGCGGTCCCACCAGTCCGTGCTTGTTTCCCGGGCCCAGAATCGCCGTTCCACAGCATCAACATGACCCATTGCCACCATGATGTCCTCGGTGCGGGGTCCCGTGCTTTGTGACAGGTCTGTGCCACTCTCAGACTTCATGTCCTCACCGCGCTGCCGTAGCCTCCTCGCCCGATTTCTCAGCATCTGCCTCTGGGAAAGGTGGATGATAAGGTGCGAGGTGTTGACAACGGCCATAACTGCAGCGATGGTCGCAGCGGGCTCCATGCTAGCAGTGCTGTGGCGTCCGCGCTGCCACTGACCAGAAAAGTGCGCGAACTGATTGCCCGCCGGCGCTTTCAGGGAGGGAGGGCGGGAGTGACGGTTGGATGACGACAGTTACCCAAAAGCACCCTCGACACATTTTTTTCCCCAGAAGGCATTGGGGGCTCGAACCAGAATTCCAATGGGCAGCGGGGACTGCGGGAACTGTGGGATAGCTGCCCACAGTGCACCGCTTCCAATGTCGACGCTTGCCCCGTTAGTGTGGACTCACAAAGTCAAATTACTGTCCTTAGTGTGGATACACACGTTCGACTTTGTAATATCGATTCCACATATTCGATTTAAGTAAAATCGAACTACTCTCGTAGTGTAGACATACCCTGAGTGATACTGCAATATAAAAGTTAATATTTCTAACACAAATTAGAAACAGCTGTGCCACTCTGTTACACACTTGCATATAAAGTATCCTGAGACAATACAGCTTGGGCCTGATCTTTCCCTGCTCTTCTGTTGACAAAATTCATTCTACAATGAGAATAATCAGTGACCCCCTCTCCAAATGGAACTTTAGCATGACTGGTTTTAAAAAAGTGTTGATAACACGTCTCAGATCTTCAGATAGCACCAATCCCAGAGTTGATGTTTTTGTATCACTCAGCAGGAGGGTGGATATATTCTGTTGATGATGGGAGAAGGATGCTTGAACAACAGATGCCTGGTCTAACATTCTTGTCTTTCAACTTGTCACTGGTAGTGATGTCAGGAAATAGCCCAGCTCAGGAGAAAGGCTGAAGTTTATATTTTGTTGTTGTCTGTTAACAAAAGCCCTGGTATACACTGTTTGGATCAGAGTGAGAATTTCACCTGCTTACAAATCCAAGGATTCAGTAGTCTTCATGGCTGTGCCAATGACACTTAAGGAGGCAGAAAAATGGGGAGTTGCTGAGCCAAGGAGTTTTATTTCTTTCTCTCTCTCTCTCTCTCTCTCCTTGAATCTTTTGTCCAGGGCCCAGAACAGATTCACAATCCCCCTTCTTTGCAGCTTGGAATCTGAAAGTTGAACCTCTTGAGTTTTGGTTACTCCAAACAGATAGTCTATATTCTGCTTCAGTCCAAGGCCCCACAACAAGGTTCTAGAAACTGGCTGGGAAGGGGAAAGTTATGTCCTCTGATGCAATTCCCACGCTGTGGGTCCTAATGCACTGTACACTAGAGATTGATCACCACAGTGGCCTAGATCTAGTTTGTTTCTTGTATAAATCACAGCATTGGTAGATCAGACTCTCCTGAAGTCAAGAGAATTTGGCCTTTCACTGTTGCATTGCTGTAAGGAATTTAGCAATCTCTAAAATTAAACTGATGGTGAGGGAGACTTTTCAAAGTGGAATCTCAATCTTTTGCTTCAGGCCTTCACTTATCTTCATTTATAACCATGTATAGAAAGAAGCCTTTTTAAGCTTTGTCACCCTTAATATGCTTATTCTGCTATTATTTCAATTTACAAGGTTAGTGAGATACTGAGATTGGAACATCAAGGAATAGAATTTGTCTCTAGGAAGAGATTGTCTCCCCGCCCCCCGCCCCCCCAAAAAACCCCAACAACACTAAATTCATTATTTCATATTAACTGAGACACTGCTTTGCTCTAACTTTGCCAAAGACCAGAATAGCCTCAGGAAGTTCAACAATCTGGTATTCCAAGTACTGCATTAACATAACTTGAGCCTTCTGTAAATTTGGATGTCCATATGTGCTGTGTGGGATATATAAAGGTCAACAGAGAGAAACTCCAAGATGGGCTTGCCTAGCCAACTGCAAGTCTTAACAAAAAAACAAAACAAAAACAAAACACAACAAAAAAATTGTCAAGCAGACCAATTCTCTTCTGTAAACACAGATTTCAGATAAATCCTTTAAAAAGTCAGCTGTCTTATTCTTCCCTCCCTTTTTATAGAAATGCTTGCTAATTCCTAGTAGTGATGCCAGTTTTATGGAATTTTGTATGTGAAAAATGAACAGACTTGTTCTTGGTTTTAAATTAGCTTTCAGTGTGTAGAGTGGCTTAGAATTTTTCTTCAGAATATCTGGTACACTAACACACCATTTCAGAAAATGAGAACTGCCCATTCCGGAGAGTCAGTTGGTAACCACTTCCCATTTACACACAACAGGAGTTTCCTACTGTAAAAAGGAGTCTATCTATTAGAAAAAATGTTATTTCAGCAGTTATGCATGAGAAACTAATATTCTGGGATGGAAATTACATTAAAACATGTAAATTATTGTTACATTTGCAAACATGTTGACAAACTATGCAATAGACACAAACATCTGCATAGGCCTTGGCTACACTGGCGGTGTACAGCGCTGCAACTTGCTGCGCTCAGGGGTGTGAAAAAACACCCCCCTGAGCGCAGCGAGTACAGCGCTGTAAAGTGCCAGTGTAATCAGAGCTTGCAGCGCTGCACGCTCGCTCGCAGCGCTGCAAGCTATTCCCCTGGGAGAGGTGGAGTACATACAGCGCTGCGAGAGCTCTCTTGCAGCGCTGGCGGCGCAACTACACTCGCGGTCCCGAGTGTAGCCAAGGCCTTAGTTTCTCCTATACTAGAAAATACTTTCAGAAACATGCTAAAAAAATATCCTGTAAAACAAAATGAAACATAGATGGAGATCTTTCCTAGTTAAGTGTGATCCTACTCAGGTGATGAGCCGGCTTTTGGACATATGTAAAATGAACCTTTTTAAAAGGAAGAATTCACTGTGAATAATGTTACAGAATCAGAATTGAAAGTAATGTGCAACAAGAGAATAAACTGGGTTATGCAACAATTCATATATTTTATGAAGAAGTCATGTTTGTATTTTTTTAAAATTCAATCTGATACTACACTTTTAGTCCTGACCTTAATTCTTTCACAAAGTACCCATCCTTCAGTCCATAAATAATGTCAATTTTACCTCATCAGTTTTTCCTCTTGACTTCAGTGAATAGAGAAAATGATTTCAACCTTTTAAATATCAAAGATTCATATCCATTATCTCAATTTTCACCATCCAAATGTATGATCTTTGATTTTATCTTACTCTTTTTTTTTACCATGTCAGCCCCTAGATACTAAAGGTGCTTTGTAAATGTCTAACAGCAAATACCTGGTGGTAAGAAAATGTTCAGGCATGGTAACTAGATAAACTGAAATCTTATTCAGGATTTAAAGGGGAGGGGGGAGAGTTAGCACTGATAATACTCACTTCAAAGGGTCATTATCCTTACTCCTCTGTATGCATTATTTGTGGTCATCTAAGCATATATTATAGTCTTAACATTATATTAATCACACTTTTTTGGGGAGGGAGATATTTTAACTTCATTCATTCTCCTATGTTACATTTCTGAAGAAAATAACATGCTTCATAAAGGAAGGGTGAGAGTAATGTCTTTTTCCATTGTAAAGAAACAGTCAGTTCCTGCATCTCTCTTTCTAATTTCACAGTTGCAAAATGTTACTGGAGTAGTTTCTCTGTTTTGAACCCCACCCTGACTGTTGCTAGGCAGATGAGCTGTGTTGCGTAAGCTGTCAGTTACTGAACAAGCACAGAAGCCATAACCAGCAGTGTTACAAACAGCCAAATTCTGGAGGAAATAACTTCTACAACTTACAGTTCAGAACAAGAATATCAGATGTGGAAAAAATGAAAGGGTGAAGTTGTATTAGAAACACAATTTAAAAAAACAAACACAAAACCCTCCTGCCAACAGTAATGGCTTTGAAGGAGGAATATGAATGTCAGAAAATAATGGACAAAGTAGTAATTACTTTTGAAACTACTGAAAATATATGTTTTGGAGCTTTAATTCATATCAAGGTGAGCTATGTTTTTAAATTTATTGTGATCATGGTTATAGTGGGCTGGACTGTGAATCCAGATGTGAAGATTCTTCAAGATTGGGATTGTATGGATGGGGGCTTCTGGTTTAGGCCGAATTTTGATTCCTGTACTGGTTGATAGCCTTGATGAGCTGCACAGTTTTCATAAGCTGGTCTCAGTTTTATTACATACATCTGATATAATGCTCTAATAATCTTAAAACTCTAACTCTAATCTTGAAACTCATTTCCCCCCCACACATAGTCATTGTTTCAGAGTAGCAGCCGTGTTAGTCTGTATCCTCAAAAATAACAGGAGTACTTGTGGCACCTTAGAGACTAACAAATTTATTAGAGCATAAGCTTTCGTGGGCTACAACCCACTTCTTCGGATGCATTAGTCATTGTTACAATTCAGGGCAACTGTTCCTGTATTCTCCCTTCATGGTCCCTTGAGAGAACCCCCTCTAGGCTCCTCAGCTGTTACCTCTCTTGGGTAGAGATCCGTGTGCATCTCCTTCCTGACTGAGGCTTTTCCAGGTTACACAGTTCCCTGCTTACACTGTGATAGTCCCAGCAAGCCAGACAGCCTAAACAAGCCAAGCCAGTGTCTGTACTTTGCTTTCTCTTTGAAGGTTTTGAACAGTGTAATTGCCAGTAGTTATGTTACCGCACAACCCTTTATAAGTAAGCATATTTATTCTTAAAATGAAAGCATTACAGAGAAATCAAATTAAAAATTATAAAAGTTCCTATATGCATGCTAATAAGCTCACCAGAGGTCACCCATCAGTCTTATGGGGCCTCAGTAGGCCTAAGTCCTTCCAACCCTTCCCAGGAAGGATTGGGGGCCTCCTTGGACAGATGGTCCTGTCCTTTTGCTGGGTCAGAAGGAAGGCCCCGAGTCAGTTTAAACTCAGGCTATTTATCCAAAATCCTTTCTTTGTTTGTTGGTCTCTGGAGAATCTAGTTTGAACTAGCCTCTACAAGTGATGGTACTTCTCTGGAGGTGTTACAACCTGAGTGAATTTCCAAATCACCCCCCTCCCACACACACACTGTTCTTAGTTCATGGAGGAGCTGTGGCTGTGGTCACCCTCCCCGATGGAATTACATATACAGTAGAACTTCAGACTTATGAACACCAGAGTTATAATCTGACCAGTCAACCACACACCTCATTTGGAACTGGAAGTATGCAATCATGCAGCAGCCCCACTCCCAGATAGCAAGTACAGTACTGTGTTAAACGTAAACTACTAAAATAATAAAGGGGAAATTTAAAAAAAAAGATTTGACAAGGTAAGGAAACTGTTTCTGTGCTTGTTTCATTTAAATTGAAATGGTTAAAAGCAACATTTTTCTTCTGCATAGTCAAGTTTCAAAGGTGTATTAAGTCAATGTTCAGCTGTAAACTTTTGGAAGAACAACCATAACATTTTGTTCAGAGTTATGAACGTTTCTGAGTTAGGAACAACCTCCATTCCTGAGGTGTTCATAACTCTGAGGTTCTACTGTAATTCCTGTCCTACAATTATACATAAACTTAATACGGTAAACTCTCCCAAAGATATTACAGGAAATGGCCATATCGGTCACAATCATATGGTAAAATGATAAGTTGGCCAGTTTGTTTGTTTGTTTTTAATTGCAAGTAAAGATTTAAGACGTGAGTGGTAGTCTTAATTTGACTAATACTGTAAACTTGGCTGATAGATTTTTTTTTTTTAAAGGCCATTTTGCCTTAGCTGGGAGCTTTTTAGCTCCTTTAAAAAGTCATTTTCCTTTCTGTGTACATGTGAAGTCCCCATAACGTATATATGGGACAGACATACTTCCTCAGTGGCTGCTCTATTGCAAGCAGCTTGGTTGACTTCTGGGGAGTTGCAATCACAGAGTGCTCTCTACTCAAAAGCATTTCTCCTTCACTAGACAGATAAATAAAGTTGATTTTTAGCCTTATGCGGTTACCTAGTCCTGCCTTCTCCCCCAAACAGCAGTCTCTTGGAGACTATTATTATCATGTACAAATCACAATAAATGTACCCACTGCTGTACAGGAGTAGCTTAATATCAAACAAGTCATAGTTGCATTGAAGAGTTTAGAATATAAAGGTGTGAGGAAATACAAACAAAAGATACATAGAGAGACATGTGGCCATTAGGTCACAGAATGTTTCACAGAAGAGGTGGGTTTTAGGAGTTTCTTGAAATTTAAGATAGAGGGAGCTTGGCGTAAACTAGTGTGAGGTTATTCCAGACATGGGAAGTGGAGGAAGAACCTAAAGCAACAACAAGGTAATGAGCATGAAGTGTGAGGATAGGGACTGGTAGGAAGATGCAAAGACAGATGTAGGCAGGTGCAGAATTGTGGAGCACTTTGAAGATGAGAAATTTGAATTTGATAAGGAAGAATAGTAAGAGCCAATGCAGAAATTTAAGATCACTGCCTTTTTTTATATACTAATATTGGTGGATTCTTCTCTATCTGACTGGAAGTATGATAGTTACCTTTCTGAGACTACCTCTCCCTTGTTGTGACAGTTAAGGTCATCTGAGACACTCTATTTTTAGGTTCTTGGAGTGTCAGTTCTGTGTATCCCAGCTTCAGGGCTTTCTCAGTTGAGGGGCCCTGTTTCTGGAAACCACACTGGCTGGCTGTCCATAACACAATGTGTGATGTTCGTATTTTGCTTAACTTATGTCTAACTTCTGGGTTTTATTTGTCTTTGTTTTTGGTTGGATAGTGCTGCTACCTTTTGTGGATGGTTTATATATATATTTTTGTTAAACAAACAACCCTCCCCCCCAAAAAACAAACAAGCAAACAAACAAAAAATAAGCACCTAGCTGTTACAGTGAGAGGTGTTCTAAAAAGAAACATTCTTCACATGTTCCATATGTGGAACTGTCATTTATGTGAATAGAAGATCCATGTGAGACTCCATGCACTAGAAATCCATATTATGGAAACTAGATGAACAGAGTGGATTGGAGAGGGGGTATTTTGTCCTTACAAATTTAGAGACCGAGCCTGCCCTCTGTATCAAAAGGTAAGCTTGTGCATTAAATGTTCAGTAATGTTGTTGTTATACAGATCTATTTTTAATATGCTACATATTTTTCATCATTGATTCCCTCACCTCTTCAAATTCACACATGTTCTTGTGTAAAATCCACTTTACACCTAAAACAATGAGGAGTCCTTGTGGCACCTTAGAGACTAACAAATTTATTTGGGCATAAGCTTTCATGGGCTAAACCCACTTCATCAGATGCATGAGTGAAAAATACAGTAAGCAGAATATATATTACTTTACACCTAGTTACAGATAGACGAATGACATTAACTGTGTAGTGCAAAAGGGCCAGAAGAGGGTGATAAAGTGCTGCAGCTGATACTCTCATTATTTTCTTACCTTTTAAAATCATTGCATGTAGCCAAATTAGCCTACTGCTAATAGAACAGAGTTTTTTTTTAATTGATCAGTTGTAAATGAATTTTTTAGATTTTTTTTTATTGCGTGTAATACCATGAATTTTATTTATTTATTTATTTTTGTATAGGCTTGGTTTTCATTTTGCATGAGGCCTGAGACTTTATTCCAAGAAAGTCCTCTTCCTAATTAGTAACAAAAATTCCAGGGAGAAAGTAAGATACCTGTCCACCTAAAAAGTTAGTTATTGTGTGCTATTTTTTTAATATTTATTTTTGAGGCAGTCCTACTTATTAGCAAGGAAAAGTTGGCATTAATGTGGCAATTTCTTTGGGTTTCCTCCCCTGTTTTGCAGTGCAACTCTATTTTCAGACCTGTGTCTTCTGCACATCAGTGCAGTAATCTCTGATTACCATGCAACTTGATTATCATATGTATGTGGTTTGGTATAAGTTTGCTGTGTGTATATATATGTAGTTGGTGTAAATTAATGAGATACATCGGTCTGAATGCACTTTTTTAATGTTACACAGTGATGCACACCAAGTTGTCAAATCATTTCTAATTTAAGCCACGCTCATTATATTTAATATGTTCAATTTGGTGAGATTATATCACCACAGAATATATATAGATCAAGAAAATAAATAGTTTTAGGGGTTTTGTTTTTGTTTTCAATGTTAACCTTGTCCAGATTCTGGGTTTTTCCTCTGGCTTCAGAGAAGAATGTTTCTAATTGCTTTTACAGAAACTACAAATTCTTTGTGTTGAAGAGCAGCAGGGGGTATACTTGCACATAGACGTTGAATTTGACTGGAGACTACTTGTTTCCTCTGCAACTCATCCCTGTTCTTTGCAGTAAAGTCCAGGCATCAAAGTTACTATATATTGGTCTTGCATCAGTCTTCATTTGCTATGGGTAATCCCCCACCCCCAGTAAAGTGTAACTACTTTGGATAAGTGTTTTTTTTTATTTGCAGACCCCTAACAATTTTGAATGGAGTCCTCCCTTAGAAGGATGGGAAGGACTAGCCAGAAGGGAGAGGATATGGAAGATGTAAAATTAAGATGGGTAGGCCTTTAACAACACATGTTGGAATCACAGGGGGTGTATGGTTGGTTTCAGTCCTTTCCAAGGGGGTTCAGTTTTCACAAAGTTTGTAAAAAACTGACTTATGAGACCACAGAATATAGAAAAGCTATTGATTGTAATCTTGGAAGAAGATACTCAGATCTCATAATTAAGTTCCTAGCCCTCTGTGCTACTGTGCTTTGTATTTACAATTATGGGTAATGTTTTGAGGTCAAACCATCCAATTTGCTTCATAAGCCTAGAGGAGAGATTGTGAGATTCTGCCAAAGGGGAGAATTCTATCTTTACAGCAGTGTCATTCCCTGATCCCATGCAAATCCCTCTACTGGAGTTCCATGGAGATAAGTGGTGGAAGGGACGCTGCTGTTCACAACATTCACCTCTCCTTCTCCATTTTTTCCCCCTCTCTCATTTGTACCACCGCATCTTTAAGAGTAAAATACTTGCACCTGTAAGCCATCTGGCGGGGAGTTTTGCATAGGATTGTGCTTCCTTAGTGTATATGATTCATGGTGCCTTGGGAGAAGGGAAGCCTGTGGAGCACCATGGATGGACTGATCTGTGCAGATTCCTGGGATCCATCAGCGCGGGTGACCAAATCTGCTGCAGGCCTCTAACTACACACTCTCTCTCTCTCTCAGGCATCTAATGATAGAGAAGCTCTGTGAGGTTCCTCTCTACGTATCTCTGTGGAAGAGTGTATTCTTCTTTGAGTGGCCTCTATGCATTTCCACTCATGGGATGTGTTGGTGGTGCAGCTGTGATGGTTGAACCTTCTTGTAAGCAGTGCCTGCTGGAGTGATCTTGTGTCCCTCCTGCCACTCCCCTCCCTGTTCCTGAGTGTTCTGAGGGCGAGCTTATACAAGTGGGTATGGCACTCCGACTGCCTCATCTCCTTACCACCGCTGCTGCTGAGGGACCAGGAACCTCACTGGATGGCTCCACTCCAAAATCATCGACTCAAGATGCAGTGCCTTATCTAGCTCTCAGTGTAGGATTAGCCTTCTAAATTAAACTCCTTTTATAAAGTTCTTTATTTCTTCATTTTGTTCATTTTAGTTGGTTTCCATGCCTTGGCATGGATCTGCAGATCTGATGGTGGATCCAAATGGGAAAAGAACAGGATTTAAAAGGTGGGCTTCTTGTCCTGCCATATTTCTGGCTTCAGATGCCCATGTTAGGTGTCTGGCTTGCTTGGAAGAAGGTTAATTTCCATGTTACTGGCTATATGCAGTACATTCACCCCAAGAGCTTATAATGAGTGTTAAAACCAGCTCCAAGCCTTAGCAGCCAAGCTTTCCAGTTCTTAGTCATTGAGATGCATGAGTACAGATAGGCTTACTTAAGCCCCAGCAACTTCAGGGGACAAAGAGCATTATTAAGATCCCATCCAAAGTTCTGGCCTGCACTACCATGTTAAAACCCGTCACCACAGTACCGAAGGATCCATAGCCATCAGATCTGACCAGCCAGGCAATCAGGCCCCTGCAGGTGTTGGCCTTTGTTAGCAGAACCAGGTCTCAGAAATGCAATCCTTGGCACCCGCCACCTCTCATTATGAATAAAGAAATGTCACAGGTGTTGGCCTCTCTTAGCAGAGCAACTCTGTACACCAGGACTCCCTCGGATTCCGTGACTTCTATTCCAAGACCACCTTTGGAACCAAAATAAAAAACAAATGGCCATGGTGTTAGCAACTCCTGAAAGAACGCTCAGACCTCTAATGTAATGAGCATATCATAGAAAATTGCCACAAAAGGTGCTAGAGACAATGTGACACTTCCCAGGGATACCCAGTGTTTAGGTACCTTGCTACCACCTGCCCTTAGCGTGAGGAAGCCTTGTCTGTGCCTGCTGCGGGCCAGTTCTGCAACACAATCACTGCTTCCACAGGCCCTTCTCTCTCTGTGCAGGTTAACGATAGGCATATTCTAATTCCTGAGTCATCCGAGAATCCCCCTGGAGCACCCAGCACCTGATCCACTGGGCACTCACAGAATTTCCAGATCTTCTGCTCCCAAGGGAACAATGCATCCCAGCATACCAGTTACATTCACTTAAGACACAGCACGTAAATATGTTTACAGTAAAAACAAGTAGTTTATTTAACTAAAAAGAGTTGTTTATGTGCTGAAAATATGGTTTTGAAATCTGTATCAAGGCAGTGATGAAAAAGAAGCTTTCCTCCAGACAGTAGGTAAGACATATATATTACTTTGTTGGCATTGTAAGCTAACACAATGGGTGCCTGTTTACATACAAAATCACATGCTAACCTAGAGATGTGAACTCAACATGGAAACTGTGCACAGGAAGAACAAGCCACAAGTGATTGTCCTATCTTGGAATACAGAAAATGAACGTTGGGGTTATATGTAGGAAGCAAATAAGACACACCACCTTATCCTGCACCTAGGAAGTAAACAGGAAGTACATTTACATTCATGAAAATGGGATATCAGCCAACCTTGGTTGAAGATGCTGCAGAAAACTTTGGGTGAGATAAATTTCTTTAGACAAGAGATTAACCTAATAGTTACTTTTAGTCTTTAGAAAGCTTGTTATGATTTTATTTTATATGTATCCATTTGCTTCCAATGTCTTTGCTCACTATCTTCTTAATCTCTAGACTTTGATAATAAATGCATATTTGTTTTCACTATAAATATATCTCAGTGCTGTGGTGTAAAGTGCTGGCCCTGAGCTGAATCTTTAAAAACTGATGTGTGTATTGTTCCTTTGGGGACAGCAGACCTGTTTTTTCTGTGAGTAACCAGTGTCAGGGGCTGGACATCACAGGGGGAGTGCTTCAAAAGGACTTGGGACTGGGGCACACCTATTGTTAATCTGCAAGATAAGTGAGGGCTGGCATAGCCCAGAGGAGAGTGTTTGAATGGCTAACAGACTGGTGCTGTTAGGGAACTGATACCCAGCTAAACTCAAGCAAGATTCCCTCACACTGATGGGATGGTAGCAAGAGGACTCATAATCCGGGGTACCATGAGAACCATCACAACTGTCCAAAGAACAAAAGAAGGATAGGTACACTCCACCTTGTCTTACAGAGAAGGGAAAAAGCTTGTCTTCCTAAGCAGAAGGGTCCTTTCTTCATCATACCTGGGCATTATGGTTTCTAATTACCAAGCCTCAAAGTCCAGGTATCATTACCACCTGTGGAAGAAGATGGTCACTTTCATCATAACCCTTCCTGAAGACCAAAAGAAGCTGGTGAATGTCCTGATCTCTGAAGGTCAGTTAGTATCCAAGGATGCTTTAAGAGGATCATTTGACTTCTCTGAGATTTGTAGCTGAGATCCTGGGCTTCCATTAAAAATGAGAACACATGTGGAAGACGTTTCATTTGAGGGAGATGGTCTGTTCAGTACAAGGACAGACCAAGTTCTAGAAAAGCTGAAGGATGGTAAATGCACAGCTAAATCTCTTGGATCTACCAACCAGTCAGAAGATTTGGTATTCCAGCCTTTACATAGACTAAACAACAATACTCTTGTTCTTCCTTATCCTCCAACTACATGCAGAGATGGCAGTTCCATCAACAATCTCCTCCTCTGCAACAACAACAAAGGAGGAAAATCTATAAACTTCGGATGAAGAGTAAACCAGCAACTTCCTTGTCTTCCATGGCAGACCTTGGACCTAAGGTTTGACAAGACACCTGAGAGCATTAGACCAATCTTAATCCCTCAACCTCCTCTCCCTGCCCCTCCCCTCTTTGGAAACAGACATTTCCATTCCTTCAACATCTGAAGTGCCATCGTGACAGACAGATGGATCCTGGAAATCATTCAGAGGGGCTATTCTATTTACTTCAATACAATACCTCTCCCAAAACTCCTGCCTTTTTCCCGCTTCAGTGATCCTTTTAATGAGAGTCTGTTAAGAGCAGAAGTCCACTCTCTAGTGGAAGCAGGAGACAGAGCGAAGGTTCTAAGGGAATTCCATGGATAGGGTTTTATATTCCAGATTCTTTCATTCATGCATTCTTTATTAATTCGTCACACAAATGGGGGGATAGCTGCCAAGGTAGCCCGGGAGGGATGGAGGAGGAGGGAAGCACAGGAGTGGGGTAGTTGTAGGGACACCCCCTAGAATGGCATTCAGCTCATCATAGAAGCAGCATGTCTGGGGCTCTGACCTGGAGGGCCGTTTGCCTCTCTGGTTCTTTGGTAGGCTTGCCTGAGCTCCTTAAGTTTCACGCGGCACTGCTGCGGGTCCCTGTTATAACCTCTGTCCTTCATGCCCTTGGAGATTTTTTTCAAATATTCCGGCATTTCGTCTTTTGGAACCGAGTTCGGATAGCATGGATTCGTCTCCCCATACAGCGATCAGATGCAGTACCTCCCGTTTGGACCATGCTGGAACTCTTTTGCGATTCTGGGACTCCATGGTCACTTCTGCTGATGAGCTCTGCATGGTCACCTGTGCTGATCAGCTCACCACGCTGGCCAAACGAAATTCAAAAGTTCGCGGGGCTTTTCCTGTCTACCTGGCCAGTGCATCTGAGTTGAGAGTGCTGTCCAGAGTGGTCACAATGGAGCACTCTGGGATAGCTCCCGGAGGCCAATACCGTCGAATTGCGTCCACACTACCCCAAATTCGACCCAGCAGGGTCGATTTCAGTGCTAATCCCCTCGTCGGGGAGGAGTACAGAAATTGATTTTAAGAGCCCTTTAAGTCGACAAAAATGGCTTTGTCGTGTGGACTGGTGCAGGGTTAAATCGATCTAACGCTGCTAAATTGGACCTAAACTCGTAGTGTAGACTAGGGCTAAGTAGGACTTTAGGTATCTGTTCTTAAAAGGAACATGCTGGCATGCTGTGGCATATTTTTGCATGATTTACGGTTGTGTTTTAAGTTTATTTTTAGTCATGAAGTTAAATAAAACTAACTTTAAATAGTTTTTATTGGTACACTTTAGACACCAAATCAGAAAAGACAGGGGAATGTGTCCATGTTTGGAGAGTTTTTTGTGTGTATGCACATGCATACATGATTCCTCACAATCAAAGTGAGAATACTAGAGATAAAAATGTTTCAGTTCTATATCTGCTCCTATTCACATGATCTTAATTACCTCCTTTGTTGAATTTTATAAAATTCTACCCTGTGATTTATTCAATATGAAGAAGCTGTAGGTATTGCTCTGTTCTGCTAGGTGCTAAATACTCTGCCAGCAATCCAGTAAACCACTTAAGCACATGCTCAATTTTAATTGCATTAATTGAAGTGGCACACAATTAATGTTAAATAGAGACTGAAATGCTCTGCAGGGTTAAGGCCAGAGTTTGAAGCACCTTGAGCCCTTACAGCAGAACTGGATGCATACTTCTCCTCCTCCTCTTCTACTAGATCAGGGGTCGGCAATCTTTCAGAAGTGGTGTGCCGAGTCTTCATTTATTCACTCTAATTTAAGGTTTCGAGTGCCAGTAATGCATTTTAATGTTTTTAGAAGGTCTCTTTCTATAAGTCTATAATATATAACTAAACTATTGTTGTATGTAAAGTAAATAAGGTTTTTAAAATGTTTAAGAAGCTTAATTTAAAATTAAATTAAAATGCAGAACCCAATGGACCAGTGGCCAGGACCCGGGCAGTGTGAGTGCCACTGAAAATCAGCTCATGTGCCGCCTTCAGCACATGTGCCATAGGTTGCCTACCCCTGTACTAGATCTTTGATGTTTTTAAAGAACTCCACTATTATCCATTCAGTTAATACAAAAATAACTCAATATATATTTGTAGTTTTTACATATCATGTATTGCCAAGCAATTCTGTGCAAACAGTAACTTCATTCAGCAAATTAGAAAAGGCAGTTCCATTGTGAAACTTGCACTTTATTTACTAAAATTATCATTAAGAAGCACAGTATTTTCAGGATTTCCATTGAAACTTTTAATTATGGAGAGTTTATTGGTTTTACTTGTTTTTTTGTTCGTTTGTTTTTTTGAATTTTCAGAGGGAGACTAAAAGCCAAACTGAGGCCATTTCTCGAGCCTGCTAAACAAAGAGTATTTGTGATTTAACCGAAAATACAATGAAGAAACACATTTCCCTGAAAGAGTGAGAGGGGAGTGGTTGTTTCATCAACTAATTTGTGTTTTGATTAGGGAGTTGTTGATAAAGCTTGCGTCAAAGAAAATTAATGATTGACTGGGCAGAGGTGTACCCGTGAATTTAAAACAATAGACTGGGGTAGAAGAAAGGTCACTGGAGGGAGGGATATAAGTTGAATGGAGTCGGTGGTAAAACAAAAGGTAATTAGTGAATTAACTGGAAGAAATTATTCTTCAATTCAGTTTGGGCCTGTACTTTTGGTTCTGCTGCAACTGATTTGGTACCAGTGACTTATTTGAGGCCGCGGTGTAACATTCTGGAAAGCTACATAGCAAAGCTAGAGAAAGTAATGAAAGGAGAAATGTGGCTTGTATTTTTCTTTACACTCATCTTGAACATGTGTTCTGGTGTGTGTTACACTTGAGGTTGATGCCCGCATGCACAGGGAAGGATCAATTTGTATTTTCATCTACTTTTAAAGAGGAGGTTCTTTAACCAGTGCTATTGATAGTGTGAGTGAGAGAAGAACTAATCTTGCCAACTTTTTATGTGCACTTGGGCACCTTTTAAAAAAGCTCTCATCAGTTAATTTAGGTGGGTTGTATAGCTATTTTAGACTTGGTTTCTTGCTATTTTTCTGATTTGAGTCTCAGAAAGATGGGCTCTTGCAAGGAAATATGGTAACACTAAGGGAGATCTAGTGCTTTCCTAGGTAAAGCTGTGTTGTGAGTTGTCCGTGTCTGAAACTTAATTTGATACTGTCCCTTTGGTTTCAATGATTGCATGATAACCTGCCCTTGGGAAAGCTTAATTCATGAACCCAGGCAGTTAGTAGTTAGTTTTAAGCCCTGAATCATGAGGTCTTATATCCCTTTAATATTGTTATCTGATCTGATGTAGCTGTGGATGTTCTCATTATACATGTCCGTCAACACTGAATTTCACCTGCCATTATGCTGCCCATTTTCCTATCATTGTTAGGTCCCTCTGGAATTCCTCACGGTCTTCTCTAGTCTTGGCAAATTTAAATAATTTTTTATTATCTGCAAATTTTGCCAGGTAATCATCCCCTTCTCAGATTATTGATAAACATGTTAAACACCTATTATAGCACAGATTCTTGGGGCTTAAATGTACCTCTGCTGGAAAAAATCATTAAGAAAGACAAGGTAACTCAGTAATTTCTGGAGTGCTTTGTTCTCTTTGACACCAGTCAGGTTGACTTTAGGCTTGGGTTTAGTATGGAGCTTGTGCTACTTTGTTAATTATTTCCTTTTGATGATGGATAAAATAGTAACCAAATAGTTGAACCCTTATAAAAACAGAGAAGATGATAAAAGCACATCAAGAGTCCTCACTTTTAAAATTAATATTGTTCTAATGTAGATAAAACTATTATTAATAATTATTCCTGCTAGGAAATAAGGTGTAGTGCTTAAATGTATTAAGATTAATCTATATATAAGCAAGGGAATTGCCAGGAAATTTTAAATTGCGGTGCTTAGTGCTATTTTGTTTGGGTTGAAACAAATAACGTTGTTTGGACAAATAACATTGTCCATTTTTAAACTTAGGCAATCTTTACTGAACACGTTCCCTCAAAGAGTAGGAAGGAGGGGAAAAACTTCTCTCCGTTTATATCCAAAGATATTGTTTAGTTTTTCTAAATACAGGTTTGCTATTCTAGGCTGTATTTGACCCAGTTTGAGCATTTCTAAAAACGTAGCGGTAAAAAAAAAAAAGGTGAAAAGATTTGGATTAGATTTTCCATGAAACTGATGAAGTTATATATGTATTTAACACAGGTAAAAGTATATATTCCTTATGTTCATTTATTTTATCATTAAAAAAGCTCGATACTTCTAAAATACCCAGTCTATGAGAGAGTTAGGTTTTACCAGGAGCTCTTGCAATTTGAACATTTGTCTTGAACATCTATCTAAATGCAATTGGGCAGAGAGGACTGGGGCTCATATGTTTGCCTTATACCCACCTTGGTCTGTGCCAGCAGGATCCTCTCCCTGCCTACTTGGAAGGGAAGTTAATCTCCCTCTTTCTGGGACCGCCTGGAAGTTTTTCCCTGGGATCAGGAGGATAGAGGATCAGGAATTCTTGGGATGTGCATCAAAGCCAGTCTACATGGAGTTCCCTCTGCACTGTGGAATTCCCCCCAAATGGCAACTCCACATGCAGCTGCAAGCTGGGGCAGGACAGGAGGTCCAAGAGCTGATTCCCTGATATCCATGTGGAGTTGGGGAGTCTACAGATTTTGGGGCAGTTGCTGAGGGAGGTAAAAGAGGAGCACGTTTTACCTCTGATAGAATAATCTTAGGTAAAATTCCACAAGGGTTAACCACAAGAAGTGTTCCCGCTCACAGACCTGTTCCCAGTAGTATTTCCTCATGAGAGAGCAATAGGGCGCAATGCTTTTGTTCACAGAAAGGGACTCGACATACCAGTTTTAGCACAAATGAAAAGAACGTCACACCACACCTACATTTATTTTTTCTTTTTGTTTCACTAACGAAAACAAAAAGGCACCATACTTAGTCTTAATTTTTTTTTTTAAAGTAGAAAGACCTCAACAAAATCATTGGCTATATCTAGAATTTATTCAGTGATGATTAAATCTACAAATTTGCTACATGGCAGTAGATTTGGGCTCTAAAATGCCTAATGTGTTTCTCCTAGCAGTTTATACAGAAAGAAACAGGACAGACTGGTCCAATTTCTTTACTTCCTCAAAATGATTTGTAAACAGTATAGACAAATAACATTCTGAAACTTGTCAGACCAACAAGTCTGGTCTTCCTGCTTGTCAGTTCTGGAATATAAAATGGCAGGCTTTAATGTGAGATTTCAAGAAAATACACTGGGTCTTAAACCCCTCTTTCTTTAGATCGGATTCTGTCTGCCTGCCTAAGAATCCAGTCAGTTTTAATCATTTGTTTTAATTCGTTATTTTTCATAATATTTACAAAGTGGGTGGACAAAAATCTATGATTTTTTTTAAATAAAAAAACAGATTTTTTAAATTTCAAGCTGATTTTATATTTAAACACAGCTTACCTTTTAAAAATAAAGCTGTTTAAAATTATAATTTTAAATAACATGTTAAAGGCCTACATTTACTGTAATCGATTAAAATCATTTCAATATTTTAAAAAAATATTAAGCATTACCTGTTTGCTGATAAAATTTTAAAGAAAGTCAAACCACTGAGTTGGTGAAAATCACTGGCTACGTACCTGGAACTGGAGTTTGTTGAAGTGCTAAACCAGCTTTTGACAGCCTATTGCAGGTATAGAGAGAATATTTTATAGATTTATTGATTCTATGAGTCTAAGGCCAGAAAGGACCATTGTGGTCATTTGGTCTGACCTCCTGTATAATAATACAGGCCATAGAACTTCCCCAAAATAATTCCTAGAGCATATCTTTTAGAAAAAAAAAATCTTGATTTTAAATTATCAGTGATGGAGAATCCACCATGACCCTTGGTAAATTGTTCCAATGGTTAATTACTCTCACCATTAAGAATTTACACCTAATTTCCAGTATTCTGTACAGTATTCCCAAAACAGTCACACTTGTGCCAAACAGAGAGACAAAATAGCTTCTCTACTCCAACTCGAGATTCCCCTGTTTATGCGTGCACTTGGGAAGCTCACACTGGGAGCTCATGTTCAGCTGATTATCCACCATGACTCCCAAATCTTTTCAAAGTCATTATTTCCCCGGATAGAGTCCTCCATCCTGCAAGTATGCAGGAAATCAAAGGATTCTCAAGATCTTTATAGGTATTGAATAACATTCAAAATTCTCTGTTGCTTCTCTTGCATGCTATCTAGTAACCTCCTCACTAACTACAAATAGTGCTGTTTCCTTGCTATCCCACTGTCTGAGTGAATCAGAAGGTCCTGAAAGAAGGACCCAGATGATAAAATAGCTGTCTTAGTCCAGGAAACACAGAGGTGACTACAGGCAAAGTTAACCTTTTGAAGACCTAGCAAGAATTGTTCTTGCTGTTAAAGGAGGGCACCTCCCCTCCTGTTGTCAAGGTGGTGTCCAAATTCGGAGTCATTTGACAACTAAATATTATCATTTATGCACCATGTTTATAGTCCCACAGTGTTCTAGGTTCTTAATAAACAAATGTGAGGGAAATGGTTCCTGCCCCAAAGCATTTAGAGAATCTGATCCAATTCCTATTGAAATCAATTGGATTTTTTTTACTTCAGTGAGCATTTGATCAGGCCCTATATCATCACTTTTCATGGACACTCAAGTAGTAATAGCAGTGGTTAAGAATGCTTTTTTCCCCAACTTTTATTGTCCTGAAGGCTGACTGTGCTTTTACTTTGATGCCGATATAGCCACAGATCTATGCTATAATGGATTACTACTTCTACCTTGAACTGATTCTGAAAGCACAAGGAAATTATACCTAGTCCAAGCTACAGGGATAAATCATGCCAAAACTGTATATTCTATGTTGGTCTCCACATTGAAGAACAGGTTCATTTCAAAATCCTGGTTTTTAATCTTGAGAGTTCTAAAGGACTTGGTGTGTATTTGAGGCCTGGTCTATACTTAAAAGTTAGGTTGACCCAGCTACGTCACTCAAGGGTTTGAAAAATCTCCACCCTTGAGTGACATAGTTAAGCCACCTTAGCCCCTGGCAGACAACTCTGGGTTGATGGAAGAATTCTTCCAACAACCTAGCTGCTTCCTCTCAGAGGTGTAGATTACCTATCCTGACAGGAGAAACCCTCCTATCTGCTTAAGTAGTGTCTACACCACAGCATTGTAGACAAAGTCCTGAGAGACTGATTTTTGCTCAGTACTCGACTGCTCTTGTTAGTTTGGGAGGGGTCTCCGAGGCATTCACAGTGGAACACCCTGAACTATGGAATATTCAGGCAGAGTTAGAATCTTGCCACGTTTTGGGTGTGATACAAGATTCCTGTCCTTTGGCGAGCCTTCTTTTAACAACTAAACTGTTATTGGCCCTGGCTTCATGCTCTAGGAAATAAACTACCTAGATTTAAATCCTTTTACATAAGTGGCCTCTATATAGAGAGGAAATGGAAAGGAGCTTTATTCTTCTTTCTTGAGGGAGTCAGCATATTTATATAATCATTAAACATGCCCAGACACTATCAAGAAAAATGTCATAGATATTTACTTATTATATTGAGTGCCTTGACAACCGCCTATATGAATTTAATTTTTTCGCTCTACATTACCACATACTTGCCAACTCCATTTACAGCATACTATAATTTTCTCTGGTGTTTTCATACTTGGCATTAGTTTTAGTAAGAATCTTGTAAGAACTTTAATAAAAGAATTTTGTCCTTTACTGTTAATCTCTTGATCCTCTACCGCTGTAGCTATAGTAGATGATGGGAAGACAAATTCAGGCAGGCATTCCTAAAAGGATGCATCCATTAGACAATTATGATCCAGACACAGTACAGGCAAGACTTGGGAAACTCTTCCCTTTTCCCTATCAGTTTTTCCATGGTAATGTTTATATGCACAATTCATTCAGAGGATGGCAAGTGGAATGTTCTGAGTTTGTTTGTGGGTGGGCAAGGGGGTTGTGTGTGTTAAAGGATTCTATCTTGGTTGGAACAGTCAGTGAGGTGGCTGCTCAAGCTGTCATCTCATTTGCTCTGTATGTGGCACATCCAAACCATTTTAACGCTAGGTAATTCTTTGGAGCTTATAAGAAGATAACAGTACCGTTAGTTCCTAAACATGGAATGTCTTCTCCAGTTTAATTCAGCATGCTTTTAACGATGCTAGAGTACCTGGCACACACATTTACTGTACAATCCAACCACTGTTCTGACCCTCATGTTGTATCCCCCAAAGAACTTTTGTGAGGGTCCATGAAACATGACATTACACTGTTGCAGCATAAAATGGTGATGCTGCAGCAAAATGTCATTATGCCACATTGTAACAAATAAGAAGTAAGCTCACCCCTTTGGATCTGATACTCCCAATTCCAAAAAAGATGGTGGCTCTTAATGAGCCCCCCTACCCCTCCTGACAGTAGGGTCGAGCATGATTCTGAGTCTCTGTTGGTTCCAATAACATCCTTGGATTCTAGACTGAAGCTTGAGAAGTGCTCAAGGTAAATCTTTAAAAGGGGGTCATACCCCTACTGTAACAAGTATTATCATTCAGAATGTCTGTTTGGATGCCACGGTTCTGTCCATGCTGACAGCAACGATGGTAGCACAAGATCACTGCTCAGATCCACAACTATTTGTGGATCTGGAATTTACTCAGATTATAAATCCCCCAAATGAGACTCATAAAAGGTATAAAAGAAAAGCAGTAGATGCATGTGCTCCTGCTTCTCCTGCAGATAAAAGGCAAAATGTCACTGAGTTTAATCAGATTTCCCTGGAACTGTTCTTTCCCCCTCTTACAAGCTCACCAAGGAAGTTAACTTTCCCTTTTTCAGTTTTTTAAAGATTGCTTTCGTTTCACTGCTATCTACTGCTCAGATCTGAGGCTGGATCTTCAGTCTGATATTGAATCAGAGAAGGACAGTCAGGTTATTTTACCACCATGGTTCTATTCACCAGACAGAAAATCATTTCAGAGTGAGTGCTGTACATATGTTATGCATAGCCACATATAGACACAGACCATACCCATATATTGGTAGGTTTTGTGACCAGAAAACCTGATTCTGACTACTGGTGAGACTGGCAGTTTCCCCCTTGGGCTGGATGACCCTACTAGCCTTCTCCAAGATACTATGGGGAAGCTGAACATATCTGTGCTTACAAAGAGTCATTCCTTTTGAGACCGTAGAGGAAATCCCATTAATTGGATCTGTTGGTCTTGGATCCATCTATATCAGTGGTTCCCAAACTTTAACAGCCCGCGAACCCCTTTCACTAAACTGTGAAATCTCGTGAACCCCCTTCTAAAAATGAATATTTTCAGGGATTTAAGTTTAAATTTCCTCAGTGTGATGGATGCCTCAACTGCCGGGCCCGGAATCTATGAACCTCTGAAAAATATTTTTAATTGAAACTTTTTTTAACGAACATAGAAAAAGCAGAAACCAAAAATGTTTCGTAAAATGTTTTTTTGGCTTTTGTTTTAAAAAAAAAAAGGTTTCGAATAAAAATAAATTCATTTTTGGTTTTCAAAAATCAGAAAAAGTTTCATGAAAACAGTTTTTGAAAATGAACCATTTTTCCGTTTCAGTTTTTTGTAAATTTTTCTTGGGGAATTTTGAAAAATGTGAAAAAAATTCAAAACTGTCTGTGAAAAATGCTTGGTATTTTTCACCCACCTCTAGTTTAGGGTGAGGTTGTGGCTGGTGGTAACAAGGAGGGCTGTGGTTCTGGCTTTAGATGAGATTTGGCAAATTCCTGGAGCTCGGGCTGGGGTTCGGGCTGCCGGCTCCCCCGCTGACGGGGGCGGGGCTCGGGCTGCCAGCCCCTACTGCCCGGCCCCGCTCTCCCTGGGGCTCGGGCTGCCAGCCCCGCGCAGAGCGCTGGGGTTCAGGCTGCCGGCTCCCCTGCTGACGGGGGCAGGGCTCGGGCTGCTGGCCCCAATTGCCCGGCCCCGCTCTCCCTGGGGCTCAGGCTGCCAGCCCTGCGCGGAGCGCTGTGGTTCGGGCTGCCGGCTCCCCCACTGACCGCCGGGACTCGGGCTGCCTGCCCCAACTGCCCGGCCCGCTCTCCCTGGGGCTGGGGCTGCCGGCTCCCCCGCTGACAGGGGAGGGCTGGGGCTGCCGACTCAAACTGCCCGCTCTCCCCAAGGCTCGGGCTGCTGGCTCCCTGGCTGACAGGGGAGGGCTCGGGCTGCTGGATCAAACTGCCCGGCCCCGCTCTCCCTGGGGCTCGGGCTGCTGGCTCCCCCGCTGACAGGGGAGGGGCTCGGGCTGCCGGCTCAAACTGCCCGCTCTCCACGAGGCTTGGGCTGCCGGCTCCTTGGCTGACAGGGGAGGGCTCGGGCTGCCGGCTCCCCCGCTGACAGGGGAGGGGCTCGGGCTGCCGGCTCAAACTACCCGGCCCCGCTCTCCCTGGGGCTCGGGCTGTCTGCCCTGCAACTGGGTCCCAGCAGAGTCCTCTGGCCGCCATTAATGAAATTTTTCTTTCGAACCCCCTGAAACGTTCTGCGAACCCCACTTTGGGAACCACTGCTGTAGGGACAGGGAACACTCCACTAGGACTAGGCTGTTTCTATGGCATGCCTTAAGCACATCTTCAGTAATGAAATCTGCAGAACTACACACGGAGCTCTACACACACATTTAGTAAACATTACTCTCTTGATTTAGCATCTAGCTCGGATGCGCACTTCGGTAGTGCAGCACTCTAGTCACTGTTTACTTAGGACTCTATGTCCCATCTTCCTCATTTGACATTTCTGCTTATCAAACTATCCCAAGAGTGAGACTGTGTAGAGTCCATCTTGAAGAACTCCAGATACAGGCGAGTAACCTTCATTTTGTTTCATAGGTTTTTTAAGTTGCTACAATAGTAGTACCTGTAGGAGAAGCTGTTAAATGAATAAATTTACCGTCAGGTCAAAAACAATTCCAGTTAATTAACAGTATGGCCAGAAATGATGCATTGAACAGTAACTAAATAAAAACACATTGTTAGTGATATCAGGCCTATTATCTTGTTTATAAGCCAGTTCCAATCAAGTAAAAACAATCTTGAATCCACTTAAACTAAAAACAAGAGAATAGTTTATATTAATGAAGAAAAAGTATTATTCTTGAGGAAAAATTGTCCAGCATGTTGCTCCCTTTTATGCTGCAAGTACAAAGAGCAAATTAAATAATAGCAACAGTAAAACACTGAAAAATAATATGTACTCCTCTAATTCAAAATCTAGTTCAGGGGTTCTCAAACTGGGAGTCAGGAACCCTCAGGGGTTCGTGAGATTATTATGTGGGGGGCTTCTTTTTATTTGTCTTCTGGTATCTGAACCTTTAGGTCACATCTATGCCACGTTTCCAAGCTTTTCTCCACAATTAACACTTTTGGGGTGTTTTTTTAATGAAAGTTGAAATTCTCACCCAACTATATGCCTCCTGGAGTAGGGGCGTTAAGAAGCACAACAATTGTGAGACTTGTGATAAAATTGCAAGAGTTGCCAACACTTAAGACTCCCTCCCCCCCCCCCCCCCCCATGCATCAATGTTAGGTTAAACACAGTCCCGTTGATCTGTGAATCTAAATCATGGCTGGAAAGAGGATCCGGACCCAACATCATTTTGAGCCACAGGTTCATCTGCCAAATGCTCAAACAGACTGGGAAAAAAACCAATATTTTTCCTAATCTCTTTAGTTTTGATTGTGCCTTTTTAGGCTCAGCCTTGAAGATGGAATGGTGCATAGCTCAAAGCACCAGGAAGAAATTGGGCCTCCCTGGGCTTCCCTTACATGCCAGAGGAAGGGAGGCAAGTAATGTAGTACAACCATTTTTGGGAGATATAATGAATTCCCCTTCCCCCACCTGCCATGAAGCTCACATCACTATCTTGCTCCCCATATGCACCAGCTGGGAGTCATGGCTTTGCACCATGTCCACTTACTCTCCCACCTGTAAGTATAAGGCATGTGGCGCCTGCTCACTCCTTTGTGTCTGGAACTACAGTTCAGGTAGGTCCTACACAGAGTGTGCTGCCCAGTTCAATTATAAATGTGGTGCATCTTTTGCCAAGTTTAAACACACAGGACCTGATTCTGCCACTGTTATTTAATAGTAACCTTATTCCTCGCATAGTTCCTTTAATTTAAGTGAGACTGCTTACTAAGGTACTACCCAACATGAGTAAAGGTGGCAGAATCTGTCCTTAGGTTGCTGGAATGTCATTTATATTTAGGTTCCTTATTGCATTGGACATATACTATCTGATTTTTTCAGTATAACTATGGTAATACTTTTTATGATTGTACCTATTGCTAATGTTTTATTTTGCATTTGTATGGTATTCATCTGATTGTATCTATTGCATCTAATGTTTTAATGCTCTCAGCATACTCTTTTATAAAACAAATGTTTGTTTCTCTCTGTAGGGAGCTAAGGTCATTCTGCCCTGGTGACATTTCCAGGGGAAAGTTAAATATCCAGCTGCACATTTTAAGTAAGAGTAGTAGCTCTGGTGTCGTCTTTGCCAATGGCACAAACCTGGATGGCAAAAGTTAAGTTTCTAAATCCATATTTGGGAACCTAAATAGAAGTGACCTGATTTTCAAAGGTCATAAGTATCTTTCGCTGCCATTAACTTCAATTAGATTTGTGGGTGCTGAGCACCTCTGGAAGGCCACTTCTACTCGGGTGCCTAAACATGGATTTAGAAGTAACTTTATGCACGTTTTTATAATATAATTAAAGGAGCGGTAACAGGGAATACACCCCTGAATGCTAGACACCCCTAATATTGAGTATAAATGAGAGATGTTGAAAAACACGGAAAGGACAGGGATCGATTTGGAGAGACTGGTAAAATCTCCAAACCACAGGAAAAGTGGCCAACTGTAAGCAACTGACAAACAATGCTGCCTTCAGCAAAACTAATTTATCTGATGGTAACTAAGATAGGAAAACTCTGAAATGCATTAAAGTTGCAAAAGGAGAAAGTGAAACATAAATGAGAAAGCAAGGAAAAAATAGCAGGTGTCACTTTTCTAATTTTTTTTTTAATGGAGCATTTTTGTGGGGTTTTGTTTGTTTGTTTTTATTTAATTTTTAAGGTGCTTGAGCCAATGCTGTTTTTATTAAGACCTCACCACTTCTGGTCTTGCAGAGCTTCTCAGCTTCAAGCAATGGCTTTAAAAACTCATGATTTTACTGATTTCCCCTCCCCCCCCCCTGTAATTTTCAGATATCTCCAGTTAGGTGGTAGGAGTGCATCCAAACCATTACTGGAATACTTTTCCTAAATATCATGGGACAAATTATGCAGTTTTGCAATTGTGCATAGTTAGAGTAACTTGATTATAGTTAAGGCTAAGATTATGTCATGGAGGTCGCAGAAGTCACAGAACCCGAGCAGCCGCCCCCCTGCACAGCTCCCAGCTGCCAGTGGTGGCAGCAGAGGCACCCTGGAGCTGCTCAGCAGCCACGGGCGGATCCCACCCTCCCCCCCGCAGCTCGCTGTCACTGCCAGCAGCAGAGGGACCCCAGAGTTGCTCAGTGGCAGTGGGCTGGGGGCCCCCCCGCAGCTCCCCAGCTGCCACTGGTGGCAGGGGCGCCCCCTGCAGCTGCTCAGCCACCGCGAGCAGCCACCCTCTCCCACCCCACAGCCCCCAGCTGGCAGCAGAGGGACCCCGGAGCTGCTCAGTGCTGGCAGGAGGCCCCCCGCAGCTCCTAGCCCCGCAGGGCAGTGCAGGGATCCTCCCCAGCTCCAGGGCGGCAGGGGGATCCCTCCCAGCTATTGGGCAGTGGGGTCCCTGCAGCTCCCAGATGCTGCGGGGGGTGGGGCAGGATGCTGGACCCTTCTCCCTCCCCATTTTGTTAGGAATGTTTTTAGTAAATGTCCGGGACTGGTCACGGCTTCTGTGATTTTTTGTTTATTGCCCATGACCTGTCCCGGACTTTTGCTAAAAATATCCATGACAAAATCGTAGCCTTAATTATAGTGAGTATATATGAATCTAGATTTAGGAGATTTTTCTTCATTCTAATATGGAGAGTGGACTAGATGATACATCTGAGAGAAGGGAGCAGAAGGAGACTCCACCGATTGGAAGGCATAAGATGCACTGTCCTAGGGATGGGGGTTCCATGACCACCGCTTCCAAGAGAAGGAGGCGGGTGGTGGTGGTTGGGGACTCCCTCCTCAGGGGGACTGAGTCATCTATCTGCTGCCCCGACCAAGAAAACCGAGAGGTCTGCTGCTTGCCAGGAGCTAGGATTCATGATGTGACGGAGAGACTGCCGCGACTCATCAAGCTCTCGGATCGCTACCCCTTCCTGCTTCTCCACATGGGCACCAATGATACTGCCAAGAATGACCTTGAGCAGATCACTGCAGACTATATGGCTCTGGGAAGAAGGATAAAGGAGTTTGAGGCACAAGTGGTGTTCTCGTCCATCCTCCCTGTTAAAGGAAAAGGCCTGAGTAGAGACTGTCGAATCGTGGAAGTCAATGAATGGCTATGCAGGTGGTGTCGGAGAGAAGGCTATGGATTCTTTGACCATGGGATGGTGTTCCAAGAAGGAGGAGTGCTAGTCAGAGATGGGCTCCACCTAACGAAGAGAGGGAAGAGCATCTTCGCAAGCAGGCTGGCTAACCTAGTGAGGAGGGCTTTAAACTAGGTTCACCAAGGGAAGGAGACCAAAGCCCTGAGGTAAGTGGGGAAGTGGGATACCGAGAGGAAGCACGAGAAGGAGAGTACAAGAGGGGAGGAATCCTGCCTCATACTGAGAAAGCAGGATGATCAGTGAGTTATCTTAAGTGCCTATACTCAAATGCAAGAAGCCTGGGAAACAAGCAGGGAGAACTGGAAGTCCTGGCACAGTCAGGGAATTGTGATGTGATTGGAATAACAGAGACTTGGTGGGATAACTCACATGACTGGAGTACTATCATGGATGGATATAAACTGTTCAGGAAGGACAGGCAGGGCAGAAAAGGTGGGGGAGTTGCATTGTATGTAAGAGAGCAGTAGGACTGGTCAGAGCTCTGGTATGAAACTGCAGAAAAACCTGAGAGTCTCTGGATTAAGTTTAGAAGTGTGAGCAACAAGGGTGATGTCGTGGTGGGAGTCTGCTATAGACCACCAGACCAGGGGGATGAGTTGGACGAGGCTTTCTTCCGGCAACTAACAGAAGTTAATAGATCACAGGCCCTGGTTCTCATGGGAGACTCCAATCACTCTGATATCTGCTGGGAGAGCAATACAGCGGTGCACAGACAATCCAGGAAATTTTTGGAAAATATAGGGGACAATTTCCTGGTGCAAGTGCTGGAGGAACCAAGTAGGGGCAGAGCTCTTCTTGACCTGATGCTCACAAACAGGGAAGAATTAGTAGGGGAAGCAAAAGTGGATGGGAACCTGGGAGGTAGTGACCATGAGATGGTCGAGTTCAGGATCCTGACATAAGGAAGAAAGGAGAGGAGCAGAATACGGACCCTGGACTTCAGAAAAGCAGACTTTGACTCCCTCAGGGAACTGATGGGCAGAATCCCCTGGGAGAGTAACATGAGGGGGAAAGGAGTCCATGAGAGCTGGCTGTATTTTAAAGAATCCTTATTGAGGTTGCAGGAACAAACCATCCCAATGTGTAGAAAGAATAGTAAATATGGCAGGCGACCAGCTTGGCTTAACAGTGAAATCCTTGCTGATCTTAAGCACAAAAAAGAAGCTTACAAGAAGTGGAAGCTTGGACAAATGACCAGGGAGGAGTATAAAAATATTGCTCAGGCATGCAGGAGTGAAATCAAAAAGGCCAAATCACACTTGGAGTTGCAGCTAGCAAGGGATGTTAAGAATAGGAAGAAGGGTTTCTTCAGGTATGTTAGCAACAAGAAGAAAGTCAAGGAAAGTGTGGGCCCCTTGCTGAATAAGGGAGGCAACCTAGTGACAGAGGATGTGGAAAAAGCTAATGTACTCAATGCTTTTTTTACCTCTGTCTTCATGAACAAGGTCAGCTCCCAGACTACTGCACTGGGCAGCACAGCGTGGGGAGGAGGTGACCAGCCCTCTGTGGAGAAAGAAGTGGTTTGGGACTATTTAGAAAAGCTGGACGAGCACAAGTTCATGGGGCTGGATGTGCTGCATCCGAGGGTGATAAAGGAGTTGGCGGATGTGATTGCAGAGCCATTGGCCATTATCTTTGGAAACTCATGGGGATCGGGGGAGGTCCCGGATGACTGGAAAAAGGCTAATGTAGTGTCCATCTTTAAAAAAGGGAAGAAGGAGGATCCAGGGAACTACAGGCCAGTCAGCCTCACCTCAGTCCCTGGAAAAATCATGGAGCAGGTTCTCAAGGAATCAATTCTGAAGCACTTAGAGGAGAGGAAAGTGATCAGGAACAGTCAGCATGGATTCACCAAGGGCAAGTCATGCCTGACTTACCTAATTGCCTTCTATGAGGAGATAACTGGCTCTGTGGATGAGGGGAGAGCAGTGGACATGTTATTCCTTGACTTTAGCAAAGCTTTTGATACGGTCTCCCACAGTATTCTTGCCAGCAAGTTAAAGTTGTATGGGTTGGATGAATGGACTATAAGGTGGATAGAAAGCTGGCTAGATCGTCGGGCTCAATGAGTAGTGATCAATGGCTCCATGTCTAGTTGGCAGTCGGTATCAAGCGGAGTGCCCCAAGGGTTGGTCCTGGGGCCGGTTTTGTTCAATATCTTCATTAATGATCTGGAGGATGGCGTGGACTGCACCCTCAGCAAGTTTGCAGATGACACTAAACTGGGAGGAGTGGTAGATACGCTGGAGGGTAGGTATAGGATACAGAGGGACCTAGATAAATTAGAGGATTGGGCCAAAAGAAATCTGATGAGCTTCAACAAGGACAAGTGCAGAGTCCTGCACTTAGGATGGAAGAATCCCATGCACTGCTACAGACTAGGGACTGAATGGCTAAGCAGCAGTTCTGCAGAAAAGGACCTAGGGGTTACAGTGGACGAGAAGCTGGATTTGAGTCAACAGTGTGCCCTTGTTGCCAAGAAGGCTAACGGCATTTTGGGCTGTATAAGTAGGGGCATTGCCAGCAGATCGAGGGACGTGATCATTCCCCTCTATTAGACATTGGTGGGGCCTCATCTGGAGTACTGTGTCCAGTTTTGGGCCCCACACTGTGGAAAAATTGGAAAGAGTCCAGCGGAGGGCAACAAAAATGATTAGGGAGCTGGAGCTCATGACCTATGAGGAGAGGCTGAGGGAACTGGGATTGTTTAGTCTGCAGAAGAGAAAAATGAGGGGGGATTTGATAGCTGCTTTCAACTACCTGAAAGGGGGTTCCAAAGAGGATGGATCTAGACTGTTCTCAGTGGTACCAGATGACAGAACAAGGAGTAATGGTCTCAAGTTGCAGTGGGGGAGGTTTAGGTTGGATATTAGGAAAAACTTTTTCACTAGGATGGTGGTGAAGCACTGGAATGGGTTACCTAGGGAGGTAACCTCGGAGGTGGAATCTCCTTCCTTAGAGGTTTTTAAGGTCAGGCGTGACCCCTGGCTGGTATGATTTAGTTGGGGATTGGTCCTGCTTTGAGCAGGGGGTTGGACTAGATGACCTCCTGAGGTCCCTTCCAACCCTGATTTTCTATGATTCTATGTACTTGTTTTTAGGGGGTGTTGCTAGCAAGGTGTACAAATTTAGACTATTCTGCTATTCAGTGTTCCTATAATCTTTGAAATTAGGCAGGTCAGTGTTAATAACACAATGGATGCATTTAAAAGGTCCTAACAAAACGTTAAACAAAAATAAATAAAAAAGTAGTAGGGCTCATCTTCTATGCAGTGTTAGCTTGAGTGAAAATAACTCAAGCTAACTCTTCTCAAGTTAGCCTAGCTTAAGTGAGAGCGGTCACGCTCAAGCAGCACAGAACAGCTGACTCCCTACTACATTACTAGTTTCAGTTTCAGCAGCAGTTGAACTTAAATACACAGCCCCAGCGGGCAAGCTTGCTTGCTTGAGTTTAAGCCACCACTTAACTCAAGCTAGGGATTTTTGTGTGTGCATGGGAGTGGGGTTGGGGCAACTCTCAAATTCTACCTTTGGCTAATGCTGCAGTGCTAGCACCTAAAAATAGCAGTGTGTCTGTGGCAGCATGGCTGATAGCTTGAGTTAGTCGTCCAAGTATATACCCAGGGAATTGGGCAAGATTGTACTCAGGGTAGTTAGCTGGAACGGCCACCCATGTCACTGCGGACACTGCTATTTTTAGGAGCTAGCTTGAGCAGAGCTAGCGCGGGTATGTCTATGTGTGCTGGGAATCACACTTCACAGCTCAAATGTAGACCTATTCTAAGTTAGGGCATCCTCTCCCCAACTTTGTACGGTTAGCACCACTGCCCACAATATGTACCATGCTACAGCCCCGCCCCTGGCATGCCCATTCTACCCCCACGACAGCCCCTATAACAGGGCTTCAAGGCGGTTCATGGAAATCAGCTATGAGGAAATTCTCCCCCTGCTAGAAGGCTTTTAGGATCCCTTTATGCTGCTCCAGCACTTTTACCTGGCATACAGGTGCCAGAATAGGGCCGAGAATGTCATCCCAGATGAAGAACAAAATTGTTAGTCTCAGGAAGTTAAATTTGTCCACCCCACCGTAATGTATATGGTATACTTCTGCCTGTGCTCATTTTGGTAGAAAGAACCCTAGCATTTTCCTTAGTTGAAAATGTAATCGTCTTCCTAAGCAAGGATAAACATTATCTGGATCATATTTATATTACTGCTAAACATTTTATGTTGGATTTTCCTGGACAGTTTTGTGTGTCATATCCCAAACATGGGCCAAAATATCTAATAGGAAGTCTGTGGAATATATGGGGCAGTATGATGGTGTATACCCAGGGGCAAAAGTGGCTTATATAGACTTAACTATAACTAACACCACTTCAGACATTGAAAACAGCAATAATTGATGTGCTTCAAAGCATAACAGTAGTGACTAGAATCAAGTTAGGAAAAGAGCCTGACCAGCTGTAAAAGAGTTAGGCATTACTGTTACCATCACAAGACAGATCTTGATGAAGATGCAGGGGTTTCGCCTTACATTGGCAAATAGTTATTATTATTTTTTTGGGGTGTATCTGTAATCATGTTAATATTACTGTAGGAAGGTGCTGGTCTTGGCACGCATCCCTGCACCCTGTTCTATACCTCAGCCCTTTAAGACTGAGGTATTGAATTCAGGGAGCATGTGGGAGGGGTCTGACTGAGGTTGCAGAGGGTGCTTGCCATAAATAAGACAGCCTGCCATTAGTTTGGGGAAGGAGCTGAAAGGAGATCTTTCTAGTAGCAGAGAAGGGGTACCTAGCACGGTCCTCTCCCTTTCCAGCTGGCAAAAAGCATGAAAGTATTCCTTTCTAAGGCCTGGTCTACACTAGGCGTTTATGTCGAATTTAGCACCATTAAATCGAATTAACCCTGCACCCGTCCACACCACGAGGCTATTTAGTTCGACATAGAGGGCTCTTAAATTCGACTTCTGTACTCCTCCCCAACGAGGGGAGTAGCGCTAAATTCGACATGGCCATATCGAATTAGGCTTGGTGTGGATGGAAATCGACGGTAATAGCTCTGGGAGCTATCCCACAGTGCACCACTCTGTTGACGCTCTGGACAGCAGTCCGAGCTCGGATGCTCTGACCAGCCACACAGGAAAAGCCCCGGGAAAATTTGAATTCCTTTTCCTGTCTGGGCAGTTTGAATCTCATTTCCTGTTTGGACAGCGTGGCGAGCTCATCAGCACTGGCAACGATGCAGAGCTCTCCAGCCGAGATGGCCGTGCAATCCCAGAATAGAAAGAGGGCCCCAGCATGGACTGATCGGGAAGTCTTGGATCTCATCGCTGTGTGGGGTGATGAGTCCGTGCTTTCCGAGCTGCGCTCCAAAAGACGGAACGCAAAGATCTATGAGAAGATCTCTAAAGCCATGGCAGAGAGAGGATACAGCCGGGATGCAACGCAGTGCCGCGTGAAAATCAAGGAGCTGAGACAAGGCTACCAGAAGACCAAACAGGCAAACGGACGCTCCGGATCCCAGCCCCACAGATCCCGTTTCTACGAGGCACTGCATTCCATCCTTGGTGCGGCCGCCACCACTACCCCACCACTGACCGTGGACTCTGAGGATGGGATATTGTCGACGGCCGGTTCCTCGGAGATGTTAGCGGACGTGGAAGATGAGGAAGGAGATGAGGAGGACGAGGCAGTCGGCAGCGCTTACCAAGCTGATTTCCCCGACAGCCAGGAGCTCTTCATCACCCTTACAGAGATCCCCTACCAACCCTCCCCAGCATGTAACCCAGACACAGATTCAGGGGAAGGATCAAGCGGTAAGTGCTTTAAACATATAAACCTTTATTTTTTACAAAACTTGAATATTAATACTAATAACAATCTTTGATTCATGATTTCTTCCCCCTGGGCGCTTAAATAATCAGTAACAACTATTTATAAAAAAATTAAACAGTGTCCGGTTGTGCATGATTGTGCTGCCCAAGCTGCTCCACTCTTTTGTCCCTGCTACTGCAGCTGTATGAAAAGCCGGTCTATATGTCTGGGGATAGAGCAATAGTCCTCCACGGACATCTCCACAAAGCTCTCCTGCAAGTAATGGGATAGCCTGTTCATCAGGTTCCTGGGGAGAGCGGCTTTACTTGGTCCTCCAAAGTACGAGACGTTCCCGCGCCAGGAGACAAGCAGGTACTCTGGTATCAGTGCCTTGCATATCATGGCGGCATAGGGCCCCGGTCTCTGCATGCTTTCTCGAAGCATCCTTTGGATCTCGGTGTCCGGGATCCTCATCAGAGTAATGTCGCTCATGACAACCTGCTTTGAATTAGGTAGGGGACTGTTAGTATTGGGACTGCTTGCAACAAGTTCCTTTACAGAACTGTGACCGCTGGTTTACAGCCACGCGGTGGGGGCAGGAGAGGGTCAGCATCCAGGGATCTTTCCCTGGCACATCCGCGAGGGGGTGGGACAGGGCCAGAGTTCTTGCTTGGCCGATTGCTGGCAGCACAGACTGGCAGTGCTTTCAATGTGAAAGGTGGCCAGTGGTACTCCTAAAGTTTTAATCTGCAACAAGTCTACGGCTTACCATCTTTGCCTGCTACAGAGAGTACCGTGTCCTGCCCCGGTTCCCAGATCGGCAGTGCAAAAGCCCAGGCACTGAAGGCGAGGTTCGAAAATTCGACCTTGTCCTCAGTGCGCATGTGATAGGTGTGGTTCATGGTCTTGTTCACAGAGAAAGACTAGGTTCTTGTGAATCAAGGTTCTTGATTCACTACTACATTTATCTTTCGGAGGAATTCACTGCCTTTTCCTCATTCCCACAGCCACATCTGCAACTGTCTCCCAACCCAGCCTGGAATCACACTCCCAGAGGCTAGCGCACATTAGGCGGAGGAAGAAGAAGACGCGAGAGGACATGTTCTCTGAACTTATGGGCTGCTCCCGAGCCCAGGCAGCACAGCATAACCAGTGGAGGGAGAATTTGTCCCAAATGCACTGGACACACATGGAACGTGAGGAGAGGTGGCGGCAGGAAGACCAGCAGGCGACTCAAACGCTGCTTGGACTTCTGAGGGAGCAAACGGACACGCTCCGGCGCCTTGTGGATGTTCTGCAGGAACGGAGGCAGGAGGACAGAGCCCCGCTGCAGTCTATCAGGAACCGCACTCCCCCGCCACCAAGTCCCATACCCTCCTCGCCCAAAGTCCAAAGAAGGAGGGGCGGAAGAGTCCGTGAAAACTCTCACTCCACCCCTGCAGACTGCTCAAGCACCAGAAGGCTGTCATTCCCCAAAATTTGAAAAGTCCTTTCCTGCCCGCCTCAAGAAAACCCCCGTCCAAGTTTCACCCCCCAGTTTCATGTGTGGTTGTTAATAAAAAATACGTTTTTGTTCATTACTGTTTCAGTCATGCTGTTTTGAGGGAGAGTCTGTCTGCAGGGGGGGAAGGGGCTTGGTAATTGGACAGGACAGTCACCTTGAGCAGGCTACAGAGGCGGGGGCAGGTTCAGCAGCAGGGCACATACACAGTGCAGTGACTAGTTACCCTGGTCAGTCTGGGAGGTGGTTTTCATGTTCTGTGCGTGGGGGGGGGGGGGGGTTGCTCTGTGACTTTGTGGCGGGGGAGGGCAGTTACAGATGTTATGCAGCGGTCCTTGTCCTGGATCACAGAGCCACGCAGCAGGGGATCTGTAACCCTCTTCCCCCTGCCATAAAGTCACATAGCCCCCACATACACGCAGTCCCGCTCAGGAGGGCTGGCAGGCTCCGTTGAAACAACCAGTCCGCCACTGCGAATCCTGTCATTCCTGGAGTTGAGAAGGATCATTTGCATCAGTACACTACACCCGCTCCCCAACAGTCTGCGTCCCAGGTTTAAAACATTCCCGCGAAAACAGTAATAAAGACAACGGTGTTCATTAACAAAATAAAACTGAATTTATTTTTTTGGAGGGGGTGAAGGGGGTCTGTAACTGGAGAGGATAGTCATCCTTAACTGGGTAAAGAAACGGGGGCAGGTTCAGCTTCTCTGTACAGAAACTTAAAAGTCACTGGTCACCCTGCTCACTGTGGAACCAGGCTTTCAAAGCCTCCCGGATGCACAGCGCGTCCCGCTGTGCTCTTCTAATCGCCCGGCTGTCTGGCTGGGCGTAATCAGATGCCAGGCTATTTGCCTCAACCTCCCACCCCGCCATAAAGGTCTCCCCCTTGCTCTCACACAGATTGTGGAGCACACAGCAAGCAGCTATAACAATGGGGATATTGGTTTCGCTGAGATCACAGCGGGTGAGTAAGCTTCTCCATCTCCCCTTGAGACGTCCAAAAGCACACTCCACCACCATTCTGCACTTGCTCAGCCGGTAGTTGAAGAGTTCTTTTTCAGAGTCCAGGGCGCCAGTGTAGGGCTTCATGAGCCAGGGCATTAGCGGGTAGGCTGGGTCCCCAAGGATCACTGTAGGCATCTCCACATCCCCAAGAGTTATTTTGTGGTCCGGGAAGTAAATACCTTCCTGCAGCCGTCTAAACACACCAGAGTTCCTGAAGACATGAGCGTCATGAACCTTGCCCAGCCATCCAACGTTGATGTTGGTAAAACGTCCGCTGTGGTCCACCAGTGCTTGCAGCACCATTGAAAAGTAGCCCTTTCGGTTGATGTACTGGCTGGCCTGGTGGTCCGGTCCCAGGATAGGGATGTGAGTTCCATCTATAGCCCCACCGCAGTTTGGGAATCCCATCGCGGCGAAGCCATCTATGATGACCTCCACGTTTCCCAGGGTCACTACCTTTGAGAGCAGTACCTTGACGATTGCGTTGGCTACTTGCATCACCACAACCCCCACGGTAGATTTGCCCACGCCAAACTGGTTCGCGACAGACCGGTAGCTGTCCGGCGTTGCAAGCTTCCAGAGGGCTACGGCCACTCGCTTCTGGACAGTCAGGGCTGCTCGCATCCGGGTGTCATTGCGCTTCAGGGCAGGGGACAGCAACTCACAAAGTTCCAGGAAAGTCCCCTTCCGCATGCGAAAGTTTCGCAGCCACTGGGATTCGTCCCAGACCTGCAGCACTATGCGGTCCCACCAGTCAGTGCTTGTTTCCCGTGCCCAGAATCGCCGTTCCACAACATCCAGATGACCCATTGTCACCGTGATGTCCTCGGAGCTGGGTCCCGTGCTTTGTGAGAGGTCTGTGCCCCTCTCAGAGTTCAGGCCCTCACCGCGGTGCCGTAGCCTCCTCGCCTGGTTCATCTGCATCTGCCTCTGGGACAGGTGGATGATAACCTGCGAGGCGTTCACAAGTGCCACAACTGCAGCGATGGTCGCAGTGGGATCCATGCTCGCAGTGCTGTGGCGTCCGCGCTGTCACTGACCCGAAAAGTGCGCAAACTGATTTCCCGCCGGCGCTTTCAGGGAGGGAGGGAGGGCGGTATTGACAGACGGATGACGACAATTACCCAAAAGCACCCTCGACCCTTTTTACCCAGAAGGCATTGGCGGCTCGACCCAGAATTCCAATGGGCAGCGGGGACTGCGGGAACTGTGGGATAGCTGCCCACAGTGCACCGCTTCCAATGTCGACGCTTTCCCCGTTAGTGTGGACTCACAAAGTCGAATTACTGTCCTTAGTGTGGACACACAAGTTCGACTTTGCAATATCGATTCCACATATTCGATTTAAGTGAAATCGAAATACCCTCGTAGTGTAGACATACCCTAAGTGTTTTCTATTACCTTGACCCTTTTTATCTTCCATTATTTAATAAAATTTGTCCTGAGGAAAGGGTTGTGGAACCTGACTCGAGTGTTTGTATTTTATCTGAAAGGCCCTGGCTGTTGAATTTGCTCAGAGGCCTTGCAATCACATACAATTTTAATAGGGCCCTATGTAGGAATAATTATATCTCTCTCCACGCACGCACGCACTCACTCTCTCTGTAGGGAGCCGCTCCAGCCAGTTTTGTTTCTTAATCTGTCCATGTCCATGCTGTTCTTTGCATAGTTCTTCTGCTAGAGTCAAGATCAGCTGACCAAACCAGCATGAATGTCAGACTGAAACAATCATTATACAATGGAACATCAGTCTGAAGCAAAATTATCAGAGTTTTATATTAGCTGTGTATGAATTTTTCTTTGTACAGGAAAGACAGATATGAGTCAGATTTCTCTGTTAATATGGAATGTGCGTATTCAACTATCAAGATATTGTTACTTGCCACATTATGAACAGAATCTATAGTTTTAGCCTTTTATCTTTCTTGCTGGTAAACAAATAATATGTTAAAAAAAATTAAAGGTGCAAAATGTCTCTGAGCCAAATAATGAATTATCCATTAAAACAATTGGAGACACTAGGCCAAATTTTCTGTTGATATAACTGCATTGATTTCAAAGGAGTTATTCCAGAAGAGAATTTTGACCTGTCCTTTGCTTTTACTGTGTGTGGTTGGGGTGGGGGAGGGGGAAGACAAGGGCCATATGGAAAGCACAGATTATTGAGTGATGAGTGTTCTGTACAAAGTTGGAGTGATCAGATATATCTTAACATTTTCTGATTTATCTGTGTACATATATTTCAAAGGAAGTTTTTTATTTGCATCATACTTAAGAAGTGGAGAGTTCAATACTGGTAATGATGCTCTTTTCTTAAAATATGTATATAGCCTTTCATTCAATGATTAAAATAATCTGTGACAAATAATTGTTAAGAATTAGGATATAATAATCTCATAATGTTGCGATGTACTAGATGCTTAACAGTCAGTTTTCTGATTTAGCTAGCAGAGCTATAAAGTCACACATAGCCAGACAACTGCCTGTTGTCTTGACTCTTAAAGTAGTGTAGTTATTATAGCTAAGGGCTTGTCTACTCTTGAAATGCTACAGTGGTACAGCTTCAGCTGCACTGCTGTAGCACTTCAATGCAGGGACTACCTATACCAATGGGAAGGGTTCTCCTGTCAGTGTAGGTAGTCCACCTCCCCAAAAGGCAGTAGGGAATATATCGAGATTGTGTGTTTGTTTTATAGTCTAGTACTGAATGACCATTCTTTTTAACTCCCTCCTACATAATATCTTTCTGCCTCCTGTAACACTAAAAGCTATAGCAAAGTATGTAAAGTGATGTTAATTTTTTGGCCTGAAATTTGTTTCATAATTATGGTTTTTGGGTAGTTTAGTCTAAATACAACTCAGTTACTAAATTATTATTATTTAAACATATTTATTAATGCAGTGCCTAAGGACTGAACAAGAACGGGGCCCCATTGTGCTAGGCACTGTACAAACACTGAGTCATATATAGTCCCTTCCCCCAATAAAGGAGAGATGCAGGGTGGGGCCAGGGGTATAACACACAACAGAGTGAACAGTGTGATGGTAGCAAATGTTTGTTCCATGATTTTTTGAGGGTAGGAGGGGAAGTGGAGTTCCTTGGGAGGGGATCAACTAAATGGAAAGAAAAGTGACAGGAAGGGGAGCAGAGGGTAAGAGGGCCAGCTGTTGAGTGAAACATCCGGGTGTCATAAGAACATAAGAAAGGCCGTACTGGGTCAGACCAAAGGTCCATCTAGCCCAGTATCTGTCTACCGACAGTGGCCAATGCCAGGTGCCCCAGAGGGAGTGAACCTAACAGGCAATGATCAAGTGATCTCTCTCCTGCCATCCATCTCCATCCTCTGACGAACAGAGGCTAGGGACACCATTCTTACCCATCCTGGCTAATAGCCATTTATGGACTTAGCCACCATGAATTTGGTGTCCTTGCGCTTCAGGGCAGGGGACAGCAACTCACAAAGTTCCATGAAAGTGCCCTTACGCATGCAAAAGTTTCGCAGCCACTGGGAATCGTCCCACACCTGCAACACGATGCGGTCCCACCAGTCTGTGCTTGTTTCCCGGGCCCAGAATCGGCGTTCCACGGCATAAACCTGCCCCAGTAACACCATGATTTGCACATTGCTGGGGCCTGTACTTTGTGAGAGGTCTATGTCCATGTCAATTTCCCCATCACTCTCGTCGCCGCGCTGCAATCGCCTCCTCCCCTGGTTTTGCTTTGGCATGTTCTGACTCTGCATATACTCCAGGACAATGCGCGTGGTGCTCATAATTGCCGCGGTGATCTGAGCGGGCTCCATGATCCCAGTGTTATGGCGTCTGGGCTGAAAAAAGGCGCAAAACTATTGTCTGACGGAGGGAGGGGCGAGTGACGACATGGCTTACAGGTACAGGGAATTAAAATCAACAAAGGTGGCTGTGCATCAGGGAGAAACACAAACAACTGTCACACAGAATGGCCCCCCCAAAGATTGAACTCAAAACCCTGGGTTTAGCAGGCCGTTGATTTCACAGAGGGAGGGGGAAGCAAATAAATACAGAACAAATCTGGTCCATCTATTTTTTACATCTTAAGCTGGCAGCAGACGGTGCAGCATGACTGATAGCCATCGGCATCTTCTGGGTGCTTGGCAGAAGATGCTGTACTACAACTGCTAGCCATCATCGTCAAGACGGTTCAATAGGACTGCCGGCAGGACTGAGTCTCCAGGAGACAAAACATGTCTACCCAGGTGCCTCTGATCGAACTCACTGAGGAATATGACGATGACAGATATCAATCGTAATACACCATCTACTGCCAAAAGGCAAGGAGCTGCTGCTGTATAGCAATGCAGCCCCACGTCTGCCAGCACCCAGATAGCCGATGACGGCTACCAGTCATACTGCACCGTCTACTGCCAAAAGGCAATTAGCTGCTGGTGTGTAGCAATGTAGTACCACGTCTGCCGGCACCCAGATGACATATGGTGACGGTGAGCTGAGCTGAGCAGACTCCATGCTTGCCGTGTTATGTTGTCTGCACAGGTAACCCAGGTAAAAAGGCGCGAATCGATTGTCTGCCGTTGCTCTGACGGAGGGGGAGGGGCCTGACGACATGTACCCAGAACCCCCCGCGACACAGTTTTTGCATCATCAGGCATTGGGATCTCAACCCAGAATTCCAATGGGCGGCGGAGACTGCGGGAACTGTGGGATAGCTACCCACAGTGCAATGCTCCGAAAGTCGACGCTAGCCTCGGTACTGTGGATGCGGTCCGCTGACTTAATGCATTTAGAGCATTTTATGTGGGGACACACACAATCGACTGTATAAAACCGATTTCTATAAAACCGGCTTCTATAAATTTGACCTAATTTTGTAGTGTAGACATACCCTCAGTCAGAAAAAGGCACTCTTATTCCAGAATAAGAGTGATCACACAGGGGCTTAATAATTATTCTGGAATAGCTATTTTAGTAAATTTCCAAGTGTAGACAAGGCCTTAGATCCAGTATAATCTGGATATGACTTTGAAAGTGGATCATTTTTTAGTTAAGGCAGCTTTAGCTTCAAGTAATGACCAGTCATGAAGGCTCAGGGTAGTTACATAGTTATTGGCCTGAAGGTATTGATATGTTGTTCTGAGCGGTAGATTTTGTTTTTTCTTAAGTTCCTCAAAAATAAACAGACCTTTATCACTGAAATGTTTGGTGAATGTAACAGCCTAGAGCTATAAACTCCTTTCTTTGTGTATTTCTTCACTGCAGAGTTAACCCTGGTGATCAGCACCCAGGTTAGCCTAGCTTGTGTGTGAGTGTTTCCAGGGCAAAGGTACACTCAAATTGCTGTATGCACTCTGGGGATGCACTCACTCATGTGAGGACCTAGAACTTTTCTGGATGCTTATCCCATGGTTCTTAGCACTGCACTAAGCTGCATCACTATATGAATTCTTTTGGAAATGCACAGTGGGAGAACTTGTCTGTCCTTTCTAGGCCTGTGTGCAGAAGTGGGTCTAAGCCCCAAACACAGTAAAGTAAACAACTTCTGTCACACTAGAAGTCTGTCCGCAGCCTCGGTTCCAACCAGTAGCAAGGCATTGATCCAAGACAATGACCCATTCCAACTGTTGGCATTAATGGAACTCTCATTTTGGAAAGAAGCCACGATCTGCAAATATCTTAAGGACCTCTGTTCCCTAAGGCTAGCTACCACCTTCACTTGAATCAGGCTAAAGTTAAATCATCCCAGCTGTGTCACTGGGATGTCCAGCCATTTATTTAGTTCTCATTTTTCCTGTTATAAGTGCATGGTGTAAGTAGAACACACCTGGGAGCCTTGATGAACTTTTGGATCCCCAACTATCTGAATCCAGTGATTAAAATTGTTTAAAAGTTCTTAGAATCATGACCCTGTTGACAAACTCTTAAATCTGTGCATCTTGCAAAACAATATGAAAATCCTTCCTTTGAAAGCAGAGGAAATTTTTGAAAGAAAGAAAGAGCCTCTGCAGAGGCAGTGTAATTTTGTCACAGGGCCTGTTTAACATCTAAAGACTGGCTACTGATACTTGTAGAATTGCCACCCTGCTTGTTCACCTACGGCTTATTAAAAGTTGTTATTATTTCAGCAGTGCAATATCTGCTGGCTTCTCTTTTGCACAAGTTTGAACTTTTCTGGCAGATTCAGTTCACATGGTTTTGCACCTTCACTCCCATCAACCTTCAGGTTTATATGGACCCCCAAAATAACACACATGTCAGATATGTGAATGGTTTTATGGCAATTGCAATGATACTGACTTTTGATAACTTTCTTTTACTAGTGAATTTTGTCTGTGTATTTACAAAACTCTAGCAAAGACCTGGGTGTACTCACCCTTCTTTTTGCCTGTGGCGGGGCGACGACTCACTGGCACAGCACATCCTGCTGGTCGTCCAGGGAATTAGATCTTTCCAGCCCGGAGCGCCCTCTGCAGGCCGGTTGATGTCTCGCCTGTCGCTGGCCCCGTGTCCCTCCCAGTGACCTTTGCCCAGGGGTTCTGCCCACCGCAGTACCCCCTCTGTCTGGGTCTCCCCTCCCAGGGGAACCCCCATCCCCAATCCCCATCTTGCCTCAGTGGCTACTGCTAGTCACCATCTAGCCCCCGCTCCCTGGGGCAGACTGCAGTCTGTAAACCACTCATCATCGGCAAGGGGGATTGGACCAGTTGCCTCTGTCTATATCTGGGCTGCCCCTCTGCAGCCCTAGTACCCTTTTGTGAGCCCTTAGCTTGGCCTGCAGCCTGGGGCTTTGCTAGGCTGGAGCTCCCCAGCTCCCTCTGCCCTTCCCCAGCACTGCTCTACCCTAGGTATCCTCCTCAGCTTCCCAGGCAGCCATCTCCTTCTCTCTCAGGAGTTAGAGAGAGGGTCTCTTTCAGTCGCTGGCCCTCAGCCCTCTTATAGGGCCAGCTGTGGCCTGAATGGGGTGTGGCCCCACCTGTGGCTGCTTCCCCCAATCAGCCCAGCTTTTCCCCTGCCACAGCCCTCTCCCAGGGCTGTTTTAAGCTCTTCTGGGCAGGAGCGGGGTGACTACCCCGCTACATTGCCCTTTCTAGAATCCAAAGACAGCAAAAAGATTTTGTTGAAAGGTTTGTGCAAACATCATGTGGTTTCACTGGCAGTGTATCCCTACTTTTTTGTTAAATGGAAATTGTGCAGACCTCTCTGTCTGTCTGTAAATATGTTCTATATGTACAGAATATATCAAAATAGTTAACTGCTGACTATTTAGGCTGCCACATTTTAACCCTGGCTACAGTTAAGGAATAATGTTATTACTGCTCCTTCCCAATGTCTCTGCTATGTCTGCTGTTTATTAAAATTGTTCTTGGGGCAGGGGTGCGGAGAGAGTGTGTGCAGGCGTGTGTGTGTGTGTGTATGTGTGTGTGTATATATATTAAGAAGCCTAAATAATTACAGATATACCATCTCAGAAACACTGTGTTGTTGAGAAAACAAGCCACAGTGGTTCTGAGAGTAGAAACCAAACTAGTACATAAATTGAGCATAAAAATCTCTGGGGCATTACTCTCAAAATGTGCTCTACTTCTGACCGGACAGTAGCACTCATTCTGAGACAGATGGACACAGGCCCCAGCTAAAAACCCAAACACACTGATCAAATTGTACCTTCCTTCCCCTGACAGATACCTGGAGGGTCTGTGCTTTTTGTTATTATTTGTTTAACAGTTGAGCAACAACTTGTTTAGTTTGTCATGCCGATAAAACATTAATGAATTGAACTGTGAAATACCGTTGATGAAACATGAAATACAATACCCTATACAGTGGCTGTTAAGCAAATTTTCCCTTTTATGCAGCAGGAGCTTGTGAGTTCAGATTTGTTGAATCTTTCCAGAGGTCCAAAACCTTTTAATCTAATGATTTCAGTATGTCTCCTCCCTTGTGTTGTTTAAGTATTGAAAGGAGGGGCTACATGGTAATTCTACACCTGTTTTAGCTCACGCCTATCAACTTGCTAAACTTACCAAACGAGTGCAGAGTTAGGCATGAGAACATCAGATATTGCTTAGGAGTTTAACCACCAGTTAAATAAGCCTTTGAGTGTGCAGATTTTTATTGTTTGGTCTTATGCTTGGGTAGCTTTACAAATAAGTCTGCTATAATGGCAATTGATGACACCAATTTGTACTCTAGGACTAAGAGTAAACTGAATTCATATCAGACTGATTATAAATCAACAAGACGGAGCAGCCTACCACCAGACCTCCTCCTAGGAAATGACATTAAAGGAAAGTTTCAAAGAAATATTAAGAATTTAGAACCTATACACCCAAGGCGCCCTAAGAAAAGACCTTCTATTTTTCCAGGTAGGACTTGCTATGTTTATTAGTAGATTGGTGCAGTACCTCTTTAAACTTTGTGATGATATTTGAGGAGTTCAGTGATTATTAAAAACAATTATTAGATGGACTATGTTCAGTATAAAACCTATCTACAGGTGTTGTCTAAGATTTATAAGACAGAAGAAATATGGCTGTTGTTTGTAGTACAACAGCATGACACACACCAGCCTAAACTGTAACTAAAAAGACAGCATTCTTGGGGTTTTTGTTTTCATATTGTTTGCTTCGTATGTTAATGCTTACCATTAAAAAATAATTTCCATGTATTACAATGCTTACAATTCTGTATTTACTCCATCAGATTTACAAAGAGCACAGCTAATTAACTATTTATTATAATTTTGAGATATCCAACTTGCACTTTTAATTATTTCAGTGTCTCTTTTTCTTTTTGTGGGGATGTGGGAGAAGCATGGACTTGTTCAGTGAAGCTGGTGTCTTTTATGTAGCCAGAAATTAACACCATTAAATACTCAAATGCATGCTTTGAATTCCTGTCTTGCATTGGAGCCTGAAGATGTTTGTAGTAAATGATTCAGTTTAACCTCTGGTTGTTAAAATTTATTAACAAGCTGGATCTGTATATTTCAGTCAGAATAAATATATACTTTAAAAATCTATAAACAGTGTCTAAAATAAGCAACATATTAGGAGGAAAATATTGAAGCATCTGTTGCAGAGCAGTATTTGGACCAATTTATGAGATTTTTTTGACCAGAGGATTTAAAATGATTAGAAAAAAAATCAATATTTATGTTCATTCCTGTAGAAACTGGAGGTGTATCTCAGTGAAATAATCAAAGCAAATACAATCCTTATTCCAAGGAACAAAACTTGTTTCAGAAAATGTATGTATCTTATTTTCAGCTGAAAAAATCAGATTGTTTTAAATTCCCAAATCCTCTTTGGGGAATGGTGCTGTAATGCAGACATTTAAAGAGCAACTGTTGAGATTTTATTTTTAAAATCATGGGGCGTTTTCCTTAGAGGCTGCTAGAGGCAAAGCCCTGCACATATGGTGAGCTGAACAATCATAATAGGAGCACGGGTAAGAGAAAGGACGACCAGATGCCAGAGAAAAGTTAAATTTGCTCAGAGTTTAGAATCTTAAAATCGAGTTATAGGAATGTTAGGGGCTTCCCGCTTTAATATTTTTGAAAAGTAAAATCAGTTATGAAGCATTTGAACACTAAAGGAAATAAGGCCTCCTTCCTTCTTCCCGCCCCCCCTTTTATTTTTGCTCTTAAAAAATACATTTCCTACAATAGCTTTATGTCAGATGACTCAGGCATGCCCTATAGCTCCACCACTTCCCAGTGCCTGAACCGGTTCTTCCTGAGACCGTGCTGCCTGTGTGACTATCAAACTGTAGTCTTTCCTATCTTTCCTTTTCTTTTGTCTCTGTATCTACCCTGTTTTCTTCTTGCCTTTGTTGCATTCTCTTGTTTTCCTCTTTTTGGTTTTCTCTCTTTCTCTTTCCCCATTGTACCTCTTCTTTGTTCTGCCCTGTCTACCAACTTTTTTCATTTGGATGTAACCATACCCACTTCTTCCTTCTGACCTGATCTTATTCTCTTGTATCCATTCAGCTTTGCTCCTTTTCCTTTTATACCCTCCCCTCACCCCATCCAGGGTGATTCTGGACGAAAGACTACACTTTCTGCTTGCCACTATATTATTTCCCCTTCCTCAAAATCACTCTCACCAGCATTTGTCCTCACATGGTTTGTGCCATCTCAGACTTGAATTCTCTAAAATGCTTTGTGCATCTGGAATGCTGCCACAACGCTTATGACATGCACATGTTACAGTGCACAGTGACTGAAAGGTAATGCAAATTGCTGGCTCCAAGCTGTAGGTGGAGTGGGGTGGAGAAACGGGATCTGTTCCTTCATCTGGAACTTCATCACTCTATATGTAAAATTTTCAGTTGATAAATGTTTAGAAATCTACTGTAAGAAAAATTTTAAAAGCCTTCTAGACTCCTCTCATTGTCAGTGACGAATCCTGGTCATGCATGTTGCACATATGCTAAGAAGATTGTCGCTGATGTAAATATATAGAGTAGGATGGAAATGGAATTATACTGGTGATTCAGATGTTCTGCAGTCTGATTTACTGACGTGTTTCCCAGACTTCTGAAGGCTGAACGCCCCCTTCAGGAGGGTAAAATCAATAGTGTCCCCTTGCTCCAACCTCACCACGTGTTGTTATATTTTTAATGTAAGCATATTCCACATCTTCTCCTTCCCTTCCTCCCTTGCAAGTCCTTCACTCCTCCCTGCACCCCAAGGTTTGGGACATGTGTAGATATTCATAATATAAACCTTCCTCTCCTTCCTTCCTTCTTTATGTGCTTTAAGCAGTGAAATAATTAACAATGATGACATTTAAAGGCATCTAAGTTATCACCCCTTAAGATGAATGGGGCACTTCATACATCAGTTCTCTTGTTTCAGACTGTGCAGACTCAGACAGATGTCTGTACCGGTTAGACTCATTTCACATTTTAGTCACAATCATAAGAACTAGAGACTTTTTTTTTTATAAATAAAAACTGAAACTCTGTAGAACAACTGATATGTCTGCATGCCTGTCTTCTTTCCCCCTCCTCGAAAGGTAGTTCTTCACACACACACACAGGCAGGAGTGCCCTACACTTTGGGAAACATGGGTTTACTATATGTGCTTCCTGGCTGCAGGATAAAGCGGGGAGGGGGAGAGAGAGAAAGGAGGAGAGAAGAGGAGAAAATTGCTTACCACAAGTAAAAGTAATGAATAGAGACCTACCAAATTCACAGCCATGAAAAATGCATCACAGACTGTGAAATTTGGTCTTTTTGTTTGCTTTTATCCTATACTATACATAGGGCCCTATCAAATTCATGGTCCATTTTGGTCAATTTTGTGGTCATCGGATTTTAAAAATCATAAATTTTATGATTTCAGCTATTTAAATCTGAAATTTCACAGTGTTGTGATTGTAGGGGTCCTGACCCAAAAAGGAGTTGTTGGGGGATCGCAAGGTTATTGTAGGGGAGGTTGCAGTACTGCTACCCTTACTTCTGTGCTGCTGCTGGTGGTGGAGAACTGCCGCTCTCCGGCCGCCAGCTCTGAAGGCAGCACAGAAGTAAGGATGGCAATACCACGACCTCCCTAAAATAACCTTGTGACTCCCCTTGCAACTCACTTTCTGGTCAGGACCCCCAATTTAAGAAACACTGGTCTCCCCCATGAAATCTGTGTAGTATAGGGTAAAAGCACACAAAAGACCAAATTTCATGGAGAGAGACCAGATTTCACAGTCCATGACGCATTTTTCATGGCCATGAATTTGGTGGGGCCCACTGCTCGCCAGCTGTCCAGCTCTGAAGGCAGCACCACCAGCAGCAGCAGTGCAGAAGTAAGGGTAGCACTACCGCAACCCCCCCTACAATAACCTTGCGACCCCACCACAACTCCTTTTTGGCTCAGGACCCCTACAATTACAACACCATGAAATTTCAGATTTAAATAGCTGAAATCATTAAATTTATGATTTAAAAAATCCTATGATCGTGAAATTGACCAAAATGAACCGTAAATTTGATAGGGCTCCAGTAATGAACCTTGTCAAAGGATTAAAATGTATTAAGACATTTTTTTAAAGCAACTGATTTTTCAGTTCTTTGAAATTCAAACTTTTGGAACAATTTTTTCTCTAAAGACTAGGAATTTAACTTCGCAAGATGTATACATATTTTTTTATTGACCTGATTGTCCACCCCTAAATAGTACCAAAAGGTTTTGTAGAATTTATACCTGCAAGTAAATTTTTTAATTTGGAACAAAGACCAGTAGATTGAATTGTAACAAACTAAAGGCCCATATGCTGTCCTTGTGCATTGCCAATAGGAATTGCACATTATAATATTGGAGAGTATGTGGCCCCCAAGTGATATCTTATTTTAAACAGTTGAAGACAAACCCTGTGGGCTTAATTCTGCAGCCTTTTTGCATGCAAAACTCCCATTGGTTTCACTGGGAATTAAGGACCATATCCAATGTAATGAAAGTCAGAAAGAGTTTTTATATTGACTTGTTTGTCTGTCTATCTTAGGGTTTTTATACTGCTGTCCATCACGATAACATCTGAGCACCTCCCATGTAAAATCAGTAGCAATAGAGGAATTCTTAGTAGACTTCATTGAGTTTCTCACTCTTCTTCCTTCTCAGAGTAAAGACTCTGCTTGGGGTGGGGGTTTTTTATGGTTCAATTTTGTTTGATTTATTTATTTTGATTTTTTGGGGAGTTGGAATGAGCACTAAATGGATAAAAATGCTGCATGCCCTTCTTTAATAATGTGTTATACTCCTATAGAAGATACTAGTCAACTCACAAATCTTCCACTGGCATTAGCAAATGATTGATCAAATTGGTAGGATTGCTGAACACAAGAATGATATCACTTAAGAAGCACTGTAGATTCGCATCCTGAAAATTTCAAAACTTCAAGTTGCAGAGTTGCTTTTCTGTGTATGTATGCTTAATTCGAGAGTAAATCTAATGATCATATCAGTGTCCGACTAATAATGATGACAGGAAAACCCTGTACTAAATTCACCATATATATTACAAATCCCGACTGGCAACAATGATCTGAATATTTACTCTAATAGTGTTTGAGTGCCTGGTAATAAAGAATGTAGTGTAACAAGGACTCTCCTATCCATGATGAGAGCTGTGCTAACATATAGTTCTTTATGTAGTGTAGACAGGCCCTAGAAATTCTAATTAAACTTTACAGTTAACATCTATTAATATGGATGGAGGAATCCATGCCCTAAGAGCTATTGGTTCAGTATGACCAGATCTGAGCTGATAGGACTGATTCTATATAGCAGCCCTTGATGCAGCCTTTGTCTGGATGGTATCTTATAAAAAATGAATGGTGTATTGTCTTATTTTGAAGACAGTTAATAAATGATGAATTAGTAAACTGTTAAAAGCCATCAGTACTTTTACATCACTAAGGCTAGGTCTACACTACCCGCCTGAATCGTCGGGTAGAAATCGATCTCTCGGGGATCGAATTATCGCGTCTCGTCGGGACGCGACAATCGATCCCCGAATCGACGCTCTTACTCCACCAGCGGAGGTGGGAGTAAGCGCCGTCGATGGGGAGTTGCGGAGGTCGATTTTGCCGCCGGCCTCACAGCGGGGTAAGTCGGCTCTGATACGTCGAATTCAGCTACGCTATTCGCGTAGCTGAATTTGCGTATCTTAAATCGACCCCCCCCGTAGTGAAGACCTGCCCTTAGAGAGGAGTGATGTCATGTCTCAACTGAAGTCAATCACGTGGCATATGAAGAACTGAATGTGTTTGACATACGGTTCAAACCCTGAGGAGGGCAGTTGTCAAAACATTGGTTGACTTACTGTTAAGGCTACGATTTAGTCACAGGTATTTTTAGTAAAAGTCATGGACAGGTCACGGGCAATAAACAAAAATTCACTGCCCGTGACCTGTCCATGACTTATACTAAAAATACCCCTGACTAAATCTTAAGGGGGTTGCTGCTAGGGTGGGGGGGAACATATTGGAGGCTGCTTCTTGGGGGTGAGCATCTAGGGGGGTAACCAGGGGGCCGCTGCTGGGGGGCAGCAGCTGCACCGGCCGCCCGAGGACTGCGGCTAGCAGCGCCTGCCCCGGCCACCTAGGCACTGCTCCTGGGGGTCGCTGGGGAAGCAACTACTCTGGTAGACTGGGGACTGCTGCCGGGGGCTGCTGGCAGCTGCAGAGCCGCTCCAGCAGTGGCCAGTATGGCTGTCCCTGGAGCCAGCTGCTTGGGTGGCCCTGGGTCAGCCACACTGGCCCCTGCAGAAGTCACGGAGGTTGCAGAAAGTCACGGAATCCGTGACTTCCACAGCTCCGTGACAAACACGGAGCCCTACTTATAGTCATCCTCCTTCTAATTTTAAAGATCTGCTAAAATCAATTGAAAGGGTGTGTAATGTAATGTGCTATGCAATTTCTTTGACGGGACAACTAGTATACAGTCAGCACATCTTATTATCATATTCATATGATCTCGGAAACATGCGAATAACAGACTTGTGTCGTGTAAAGACACAGAATAAAACAAGTAAATGTCAGTTTTAAAGTTTCCACCTTGCCATTTCTATAATTATATGCTCTGTGGGACAGATTTTCAACAGTGCTCAGCAACCAGTGCCCATAGTGAACGGTGGGAACTACTTGCAGCTCTTCTGGCCACTTCAGTTAGGCCTTTAAATAGGAACTGAGTTCCATTGAAAATTTGGCTCTTGAACTCACCTTGTAGTGACCTTTTTTTTGAACCTCACAGTATGTGGAGCCTTTAATGCTGTTTGACTAAGGCCTGGTCTACACTGGGGGGGGGATCGATTTAAGTTACGCAACTTCAGCTACGTGAATAATGTAGCTGAAGTCGACATACTTAGACCTACTCACCGCGGTGTCTTCACTGTGGTGAGTCGACTGCTGACGCTCCCCTGTCGACTGTGCCTGCGCCTCTTGTGGCGGTGGCGTACAGGAGTCGACGGAAGAGCGCTCAGGGTCGATTTATCGCATCTACACTAGAAGCGATAAATCGACCCCCGCTGGATTGATCACTGCTCACCGATCTGGCGGGTAGTGTAGACATACCCTAACTTGTTTGTTTGGGAAGACAGAAGGAGCAGGAAAGGGTATGGAAGTGTCTGCTTCTCCCAGGACCATGCATGCCTCCATAACTGTGCCTTGTCTCCATGACTCAGACTTTGTTTTCGCTGCCAGAAGAGGTGTGTTTTTACTGTGGGATAACTTAACACGCATTAGCTGTCCCACTGTAAATACATAGTGGTGACAAGGAACTATAGTTTTACTGCAGGTTAAACTAGGCAAGGTCATTCATGGATGGGGATATAGTGTTGACCTTGCCTAGCTAACTCTCAGTAAAAATTACAGATGCATTGTGTCCACTAGGATTTTATAGCTGGATAGCGAACATGTTAATTATCCCACTGTAAACTCCCACCACCATTTTTGTAGTGAAAATGTAGTAGCTTCAGTTAAACAGCAGTCCTGAAGTGATCCCTCAAGGCAGTATAAGTAACGCACTTCTGATGTTAAGACCAGTTTATAATTTTAAAAGTGTCATTGTGTAAAATAAATAAATTGACCTGATGCAATATGTATTCCGGAACTAAAATATGTAAATGTAATATGAGAAAGGAAGGTTTTAATTAGAACAATATACAGTATTCAATGACTTCGGGAATGCTGTAAGTAAAGAAATGGTATTGTTTGTTCGACATTGGGATAGAAATGTGAATTTTCTTTTGATAGCTAGTCATGCTCGTTGGGGGAGAGAAGTTTTTCACAATCTAGTTACTTTTAATAAGGATGCTACAAATTGTAAATATAATACATGTCTTGATTTAAAGAAGACATAATGTAATATTCTCATTTTATTAAGATATGAATAATCCTACTTCCTGTTTGACTAAATCTGTACTAAGTTAAAAGTAGTTATGTCATTTCTAAAACCCCGATACTGCATTGTGATCTGTGTTGGGTGGATTGCTGTGCATGCGAAGGCCCGTTGGCTTCAATGGGGCAGTGCGCCAATGCATAATCAAGTTCAGGATGATGGACAGTAGTTGTAATTTAAGGCCTAATCCCACAAACAGCACCAGGCAGAGAAAGCAGAGGGGAGACAGGACTTGCTTCTCCCAAAGGCCTCCACACGGTGGAGGAGGTACGCAGGGTTATGTGCCTCTCACCCCCGATTTCTGCCAGGGTTTGCTGGCCCCGCTCGGTCATGTGGTGCATCTGGGCCCTCTCCCTGCACAGCAGCTGCCAGAGCCGGCAAACTGCGCCCCGCGGGGAGAGGCAGGCAGGAGCAACTGCTGGGAGCTGCAGGGAGGGGCCACTGCTTTCCTGGAGAGACAGAACAAGAAGCAATGGTCTCAAGTTCCAGTGGGGGAGGTTTAGGTTGGATATTAAGAAACACTGTTTCACTAGGGGGGTGGTGAAGCACTGGAATGGGTTACCTAGGGAGGTGGTGGAAGCTCCATCTTTAGAGGTTTTTAAGGCCTGGCTTGACAAAGCCTTGGCTGGGATGATTTAGTTGGTGTTGGTCCTGCTTTGAGTAGGGGATTGGACTAAATGACCTTCTGAGGTGAAGGGGGCAGGCTTACCTGGTATGGGACCTGACTTGAGCTGTTCCGGGGGCGACCAAACCTTTAAATTGTGTCCCCCTACTATCAGGAGGTAAGGGTCGTCTCTCACTAGTTAATTTAAAGTTAAGAAACCAGTTGGAAGTTAAAAAAGAAGGAAAGCTTGTTTTCCTCTTCTAGCGGATGAATGAAAATTAGGTGTGGGAGGATGAGATCTACTAGTATTAAAATCTTGAAGGGCATGGTGACCAGAAACAAGTCAGTTCAATTCACTAACTACAGATAATACTTCCTTTGTTTAATAAATCAATTTTGAATGCAAAACATGTATTGCTGAGAAAAAATAAGCTTATGTTTAAGGTAATTTATTTAATAAACATTATTAAAATGCTGTTTGTGCATTTTAATTGAATTCCAATTTCCATCTAAATAGAGTTTTACACAAATTGCAAGTAAAAAATTAATCTAGTAATTAAGAAATGCATCATTCACCACTTTCTAACCTAAAAATGTAAACAATTAAAAATCTGAATAAATGTAAATTAAGATGTATAATTGCCTAAATAAATATGTATGGGTACACTATATCTTCTGGGTTAGAAAAATGAAGCACCAAGTTTAGTGTAAATATTACTCTTAAGGAAATTCTACGCCACTGCACAGGCACAGAATTCATGTTCCCCGCATATTTCTTTGCTTTCTCTCAGAAAAATGGCTTTTGATAGGGAAGCAAAGGGAAGCTGCAAGAGTGGTCACACCCCCATCCCCAGGTGGGCAGGCATGTCATTTTGGGCTCCTGGAGCAGCCAGCAGAGAGAGAACTCACTTGGGAGGGGAGGAGCATGAGGCTGGGGACTCCCCCATACCCAGACTCCCCTGCCGAGCCTCACCGCCCCCTGCATTCACAACTCCACCCCAAGCCCTCTGCATCCCCACCCCACCGAACCTTATCCCCTGCATCTGGAGCCCTCTTGCACCTGCCCCGCCAAGGCCCCCCACCCGCACCCGGCCCTCCATAGCCCCACCCAGGGCTGGAGACGTCCCGACCTGTGGCTCGTACCCTGTGCCAGACTCAGCTGCTAGTCCCAGATGGGCTGGGTGTGGGGGAGGAGCGCACTCCCCCTGCACAGAGTGGCTGGGGCTGGGTCAGACCCCTCACCCTGAAACCTCACCCAGCTCTGCATTCCCTTCCCCCGCTTCCTGCTCCCATTACTCCTCAGCCACAGGGCAGTGGGTCACTGTACGGGGAGCTGCTCCCCCATCCACCCAGCCCCTGTGCATCTGGATCCCCCATATACCCAGACCCTGCCACCAAGCCTCATCCCCCACATCCAGAGCTCCCTCACTGAGCTCCCCGCACCTGACCCCACATCCCTGGCATCCAGAACCCCCCCCTATATACAGACCCCCACCCCTGCACCCAGACCACCCCCGCTGTGCCCCCACACTTGAACCCTCATCCCGACAAGCCCCACTCCCTATGCACTTGGACCACCCTGACGAGCCCCCCACGCCTGGACCCCAACCCTATTGAGCCCTAACCAGCTGCACCAGGACCACTTCCCCAGCACCTAGACCCCCCTGCCGAGCCCCATTCTCTCATACTCACCCCCCCTGCGCTGAGCCCCATCACCCCTCACCCAGACCCCCCTTGCTGAGCCCTAACCACCTTCACCTGGACCCCCCCCCCCGCAGAGTCCATTGTCCCTGCACTTGGACACACCCCCAATGAGCCTCTGTGCATCCAGATCCCTCCCCACACCCAGACTCCCCACTGAGCCACCCGCACCCAGATTGTCCCACACAAAACCCTTTCACCCCACACCTGGACCCCACCACACTAAGCCCCTCCACACTTGGATCTTGCTCGGCTGAGCCTGCCTGCACACACTGGGTACATCTGGAGTGGAGGGGAAGGGCCCTGAGGTGTTTCTAGGGTGGGGAAGGCCTGGCCTTTGCACTGAATCAGGGTTGGGTGCAGCCTCGCCACCAAGTCCGTGTCCTGGAGGGCAGGGGAAGGGAGCTGCAGGGTGATCTCCCACCTCCATGCAGCCAGTGGCCTGTGCTTCCCACTGCCATGCTGGAGCCTCTACATTTATTTATTGACAAATAGAAGTTGCAGAATTTTTCAGAATTTTAAAATATTGTGTGCCGAATTTTTGGTGCAGAATTCCCTCAAGTGTAAAATATTATGTTTAGTTGCAAATCAACTTGTAATGGTTACCAACCAATGAGAATGAGCCTTTCTTTTAGAAAATACTTAAAAAGTACAAATTAAAAGCATAATTAAAATCAATTATTTAAATCAAGTAGTTCTGCTTGCTGATTTAAAATCATTGCTTTGATTTAAATCAATCCATCCTCTGTCTCCTTCTCCCTTTTCTTCTCCTTTTCCCCTCCAAAACTGGTAAGTTAGGGAAGTAATTCATGTGCTTCAGTGTATCCCCATTTTATACTTGGGAAACTGAGACATAGAAGTGACTTGTCCAAGCGCACACAGGAACACTTTGAAAGAGCCAAAAGTAAAACCAAAATCTCCTGACCCAAGACTCATTGTCCTCTAAACATTTTATAGCTAAATTTTCTGCTAAAGGAAAAAAATTGTTAAATAAACTGATATTTTCCACATTTTATTAGCTACTTCATAGTAAACTTGCTTTAATTCAAACCATTTTCTTTTCTGTTTTATTTAATCCTGTTCCAAAATTGCTAAATTGATGTGAGAATGTCACAATTTTATAAATAAGAATCTGAATAAATGGCAGCTGTTCTCAATCTGATTTTTCTGTGACTAACTTTCACCTTTTTGCTTGTGCACATTTTAATTTTGTACTCGCACATTCATATGCCTCCTGCTTATTATTCATAATTTTAAGCCTTTGCTATTTCTTTTTAATATAATTTGTTCAGAAAGGGTGGGTCCATGATTCTAAGGAAAGCTTTAGATTCTAAATCTAAACAGATCTGATGGACATGATTGTCAAATTTGTTTTCTTCTTCCATTCATTGGTATTACTGCTTTTGGTGCTTAAGGACTATGTAGATAGATCACTTGATCTTCCATTAGGCCTATGATGAAGATGGCACCGCCTTATCCTCTGGCTCTTCATTTCCATTGGAGAATCAGCCTGAAGGTGAAGATGAAAAAGATGAGAGACTTGCTACTATGGCTACTTTTTTACCTTGCTTGTTTGTCTCCTATAGTTTCCCCTTGCTGTACTGTCTCTATCTCTTATTACTGGTGCTAAAACACATTTTTAGGCCAAGATGGTAGTGCTGTGAAAAAAATCCATTAGACAGACAGTGGGCTATATCCCATCTTAAGTAAGATATTGCAAATTAAACAACACTTTAGATTAGTTGTTGTACTAACGTGGCTTGTGTGGTCGCGGCAGAGTGCTGGGAGAGAGCTCTCCCAGCGCTGTTAAAAAACCCCACCTCCACGAGGGGCGTAGCTACCAGCGCTGTCTGCACTGGTGCTTTGCAGCGCTGAAACTTGTGCTCGGGGGGGTGTTTTTTTTCACAGCCCTGAGTGAGAAAGTTGCAGCGCTGTAAAGTGCCAGTGTAGACAAGCCCTAGGTTTCCTCGTGGTGGTGGGAGGGGAGCCCCCAGGGAGCCAGTTACCAGATTCTCAGCATGGATTTGCTCCCCAGCAAAGGATAAATCTGTTTTGGGGCTAGAATGCAAAAAAAGAATCTGGCCCAGTAATACATTTTACTTGTTTGACTCTTCATTTGTACAGTGTTTTACCTAGAGGATAATGATTGAAAAATATACTGAAATTTTAATTTAGAGCGTATACTGAATGTATGTCCTGTGATGGGAAATGTGTAGATTTCTGTATATAACAAAATATCCCTTCATTTTGAAGAAGGCTTTTAAATGAATGTTTTTTCCTCAACAGATGCCTGTTATAGAATGACAATTATAGCTGTATAAAGGTGTTAGTTAGAAATTAGAGAGAAACATAGGAATTTGAAACAAAAACATGTAAAACCATGCTCTTATTAAAGTTAAATAATAATTTTAATTAATTTCAAATACAGTAAATGTATAGTAGTTAGTAGACATAGATATTTATAAAAAGCAACAGAGGGTCCTGTGGTACCTTTAAGACTAACCGAAGTATTGGGAGCATAAGCTTTCGTGGGTAAGAACCTCACTTCTTGCATCTGAAGAAGTGAGGTTCTTACCCACGAAAGCTTATGCTCCCAATACTTCGGTTAGTCTTAAAGGTGCCACAGGACCCTCTGTTGCTTTTTACAGATTCAGACTAACACGGCTGCCCCTCTGATACATAAATATTTATAGTTCATTTTTAAAAGTCCATGTTCAGAAGTCCTAAAACAATAAAATCTTTTCCATCTGTTTGCTCCTGATGTACTTTAAGAGTGTAGATTCCACATAAAAATGTACATACTCTTCATCCACAAAATAGTGTTATCATGCTAATATGACAGAAAATTTGTCTGAATTACATTTTTATAGAGTTGATAAACTCTGGAGTATTTCATTAAACATCAGAAATATTCATCCCTCTCAAAATTTTAAAGGAATACTTCTGGAGTAATGAAAACACCTACGTCAAACAAAATGCTTTTTAAAGAAGTAGACTTAAGGGTTATCTTAGTGCTGCTTGTTTAACCTTCTTCCTAACCTTTGTGGTTTGTCCTTCGTTTTTCTGTTGGTTTTTTTAATCTAATCTATGTGGATAGTGAGGGGAAAATTTGGCTTTTATACCTCATGTTGACAGTTGCATAGGGCTATATACTACAAGTTAATCATTTGGTGTTTACTATTTGTATAGTACTTGCTTACTTGTAGGCTTGCTGTATGTATATGGCAGGTAGCTATCTTATCAGAGCTGTTGATCAGTCACATGGCCTTGTACCTTCAATAAGTAAAACCTGATCCAAGTTAAATAACCAGATGATCTTATAACCCAAAGAATACAAGTTTTCAGTATTTTCTTTTTTTATTTCTTTAGTGTATATTACCTCCCTCAAATTTTAAGAAAAAAAAGTTTATTAAAAGCTATGGTTTCAGGAATTTCTAAAAATATTTGATTTTTTTATTTTCAAAAATAAATGCACAAATAAAATGCAGTAATAAATACAAATTCTCTCTCTTTAGGTTCAAATAATCCTTTGCTTGTATTATTTTTAATAAATATATTTAATGGAAGATTAACGTGTAATAGAATCTATGCTAGGTAATACAGACTGCTCAGAAAAAGGTTACTGGAATTACCTGCAGTTAGCTGGAAGGACAGATGTATTGCTTGTCAAGATAAATATGTTCTGACACAGTTGTGTGAAGAAGCCTTTACAGTACCTAGTGTGCATTAACAATGCCTAGCTCTAGACTGATCTATTTGTGTTTCACTTTTAAAATGAGCAAAGTTCACCAGATGTATCACACATTCTGAAAGTCCTTATTCCTACAAAACTATGGTTAGTTTAGAAAAAAATTCTGTTGGGGAAAACTTATTTTGTTGGGATTGGCTTCGGAATCAGGTCCTAAACCTGAGAGGGGCTGAGCATTCCCAGCTGCCTTTGAGTTTATTGGGAGTCATGGCTGCACAGTGCCTCTGAAGATGAAGACCTTTAAGTTGAATTATTTTTTGGTGTAAGGTACACAGGTTTCTGGCTGCTTTACAATGTTGAAAGCATATTGAGGGCAAGGCATCACTACATGTTGATGCTGCAGTTTCTGAAACACTATGAGCCTCTCAGGGGGGAGGGATAGCTCAGTGGTAGGGGGGAGGGATAGCTCAGTGGTTTGAGCATTGGCCTGCTAAACCCAGGGTTGTGAGTTCAATCCTTGAGGGGGCCACTTAGGAATCTGGGGCAAAATCAGTACTTGGTCCTGCTAGTGAAGGCAGGGGGCTGGACTCGATGACCTATCAAGGTCCCTTCCAGTTCTAGGAGATAGGATATCTCCATTAATTTATTTATTTATTTGTTTTTTTCTTTTCACTATTCACTTGAATGGTAATTTTCTTTTTAGAGTAAACTACCTCCTCCCCCATTCCCCCCCAAAAGTGTTAGTTCACATTGATCAATAGTATATGATACACTTTAATCATTCCCTTTTAAAGACCTTGGTGGGATTTTCCAAAGTGCCTAGGTGATAAAGGAACACAGGTTCCATTGACTTTCACTGGGATGTGTGCACTTCTGTTGCTTAGACGCTTTTTGAAAATCCTCTGCCCTCTTCATATTATGGCATATATGTGTTGCTGTTTGACAGTAGAATAACTCATGACTCAGATTTATAGTAGTTTATCCTGTTGTTATATTCATAAATTACATGTTAAATTGTATTTTTTTTATTTTAGCATAGAGAATGTCACAAGTTGGCCTACTCCCCCTCTCTGGACAGATAACAATTTATTGTGAATGGACCCAACCCTGAATCCTCTAAGCCCCTCTGTGCCTGGGTGCTGATTGGTCACTGTTCCTAGCTTTGGGTTTCCCTGTGTCTGATACCTTTCTTGGGCAGTGGGACCCTGCAGTCCAGCTGCCTTAGACCCCAAAATAAGTGTCCCAGGCCTCCTGTGCCCGTGCTCCCTTGCAGTTCCATCATGCTGAGGTGCTCTGAGTTTTTATTTTATAACCCCTTCAGGGACAATGTAGCAAGCAAGCAAGGAAGACAAGCTTAGCAAAATAATTTCTTAACCACAGACACTTTATTCTTAAAAGCAGTACAAAGTTACAGAAACAACCAAATCCTGACTGCAAACCTCCCGCGCGCCCTCCCCATCCCCTGCCGCAATTAAGGACTCTCAGAAGGGGTGACATCAGTGTTGAGTAATCATCCTTCCACTAGGGAGCCCTTCCTGCTTTCTTAGGCTGGTGGTCTTGCATGTGGTGGTGGTCAGCTGCTTGTTCAGAAAAGCGCACCTATTTGAAAATAGCCTGTCTCCCCCTTTGGCCATATTCTTCAGCTTGGGAGTTCCGGGCTCCAGACTCTTCTGCTCAGTGGCTTCTGTGTAGACAGTCATTCAAAGTCAATAGCCCTTTGACTTGATGACTCTGTCATAGCTTTTCAGACATAATCTTTCCACTGGGTGTCAAGTCCTTGCTACAAAATGGATGCTCTAATCCACAAAGGAGCTGGTAATACTAGGGTTACCATTCGTCCGGATTTACCCGGACATGTCCTCCTTTTTGTGTTAAAAATAGCGTCCGGGGGGGAATTTGTAAATCACTAAAAATGTCCGGGATTTCCCCCCCAGGCAGAGCGAGGCGCGGCTGGGAGGGCTGCAGGAAAGTCAGCCGCACGCATGGGGCTCTGGCAGCCAGAGCCCTTCCCCCGCAGCTTGCCGGGCTGGACTCCGGAGCAGCTGTAGAGCTCCTCCTTCCCGCCCCCCCCCCCCCCCCCGCATTCTGAGCCGGCCGGCCTGCCGGGCCGTTTGCATCGGGCCTCGGCAGCTCCTCCTCCCCCCACTTCTCCTTCTCCCCTGCTCCCTCGCTCCGGCAGCACTGTGCGGGGGCAGGGACCGGGTTGTGTGTTGCGCTGGGGAGCGCAGCCACGTGTCCGGCTCCGCACAAGCCCAACACCATGTTCTGAGCGGCAGGGTAAGGGGGCCAGGGGGCAGGAGAAGGGGCAGGGAGATTTTGGAGGAGGCAGTCAAGAGACGGGGGGGTCGGGAGTTCGGGGGGGGGCTTTTTGGGGGGGGTGGAGAAGGTTTTGGGCAGTCAGGGGACAGGTAGGGGGTAGGGTCCTAGGGGGCCAGTTAGGATGGGGGGAGGGTCTCAGGAGGGGGCAGTCAGGGGACAAGAGGCAGGGAGGCTTAGGTAGGGGGTGGAGTCCTGGGGGGCAGTTAGGGGCAGGGGTCCCAGGAGGGGGCAGTCAGGGGACAAGGGGGAGGGTTGGGGGTTCTGAGGGGGGCGGGAAGTGGGAGGGGCAGGGGCGGGGCTAGGGCAGGGCTCCTCCCGTCCTCTTTTTTTGCTTGCTGAAATATGGTAACCCTAGGTAATACAACATAAAACTCCCACTCCAAAATGAAGATTGCAATATGAAGGAGAACTCCTGACACAAAATGGAGTTCACCACACAATATGGAGTTCACAATTTGACACATGTATATCCCCAATCTGTTTCACTGAAAATAATGTAAAAAAGAATTTATGTGAAAAATGTGTTTGTGTGTCCTCTTCTAAATTAATTCCATTGTCAGGAGATCTGAGTTTCTCTTACAAATGCCAGTAATTATTTAGTTTAATTTATATCATTCTTCATCTTGTATCTTTAAAGACGGGAGTAGAATAATATTAAAGTTTGCCTTTACAAACCTGCTTTCAGAGGTGCCAAAGACAATGTAAGAATATTGTATTCTTTAAACTTATCCCCTTGCTAAAATCTCACTTCATGAACTAAAAGCATTTGGATAATATCAGTTATTTTAAAAAAATTAACCTGAATATATGTTGAGCACAATCCTGAAAGAAATATCAATGGCTGCCTAGCCCAGTCCCAGAAAATCTCATGTACTGTGTGCTAGTGGGGTAAAAAAGCTGTGCAGAAAGTAGTTGCAGAGCAGCTAGGCATATACATGAGTTTTCAGTTTCTGCACACTTGGACTCCTGTGCTGGTCCCATCTCCCAAAGTTGGGCTGGCCGCCGCAGCCCTGCACATCCCAAATTCCCCGCTCCCACCTACCCCTTATTCCCCCCAAGGCCACCACCTCACCTTATATGTGCATCCTCTCCAGGGTCCAGGCACCTAATTAGTGGAGCCATACCTGCGCGGCTCCACTAATTAGGTGGGTGGCCCTTCATTCTCTCAAGTGCGGTCGCCCAGGCGCGCACCTTAGAGGGAACTATCCGCGCACCACTTGAATGGAGCTCGCGGACTACTGGTGGTCCATGGACTACAGTTTGAGAACCGTACAGTAAGTGTATGCAAGTCCTGGGTTGAGTATGCATGGATACCATGTGCATAATGCAAGGATGGATAATATTAGAATAGCTGCTAGATAGCAGCCATAGTCACTCATAAATTTTAATATTTTAGAATTAGCACTTTGGGCTAACTAAAAATAGGATATATAGTAGTATTCTGGTATGGCGCTGAGCTAGCAGAGTAGCTTCTAGTGCAACTTCCTCCAGCAGAGATAGTGAAGAAATGGTATTATCTTCATTGATACTGTTTTCCCTTTTGTTCACTTTTTAAAGCAATTCTGGCCCATGGGAGATGTTCTCCATTTAATAATTATGAAAAATCACTGTAATTTGGATTTGCATTGTTATTTTATGGTTTGTTCATATTTATAAGTCCCTACTGTGATAATGATATCTTCTAGTTTTCAGGAGACTATTCAGAGTCTGCTGCCTAGGATGACCTTCTGAAATGTTTTTTTTTTTTTTGGAAACTTTTTGTAAAGAGACAAAAACACATTTCAGATTTTTTAGATAATCATGATATATAAGAGTTATTGTGAACTGGAAAAAATGATTTAAGATATTGAGAAGGGATATGTATATACATACTGTGAACACTGATGTTTATGATGTTTGCTTAAACTACTTGTTATTTATTACTATTATTATTAAGATTAACCGTTCAATGTTATTTATACACACTTCCTTTCCCTCAGTACAGATGCCAGATACTGGAAGGATAGGATGTATTCAGTTTATTTAATATATTATAAATGTATTTCATTATGAAGAGCACTTTCCCGATTGTGTTTTCAAAAGTGTTAAGTATTCAGTGTTAGTTTTAAGCTGGATCTGGCATGATGAGGCCACTGCTTGGAGTTCCCTTTCTGTAGCTCTAGGGAAATAATTTAGAAATAGAAAAATTATATATAATGTTAAGTTTAAGTTGAAACATTTGTGGTATTCATAATACATGATTTTGTATCTTTGAGGTTGCCATATGTAACAAATACAGGGGAAAATACACTCCCGAGGCACAAAAGTGCAAATTACCCACCAAGTGCCCATGGAGCATCTACACTGAAGAAATGCTGAATCAGTAGTAGGGTTACCATATTTGAATATTGAGAAAAGAGGACACTCCACGGGGCCCCGGCCCCGCCCCAACTCCGCCCCTTCCCTGCCCCCGGTCCTGCCCCAACTCCGCCTCTTCCCCGCCCCCATTCCAACCCCTTCCCCAAAGTCCCCGCCCCACCTCCGCCCCCTCCCCTGAGCGCCCGCATTCCCCCTCCTCCCTCCCAGCCACGCGAAACAGCTGCCGGAGCACTACCGGCTTCACGGTTTGCTGGGCAGCCCCCATACCTCCAGACCCTGCGCCCCCGGCCGGGTGCTTCCCCAGCGCAGCAGCAGCCGGAGCCCGGGAGGGGAAGCGCCTGGCCGGGGGCGCAGGGTCTGGAGGTATGGGGGCTGCATGGCAAACCGTGAAGCCGGTAGCGCTCGGGCAGCTCGGCTCTTCAGCAGCCGCTGCCACTGGGGGGAATCCGCCTGCAGCTCGCAGCCTGCCGGAGCCCGCTCTAAGGTAAGCCCGGGACTGGGGCAGGGATGCCGGCAAAGCTGGGAGTATTTTCCCGGACATATTCGGCTTTTTGGAAATTCCCCCGGACGGGGATTTGAGGACCAAAAAGCCGGACATGTCCGGGAAAATCCGGACATATGGTAACCCTAATCAGTAGATCTCTTAGTTAGGGTGACCCCATCTTTTCTGAGGCTAGTCCTGCTCTTCTCTAGACACCACTGGCTGATTCCTGCCCCCTGCACAGCGGGTTTGTGCATAGCAGACTTTCTGCCAGTAGGCCCCAAAGCCTGGATGCTGGCAGTTTAACCCTGGCAGAACCAAAGGGGTGAATTGGGTTGATTGTATTTAAGATTCCTAATATAATTTCTCATCTATAGATCTGTTAAAGATTTTATGTTGAAAGGTCAAAATTTGGGCCTAAACCAACTTTAAAATTATTGTAATACAATGAAGATCCTTCGATCTTAAATGTACCATTCAGTTGCTGAATTTCTAAATAGTTATTTTAGTGAAATCCAAAAATACAAACGAACAGAGCTCTTTCTCCAGCAACTGCTTATTAATATCATTATTTTACTATATAGACAGATGGGTACATTAGCATAAATGTTTTAATATAATTGTATAGAAAATTATTAATGATGCCAATAGAGGTGGTTAAATCAGTGGTTCTCAAACTTTTGTACTGGTGACCCCTTTCACATAGCAAACCTCTGAGTGAGACCCCCCCTAATAAATTAAAAACACGTTTTTATATATTTAACACCATTATAAATGCTGGAGGGCAAAGCAGGGTTTGGGGTGGAGGCTGACAACTCGCGACCCCCCATGTAATAACCTCGCAACCCCCAGAGGGGTCCCGACCCCCAGTTTGAGAACCCCTGATTTAAATGATTAATCTACTACAATCTATGCAACTGTGTACATCTAGGATGTTCAGTACATGTCCTGGAAACTGGGTCTGGTACCTTGAATACTTTGATGTGTTTTACCAATTTCCAAAACATCTTAATCTGGATCCAGACTGGCAGTTAGTACCTGAGAGCCATCAAAAGGCCTTTACTGTGTTGCCTGGTTGCATTGAATTGCTCCAGCTCAACTGCAAGTTATAGGCTCAATGGAGGAATTAAAGGATGAAATTCTATGGCCTGCATTATGATGCAGGAGGTCAGACTAGATGAATCATAATGGTCCCTTCTGGATTTAATCCTATGAATCTGTGAATTGACATCACAGGAAGCAGTGCCTCTCACAATTAGTAACTAGAGTGCTTAATAGTGTTGCTTCTGGAAATAACAAATAGCTCAGCACTAAAAAGTGCCTTAAAAGAATGTTCCTCATGCATGCGGATTAGAGTTGTTGGGAAATTTTGTTAAAAATGCAATTTCTCTGAAAAGTATATCTTTTAAATTATCATAAACGTTTTTTCTCTATTTTCCGACCATCTCTGGGGTGACTGCATGAGCATGCACACTTTTGGCGTTACCATTTGTGATTAATGCACTAACGCCAAACTCATGTCAATAAAATTTTATACCACACTGTACTGTCATGTGTTCCTATGTATAAAATGCAGTTGGAATCACACTCTATTAGTCTGACATGGTTCCTAATATGTGCATACCCCAGTCCCAATAGTTCCGGGTTTTGTGGGATTGTCCCGCTTTGACCCCCAAAGCCTTCTGTCCTGGTTGAAGCAGTTCCTGACCCACAGGGCTGTCTGGGCTCAGCTCCCCGATCCAGGTGTTGCAACCTGGCCCTGCTCACATAGGTCACAGCACCGCTCAGATTTGGGCCCAGCCTGAGTGGTGCTGCGACTTCAAGTGCCAGGGGCCAGGTCGCAGCGCACAGAGTGGAGAACTGAACCCTGCTACCCCCATGGGGCAGGAGGCACAGCAGCCACTGCTGCGGGATGAGCGGGAGAGGGCTCGCTCTGCAACTGCCCTCCCCCAGCCTGCCATCACCTGATCCTCCCCCCGACCCACTCCCTTGGAGCAGGACTTGTCCTGCTTTAGCCCCTCGGAATGTTTGGAGGTATGTATGTGCAGAGTTCCAGGGTGTCAAAATGATATTTTACTCCTAAAACTAAAATGCTGAATCAAAATAACATATATTTCCGTAAAAAGAAAAAACCCCACAGTTTTTTCTCCCAAGCAAAAAGCTGTAGTGTGATTTAGTGCTGGAACTGTAATCTTATTGTAACAGGAAAATAGTCTTGCACTGTTGGAGCAGTTTTAACTTCATAAAGATTTCATTCTATACTGATGATGCATTTTCAGTTTATCAAATTAGTTGGTGTCTAGTGATGACTCTCCTGACCTGTGTAGAAGAGAGGTTCAGGCAAAAGTCATACATTAGTGACCTGTTGGGAGTCCAAAGGATACGGTGTCACTGAGCACTACTGCAATTGATACAGCTCAAATTCCATGTCCAGAAACTGAATTCTGTTCCAACACTGGCTCTGATGGCAGTATGGCTCCTAGTGAGCCTTTACATCCACAAAGCATTAAAGAATTGTTGATTTAAAAAAAAATAGATTTTTTAAAATTTAAATTAAATACATTTTTCTTCTTAAAAATAAACCTTACTTAAATTTATATTTGAAATTGACATCCTATGTTAAGGTCTAAGCTTACAAAAATCTGTTGAAATTATTTAAATCGGCGGTCCCCAAACTTTTGATGGTCGTGCCCCCCCTTACTCCTGTCCATGACTTCCCCACCCCCCTTCCTCCCCCACCCCCCCGGGCCAGGAGCAGGGCAGTGGCTGCAGGGGGGGACACAGAGGTAAGTGGGCTGAGGCCGGGACCACAGCTGGGGGTGGGTCTGGGGTCGGGAGCGGTGCCACCAACAGGGACCGAGGCCGGGGGCAGGACCGGAGCTGTAGCCAGGCTGTGGTGGGGGCCGGCAGCCAGTCCCACGGCCAGCTGTGGCTCCGCTCCCGGCCTTGCTCCCAGCCTTGGTCCCAGGCTGGGAACGGAACCATGGCCAGCGGCTGAGACTGGGAGCTGGCTCGGGACCAGGAGCAGAGCTGCAGCTGGGCCCTGGTGGGGGCCGGCAGCTGGGCCCGTGGCCAGGTGCGGAGCCGAGGCTGGGTACAGGGCCAAGGTCAGGGCTGGGAGCTGGGGATGCTGCTGGGGGTGGGGTCAGAGCAGAGCTGGGGGCGGGGAGGGTCTGGGTAGTGCTCCCTCCTCGCCCCCTTGGGGCTGGTCTGGGATCCACTGAGCCCTCCCAGACGGTTCTCCATGCCCCCTGGGGGGGCCTGCCCCACACTTTGGGGACCTCTGATTTAAATAAATATAATATACTTTAATATGCTGCATCAATGAGCCCTCCTCAAATTTTAATGAGATAAAGGGTGCTGCTTTTTAAAATACATAAAAAATCAAGGGGAAAATATATAACTTGTGAGGTCGACTCAAGCTTTCTAAGTATGTCATAATGTCATTTACTGTATTAAATACTTAACTATATTACATAAGAACATAAGAATGGCCATACTGGGTCAGACCAAAGGTCCATCTAGCCCAGTATCCTGTCTTCCGACAGTTGCCAGTGCCAGGTGCCCCAGAGGGAATGAACAGAACAGGTAATAATCAAGTGATCCATCCCCTGTGGCTCATTCGCAGCTTCTGGCAAACGGAGGCTAGGGACACCATCCCTGCCCATCCTGGCTAATAGCCATTGATGGACCAATCCTCCATGAATTTATCTAGTTCTTTTTTGAACCCTGTTATGGTCTTGGCCTTCACAACATCCCCTGCAAGGAGTTCCACAGGTTGACTGTGCATTGTGTGAAGAAATGCTTCCTTTTATTTGTTTTAAACCTGCTGCATATTAATTTCATTTGGTGACCCCTAGTTCTTGTGTTATGTGAAGTAGTAAACAACACTTCCTTATCTAGTTTCAATACACCAGTCATGATTTTATAGACCTCTTATCATATCTCCCCTTAGCCGTCTCTTTTCCAAGCTGAAAAGTCCCAGTTTTATTAATCTCTCCTCATACAGAAGCCGTTCCATACCTAATCATTTTTGTTGCCCTTTTCTGAACCTTTTCCAAGTCCAATATATCTTTTTTGAGATGGGGCGACCACATCTGCACACAGTATTCAAGATGTGGGAGTACCATGGATTTATATAGAGGGAACATGATATTTTCTGTCCTATTATCTATCCCTTTCTTAATTATTCCCAGCATTCTGTTCGCTTTTTTGACTGCCGTTGCACATTGAGTGGATGTTTTCAGAGAACTATCCACAATGACTCCAAGATCTCTTTCTTGACAGCTAATTTAGACCCCATCATTTTATATATATAGTTGGGATTATGCTTTCCAATGTGCATTACTTTGCATTTATCAACATTAAATTTCATCTGCCATTTTGTTGCCCAGTCACCCAGTTTTGAGAGATCCTTTTGTAGCTCTTCACAGTCTGCTTGGGTCTTAACTATCTTTAGTAATTTTGTATCATCTGCAAATTTTGTCACCTCACTGTTTACCCCTTTTTCCAGATCATTTATGAATATGTTGAATAGGATCGATCCCAGAACAGACCCCTGGGGGACACCACTATTTGCCTCTCTCCATTCTGAAAATTGACCATTTATACCTATCCTTTGTTTCCTATCTTTTAACCAGTTACCAATCCATGAGAGCACCTTCCCTCTTATCTTATTTTCAGTCTTTGCAAATGCGGGTATTTGCATCTTTCCAAATGTAAGTACTTTCCATTTCGGTTATGCATCAAGGCTTTTCCCTTAATTACTTCTGTTTTCAGTTTAGCTAATAGGGACAGAGAGCATATATTTTTCATTTGGACTAATTCATTCAAAGTTGAGAAACCGATTGGGAGTTGAAAATGCAGGAAAGCTTTTCTACTTCCAATTTTTGGATAAAAAGCAGATGAGAGAGGATGAGATCTACTACTTCTAAAAACTTGACAAACATGGGACCAGATTTTCAAAGGTATTTGGGCACCCCGAAGATGCAGATAGGTGCCTAGTAAGATATTCAAAAAGTGCCTAAGCTGGTTAGGCACCTAACCTGCTTAGGAACTTTTGGAAATCCCAGGAGACACCTGTCTGCTGCTTTAGGCACCAAATGACTTTTGAAAATCTGGCTCATGATGATCAGAAACAATCCATCAGTTCACGAACTATGGTTAATACTTCCTTTGCATTTAAAACTGATTGATTTATAAAACAAAAACTGACATTGCAGTTGCCTCGAGCATTGGTGCACCTTGGTTCCTCCTAGTCTCTGCCTGTGGCATATAATATTTGTCTCCTGAGGACTGTAATACTTGGCTCTAACTTTGGCTGTTGGAGTTAGTGAGCGTGGTGGTGGCCTGTGATATGCAGGAGGTCAGATTAGATGATCTGGTGGTCCCTTCTGACCTTAAACTCTGTGAAAACATGTTTTTGATAAGCTTACTTTTTTATTTAACTAATAAAAACAATATTAAAGTGCTGGTTTTGTCATTTAAATAACTTTGATTTAAATCAATCCATCCTGCTAGGTTGTGAATGATTGTGGGAACTGTACAGTCCCTCAAACCTTTCCCTGTTCTGCAACAGGGCCTGTTGAGCACAAATCGTTGTCTTTGCTTCCACTCAGGATTCAACAGTTAGTTACCAGCCTGATGGAGCAGCCCTTTGATCATCTAGTTGTTGGCCTTATTGATTAAAAGGCTGAGTAAGGGGTGGAAGTGTGGTTTCTTCTCTTTTCATTAAGCTTTTGCCCTTTCAGTGGATCTGCTCTGAACACTGGCTTCAAGTGGAGGCAGGAATGAAAGTTCTGCTCCCTGTCCCAGTTGTCTGAAAGAAAGCTTGCTCAAGCAACTCAAGGTGAGGCTGGAAGGGGGGGCCAAACTGGACACTTAGGAATGGATCCACTCAGAAGAGCAGCCCAGCAGGGGACGATGGCCAATTGGAGGATGGAGCAATGTAGGAAACTGGAGTGGGAGAAGCATCTCTTGGAGAAATGGGGGAGAGATGTCAAAAGATGAGGAACAACACAACCCAGGTTTTTTTGAGGTGATGAGAGCAAAGTATTTCTGGGATGTATGAGGGAGAGAAAAGAACAAATAGAAGCAAAGTGTTTAAGGTTGGGGACATACATAGATACTTTTTTGGCTTTGTTAAGTGTGATGGCATAAATTGGCTCAGACAGACAAAGGTGTTAACATGGCCTTGTCAATGTACAACACTGAACAATTACACAAGGTTCGAGGGTTTGAACCCAGAGACCCCAGCCTGCTTAGTTCCATCGCAAGCACACCATTACAAATCTTGTTAACCTTTTAGTGAGGATACAGAAAAAGTGTGCCCAGTCTGGTCAGGGCATCTTTCCGGATCAGTTAAAGCATTTGAAATGGAAAGTATAAGTAAGGCTTTTATTCTAACTATATCCCTTATTCTTTCCCTTTAACTGAGGGAGAGAGTTCGAATTTAGAGAGGTTTTTAAAAGAAAAACAAACAAACCAGCCCTGTGTGACAGTCTTTTAGATGGTATTAAAGATGACCATCTGTCTTTTGGGGTGAAAAGAAAAATGAGATGGGCTGGAGCTGTTACTCTTGTAAAAGTCCAGTCTCGTTTTCTTGAAGACAAAGCAGGACAAACATACACAAAGTGGGAGAGAGAAGAACAGCAAAGATAGCAAATGCAGCTTTTGTCTCTGGTGCTCACTTTTATTCGCTGATGGAAAAACACAGGTACAGCACATAGTTTTGTTAACCGCTCTGAGAATTGGTGAACTTGTACTAGCATCAGGCTGTTTAGGGCATTGCTTTTAGTTGCTTCTCTGGTCACAGGCTACGGTATTGTTGCAAAATATGCAGCCTTGGCTGGCTACACCAAACTCTTATTAAAAACAGAAGGGAAAAGGAGAGAGATGAGAAGAGAAGAGAAGAAATAAGGTGGGGAAGGCTTAAAGATACAGGGGGCTGGGGTCTTACATCCCAGGTGGTGTTTGGGATCGAGCTGCAGCTGATAGAAGTGGAAATTTCATTTGGGTCCCCCTCTCTGCCCCAGTCTGGTCATGGCATCTTTCAGGATCAGGATGATGAAGGCCCAGCGGTGTCATGGTGGATCCCAGGGTTCAAGGAGGCAGTGGGGGTAGTAGCTATAATGGTGAAGCTTGCTGCTTCCGATCCACTCAACTTCCAGCCAGCTAACTAAGAGCTTGTCTACACTTTAACTACTACAGTGGCATAGCTGCAGCACTTCAGTATAGACACTACCTATGTCAACGGGAGGGGTTCTCCCATCAGTATTGGTCATCCATCTCCCCGAGAGCGGTAGCTACGTCAACAGAAGAATTTTTTGTTGACCTAGCACTGTCTGCATGGTGACTTAGGTCGGCTTCACTAAATTGCTCAGCAGGGTATGGATTTTTCCGATGTAGCTGGGGTGATCTAATTTTCTAGTGTAGACCAGCCCTAAGTTTAAGAACCCCACAGAAGAGTGATGGGTGGAATAGCCCAACCTCTCATTATTCTGTTCTATTAGGCCTTAGTTCTGACACAACAATTTTGGTCCATTGATTTCTGGTCCCACACTCCTCTTGTTTACTAGACACAGTCTCAACACTGTCCTTGAGTTATATCAGGAGGGCTTTTTGTTTGGACTAACCCAGTCCTTTGTCTCCCTTTTGTACATTTTAACATTTGTTATAGGTCACTGGAACATTATATAAACTTTTAACCACTTCCTGGCAATTGAGCTTACCCTGGGAGTAGGCATGTGTGAGGCCCCAATTGTTAAAACAGCTCCCAATCCTGTTAACTATCCCCATTAATTAGACTGGTAGCTGTCAAGGCTGATTCCCCACTTGGGCACTTCGAGTGCAGAAGGTGGGGGCCTATAAGGATTCTAAAAATTAATACTGGCCACTCCAGGCTTGTATTAAACTCCCAAGGTTACAGCTTCTCTCTGACCTTGGATGGGTAGATGCTGCCACCACCCAAATGCAAAAAAACCCACAACCCTTTAAACCCAGGAAGGTGCACTTGGGAATTCCTCCCTGTGGGGTACCCTCAAGCCCTTTCACCCCCCCTCTCCTCCAGGGAAGAGCTGAGAAAGAAAACAAAGGAAGTCAGCTGTTTTCACATAAGAACGGCCATACTGGGTCAGACCAAAGGTCCATCAAGCCTGTCCTCTGACAGTGGCCAATGGCAGGTGCCCCAAAGGGAATGAACAGACAGGTTATCATCAAGTGATCCATGCCCTGTCACCCAAGCCCAACTTCTGGCAAACAGAGGCTAGGGACACCATTCCTGCCCATCCTGGCTAATAGCCATTGATGGACCTATCTTCCAGGAATCTATCTAGCTCCCTTTTGAACCCCGTTATAGTACTGGACTTCAGAACACCCTCCGGCAAGGAGTTACAGAGGTTGACAGTGCATTGCGTGAAAAAATACTTTCTTTTGTTTGTTTTAAACCTGCAACCTATTAATTTCATTTGGTGGCCCCTTGTTCTTGTATTATGAGAAGGAATAAATAACACTTCCTTATTTACTTTCTCTATACCAGTCATGATTTTATAGACCTCTATCATATCCCCCCTTAGGCGCCTCTTTTCCAAGCTGAAAAGTCCCAATCTTATTAATCTCTGCTCATACGGAAGCCGTTCTATACGCCTAATAATTTTTGTTGCCCTTTTCTGAACCTTTTCCAATTCCAATATATCTTTTTTGAGATTGGGCGACCACATCTGCACACAGTATTCAAGGTGTGGGCGTACCATGGATTTATATAGAGGCAATATGATATTTTCTGTCTTATCTATCCTTTTCTTGATGATTCCCAATATTCTGTTTGCTTTTTTGACTGCTGCTGCACATTGAGTGGATGATTTCAGAGAACTCTCCACAATGACTCCAAGATCTCTTTTTTGAGTGGTAACAGCTAATTTAGACCCCATCATTGTATATGTATAGTTAGGAGCTATAGTAACCAGCTAATTAAACAACATATGCATGAACCTCTTAGGACACACAAATTTTAATCCTGTTCTTAAAAAAGGTAAATTTTATTAAAAACAAAAAGAAAGTAAATACATCTGGATCTTAGGCTATTGCTAGATTTAAAAAGAGCAAATATAATAATTAAGCATCAAGAATGGTTTTCTTGAAGTCCAGCTTAATGGTTACAAGCAAAAGAAAAGCATTTGGGGGTTAGCACAGAGAAGTCCACAAGCCATAAAGAAATCAAAGAGATAAACCTAATCGTGTCTTCGTAGACATTTCCTGATCTACTTACATATCTGGGGTTTCAAATGAGTAGTTTCCAGGTATGATTTAATGGTTTTTCATACTTGGCGCAAGCTCTTACAGCATAGTCCAGCCCAGTCCCTGCTCTCCGGGAGAACAACCACAGACAGACAAAAGGGGAGTCTTGTTTCAATTTTAAAAAGTTCTAGCCTTCCCACTGGCTCTTTTGGCCAGGTGCCCACTCACTTCCTTTTACCTATGCATGCAGTCAGACTTTTTAACCCTTTACAGGTAAAGCAAGTAGAGAACAGTTACCAAGAGGGATTTTATAGCTAACTGGCTGGCTGGGTGTCCATAAAAGGGAGCTACCCCGCCCCCCTTCATTTATCACAGTAGCCAAGGGGAACTTAGAAATAAAATTCCTAAATCGTTCTTCAAAGTGTCAGATTCCCTTCACCAGCTCATTTGAAAATGTGTGTATGTTGTGGGGGGAATGGGAGAAAGATCCCAGACCTTTCCTTGTGACCCCAGATAAAAATAAAATGAAAGGTGTGCCCCAAAGTCTCATACGGCATTACTGCTTTCTAGATTTCTCTCTGTAACAGGGTGTCAGATTCTAGGACCCCATGCTGTGTTTGTCACTAGTGATGGGAGCTTTCCTGTTTGTTAGGTTGTCCCAAACTCCCACCCCTTGGCCTTGGGATGGAAAACCATACTCATCTTCCCACTATGGCCAAATCTCTTGGCTTGCTTCTGCAACCATTGGGGAGGTAAGAATTTACCCAGGAATAATTACAACATGGAGATAGATCCCAACACTTTATATGATACCTAGTTGGTAAGGAACAGCCGTAGAACTTGGCAAACTCAGAAGCAGGTTGTGGCAAAAAGTTTGTTTTTAAGTTAACAATAAGGGAGACGCCAAGAAGGGACTAAAGTCCCAGCTGTACAAAGACTTGTGCACATATTTAACTACTTTACTGTCCTGATTATTCCCATTGACTTCAACCAGGAGGTTGAAGAGCAGCAACTGAGAGGGAGCTGAGAGCCCAATTAACCCTCTCCTCCTCATCACCCAGAGGGAGCCCCTTCTCTGCTACACCAGTCAGGAGAGAGAACCTTTTGTTAAAACCTTTGGCTGTTCTACTCTAAAATTATATAAGGGGGAAAAAATCTTTAACATCTCTCTATTACTGAGTTTTGTCTTCCCACAAACTACTTTTAAAGGTGAAAAGATACATACTTAAAGATAATTGGAAAGCAATGTTCTGTCCCTTTATATTGTAAAAATGTATGCATGATATTGCAGGCTAGTACAGGGATTATTGTGTAAAATGGTTGTGCAAATCTCCACCTCCTGTCTAGCAAGCATCCAAGCATGTCTTTGTGTAATAGGATTTAAAATATTACTAAGTATATCCATTCTGTTGTGTCTTATTCACCATTGGTAAAGAATTCTATGGAAAGATCAGGTGTTTTAGTGACATCACATAATCAGAATTTGGGAATAGAGAGAGGAGTTTGAGTAGCCACAGGAGAGTATTTAGGCTGGAGCTGTAAACCCACAATGAGCAGCCACTTTAAGGAACAAGAATCATTGCACTCAGTGCATATACTGCAAAGACTTAAGGCCTGATTCTCCATTGCCTTGCACCCTGAGGCAGATTAAGATTTATTGGGGGCCTGGGGACAAAGAACATTTGGGTTCCCCCTGCTCCTGGGCCCCACCCCCTGCTCCTTCCCTTTCCCCCAAGGACCCGTCCCCTGATCTGGCTGGTAGGCAGGCCATGGTAAGAGCTGCCCAGGGAGCCCTTGACCCTCCACCTGCCCTGGGCAGCGCACCCTGGGTGGGCAGGGATGAGGGCCAGGGGCTGCTCTCAGATATCCCAGTCCTTTGCCCAGGGCAGGTGGAGAGTCCGGGGCTCCCCAGAGCTGCCCAGGCTCCCGAGGCGGCTCTTACTACAGCCTAGCGTGACCATATGTCCGTTTTGCTGGGACAGTACCCTTTTTAAGTCCTGCCACAGATGTCCTGACTGGTAAAACTGGGCATTTGTCCCATTTGCTCTTGCGAACTGATCATCAGTTGGCAACAGCAAATGGGACAAATGCCCAGTTTTGCCAAAAAGGGGGTGGGAGGGGAGGCGAGCCATGGGACTTGGGCCGGGCGAGTGGCGGGGCTCGAGCCAGCCCCGCCCAGGGGATGAGCGGGGCTCAGGCAAATGGCTTGGTCCACATGCGGGAGGAGGAGGGCTCAGGCCAGTTCTGCATGCGGGAGGGGGGAGAGGGCCTCAGGCCAGTTCTGTGGGGGGCGGGAGAATATGCTTACCCTATGATAGCCTGGCTCCGGCTTCTGGTCTGGCCAGGGGGCGGGGGATCAGAAGGAAGAGGAGGAGCAGGGCAGCAGGACCCTGGGGGAAAGGAGGAGCAGGGGATGGGGTCAGAGTTCTGGCGCTCTTGTGGGGCCCCCAAATTGAGTGGAGCTCCTGGGCATGAGCCCCGTGGTCCCATGTGGTAATCCACCACTGTAAAACCCTGTGTAGTCATTATGTAGTCAATATGTACAAAGTGGGTCTAAAACTACCTGTGGTGCAAGTTTGTGGAGAATTCCTATTTGTTAGCATTTTATGCACATTTTGAACATATGTAAATAACTTCATTGGGGCAATGCAGTGCAGACTCAAACTCATAGTCACTAGACACAGTAGGTAAAATAACACAGGGTGGGTAAGTACATGCCAGGCTTTGCCAGTTGCATAATGAGGAGAAGAAGAAAAAAGCTTCAAGATCCTGTGGTGACCTTCTCTTTAGCTGTTCTGAGTTTTGGGAATTCCTTCTTCTCCACCCTGAAACAAGGAAAACAGTCATAAATATTACCCTGCTGTGTAACGAGATCATCATTCTAGATAACCAGATTGCATTGCAAATCTGAAATAGACTTCAGATATTTTAAGCCGTACTTGCGCTTTTCTTTTGGAGCATAGCATTTTGAATAAGACCTCCCCATTACTTATCTGGTAATGTCCAAAGGCCCTAATATGCTAGATGCTGTACGTCCACAAAGGCATAGATGGTCCATGCCCGGAAGAATTTACATTATACTTTGAAACAGAACACAACAAATGAGTGTAAGAAACTGTAGGAGCCAAGTAGGAAAGGGAGGATGAGAGTAATGGCAATAAGATCATATAGCTATCTTGTTTAGCTATGTGCACAACTTGATACTTCCAAATAATTTGAAAGGTTGTTTTTTTTAAATTGTTGATAGGTAGATAGATAGATATAATCTGTCCCTACTCACTACTCAACTTAGCCATCATTAGATATCTGATTTCTTGGAACGCTTGCAGCAGAAATGGGTCTTGAGGAGAAGGTAGTAGCCTTTTGGATTAGTTCATGGAGGCCATTTCATGCATAAAGTCAGTGTGGAGGAAAGTGCGTAGATGTTTGGAACAACATGGGAATTGGTATGCTGGATCAGACCCAAGGCCCATCAAGTTCAATAGCCAGTCTCCCTAAGGATAGCCAGTTCCAGAAGTAATAGGAAGGTATAAGACATCCACATTTGGTCTAACACTGATCTTTAATAGATAAAGACTGGCTCACACCCTGAAGCAGGAGGTTTAATATCCCTTCCAAAAATTTTGATAGCATTAACTATTTGTGAGAGAAACAGACAAATGGACATTTGAGGTTGGTATGATGGATGGAGCAAAGGGGGCAACACAATCAGAGGAATACTTTTGGTGGAGAATACAGTAGCTGGACTTCTAAGGTATTAATGTCCAAATAGGTCAGTCAGAAAGTAAGAAACTTTAATAATTAAGAAAACAAAAAGGGAAGAGTTTTTAAAAAAGAATGAACAAATCAAGTGATGCACAAGAGGAACAAAATGATGTAAAGTTTGGATGCTTCAGAAGTTTTGTGATTAAAGAAAAAAGAGTGAAGAAAAGAGAATGTATTTATGTAAATGGTTTTGATATTCAGAAAAATATTTTCATTAAAAACTGTCACTAAAATTGCCTGAGCCAAGACAGCAGAGGTTTTGCAAAGCTATGATAGAATCTGAAAACAAGTTCAGAGCCTACTGTATTGACAATTCATGTTCCTGATTAGCCGAGCCATGAGTGAATAGAGCACATTATGTGCAAACATCTGGTGGCAAATTATTCTTTTACAAGAAGAAAATAAAGAGAAACAGGAAAATTATGAAATAGAGGGAGCTGTCATGGTCTAGAGCAGGGGTAGGCAACCTATGGCACATGTGCCAAAGGCGACACACGAGCTGATTTTCAGTGGCACTCACACTGCCCGGGTCTTGGCCACCGGTCCGGGGGACTCTGCATTTTAATTTAATTTTCAATGAAGCTTCTTAAACATTTTAAAAACCTTATTTACTTTACATACAACAATAGTTTAGTTATATATTATAGACTTATAGAAAGAGACCTCCTAAAAACGTTAAAATGTATTACTGGCACGCCAAACCTTAAATTAGAGTGAATAAATGAAGACTTAGCACACCACTTCTTTTGAAAGGTTGCCGACTCCTGGTCTAGAGATTAGTGTCCAACTTGTGGCCCTTGATGGTGACCGTGTTAAGCAGAAAATGTATGATCAATTCTCAACTGAAAATGTATCCCTGAGTCACACCCTGTGGTTTTTAAATTGAAGTGTTTGAATCAGCCCTGTCACTATGGGTAGGCACTAAGAAGCACCTCCTCCCAACTGCCTCCCACTGCTTCCCCTTGAGCTTCCGGAGCAGCTCTGATATGAATCAGGAGTACACTGTTCAGCTGCTGTCCCTTTCCTTTAGCAGCTTCCTGGTTGGCTACCTCATGCATTATGGGAAGGATGAGAGTAGGCCAGGTCAGGCTGTGGGAGGCCTGGGAGAGCAAGATAAGAGCCCAGTTAGGTCTGTGTGAGTCTATGGGAGCACTCTTGACCTTTGAAAAGATTAGACATCCCCTGGATTGAAGCATGAGACTGGGAGTCAAAACACCTGTGTTCTCTTTGCTCTGGTGCTGACTCCTGTAACATAGAACCAATAATTTAAGCGGCCTTTCATTGTCGGTACCCATCCTGTCTCTCAATCTGGGCATCCAAAAATCAAGGCACTCAAAACCAATGGCCATTTCTGAAAATTTTAGCTGTGGGACCTCTTCGTATTCCCAGGCATATTGGGACATTTGTCAAGCGCGCACGCGCACACACACACACATACACGAGTTTGTAACAAAATTAGGAAGGGAAAAATGCTGGTTTAGAGGTACATCACAGGCCTGTTCTCACAGGAAAATAACTTGCCGGGAAGCTGAGTAGGGTATAGAGCAGTGAGAGGATACTACTCAAATAGCTCTATGGTTGCTGATCCATGTAGGCTATATAAGCTTTGCATATTTGTGCAGCTACAGAATCTGCACCCTATTTTGAGTGAGGGCTTGCACCTTTTTTGTTTGTTACCCAAACCTACTCTAACTGGTAAAACTGCAGATTTTAAACTAGGTTTGTAGGATGGACTTAGAAATATATATCGTTTGTGGTGGGTCTGGGAGAACAGTAGAAGTTCATCCCTGGTTGACTGATACTACTTGTGACTATCAGTCAGCTAGAAAAAACGTTTGAAGCAGCTACAGGTTCCTAAGTGCGTACATCCAGTCTGACAGCTTCAAAACAAGGCACAACCAAGAAAAACAGCATTTGTAACAGTTTGTCTCTTCAGAGCACTGTTCCAACATTAATTAATCTTCCAGGGCACCCCCTGGAGGTACTGTAGGTCGATTTTATTATTATTTATTAATATCAGCCATATTTTACAGATGAGAAGCTGAGTTACAGATCACTTATGACTTGCCCAAGATGCTCATAAATTCAGTGTCCAAGCCAAGATTAGAACAAAGGTGTTAAAATAAATACTGTAAAATAATATTCTTATTAAAATACTTTAAATTGGTATCCAAATCCCCTAGTTGTTTGATATAGTTTCTTTGAAAGTGAGTAAGCACATCTGTCTTATTACTTACTACTCTTCTATTTTCAGTTTGAGTGTTTAAGCTAAGCTCTCTCACCAACAGAAGTTGGTCCAATAAAAGCTATTACCTCAACCACCTTGTCTCTCACTTTTATTAGTCAGCCATCTTTATTCTGTTTCTTTGCTTATGTTATGCTTTTTACTACTTAGGGTATGTCTACACTACGAGAGTAGTTTGATTTTACTTAAATCGAATATGTGGAATCGATATTACAAAGTCGAACGTGTGTATCCACACTAAGGGCAGTAATTCGACTTTGTGAGTCCACACTAACGGGGCAAGCGTCGACATTGGAAGCGGTGCACTGTGGGCAGCTATCCCACAGTTCCCCCAGGCCCCGCTGCCCATTGGAATTCTGGGTCAAGCCCCCAATGCCTGCTGGGGGAAAAATGTGTCGAGGGTGGTTTTGGGTAACTGTCGTCATCCAACCGTCACTCCCGCCCTCCCTCCCTGAAAGCGCCGGCGGGCAATCATTTCGCGCGCTTTTCTGGTGAGTGACAGCGCGGACGCCACAGCACTGCGAGCATGGAGCCCGCTGCGACCATCGCTGCAGTTATGGCCGTTGTCAACACCTCGCACCTTATCGTCCACCTTTTCCAGAGACAGATGCTGAGAAATCGGGCGAGGAGGCTATGGCAGCGCGGTGAGGACATGAAGTCTGAGAGTGGCACAGACCTCTCGCAAAGCACGGGACCCCGCGCCGTGAACATCATGGTGGCAATGGGTCATGTTGATGCTGTGGAACGGCGATTCTGGGCCCGGGAAACAAGCACGGACTGGTGGGACCGCATAGTGCTGCAGGTCTGGGATGAATCACAGTGGCTGCGAAACTTTCGGATGCGGAAGGGAACTTTCCTGGAACTTTGTGAGCTGCTGTCCCCTGCCCTGAAGCGCAAGGACACCCGGATGCGAGCAGCCCTGACTGTCCAGAAGCAAGTGGCCATAGCCCTCTGGAAGCTTGCAACGCCAGACAGCTACCGGTCAGTCGCGAACCACTTTGGCGTGGGCAAATCTACCGTGGGGGTTGCTGTGATGCAAGTAGCCAACGCAATCGTTGAGCTACTGCTGTCAAAGGTAGTGACCCTTGGAAACATGCAGGTCATCATAGATGGCTTCGCCGCGATGGGATTCCCAAACTGCGGTGGGGCTATAGATGGAACTCACATCCCTATCCTGGGATCGAACCACCAGGCCAGCCAGTACATTAACCGAAAGGGCTACTTTTCAATGGTGCTGCAAGCACTGGTGGACCATAGGGGACGTTTTACAAACATCAACGTCGGATGGCCGGGCAAGGTTCATGACGCTCGCGTTTTCAGGAACTCTGGTCTGTTTAGACGGCTGCAGGAAGGTATTTACTTCCCAGACCACAAAATAACTGTTGGGGATGTGGAGATGCCTATAGTGATCCTCGGGGACCCAGCCTACCCGCTAATGCCCTGGCTCATGAAGCCCTATACAGGCGCCCTGGACAGTGAAAAAGAACTCTTCAACTACTGGCTGAGCAAGTGCAGAATGGTGGTGGAGTGTGCTTTTGGACGTCTCAAGGGGAGATGGAGAAGCTTACTGACTCGCTCTGATCTCAGTGAAACCAATATCCCCATTGTTATTGCAGCTTGCTGTGTGCTCCACAATCTCTGTGAGAGCAAGGGGGAGACCTTTATGGCGGGGTGGGAGGTTGAGGCAAATAGCCTGGCTGCTGATTACGCCCAGCCAGACAGTCGTGCGATTAGAAGAGCCCAGCGGGACGCGCTGTGCATCCGGGAGGCTTTGAAAGCTAGGTTCCTCAGTGAGCAGGGTAACCTGTGACTATTACCTTTGTTTAAAGAGCAGCTGAACCTGCCCCCGTTTCTTTACCCAGTTTATGTTGACTATCCTCTGCAGCTACATACCCCGTTCACCCCCCCCCCTTCAAACACACGTTTAAAAATAAAATACATGGAACTTTGTTAATGAGCCCCGTTTTCTTTATTACGGGTTTCGCGGTAAAGGGTTGAAACTGGGATGCAGACTGTGGTGGGGAGCGGGCGTAGTGATGGAAAGAATGCTTATAAACTCGAGGAATGACAGGCTCCTGCTCGTAGAACGGTCCGCAGTGGTGGACTGGTTGTTTCAACGGAGCCTGCCACCCCTCCTTTTCGGGACTCTGTGTGTGGGGGCTATGTGACTTTGTGGCGGGGGAGGACGCTGCTGCGTGGCTCTGTGATCCAGGATAAGGACCGCTGCATAAGATCACTAACCACCCTCCCGCGCCACAAACTCACATAGCCCCCCCACACACAGAACATGAAAACCACCTCCCAGACTGACCAGGGTGCCTAGTGACTGCAATGTGTGTGTGACCTGCTGCTGAACATGCCCCCCTGTCTGTACCCTGGTAAAGGTGACTGTCCTGTCCAATTACCAACCCCCTTCCCCACCTTCAAACACACTGTCCTCTAAAAGAACGTGATGGAAACAGTAATTAACAGAAACATATTTTTTATTAGCAACTAAACAGTTAGGGGATGAAACTGGGCCGGGGGCTTGGGTGAGGCGGGAAGGAAAGGACTTATCAAATTTTGGGGAATGAGAGCCTTCTGTTACTTGAGCAGTCTGCAGGGGTGGAGTGACAGTTTTCACGGCCCCTGCCGCCCCTCCTTCTTGGGACTTTGGGTGAGGGGGGTATGGGACTTTGTGGCGGGGGAGGGCGGTTAGAGATAGACTGCAGCGGGGCTCTGTCCTCCTGCCTCCGGTCCTGCAGAACATCCACAAGGCGCCGGAGCGTGTCTGTTTGCTCCCTCATTAGTCCAAGCAGCGTTTGAGTCGCCTGCTGGTCTTCCTGACGCCACCTCTCCTCCCGTTCAATGTGTGATCGATGGATTTGCAAAATGTTCTCCCTCCACTGGGTCTGCTGGGCCGCCTCGGCTCGGGAGCAGCCCATAAGTTCTGAGAACATGTCGTCCCGTGTCCTTTTCTTTCTCCGCCTAATCTGCGCCAGCCTCTGGGAGGGGGATGCCAGGGTAGGTCGGGAGACAGTCGCAGCTGTGGGATGGGAAAAAGGGAGTGAATTCCTCACAAAGATAATTTTTTGTGAGCAATGAACATAGTCTTTCTCTGTGAACAAGACCATGCACAGCACCTATCACATGCGCACTCAGGACAAGGTCGAATTTTCGGCCTTCGCATTCAGTGCCTGGGGTCTTGCACTGGAGATCAGACAAGCGGGGCAGGACAGCGGAATTCGGGTAGCAGGCTGACATGGTAAGCCGTAAACTTTTGGCTGCTTAAAACTTAAATTATAGCAGTGCCCTCCTTTCACGTTCCAAGCAATGCTCCTAGCATTGGCCAGTTCCTGCTGCGGGCAATCCGGCAAGCATGAACTCTGCCCCTGTCCCATCCCCTCGCGACTGTCCCCAGGAAAGATCCCTGTATGCTGCCCCTCTCCCGCCTCCACCGCGTGGCTGTAAACCGCCGGTTACAGTTCTGTAAAGGAACAGGCAAGCAGTCCCAACAGTAACATTCCCCTAATTCTAAGCAGGTCACCATGAGCGACATCACTCTGCTGAGGATTTCTGGGACAGAGAAAGACCGCATGCTGCGTGAAAGCCAGCAAAAACCAGGGCCGTATGCCGCCATGCTCTGCAAGGCAATGATCCCAGAGTACTTGATGATAGCCTGGGGTGGAAAAGTTTCCTACCACGGAGGACACAATAAGGCCGCTCTCCCCAGGAACCTCATGCAAAGGCTTTCCAATTACCTCCAGGAGAGCTTCGTGGAGATGTCCCATGAGGATTTCAGCTCTATCCCCGGACATATAGACCTTCTTTTCCAGTAGCTGCACTGGCAAGGACTATAAAGTAGAGCGCCTAGGGCAAACTAATCATGATAAACCGGACATTGTTAGATTCTTTTGCAGTAGTTGCACTGCCAAGGACTAAAACGTTAAGCGCCTAGGGCAAACTAATCATGAAAAACCCATTGTTAATATTGTTAATATTCCTGTTCTGTTCAAAATAAATGTTTACATGTTTAAAACACTTACCGACTGATCCTTCCCCTGATTCTGGGTCCGGGTTAACGCCTGGGGACGGTTGGTAGGGGATCTCTGTGAGGGTGATGAAGAGATCCTGGCTGTCGGGGAAATCAGCGTTGTAAGCGCTGTCGACTGCCTCGTCCTCCTCATCTCCTTCCTCATCTTCACCGTCCGCTAACATCTCCGAGGAACCGGCCGTCGACAATATCCCATCCTCAGAGTCCACGGTCAGTGGTGGGGTAGTGGTGGCGGCCGCACCTAGAATGGAATGCAGTGCCTCGTAGAAACGGCATGTCTGGGGCTGGGATCCGGAGCGTCCGTTTGCCTCTTTGGTCTTCTGGTAGCCTTGTCTCAGCTCCTTAATTTTCACACGGCACTGCGATGCATCCCGGCTGTATCCTCTCTCTGTCATGGCTTTTGAGATCTTCTCGTAGATCTTTGCGTTCCGTCTTTTCGAGCGCAGCTCCGAAAGCACGGACTCATCGCCCCACACAGCGATCAGATCCAAGACTTCCCGATCAGTCCATGCTGGGGCCCTCTTTCTATTCTGGGATTGCATGGTCACCTCTGCTGGAGAGCTCTGCATTGTTGCCAGTGCTGATGAGCTCGCCACGATGTCCAAACAGGAAATGAGATTCAAACTGCCCAGACAGGAAAAGGAATTCAAATTTTCCCGGGGCTTTTCCTGTGTGGCTGGTCAGAGCATCCGAGCTCGGACTGCTGTCCAGAGCGTCAACAGAGTGGTGCACTGTGGGATAGCTCCCGGAGCTATTAGCGTCGATTTCCATCCACACCTACCCTAATTCGACATGGCCATGTCGAATTTAGCGCTACTCCCCTCGTTGGGGAGGAGTACAGAAATCGAATTTAAGAGACCACTATGTCGAACTAAATAGCTTCGTTGTGTGGACGGGTGCAGGGTTAATTCGATTTAACGCTGCTAAATTCGACATAACCTCCTAGTGTAGACCAGGCCTAAGTGGCAGTATATTGACATAGAATTATAAACAGAAGATAAAATGGTGCAGCAAAACTATAACTGGATTGAGACATAAAAACTGAACAGTATTACTGTCACCTTAGTTTACAACCTATCAGACTTAAATGGTTTTAGCGTAATGACAATCATTTTGTTTTGTGCATAGGTTCAATATAAATCTATATTTTGAATTTGGATTTTGGCAAGTTGAATTTCTCTTTTACTATGTAGTGATTATGGATGCCTGTATAAGTATACAAATTCGAATGGACTCAGAAGAAATTTGTCATCTGCATTTCAAGTGAGGACACCAATAATACAACACGTGTGCATACAGCGTGCTTAACACTTAGTTTGACTTCTTTAGTACTATGCACATTTTTGTATTTGGTAAATCTAAATTGGATGCATTTAAAAGGCAAAAAAAGCTCTGCTAAATATTTTAATGTGAGGAAAGTGAAGACTTCGTAATTCATAAAGGCAAAGGTTGCCCATTTGAAATTAATGAAATTCTTGCAGCTGGGCTGGGGCTAGGAACATTACACACTGTATTATGAACTCCATTATGTTTGTTTTGTGATATAGTAGATTTTTAATCTGTTTTCAAAAACTAATGAAATGAAACAGTTCTAAAAAGAATCATAATGTAGCAAAAACTAAAAAAAATGGTCTTCTCCAGCTCTGTTGGTTATAATTTTGAGAAGTGTGTTGTCTTTTAGTTGCCTTTTGTCCTACAGTTTAGTCAAAAAAGTATAAATTTATTATACTGGTTTAGCAGGGTGTATTGCTGTGGGGAAATGGTTAATGTGGGTTAATTTAGTTTGGAAGAAGAGTCTGGAGATCTTCGAAAGTAAATATACGATTCAAAATATAGACAGTTGTTTAATTTCTCTACAACAAAATATATCATTATTGTGCTGTCACACATTCCCATCTCTCCTCTCCTCCAACGGTGCCAGCCTCCATCACTTTCTTGTCCACTTCCCACATGAGCACCTTTATACTTTCTTCCATGCTACTCTTTACTCATAGAATTCCCTCCCCAGATTAATTCGTAAAGCCAGTATGCTGGTTCTTGATCTTCTTGATCTTTCCTCAAGACCCACTTGCACCATGATGTCTTTGATAGTTTACTAACTGATAATACCTATGCTGGTACTTTAAATAAACAAGTAACTTAAGCGTGTGCTTCAATGTTTTGAGGGTCAGGGCTGGAGGGCCCAGACTGATACCTTGCATGATTAAGCCCTAGATCAGACGCCAAGCCCTAGATCAGCCAAACCAGAGTACCAGTTTTATACTACGACAGCGTATTAGACAGTGCATATGTCTGCTGACAAATACAAACACTATGGTTTATCAGTGAGTATTGAAACAAGGTAATTAAGGACCAAAAGCACAATCCCCTGCCACCTGTGCTTAAGGAGTCATTCTGTTAGTAGAAATCAAGGATCAGTTTTAATTATTAGTAGCTGCCACTAGGGGGAGATACATTCAAGTACATTAATCCACTGTATTACACATACACAAAACTCACAAATCTAGTTTATACTTAGTTTGCTCCTGTGGTCTGCTTCAGACGTGGTCCTGAGAGATAGGGTGACCATACATTCCGTTTTGGCAGGGACAGTCCCCTTTTTAAGCCCTGTTTCTGACATCCTGACTTTTTTGGCAAAACTGGGCATTTGTCCTGTTTTGCCAGAAAAGTGAGGCGTGCCCCCCTGGGGGGCACAGAGGAACATTTGGGGGGGTAAGCGGCAACTTTTGGAGGGGAGATAGGAGCCTGGATGATGTGTCTCCCCTATGCCCTGCCCCTCCAATCAGGGAGTAATGGGATATCATGTGCTCACTCTGCTGCCCAATCAGTGGGCAGCGCAGTCAGGGCCCTAATTCAAACTCTTCTCCGGTTGGGCCATGGAGCCGTGATTTGTGGGCCCTGGGCCCTATTGGGCAACCCAGCTGGTGAGTGAACGACCAGGTCCCGCAGCATCTGCTTGTGCCAGAGCACCAAACATGGCATGGCTTGCCCCTCAGCCCCTCCTTTCCCCCCCGAGTGGTCCCTGCAGCCCCCATGCCGGCCTCATGTCCTTCCCATCCACCGTCCTTCAGAGCCAGTCCCCAAAACCCTGTACATCCTCCCACCCCAACAGGCTTCTTTTCTTCCCCAGTGTGCCTCCAATAGCCCGCTTCTGCCACATCCCAGCAGGGGCACCATTTAAGGAGGGCATCTCCCCCCACCCAAGTTTTGTATCACTGGCTGGGAGCAACTCCCCCACCCTCTGGTCCTCCATCACTTGCTCGCTCCTCTCCCCACTCCCGTCACCGGCTGGGGGTGACCCGCCCCCTGTCATTCACTCCTCTTCCCCCTTCCCTCCCCAGCCAGGAGTTGCCAACCCCCAGTCTGAAATGGCAGCTCTGTATCCCAGTTGTCCCCCACTTCTCCAGGGGTGCTCTCTGGAATCTCCTTGGTCCCTCCCACTACCTGGAGTCTCCTTCCTGCAAATCTGCTATCCCAGCCCCCAAAGGGGCATCATACTGCTAAAATGGATCATAGTCCAATAGCTTCACCTCCTGGCTATGAGCCCCAAAGTACTCACACCCATACACTCACACCCTGCTTTGCTGCCCAGATCGCAGCCCATACCCATTCCTCTTCCCTTTTCCCCCCATCTCTGCTACTTGGCTCTGTTGGGGGCATGGAGGAACGTTTGTGGGAGTGCGAGGGATGAGTGGTAACGCCAGGCAGCTCAGGCCAGCCCCGCACATCCCACTTTCAGTTCAGGGAAATATGGTCACCCTACTGAGAGGCCTCCCCTACTTCTTGTGTTTAGCCTCAAATTGCATTTTCTTTGTGTTCAGAATGTATAAGTCTTGGCATCACATAGTTCCCTCCACATTAAAGCTAAAATGAGCTTTAGAGATTTTATCTGATCAGGCTGCAAGCCTATGCTGTACTCACCGCTCCATTTAAGTGGAGCTGTTTTAAGAATTCCTGTAAGTATTGCTTAGAATATACAATTCTTAACTGCATACATGACTCTTTATCATAAACAGTAATAATGAAGATTTAAACACACTCTGCATTTTTTCCATTCTTTTTCTCTTATCGGGTAATTGTTTTTGAAGACTATTTTCAAAAGTTGAGTAGGAGAACATCTGTTTATGGCAATCACAGTAGTTGGTGCATAGACAGAGTACTGACCATGAGAGCATCATTGATTTTCATGTAGGGCTAGTCCCCTAAGCCTCCCATATGCTGAAAACCAATTCTACTGTTGGTGCTATTCCAGATGGTGGGGTTAGTCCCTTTGCCCAAGACTCCTGGATATCTGCTCTCCAAAAGGCCCGGAGAACACAGGAAGTGGACAAGACAGCAGGAGTATAGGGGCTGGCTTGAAGGCAGTTGTACATGACTGAAATAGGCAATTTATCATGGCAGATCTGTGAAAATACTCAGATTCTTGATCTTTTATTTCCTTTTTATGGTAAAAGATGTTATATTAGGACTCTTTATTTTAAATTCACATGTACTAATATCCACGCTGTCATAGACAAAAACGTGTACACTATGTTACTGATATACTGTAAATACATAGGACTCTAAAATTAATCAAAAAAGAGTTCTTTTACACCTCAAGATTCTGTATTGTGCTAGTCAGCTTATCAGCTACTGAACTACATAATTAATACGCTTTTGAGATATCAGAAATTAATTTAATGTGGAAGAAAGCAGAACCTATGTATTTTTAAAAATGTTGGCCCAGTTAAAGCCAATTTGGGGAATTTCTTTCAGATCTGAAGTAGAGTGCTGCTGTTACTGCCATTTCAGCTAGTTACAGCTGTTTTAGGAATGTTTCCGAGATGTTGCCAAAAATGTGCTGTTATCTCTAGATGTTCTAATATTAGAGTGAAATTTATATTGAAAAACATTTAAATAGGATCAAAATACATTTAAATACATCTTCAAATCTGGTGTTTTATATTTCAAGTTTCTTTAATAATAAAATTCAGTATGATTTTAACTGGCTATACCTGATATATTTTTCTTTTAAATAAGTAAGTTGATCAGAAGTTAAACTCTGATGTGATTGTTAATTGAGTGGATCGTGCTATTTGAAGCATCACTGATAAAAGAATAAATATCAACTAACAATATAAAGTAAATCTGATTTTAACAAAGAGGTTGAATACAGTAAAATAAAGGACTGTAAAAAAAGTAGTGGGATAGTTGTTTCTCTGGTGGTTGGGTTTTTTATCAGGCTGATGAGTTTGTAAACATTCCTATCTTGACTGAGAAAGCTCAACAATGCCTTGAATTGTAACTATAGTTCTAGAATGATGATTTTTGTTGGCTTTTTCCCCAATATTCTGTGTATTTTATGAAACATTTCAGTGTAATTATGCATTTTTCAGGGGAAAGTAATCTGATAAAATGCATATCACTAGGAATTTAAATCTGAATATAAAATTTTCTGTACACTTGATTGAACCAAGTTTCTGAAAATCCAACAGTTCACAATGTTGTTGGATGAATCCACTACAGAGATGCTATATGTCTGTTTAAACATTATAGGACAGTACACTATTTATTCCACTAGGTGAGAGAAGAAATAATGTCAAACCACGCAAACTGAAATCAGGAAATATGATACCAAGAACTCAGGAAGCAAAAAGCCACTGGAAAACTGATGCTGCTTCTTCATTATTAGCAAATTGTGCATACTGATGTATCGTGATTATTAGAAAATTTTAAGAAATAGGTAAATTATAGCTAGTAATCAAATTTAGTGTAGAATATGCAGAGGGTGAAATAAACAACTAGCTGCCTGTTTTATTTTCCAATATGAATTCAGCTTTCTGTCTCTTATCTTATAAAAGTCTAACTGAAGACAAAAATGACATCAAACTGAGATTCTTCTTTAGCTGTGAAAGAAAAGAACAAACAGCCATTTAAATGTGTGGTTGTTGATGCTCTGCAAGCGCTTCCCTTCTGCAACTGGGCTGACTGATGGGCTTTTTAAAAACGTCACTGCAATCAGATAGATGGGTGCAGCTTTGCTTTACTGCAGCATGATGCAGTTGTGTCTAATACAGTGTGTTGTTCTTGGAAACAGACTGAAGGGAAGCAGCTGACCAGAACACATATACAATACTCGTTAGAGGTTTTTCTAAAAAGAAAAGAATAACAGAACCTGTGAAATTCCTTCAGCTGCAGAAGAGACATTCTCAGTAGGGCTTCAAGTTGATACTCTGTGTTTGCTTGCAGGAGGAGGTGCATACGATCAGTCTATCAGTCTCCAATGGAAAAAGCCTTCAGATAGGCAGATTGCACGCTATTAGAAGGCCAGCTCAAACACCCTTCCAGGAGACATTCTAACTGTTTTATACAACAGCTGCTTTGGTACAGTACATGTATTAAACGGAGCCTATGGAAAAGCTGCAAAAATCTGATTCATTGTGGAATGGAGTACATGAAAGCTCCTATTGAATGTCTGCAGGGTGGGGGGAAAAATACAGCAAATAAAGCTAAGTACCAGCCCTGAAGGAGGAGCAGAGGACGAGCATCTCATGGTGTGTTGTTGTTGTTGTTGTATTAAATGAGGGCTTACCTACCACGGAAGAAGTTGATCTGCAGAGACTTCATTTCCTCTTCTGACCCCTCGTTTACATCACTAACTGGTGACAGTTACATCTACATACATAGTACCTGCCACTTCAACTGCTCAGAATTATAGAAGCCTCTTTGTATGCAGCAGACATGGCTAGCCAGCAGGATTCAGGCTTCTTTGAAATCAGTATCAAATATTTACTGAAGTCCTGGAGCAATAGTGAGTAGCAGAAGAGTAATCTTTTAATATTGTACATTGATTGGTAGACAGTAAGGATAACCAAAATAATAAAATCTTAAATTTACTATATGTTTGTGTTATTAGTGAAACAAATAGTTTTTGCTTTTATCTTCTATAAAAATAAAAATGTCACAGATTTAAATAGCTTTCATTAACTGCAAATATGGCAATGAGATTATTCTAGGTTTTGCTTGATTGAATTCTCAAGTTAGGCTGCTTTCAGGCTCTCTGAAATAGCACAGAGGTAGTGCATTAAAACAGAATTTCCTGCCTAGATGTTTGTTTGATTTGTTCAGGCTTTATCTAAATATTTTAAGTGATATTTAATCTGAGGGGTGTGGCATTGGTTTGAAGTATTTTGTATTTGTTTTATCCTTGTATCATGTGAACAAAAAAATGGACTGCTTACGTTCCAGATCTGCAAGTCATCACTGTAATATTGTAAAAGCCAAAAAATAATAATAATTAGGTACTTACAGCTTTGTTTCCCCCCCTTCCTTTGTGCTTTAAATTCAAACTCGTTTGAAACATTAGTATCAAAAAGGTATCAGGATGTATATCTAATCCAAACAGAAGCTTTATAAAATGTAAACAAATGAGATTATAGTCTTCTTTAATTATTTCTCTATTCATAATGCTAATAATTTATCACTATGTATATCAATCAGTCTTATTTTTCAGGAATGCATTGTAATATAATAATGTATTATGATGTATAAGATCTCAAAGTAGAGGCAATGGTTGTAAATATAGTCACATCAGAGTCAGGCCTCTAGATTCTTACTTCTGATACAGAATGAATTTTTATTTAAAATATATACATATATGTTATATTCTCTTTTCACATTAGCAACTGTTAGTAGTGGCAGACTCAATACATTAACAGTTTAAAAATATAGAACACAGTCTCTCTGGAAAAATCCAATTTGGATTCATTACTGCATACGTAACCATCATCCCAATATCTATAATTAAATAGCTCCTGAATAAAATAGTGTGTTAGATACTATAGTATATAAAATTATACCTCTGCAGACGTTGTTAGTGCCTGACATACATCTGATAACCTGTTAAGAAATGTAAAAAAACCCTAAATATGTATTGTACTAGGATATCCATCTCTAAATGATATCCATAGAAACCATGTTTTTTCCAGGTCAATTTCAACCATAGGGCTTGTCTGAATCAGTTTTTCTACCACAAGTGTGAAACCACTAGGGAATAATACTGTTACCTAAACAGTATTTCTTGATTTGCTATAATCCTACAGCATTTTGCATATGTTCATTACATTTAGAATCTATGACATAATAAGAATTAGATGATGAATTTAATATTATTTTGCTTTTGAACTATTAATTGATTAAAGGAAACAAAAGTATGTGTTGTAACAATGGGTGTCATAACTAATTACAGTCAGTGTTATGAAAAGAAAGAAAAATAAATCATTTTGAGGGTAGGGATTTGTCATAAATGGATCCTGTTTCTTTTTTAAAATACAATAATAATAAAGGCCAGGTGATATTAGCCTTACATTTTTTTAATCATACGAGGTAAGAACATAACACTGTTACAAAATTATGAAGATGGATATAATTTTTTTAATTTCTAAATTGCTGATACCACAGATTTTTTTCCTAGGAAAATATTTTGAAATAGCTAATGCATTCCTAAACTGAAATTAGAAGTCCTTAAATGAAATTCAGTATTTTTCTCTGGTTTAGAAAAATTAAATTGATATATTCAGTATCACTCTTTCTGCCATTCCTTCACAGATAAATGGCGTTCTCTACTGTACTTTGATTAAACATTGAGGAAATCCAGTCAGTTAATCCAATTTTATTTAAAGTTGTTGCCAGACTATCTACTTGCAGTCTGAAACACTGTTTATGAAATTGTACATATTTTCTGTGGTTGAACAATAAGCTATTTAATCAGAAAATTCTGGGGAGTTCAAAAAATTTGGGGCTCTATTAAACTCTGTTAAGTGGTGGATGGAACACCCTTGCTTAAAATTTACTGCTAAGGTTCCACATGCATGCACAGGAACGTGCTTTTCAGTCATTCCTGCTGAAGTGTATTAAGGTTTATACAGAGCATGAACTTTTTCTTAATGGACTGATTAGTGCACAGTTACCCATTCTGTTGCATGGTATGGTGTTAGTGTCCAACTTTGCTATCTAAGGTCTTCTGAAATGCAATACTACTTTACACTTTCATGAAGCAGCAAGGTAGGATTTCTACCTGGCATTCCAGAGTGCTTGCCAAGGGGCCCATCTATCATGTTCACTGGCACACCATGGTCAGGTGAGGGAACCAGCTAAGACTTATTTTAGGTGATTTTATGTGCTCATAATATTTAGGCTCAGCTTGGCAATAGCATGTTGTAGATGGGCACATACAGCTGCTTTTTGGAGCAGCAAAAGGATGCATTCAGTGGTATGGCTCGAGCCATCCACCAAGTTGATTCCTTTGCATTCTCCCATATGTGGCTCTAAGGATTAAAGGCAGAGTTTTGCCCTAAATATGTTAATGAAAGACTGCATTTCAAACAAAGCTGGCAAATATTCCTATAACTTGCCAGATATATGGATTGACACTTCTTCCATTTGCCACTTTTCTCGTATAGGAACGGCTGTAGTTCATAAAAGCAGTACATATTATTATTTTAGAAAATTATATTAATAAAAATACCAAGGGCCAGATACTGATACCCTTACTCGTGTTGAATAGTACCCTACTCCAAGAGTAGTTCCATTGAAATAAGTGGGACTACTCCTGGACTAAAATTCTAAATGTGAGCAAGGGTATCAGAATATCATTTGTAGATTTATTTTGTGGTCATGTCCCAAACCCTGTATTTTTAAAGAAATTATTTAAATTAAAGCAAAGAATATATGTAACAAGAAGGTTCAGTATATTAGGCTGGTCTGTCAGTAGAATATTTGCTTTGTAAATGGTTGTTACATCTTGGATTTATTCTTAACTTCTTATCTTTTGAGAATAAAAAAAATCTGTAGATAAGGGATCTTTTTATTGGCTACAGGAAGTGTACACTATTAAATATCCAAACACAAATTCATGTTTTTGTACTTTCTATATTAGACTAGCAATTCAGTGTTTTCTTCCTTTCCTATTCTGTAGGAGATTCAGAATGGTGCAGGTAAATGGCTTCCTTCCTCTCGCCACAATTCAAATATTATGTGAGCTGGTACAGATTGTTTTGCAATGATTTCCTGTTCCCAAATATAGATTTTAAGATGGCTTTTATGGATTGTAAAACGATTGATGGGACATATTTTGCATAGCTAACATTTTGGTTCCTTCTGTTCCTTTTCATAGAATTGATTCAGCAACTACAATTGTTTCATCATAAAGGTCACATATTTAGGAATAATGATACTTGCTTTCAAGTCAATAAGACTTTGGAATTCTCTGCCTTTGAATGTTAGAGCCTTATCTCTATACATGCATTTAATTTAAATTCAGACTGAGGCCTTTCTTGTTCAAAGTTGAATTTTAATTTATTGTTGGGGCTACATTTTGTGATGTGTAGAAGTGAAAGGTCTATGTATATGTGACAAAGTGGGAAAGTTCTTAATGTTTTGTCTGAATACTGTGTGCATGCCTCAGTTTTCCCTATGTGTTACTCAAGTATCTAGGTGGTGGGACAAGAGTGTGTGATCATTGCAGAGAGCCCAAGAAGGCAGGTGTGACTGATGTCTGGCTACCTGGGCCCAGACAATGGCTGACACTCTGTATCCTGGCAATTGATGTCTAGGGCCCATCCTCTGCAAGAATCAGCTGGAGGTGCTAGAAAACAAAGTGAGAGGTACAGGTCAGGTGACCTGTTTGCTTGGGAAAGAGAAAAGGACGGAGGTGGGGCAGCAGGTCGTGACCAAGGCTGGGCAGCTGGTCAGTCTCCTGCTTTGGGACTCGGGGATAGAGCTCTGGGCTCTGGATTTCCCCCCTCCATGATGGACTTTGGTGAATGTTCCTTATTTCTCTGCTAACACGATCTGTTCTATGCTGTGTTCCTGATGACTAATAAACACTTCTGTTTTCCAAGCTGGTTGAGAGTCATTGCTGACTGTGAATGTGGGGTGCAGGGCTGCTTTGGGGATCGTGTAAGGCTTCTCTAGGTGTCCCATTCTCTAGGTGTACTCACTGCGGGGAACTCACAGTGTGAACAGGGGTTCTGAATGCTCTGAGGCCAGATCCAGGAAGCGCTGGAGCTGAGGAGGCTTGCTCTGGTGAGAGTGTCCCCTGAGGGGAATCACACTGCACTAGAGTCCTGTATTTTTAAAAAAGGAAAAAGAAATGTAATGTAAAGTTATTTTGAAGACCCGTGTTGGCTAGGGAGGCTTTGATGTACTAAGCATCAGTGACACATTAATAATAATTAATGGAGATATCCCATCTCCTAGAACTGGAAGGGACCTTGAAAGGTCATCGAGTCCAGCCCCCTGCCTTCACTAGCAGGACCAAGTACTGATTTTTGCCCCAGATCCCTAAGCGGCCCCCTCAAGGATTGAACTCACAACCCTGGGTTTAGCAGGCCAAAGCTCAAACCACTGAGCTATCCCTCCCCCCGACACATTGTGTCCTATCTGTTTTTAAAATAACTTTCACTACTGGTTGGAGGTTCTTATTTTACCTTTTCAGAGGGGAGGAGGAGGGGGTTGTCTTTTTTGTCCCATGTGGGTTGTTTTGTAAATGCATATACGGAGAAACAGGGCAACAGTGTTAAGTGCAGTAATGGCTAGTACTTGTACTTCCTTGAGGAGGATCATAACATGGTATGTGACGTGCTCTAGCCTCAAGGTGTCAGAGCCCTGGATGGGTTTCTTATGTCATTACTCAGCTTCCCTGTGTTTTCAGGTGCAAGTCCATCATTAAAGGAAGGAGCCCTCAAGATATGCTGAGTATAGGGTAGTACCCATGGAGGATTAAAAATCCCAGCATTGAATAATTGTGGATCAATGCAGATCTAGCCTAATAGGCCCAAAGGTGATGCAATGACATCCATGGAGCAATCCTCATTGTGTCAAGATGAAGTGACATCTCGTTGCAGTCAAGGTCATGATGCGGTACCCTCATGGTTCTTCACTTAAGAGTTGAATCATTGGAGCCTTCCTCAAAGCTTGTGTTGAGGCACGCACTGTTGGTGGGTCATCTTTCTTTTCCTTATATGCTTTAAATTTATATATGCCTTAAACTCCAGAACTACTAGGGTCTTCTGTTCACATCGACCTTCTGATTCACTTACTGAAAGGTAAAGCCGATGGGTTATGACAGCATGGCTGGACCAATATTGGCTGCATGACTGCTCTCACCCACTTAACAATGACTACATAGATGTCCTAGCACTGGGGCTGCTTAGAACTGCATGAATAAACAGCGTGTGTGAGCACTACTGATGCTTGTGCCAAGAGGTCAGTGATGTTGATGCATTTGGTATCAGAGGAACTGCTAAGAGGATAACTGTTGTCTGCTCCAGGCCTTTTGACATATTCTGGGGTGATGCTGCAGTGTTTTAGCCAGCAAGGTCACATCTTTGTCTTCCCAGGAGACAGATTTTGGGCTGGACTGCAGGAGGCTAGTCTGAAGGCCTTCCTGAGAGCCATTGTGTAGATTTTGCAGGTACATCACAGGACTCACTAGAGACTCCATTGATCTCTGTGGACGCCGATAAGGAGCCCATGCAAAAAGGTATTTGATCACTAGTCTAGGAGGCTCATCTTAAGATAAATGTTCTGAATACATTGTAGGCTTTCAGCAACTAATTATCTCAAAAAGTAGCATTGATTTATACAACTACTTGGGCTATCCTGGTTTACAGTAGCCAGCAGCAAGGAGCAAAGTCCTGCCTTCTGTACTGGGGAGTTGTTGAGTTGTGACTTGAGACATAATCCCACAAAACAGTCCTCATTTCCACTTACTTGCCAAGAAAGGAGAATATGATACAGCTTGATTAAAATTTGTGATTGTGGAGTTGCTGATGGCTTTACTTTTAATTTTATTATTATAATAAAAAATTAGCAAAGTTGCCTCGCAGTGAGACTAGATGCTTTGTTGGATTGTTGTGCATTCAATAAATAAGTATGTAAGGGGAACTTGACATATTATAGATTCCTGACAAAAATACTGTATTCTGGGAGTTTCACTACAATTAAGTGATCATTCTACTAATATTTTTCTCATTATCTCATAGCCAGCCAGCCAGCCAGAAATAGTGTTTTTTCTATGAGCTTGATATAAAAAAGAGCCTAATCTTTTATGTGGAACAAATTAAACCTGTAAGAATGTCCATCCAGATTTTTGTTTCTTTTGAAACTAATTCCCTTGATTGAATAGAACCGTGTTTAAGAAACTTGCAAAGCAGACATGTAGAGTTGTCTGCATATGTTCATAAGGTACTATTGCTTTTCTTCAGAATCAGAACACGGCTCCAGGCTTGGTCTATCTGTTCTGCAGAATTTCTTTCTGGGTTGGAAGTAGCTCAACTTTCCTGTCTTCTAGGTTTTGGTTTTTCAGGATGCCCGCTCATATGTTTTGTTGTATCTTTGTAGGTTGTATCATCCCTTTATATTTAAAAATGTTCTAGTTCTGGTTCACCTATAGCCAGTAAAATAATTCTTCTCAAATGTTTTCTGTCTGAATGCTTTCCAGACATTTCTTCACTTAGCGTCATGACATGCTTACAAAAGAAGGTAGTGTTATCTCCATAGGATTGTTTTTATAGATGGGCAAACTAGAACAGAGAAGTTAGTGATGTACATGGGGTCACACAAGAAGTCTGTGGCCGAGATGGGAATAGAAGCCTGTCTTATGCCTTAACCACAGGAACCATCTTTCCTCCATATTGACTGTAGCCAACTGACACTTTGTGACTCATGCTTCTACTGGTTATTTATAACAAGATTGTTAATTGGTATTAGTTAGCAATTTTTCCGAAGATATCTCTGGAGCATTTTACTTTCCATAGGGTGCAAATGTGTTATAACTGATACCTTTGGAGAAGAGAAAATATTTAATTATAATTCTTGTTCTTTGAACACATATACTTATAACAAATAATCTCACCACATTCTATTCCTGTCTTGCCCTTAGAGGTGGAGATAATTTTATTTTGATTTTTGTTTTATTAATCATGTTCAGGGCCTTTTGTTTTTGTTTTTTGTTTTGTTGTATGCAGTGTTGTTGTGGCATGTTGGTCCCAGGATATTAGAGAGACAAGGAGGGTGAGGTAATATCTTTTATTGGACATATATTATATTACCTCACCCACCTTATCTCTCTAAAATTTCCCATGAATTTATCTGTGTTTGTTACAAAAATGAAAAAACAGGTGGAAATTGGGGCAAAAAATTAACTTCCCAGTTTTCTGGGTTGATATTGGGAGATGAGAGGACAAAAGAAAGCAACAAATAGAGAAAAATGGACCCGGAAATGGACACGGTAGAGGATGCAATGGCGCCATCGCCTCAAGCTTCCTCCTCCACTTCTTCTGCTTCTGTGCCTTCTCCAGAAGGAGAGATGGTGGCTCGGTTACCTGGGCCAGACAGGGTACTGAGCCACTCTCTCTCCTTCCAGAGCTGGGAGCCAGGTCAGGGAAGTTCATAGAATCGCAGGATGGGAAGGGATCTCAAGAGGTTATCTAGACCAGTTCCCTGCACTCATGGCAGGACTAAGTATTATCCGACCACCCCTGACAGGTGTCTCTCTAAAGTTTGGCACTTTAGGGCTTAAGCATTGGTGTACACATACGCATGTTCATGCGTGTGTGTGTGTGTCTTCCACTACACTACCTTAGTTTAACAGACAACCTCACAGTTACATTTGGACTAATTTATTATTAACATAAACACATCTATTGGATCTTTGTAATGTAATATGTATTTTCTGTACCTGAGTGGTACAAAATTCAGGTGAAAATCGGTAAAAAACAATAATAGCTTCTATAAAAACTCAGAAAAATTTTGGTAAAAATTAAAAATCAAGGGTCCTGATCATATTGAAAGGCCATTAGGCATAGCAATGTACATATTCTCCACCTAGATGAATTGTTGATCAGGAACAGTAACTTTCAGATCACAAGGTCTGTCAGTATCACATTTGAAGTACAAGAGTCATTAGGGTTTGGGTGAATTAAAGCTAAGTCTGCTTGTTCCTGACGAACCTTTAATATGTTCAATTAAGACAGAAGATAGAGGTGTTATGGAACAGAAGATGAAGCATAAGAATTTCATTAATGTATATACACATACATATAATTTTAAGACCCTGCTTTCAGTGGCTTTTAATTTTGACAAATTTAAATGTTTGGGTTGAAATTTTCCATGCTGGCTGTCAGCCTCAGTTTGTTTTTTGTTTTTGTTTTCATTTTCAGCCAAAATAGTTTAGCTGTTTCTGAGAACAAGGCTAGGGAGAAATGTGTTGTTTTGCCCATGTTAAAAAATTCTGGTGACCTTTTCTTTGAGAAGCTCTAGTGCTCCCATGCTTTGCATCATGGACTTGAAATTTGGCAGAGGATGGCTTTTTTGCTGCTTATCCTTTGAAAAATCACAGTTCGCACTTGCTCAGTAACGACATGCTAGTCCTTTACAGTTAAATTCCCTGAAGTTTCCACCTACACTGGGCATGTTGCAGCTTGGGCCTGAGCAGGATTTTCCCTGCAATTGCAGCTCTGGGCAGCTGTGGACCGGGCCAAGACCAGGCACTGGAACTGAAAGCAGGGAGGCTCTCTTCTGTGCTCTCAGAGCCCCCACCTGGCTGGACCCAGACAGCATGGAGGAGGAAGCTGGCTGATTTCAATGCAGAGGGGACTAGAGCCAGACCTCGGGAGGGTGCAGGGAGTTGATTGGAATGGCAAAACTGGGTGGGGCAGCAGAGACTGGGATATGGAGCCAGATGGAGAAGTAGTGAGGAGCCAAGGAATGAAGTGGGACAATGCGGACTGGCTGTGTAAGGAGATGGGGGCTGGGAACCATGGAGGAGGAGGGGGAAACCAGGACTGGCTGGACAAGGAGAATAGGAGCTAGAAGGAAGGAAATGGGGGATGGCAGTCTGAGATTGGATGAGGAGCTGTGGGGGGAGTCTGAGACTGGGAACCAGCAGGGATGGGGGAAGGAGACAAAGGTTGGATGAGGAGCCAGGAAGAGGGGAACTGAGGCTGGCTGGGCAAGGAGACTGGGGACATGGAGATGGGGTGGGGGGTGATAACTAGCAATGGCTGGGCAAGGAGATTGGGAGTGGGGGGAAGATGAGCTGCATTGGAGAGACTGGAGGGGTGAGACTAGGATTTTGCTCGGTAAGGAGACTAGAACTGGAATTAAAAGCCTGAAGAGTGGAGAGCAGACTCGATCAGGGAGGAGAATAGGACTGGATAGAGGAGCAAGAGATGGGGAAGAAACAGAACTGGGACAGGGACATCTTGTAGGGGACAGAGCAGAAGGAATCAAGCTTTGGGGGGACAGGCAAAGGGCTTTGTGTCTACTACAGCACATTCCCCTCCAGAACCTGAAATGGAAGATTTCAGTCTCACCATTCCTCTGCTGAAGCCCACTGGCAGGGCTGGCCCTAGACCAAATGGCGCCCCAGGCAAGGAGCGTGTTTGCCACACACACACACCCCATTTGTTAAACTTTTGAATACCTTATTTTTTATTACATTTTACTTCAAACATTTTATTTTCCCTTTTCTCATTAACAACAAAAACAGCACCTCAAGCCCGGTGCCCCCCAAGCCTGACACCTCAGTCGCCTGGGCCACCTGCCCCTAATCCGGCCCTGCCCACTGTCCACATAGAGGATGACAGCCTACTATTCCTGTTGTTAGGTGACGTGATGGAGAATATTAAAATCCATCAGCTGGGAAGACCTACACATAATTTGCATGTGCTACTGAGGTAATTGTATGGGCTGTTGGCCTCCTAGGCATCAAATTGATCGCTTGTGCATAATATTACCATGATTGTCAATATGCAGTTCTGAAAGCCTGGGCCCTGGGAGTTAATGGGACCATGAGGAATATTTATAAAGAAGGAATTTACCAGATTATAATTTTTCTATTAATTATTATTTCTACCGGTACTGCATAACAGAGACATCAGGGCCCCAGTGAAGTAGGCATTGTACAGGCTAATAACACAACGCTAGTTTATCTCATAAATTAGGATAGGCCAAGCAAACTGGATTGCTTTTTTTGACAGAATTCTGAAATTAGCAGATGAAGAAAGCAGAGTGTATGTTTGGATTTTAGTAAAGCATTTGAGTATTTCACAAGAATTTGAGTATTTTACAATATTTTCAAATTTAATTTTATGAGTACTATATTGAAAACTGGCATAAGGGATTGTACATAAAGTGTAGTTATTGATGATAATTTATCAAATTAGTATGAGTAGAGCAGTGGGGTACTACAGGGATGGATGTTAGACTTTATCTTCATCAGGATCTTTAGTGATTTGGAAGAAAGTGAAAGACATTAATGATATTTGCAGATAATTCTCCAATTGGGGGAAGTGAACATCAGTGAAGATGGGGTAGGGAAAGGGATACAGAAGTTAGAAATCTGGACAAAGAGTAAGAACATTCTGTGAGGGAAAATTTAGGCTGAATATCAGAAAAAGTTTCTTGACATGGAGATCTATTAGGCTGTGGAATTGTCTCTGAAGTGGAATGATTGAAGCCCTGTTTTTTGCAACATTTAAAACTAGACTGGTGAATGCATTAAAAACTGTTGTAGGAAACAGTCCTGTACTGGAAGGAAGATGGACTCGATGACCTAATATATCTTTTATTCATCTCTACATCCTGTGATTTTAGAGCTCCAAGCAGACCTATGCAAATTCCAACTAGTAATTTGCCAGAAGCATAAAATCCATAGAGCTCTGATGTGAACTGTATACACTTAATGTAGAAGAATTACAAGTAAAGGATTTTCTCTTGTTTTAGGGTAAATGGTATTCATATAGGAAGTAGTGTGGAAGCACCTCACTGCTGGCATGTTGGAGTTGTGTTAAGATGTCACAAAATCATGATATAAATAGCTCTTTTAATTTAAAAGCTACATAAATAAATGTAATGTAAACACTAATTTTAATACCTTTATTTCCAGCTCACCTAGAGATCTATAATTAGAAAATTGTACAAGTTACTTTCTTGTTACAAAAAAGGGTCTCATCCTAAAAGGTGGTGAGCACCTTCAACTCCAATTGATTTAAATCAAATATGTTGTGGAATTATGCCCAAAGAGGGGAGCAGTTGATTCTTCTTTCCTATGTGATGTGGTTTGCATAACTTGCAACAACTTTCATAAAGTTGTTCACATGCATTGGAGCTCTTAGATGTTGCTACATAGCTAGTTCATGTGCTGAACTTTCCTTTACCATTATTTGTAAACATCTCAAAGCCTGTCAGATTTACAAATCATGCATTTTAAAGTCTGAATGCACAATTTGACAAGGCCCTTAGGGCAAGAATTGTTGTTATAAATGTTACATTTTTACAATATGTGAGTCAATAAAGGCATTTTAAGTTGATATATTTTGTGTTGAATGCGGGTTTCTACATGATTTTATAGAAGCAACATTTAGAATGTTTTGTTAGAAGGCCTGAAACTGTATATTAAGAGATTATACGCTACTAATTAAATACCGAAAACTATCTTTAATTATCATTAAGGTTGACATAAATCAATGAAAACATGGAAACTGAGCTTTTAGGTTCTGTATCTGACTCATGCTGTTGTTTAAAACAGCATGAAATTGTATGATATTAAATTTAATATGCATAATGGATTCAAATTATCACTATAATTTTCCATAAACTCTCTAACATGTCCACAACTTCCTCTCATCCTCATGAAATGTAAATGGACAATATAAGCAGTGACGCCCATCACTCACCTAAATCTGCTTCCATTGCGGTCAATGAGAGTTTAAGTATTGACTTCAGTGGGAGCAGAGTTAGGCTGATGTTGAATGCTTTTTAAAATCTCACCCACTGTGTGTAATCAAACTACAGCTATTAAGTTACAGTATTTCAGGGGAAATACATTTTGTTGTTTTTCCAAAATTGAACTTACCATCTTTGATTTGTGGTTTGAGCCAAACAAAACCTTACAGTTTATAAACACATTTTCAGGAAGGATCAGTTGAGGATTTCTTTTTATGCTTACTTATTCCTTTCATGTTAGGTCATGTTAGGCCATTACTTCAACTTCTAGTTACAGCTCTGTGAGAGGGCACAATATTTTTTCCTTTGTTAGAAACTTACACTGTTCCCCTTGATGAAAACTCAGTATAGTGGGGGCTATTTAGCACAAAATTACTAAGGAACTTCATTTTCTCCGCTGTATCACTATAAATACATTTATTGAAAAATATCTTCATGTTTAGAAACTTAATTAGAATGCAAGCAATGTATAGTTAAACTTTAAAGTGTGTGTGACTCTCTGCCTTATGTTTGGAATTTTTTTCCTATGAAACTCACTTCTGTAGCATCACCTTTTAAAAAATAATAATATGAGTCTGAAGCAATCTTGGAACCATTAGCGATTATCTTCAAGAACTCATGGAGGATGGTCATGGAGGTCCCAGCGATCTGGAGAAGGGCACCAGAGGCATTATAGAATAGTCAGCCTAATTTCGATACCTGGAAAGATAATGAGGCAAATTATTTTAAAAATCAGTTTGTAAGCACCTAGAGGATCATAGGGTGATAAGCAATACCAACTGTGGATTTGTGAAGAACAAACCATGCTAAAGCAAACTAATTTCCTCTTTCACCGGGTTATTGTCAGGGTGGATTGACTTAAATCAAAGCAGTTTAAGTCACCAATTTTAATCATGATTTAAATTAGCAAACAAGAAGCCTTGATTTAAATAAATGAATTTAATCTTGTTTTGCATTTGTACCTTTTAGTTATTTTCCTAAAGAAAGGTTGATTCTCATTGGTTGGTAACCAAAAAGCATGTTGATTTCCAAGTAAATATAGCTTTTACACAAAATTGGTACTTCTTTTTGCTAACCAGGAAGATGCACTGTATTGATATACATTTATTTAAGCAAATACGTAGCTTAACCCACATTTATTCAGATTCTTAATTTTTACAGTTTTATTATGTTATAAAATGTTGAACAATGCATTTTTATTTATTATATGATTAATATTTTACTTATGATTTGTGTCAAGTTGTATTTGGATATAAATTAAAATTCACAAAAATAGGATTTTAATTTTTTATTAGTTAAGTAAAACTCTGTGCTGGATACATTAAAAAAGTGTAGCAAATACATTAAAAAGTTTTGAATTTAAAACTAACTGAATTATTAGACAAAAGAAGTATTATCTGTAATTAGTGAATTGAACTGATTGTTGCTGGTCATCATGCCCTTCAAGATTTTAGAACTGGTAGCTCTCATCCTCTCACACCTGGTTTTTATTCAGAGATTGAGAGAGAAAAACAAGCTTTCATGCTTTGGCAAATCCCAGTTGGTTTCTCAACTGTGAGTGAGCTAGTCATTGAGCTGAACTAGTTGAATAAACTGAAATCAAGAAAATATTTGCTCTGTACCTGAATAAGAATCTACTGTGAAAAGCTGGTTTAGCACTTCAACAAATCCTGGTTCCGGGTGCTTGTCCTGTGACTTCCACCAGTTCAGTGGTTTGCCTTTCTTTAAGGCTTCACAGCAAACATGTACTGCTTAATATTTTTTAAATTAATTTAAATTATTTTAATATATAATAGTTAGCTTAGGACTTAACATAGGTTGTTGTAATTTCAATTTTTATTTATAAATATGTTTCTTTTATAAAAAATAAACCTGTATTTAATTTAAATTTTAAAAATCTCGATTTTTAAAAATGTGTATCCACCTTGGTTACTGGCCTAGTGGATAGAGAGGAAACAGTAGATGTGATTTATCTTGATTTTGGTGAGGCTTTTAACACAGTCCCACATGACATTCTCATAAGCAAACTAGGGAAATGTAGTCTATGTGAAATTACTGCAAGGTGGGTGCTCAACTCATTGAGAAACCATACTCAGAGAGTACTCAATGGTTCGCTGTCAAAATTGGGAAATATCTAGTGGAGTCCCTCAGGGGGTCAGTAGTGCGTCCAGTACTATTCACCATTTTCATTAATGAGTTGGATAATGCAATGGAGAGAATGCTTATAAAATTTTTGGATGAAACCAAACTGAGAGGATTTGAAAGCACTTCGGAGGACAAATGGATTTCAGTAAAGAAAAGTGAAAAAGTACTACACTTAGGATGGAAAAATCAAATGCACAACTACAAAATGGGGAATAACTGTCTAGAATGTACTGCAGAAAAGAATGTGGGGTTACAGTAGATCCCAAATTAAATATGAGTCAACTATGTGATGCAGTTGCAAAAAAGGCTCATATTCTGGGGTGTCTTAACGAGTATGTCATATGTAAAACATTGGAGGTAATTATCCCACTCTATTCAGCACTGGTGAGGCTTCAGCTGAAGTACTGTGTCCAGTTTAGGGCACAACACTTTAGGAAAGATGTGGACAAACTGGAGAAAGTCTGGAGGAAAGCAACAAAAATTATAAAAGGTATAGAAAACCAGACCTATGAGGAAAGGTTAAAAAAATCTGGGCATGTTTAGTCTTGAGGAAAAAAAGACGGGGGGGGGGGGGGGGAACCTGATAACGCCTTCAAATATGTTAAGAGCTGTTATAAAGAGAGTTATTGTCAATTGTTTTCTATGTTCCCTAAATCTGCAGCAAGGGAGATTTAGATATTAGTAAAAGCTTACCTTGGGAGGCTGTGGAACCCCCATTATTGGAGGTTTTTAAGAACAGGTTAGACCATCACTTCTCAGGAATGGTCTAGGTATACTTGATGAAGGATGGACAAGATGACCTCTTGAGGTCCCATCCAGCCCTACATTTCTGTGATTCTATAAGCATGTTTATATGTCAATTAAAAATGAATGAATAACATTTTGAACCTCCAGCATCTGCATGTGCCTAAGCGGAGGAACCATTTAATCGCTTTTCCGTAAACTGTGAACTTTCTCACATCTCCCCCTCCTGGGTTTATGTTTTATCCTTTGTTGTCTTTAAAGTCATTTAGGCCCCGAGTGATCCTGCAGTCAGATCTACAGGTGTGGACCCTTGCACCTGTGGAGAGTATCATTGAGGCTCTGCATGAGCACAGGGTAGGAGTCTGACTCCATGGGTCCAGTTTCACGTACAGGGCCTAATACTGTAAACTGGTTCAGTCAAGGATCCATCTTCCATGCATTTCCTGTGAAATGCTCAGCATACTTGTTTGTGCTAAGTAACACATTCTGTGTTTTTCATAATAATCTGGTTTAAATGTAATCCACTTAAAATTGCATAAATTTTCTTTGAAGGTGTCAGTCAAGAAAGTGTAGAAGGTTGTACCCCAAGCATTTGTTAATGATTAATGAACATGAAGTTCAGTAAAATAAATCAATGAAAGTAGTCATGTGTTTCATTAATTATCTTCCTTACATTTTTTCTCACTTGAACAACAGATCTATTTTGGAGTTTCAGCTTCATATTAGTTGAACTGGATTGTACAAGTGAAAGGCAGATGTCTAGTTCTTAGCACTTATAAAATCAAATATCGACTTTCCCACATTTTTTCTCCTGATTCACAAATTACTTATGAATCTTTTAGGAGTGGAATATAATTACCATAAATAGGTAGTCCATACCAAAAGAGACCTCTTACTAATAGGATTTGAATGTCTTTGGAAAACTAAAGAGAGAGAATTGAATCCATACAATAAGCAATAAAAATCTCCCCCTCTGTTAGGAAATCTCCATCCTTTATTAAAAAGAAAATTCTGACCTTAAATAGAATCAAAACAATACAAAATTTAAACTGTTGAAATAGACAGGGGACCCAGGATTAGGACAGACCTAGTTACACTCTAATGCCAGTCTGGCATTGGAAGTATAATGGGTTGACACATGTAGACTCCAAGTTTTAATTTGTTTTACTCGTCCCTTGTGCACTGTGACAGATATAGCAGTTTCCTGCAGTATCCTTGAAAGAATTAAGTTTAAGTAGCTTTGGAGTACAAGAAGTGGGTTGTAGCCCACGAAAGCTTATGCTCTAATAAATTTGTTAGTCTCTAAGGTGCCACAAGTACTCCTGTTATTTTTATTGTATTATTGTGGAATTGTATGTAAATTTTATAAGGTGGGGGGGGCGATGTTACCTGTGCAAAAGCTGGGAAGTGTTATGAGCTTCAAAGGACTATTTGAAACAATGTGCCAGACAAGAGTAAACTTATGAGAAAAAGTTAGGTTCACTTCCCAGGAAATCTTTTGGGGGAGGTGTGTGCAAATGTACTCCTGTCTTGTTATTCAATAACTCAGTTTTTTGAAGCTTTATCCTGAGGGGTAGGACCTAAACTGTACAAAGGAGTGACTCAAAGATTCATGGGTGATCTTGTTTTGAGCAAAAGCTGTTATGAACTTGTGACTGGAGAAAAACCCCTTGGTGGGGTTTGAAGGACTGAATCCTACCAAAGTCCTTGCTAGAGTTGGGGGGTGATTTCAGGTAAGCTTATTAGCATGTGTGCAGTTTTTTTTAGAAATGTTTAAATAGGTTTTTTTTCTGTATTGCTTTCACCTTAAAATAAATGTACTTGCTTAGAAAGGGCTGTGTGGTAACATATAACTGTAGGTATATATGATTTCTGGCCTCTGAGGAAAAAGCAAAGCAGGCCTGTTTGGGCAGTCTGTGAATGCTGGGGAATTCACAGTACAGGCAGGGAACTCTGCAGCTTGGAAATACCGGGTCAGGAGGGAGAGAGGGAGAGACGCAGGTCTTTGCCCAAGAGAGGTGACAGCTGGGGAGCTGTAAGCCTTAAAGTGTGTGCCCTTGCTGGACCATGAGTGGGAAATACATATGCCACTGCCCTGAACTTTGACACATAGTGTGGCAGCATTTGTGGATCTATTACTGTGAATTGCATAAGTGCCAACAGTAGGGAAAGCAAGTACTATAGAAGGGAAAAGCACAGCGAAAAGTCTCAATAGTCTTTTAGGAAAGAAATAGTGAAAAGAGAGACCGGGGAGAATGAATTATGAACAACTTAAGAAAGTCAGCTAGATGAGCTATACAGAGAAAGAAATTCAGCACTGATGGGTGGACAAGGGTGCAACAAGATGTCTTGCTGTATTCTCAGGATCAGAAGAGGAATGATGATCTATGTTTGTAGGGAATAGCCAGCCCACTGGCAGAGGGTCCAGCAGATGGGAAGAATCTTAGAACCAACTTCCCTGAAGGGAAACAGGGAAGAGGCTGACAGAAGCAGCAGCTATGTTCTGTCCAGACTGAGTACACTACTGCAACAGGAATTGAGACATGCACCATTGTTCATTGGCCATACTGGGGGAGGCTACCCAGCCTTTGACCTACAGAACATAGTGCAGCAAATGTAGAAGAGAAGAAAATGATTACATAGACTATAGTGGTTGGTGAAAAGAGAGAAGCTCATTGAGTTGATGTTTTGAGTGACTGATTTAGGGAGGAGATAATCCCCTTTGATTTACAAATTTAACCTATTGCTTAAATCAGCTTCTGTACAAGATGCCTGGAGGTAGCTAATGTAATGTTGATTTTTTTAAAAAGAGACTCTGGGATGATCCTCGCAGTTATAGGCTGGTAATCCTAACTTCAGTACCAGGCAAATTGGTTGAAACTATGGTAAAGAACAGAACTATCAGACACATAGATGACCATGATATGTTGGGGAAGAGTCAAGACGGCTTTTGTAAAGAGAAAATATGCCTTACTGATCCATAAGAATTCTTTGAGGGGGTCAGCTAGCATGTGGACAAGCGTAGTCCAGTCGATGCAGTGTACTTGGACTTTCAGAAGGCTTTTGACAAGGTCCCTCACAAAAGACTCTTAAGCAAAGTAAGCAGTCATGGGATAAGAGGGAAGGTCCTCTCATGGATCTGTAACTACTTAAAAGATAGGAAACAAAGAGTAGAAATAAATGTCACTTTTCATAATAGAGAGTAGTAAATAGCAGGGTCCCCAAGAATCTGTATAGGGACCACAGCTCTTCAACATATTCATAGATGATCTGGAAAAGGGGATGAACAGTGATGTGGAAAAATTTGCAGATACAAAATTACTCAAGATAGTTAAGTTCAAAGCTGACTGAAAAGACTTACTAAGGGATCTCACTAAACTGGGTGATGGGCAACAAAATGGCAGATGAAATTCAGTGTTGATAAATGCAAAGTAATGCACATTGGAAAAAATAATCCCAACTATACATATCAAATGATAGGGTCTAAATTAGCTGTTACCAGTCAAGAAATCTTGGAATCATTGTGGATAGTGCTCTGAAAACATCCACTCAGTGTGCAGCAGCAAAGAAGCTAATAGAATGCTAGGAATCATCAGAAAAGGGATAGATAATAACACAGTAATTATCATAATACCACTCTGTAAATCCATGGTATGCCCACACCTTGAATTTTAAGAACATAAGAATGGCCGCACTGGATCAGACCAATGGTCCATCTAGCCCAATATCCTGTCTTCTGACAGTGGCCAATGCTAGGTGCTTCAGAGGGAATGAACAGAACAAGCAATCACCAAGTGATCTATCTGCTGTCCTCTGCTCCCAGCTTCTGGCCCTTCTCTGTACTTTTTCCAATTCTAATATGTCTTTTTTGCAATGGCATAACCAGAACTGTACTCAGTATTCAAGGTGTGGGTGAATCATGCTTTTGAATAGTGGCATTATGATATTTTCTGTTTTATCATCAATCCCTCTCCTAATAGTTCCTAATATTCTGTTAGCTTTTTTGACTGCCGCTGAACACCGAATGGATATTTTCAGAGAACTACCACAAAGACTCCCAAGAGCTCTTTCTTGAGTGATAACAGCTAATTTAGACCCCATCACTTTGTATGTATAGTTGGGATTATGTTTTTCTATGTGCAGTACAGTACTTTGCATTTATCAACATTGAATTTCATCTTTCATTTTGTTGCCAAGTCACCCAGTTTTGTGAGATCCCTTTGTAACTCTTCACAGTCTGCTTTGGATTTAAGTATCTTGAGTAATTTTATATCATCTGAGTGCAGTTTTGGTTGTCCCTTTCACACACAAAAAAACCCTATTAGGATTGGAATATATTAGAATTGATATAGAGAAGGGCAACAAAAATGGTTAGGGGTATGGAACAGCTTCATACAAGGAGAGATTAAAAAGACTGAGACTGTTCAGCTTAGAAAAGAGACAACTAATAAGGGATATGATAGAGGTCTATAAAATGATGAATAGGGAAGTATTATTTACCCCTTCACATAAGACAAGAACTAGGGGTCACAAAATTAAATTAATAGGCAGCAGGTTTAAAACAAATAAAAGGTGGCCTTCTTCACACAATGCACAGTCAACCTGTGGAACTCATTACCAGGGGATCTTGTTAAGACAAAAGTATAACTGGGTTCAAAAAAAAGAATTATATAACTTCATGGAGGACAGGTCAATCCATAGTTATTAACCAGTATGGTCAGGGATACAACCCCATGGTCTGTGTATCTCTAAGCCAACTGCCAGAAGCTGGAACTGGATGATGGACTGGATCACTCAAAATTGCCCACTTCTGTTCATTCCCTTTGAAGTGCCTGGCACTGGCCACTAGGATACTGAGCTAGATGGACCATTGGTTTGACCCAGTATTGCCATTCTTATTTTCTTAAACATAGGTTAAGTTGTAGGAAAACCTTCATTTGTTATCTAATGCTTAAATGTGGCTACCAATGCCGCTCTTCCGCCCTACGTGCCTCCCCCCCCAAACTCACCAAATAATGTCTTATTTTGCCAGACAAGAACCTTGATCGGAGAGAATTAAAGTCTGTACTTTCAGCCAGTAGCTTTGATGGTCTGAATGTCCAGGAAAGGTTTTAATTTGTATTGCTCCTGGGCAACCCTAATCATTGGCTACTTTGTGTCCTTTGGAATCTGCTACTTACCCATTCCAGAAGCAGGTGTAATTCAGCATTCATGAAGAATTCATGTGTCTGCCTTGTTGGATAGGAACTGGGGTATGTGGGGATTCAAACAGTAGCCCAGAATGAAGGGCTGAATAAGAATGAGTTACTCTCTCCCTGACCGGTTCCATTTTGAAATACTAAATTTCCTGAATATATTTTACTTGTGATGGTTATCTGAGAAGAGGGACAACTATATTCAAATGTTTGGAGCCTTTTTTCTTCACTGTACAAAGAAAAGTACACAATTAAGCCACTGCATAAATTATTTTATCTGCAACATGTGTCCAACATTTCAGCTACTTCAGGTTCATACTTCATTCTGTTTTGTACATGCTTTCTCCTGGTGGCATACCAAAGCGGATCGTTATCTTTGGGATGCCACATTGTACTGATCACATGGTACAGGGAATAATAAGCCATTATGCTAATATAGTTTGTCATGGTCCTTGAGGCAAAGTGATGTCCCATAACCAGTGTTCTAAAGCAACATCTGATGTTTATTGTTAATTAAATTTCTCTGAAATGTCACTTTTGACAACATATCTATTTATTTAACTATTTATGTATTTTAAGGTAAATATTATGATGTACAACTTTTAATTTCTGTCTAGTGATATCATTAATTACCCATTATGAAGAGGTTCTTGCCTATTGACGTATTTGTAAGCAGCCATTTGCCTTCTGAATTTTCTCATCCCATACAGCGGCAGCTGTATGCTGTGTTGTGCTAGGCCCACTAGAATAGGGGCAAGGCAATCTGCTTGAATATGGTCAGCTATTAAGGGTGTACAACAGAAAGGCTAAACAACTACCTCCTATACGCTGAAAGCATCACTCCATGATGCACCCACTTCTTGCTTACACATCCTAGTATGAAACTAAATCCATTCCAAATTTGCTATTACACCAGGTGCTGCTCCAGAATCTTTGTATTGATTTGCCTTCCTTCTGTGTCAGATGTCTAGGCATTTGATTGTACTCTGTCACTTTCCCCCTGGACAGCAATCGAGTTATAAACCACTCCAGATTCTCGAGGGAATCCAAGTGTGTGCATGTTATGTAAAATGGCATCCTGACTGAAATTCTTCTGTTTTACTCAACACTCTTTCAGAATTTTTGTTTAGGTTAGCGGAACAAGTGGGATATAATCTCCCACGCACATAGCACAGTGTCATTGACTGAGTTTGAATCCTCTGTAACAAAGGTTTTCTTATGGCCAAAAAAAGTTAAAATAGAACAAATTTTATTTAAATTACATACAGACAAATTTCTTAGTCACATAATTAGGAAAGAAGCATATCATGTTTCTACTACAAATGGCCTTTTTCAATGTGATATAATGAGTGGATATTTTATTTGGGTTTTTCCTCATAAAAGGAAAATTGTTTTAGGGAAGTATTTACAATTTTGGCTTGTTTTGTATATTCGTTTCTTTGAAATAATTTGTATTGTATTAAAATAATTTCTTGTATTACTAATGCAGTGGATTTAATAATGTTGTTTCATAAACTCAGCAAAACCACCAGTTTTTTCCAAAGCTGATTTCATCACTTCACGGATTAGTCATAAAGGGTATCTAAGAATGACTCTGGCAACATACTGTACTCCACCGTCCTCAGAAAATGCCATGAAAACACAATCATCTCAATTAACTGCTCCCATTTTTCATAATCCTTAGAAGCGTAGTTTACAAAGTTATCCTTAAGCCAGCTTCTCATTTGGCAAAGCATGTTCAACAAATCATCTTGGTAGGAAATTATTCCAAAATAATGGTCACAAAGACAAAAATCAAATAGTGATGGGCAAACCTCAAAACACATTTAGATTCAGATATGCACTACAAAGTTAAGATGTCTGTTCAAAAATTCTGAAATTTTTATTCTTATAGAAATATAGAAATTTGAGATGGGCAAGACCTACTTAGGAAATCTGTTCCATCCTCATACCAATGCAGGCTTGTTCCCTGCATTGTTGTTTTCTACTAGTTCATAGATAATAAAGCTAGAAGGGATCATTGTGATCATCTAGACTGACCTGTATAACACAGGCAATATGACTTCCCTGAATTATTTCCTGTTTGAACTAGAACATACCTTTTAGAAAAAACATCCAATCTTGATTTTAAAATTTCCAATGATAGAAAATCCACCAGTACCCCTTGGTGAGTGGTTCCAGGATGTGGGAGACTATAGGGTATTCTGAATTAGGTCTCTCCTATTGTGTACAAATATACATGCAGTGGGCTACAGTGAATGTGAGAATATCTCTATATTCTGGTGGGAAGGACACTCTCCTGAGAGGTAGGAGACCCATGTTCCAATCCCTTTTCCCTGTCAGGCAAAGGTGGGAATTGAATTGGGGTCTCCTAAATCCTGGGTAAATTCCCTAACCACTGGGGTAGAAGTTATTAGGGAGGCTGCCTTCTTCTCTCCCTCCCTTCAGCCCCAACCATTTTGTGAATCTAATACTCCTTTGCTTTTGTCAAAACGCCCAAAATTGAAACAAAAGTTTTTGAGTTAAGTTGAAACAAAACATTTCATTTTGACCCTACTTGAAATGTTTTCAACTTCTTGATTTGCTGAAAATATTTTTAAAAAATTGTTTTCAGTTTGACCCCAATTTTTCCCCCAGCTTTTCAGAATTGCTAGTGAACCAAAAAACACATTATTTGCCCAATTCTAGTCATACATCTAGAAACAAAGAATAAAGGCCAAGCTTACCAAATGGGAATTGTATATCCTGGGAAGCAGTGATTCTGAAAAGAACTTGGCAGGGTGGGGTAGGGGTAGGGGAGTGATCATTGGATGTATAAACAGGGAAATATCAAATAGGAGTTGAGAAGCTATATTGCCTCTGTATTTGGAGTGGTGTGGCCACTACTGGAATACTGTGTCGATTTCTGGTGTCCACAATTCAAGAAGGACGGTGATAAATTGGAAAGGGTTCAGAGAAGAGCCATGAGAATAATTAAGGATTAGAAACCATTCCTTATTGTGAAAGACTTAAGGAACTCAATCTGTTTAGTTTAACAAAGGGAAGGTTAAGGAGTGACAATCTATAAGTACCTACATGAGGAACACAAATTTGATACTAAAAGGCTCTTCAGTCTAACAGATAAAGGTATAACAAGATCCAACGGCTGGAAGTTGAAGCTAGAAAAATTCAGATTAGAATTTGTCTGTATCATTTTAGAATTTAGAATTTATCTGTATCATTTTAGTTTCTTAATCAATATGTCTTGTGGTATCAGGTCAAATGCCTTATAGAAGTCTAAGTATATCTCTTCAGCACTATTACCTTTATCAACCAAATCTGTAATCTCTTCAATAAAATATGTCAAGTTCGTTTGACAAGATCTATTTTCTATAAACCCATGTTGATTGACATATATTATTCTCCTTTAACTCTTTATTAATTGAGTCCTGTATCATCCATTCCATTATTTTGTCTGGGATCAGTGTCTGGCTGACAGGCGTGTTATTACCCATTTGATCCCATTTACTCTGTTTAAATAGTGGCACATTTGCTTTCCTCCAGTCCTCTGGAACTTCCCCCATGTTCTGGTAAATCAATTGAAAATGAATACCATATCGTCCAGTCTAAATTTAAATGTCCCAAGTAAAGGGCTTCCACCACTTTTTGATTTTACTGTCAGGAAGTCTTCCCTCTTATTCACCCTACATTTTCCCTTTAATTCAGTTATTTGTAGTTATATCCCTTTGTGCTATCCTAAATAATTTCTCTAGTTTCTTCGTGTTAACACCCTTCAAATATTTGGGAACTGTTGTGTCTGCTCTTAATTGCCACTGTCAAAATACATATATTTAGCCCTTCAATCTTTTTTCCATAAACTATTTCCTGCAGTTTGTCACTGTTGTTGCCCTTTTCTGAACTTACCCCAATATATCAATATTATTCGAATATTAAATTGCAGTATTATAAGATTCCATTTTATGAGAGATTTTAAAATAGATTTGGGTGGCCAGATCCCTTAACAACTGAAATATATCTGATATTAAGGAACCACCAGATCTGTGAAGGAGCACTACCGCTAAGTTCCCTCTAAGCTGCGCGGCTGTGCAGCTGCCTATTAAGCCCCTTCCCACTGGCCCCAGCATGGACATACCGCGGCGGGGAGAAGTGCCCCTCCCCACCGGCCCCAGTGCGGATCTGCCGCGGTGGGAAGAGGCACCCCTCCCCGCCGGCCCCAGTGCAGACCTGCCCCAGACTTGCCACGGCCAGGGGAGAGGAGGTCCTCCCTCAGCCTGGCCCAGCCCAGCTGGAGCTGCCTCAGCTGGGCAGAGGCACCTTTCCCTTGGCCCCCAGGTGCTGCGGCGAGAGAGGGCTGCGGGGAGTCCTCTCTCCCACCGCAGCCCTGGGGCAGCCTGCACCCCAAACCCCTCATCCCTGACCCCACCCCAGAGCCTGCACCCCAAGACAGAGCCCTCATCCCCCCTCTGCCCCAGCCCTGAGCCCCCTCCCACACTCCGAACCCCTCAGCCCCACCCCCACCACGTGAATTTTGTTATGTGCACCAAAATGAAGGTGATGTGTCATACATCACCTCCATATTGGTGCACATAACAACATTCATTCCGCACATGGATGTAAAAAATTAGATGGAACACTGGTTACCATTCTGCATGTCTAGAACATCCCTTGAACTTTCCTCTAGTCACTATTCTTCAGTCCTTGTTCAAAACCATTGTATAATGTTATGTGCTCTTAAACAGTTGCCTTGTTCCACTGGATAGGCAGCTGCATATAAATTGTGGATGAAGTGGTTCCTGTGCAGCATATACATACCTATGAAACTCTATTACCTCATGTTAATTAATAGTCCCCGCAACTGGAACTTAGTAAATAATTCTGTTGATGATGCACAAGAAACAGAAGCCAGTTCACTCTTGGAACCTCAGAGCCAGAAGTTAATCATGTGATTAAGTGCTTTGCTGAATTTGTGCCCAAGTGAGTAAGATACCATTTTTACACAGTTATTTTTCAAAGTAGAACCATACTTCTAAAAATATTGATGCCTTTGTTACTCCCTCACCTAGATCCCCCCCGGTGCTTCTTGCCACTTTAAATCTCTTTTTTTCTATAAGCTATTCAGGGGCAGCAACTATTTTTATTTTTGTTTCTTGCACTCCATGTAAGTCAGCAATTAAACTGCCACTGGTGAGGTCCATAATCAGGGTTGTGTGGGTGGAAGCTGGAACAGCCCAAGGCGAGAATAAAGCCCTTAGCTGGCACTTTACACATACAAGCTAAATTTCCACAGGTAAAATTTAAATATTACACCACTTTCCGTGAGCAAAACAAATAAAACAAACAAAAGTTTTCTGTGAACAAACATTAATTTAACAAGAAGTCACACTGAGTGGTGCATCTCTACAATGCAGCACCCAACTTGGCATATATTAAAGGAAAATTGAGGAAAAAATATATGCAACCAGAATATGGATCTTCAACTCTTAAAATAAAATTACCGCTACCATTGTCATTTGCTATCTTTGATTGCTTCGTTTTTGGTTATCGTTACTTACCACTGACGACAGGGGGGCTCCCACGGCATGATCTGTTTCTGCTGAAAAAGACATTTTAAGGCCGTGATCCTGAAAACACTTAAGCATGTTCTTAACTTTACTACTATGAGTACTCCCATTGATTTCAATGGGGCAATTAACAACACGCTTAAGTGTTTGCAGGATCAAGGCCTAACTAAATTTTCCATATTTCATATTAATCTGGCCTGCTTAAAGCCACCTCACCAAGAGATGTCATCATTTGCTACTATCTAAAGAGTTATATTCTATTTTAGGGTTTTCTGTAGAACCCATTGCTGTAATATTTAAGCATTATGTACTTTCTCCTTCAACGCTGAACCCACTTTGTTTCTCATTTCCAAACCCAAAAAAACAAACGTTGCATAGTAGCTATTGCTAGACCCAGACTTCACGGACAAAAACACTTCTTGCCGTGACATTACCTGACAAGACTTTTTGCATCCACTTTAACTCAGTGAAAGCTTCTGAAACTCTGGCTTGAAGCCAGCTACTAAATAAAAACCGTTCACTTGAACAAATCATTCAACCAGATGGAATTTAACCTACTATCTGACTGTACATCATACTTGACCAGACAGTAGTAAACACCAAATACATCATGTAGAAAGACAGTGATTTTTATATTGCCCAGTGGACTGTGATTTGTACACTGAAACCCCTGATTGCCATCAAAGAAATCACCACTGGAAAAAGATACATTATTGCATGCTGTTAATCCACTCTTTCATATGCTGAGAAACAGAGGCAAGGAGAAAAAATGGACAAAAATGAATGAAAAAACACTTAAGTCAGGCCCCATGAGAAAGAGTTGAGAATTCACTTACCTAAAAAATTAATTATCTGTAGTGAAGTGTTCCCTTCAATTTTTTAAATCCCTGTGCGGAATTAATTTTGTTATATGCACCAATATGGAGGTGATGTGTGACACATCACCTTCATATTGGTGCACATAACAAAATTCATGTGATGTGGATGGGGCCGAGGGGTTCGGAGTGTGAGAAGGGGCTCAGGGATGGGGCAGAGTGTTGGGTTGTGGGAGGATGAGGACTCTGGCTTGGGGTGCGGGCTCTGGGGTAGGGCTGGGGATGAGGGGTTTGGGGTGAGGGAGGGGGCAGAGAGTTGGGGTGCAGGCTCTGGGGTGAGGCCAGGGATGAGGGGTTTGGGGTCCAGGCTGCCCCAGGGCTGCAGTGGGAGAGAGGACTCACCCCAGCCCTCTCTCGCCGCAGCAGTTCGGGGCCAGGGGAGAGGCACCTCTCCCCGGCTGTGGCAGCTCCGGCTGGGCTGGGCCGGGACAAGGGAGGGGCTCCTCTCCCCCGGCCACGGCAACTCCTGAGCAGGTCTGCGCTGGGGCTGGCGGGGAAGGGCGCCTCTCCCTGCTGCGGCAGGTCCAAGCCCCTGCACAGGGCTTAATAGGCGGCCGCGCAGCTGGGCAGCTTAGAGGGTACTTAGATGGTAACTACTTAAATTGGAATAGGGCCAGGATACCAGTGTTTACACTCCTAGTCCTGTGAAGAATATGATCTCTAATAAACAAAATATATCTGTTTTCTATCTCAGCCAAAACCCTAAGCATCTTTATTGTTGCATGTTTAGGGAGGGAAAAAAGTACACCTTGCCCAAAAGAAGCGGAGTAAGGAGGGAAAATGCAGGTCATGTCCTTTGTGTTTGCTGGCCCCTCATTTTTTTGAAGCAGAGATTCTTACTTTTTAGCATTGTATTTGCATTCTTTTTTTAAATCTTGAGCTTCCTGGGCCTTTTCCAAGCTTTACACCCACAAAATTCAAAGAAGCGTCTTCACCTCCTCTTCTCGAAAATGAAAGGCTAATTCAACAAAACATCAGGCTAGAAATCGTATGGGAAACCCTTTTTTTATATGTGAACTTGCCAGTACTCTAGTTTTAACCAGATCTGAAATTTAGAGAGTAGCTTTTTATTCAGTATTTTAACAAAAACAACTAAGTGTAGGGAAATGGGAAAATCTTTACTATAAAACAAAATATTTTCTTAACTTTATTTGAATCTCAAAGACGTTCTGGTTCAGTTTGGGAAACAGGCCAATGTTCAATGTCTGTTTTTAATTTATCCAAATCAGTTTACTTATTTAAGTACAAAATGTGATGACTTTCTCCCTGATTATTAAAGCCTTTTTACTTTTGAAATACTTGGCAAGATCACCAAAGATAATAAAACCTTTAAAGACATATAGAAAGTTTGTCAGGATTTCCTAAACATACTTGTTAACCCAAGGTCAGCATTCAAGGAGGAAACATTTAATTGTTCTCCAAAACACAGAAGCTGAGCTGTATTTGTGTTTAGTTCAGCTCATAACAGAGACAATGTGGGTATTTCCATAAGTGAGAGGAAGTTATCCCCCAAATGATGTCATGTCCTAAGTATTCCAAGTTCCACCATTAAATATAAATGTTAAATGTCTTAAATGTCTATGAAAGTATGAAACAGTTTAATCCCATGCAGAAACTACAGTAAAAGATCATTCTGATATTCTGCAAATTTTTATTAAACTTTTTCAATTTTTCTTATAACAAACCATATAAATCCTAGGTGCCAACATACAGAACAAATTCAAAAGTAATAAACACCAGAAATGAGGAAAAAACAAGATTCAGTAACAGCTGTTTTATCCGGCACTTCACCAACCGGAAAGCTCTCTAAACCGGCATTTCTGATCTTCATTGAAAGTCCAGTTTATAGTCTGCTTGGCGCGGGGCCAGCAGGGGGTTGGGGCATGGGAGGTGGTGTGGAGCGTGGACTCTGGGAGGGAGTATGGGTGAGGGAGAGGGTTTGGGGTGCAGCGGGAGGTGTGGGGTGCCGGATCCAGGGGGCGCTCACCTTGGGTGGCTTCCCACAAGTGGCAACCTGTCCCGGCTGTTCCTAGGCGGAGGCGCGGCAGGCGGCTCTGCGCACTGCCTCCGCCTGCAGGTGCCGCCCCCACAGCTCCCATTGGCCGTGGTTCCTGGCCAATGGGAGCTGCGGAGCCAGCGGGTCGGGGGGGGCAGCGCACAGAGCCACCTGCCGCGCCTCCGCCTAGGAACAGCCAGGGCAGGTTGCTGCTTGTGAGGTGAGCGCCCCCTGGATCCGGCACCCCCGGCACTCGCTCCCATGCCCCAACCCGCTGCCCCGAGCCCCCTCCTGCACCCAAATCCCTCCCAGAGCCCACACCCTGCACCCCCACCTGTGCTCTAACCCCAAGCCCTGCATCCCCTCCCACACCCAAACTTCCTCCCTCTTAGTTAACCAGCATTTTTCACTTCCCAGCACCTCCCATTCTCCCAACATGCCTGATAAACCAGCTTTTACTATATTTACACAATGCCTGGCTTCCCACATATTAATCGCACTATTTCCAGACACATATCAGCATAAACAAACAAACAAGAAATCAAAGTCAAGAGGGAAAAGGGTGGGAGGGATGGGAGAAGGTAGTATGTGGATTTATTGTCTGCCTTTCATCCAAGTCTTCTGCAGGGATCTTTAGTCAACCAGTTCTAGGAAACTGTCCCAAATGGACCCACATTTTTTCTGGGGCTCCTTTGCCCCCACTTTTTCAAAATTGATCACTGGGGGCAGCTTTAATTTTGTGTAGTGCTTGGGGTGACCAGTGCACCCTAAAGATGATTTTGTGTAGAATGAAACATAATTGGAGGTCCAAGTTTGCTTCCTTATTCTCTGATATTGCTCTGTTCCACTGTGGAGGTGAGTTATTTATTGCCAGTTCTTTGTTCCATTTTAGCCTCATTACATCAGTATTAATATTTTGGCAGGTTGTATAGCGTAGCTGCCAGTCTGGGGGGATGGTATAACTCTACAAAATTTGAGTTCAGGCACTTTGGACAGTGCAGTTGCTTCCAGACAAATTCTGAGGTGAGCAGGAGACAGATTTGAATATGTTGCCTGTAAGGTTCCTATGTCTCAGGGCGAGGAGCGCCCCCTTTTGTGGCCGCAGGAAATCGGTGCTCATGCTGGGTTGGTCTGTAAGGCATCCTGGCTCGCAGCCAAGCCACTAAGAAAGTGTTAGCTCAGGCCTCCTGGATGGGGGGCAGAGCAGACAAACAGTCAGTGGATCAGGCCTTCTGGCCTAAGGGTTGAATACTCAAGCAGCCTTCCTGAGGGCTAAGCAAATAAGCAGTCAATGGCTCAGGCTTTCTGGGTAGGGGCTAAGCAAGCAAGCAGTCTGTGGCTTATCCAGCCCCAAGTGCGGGGCCAGAGGTGGGGGGACCCATGCCCACCCTGCTCCACTGGGTCTCAGCCCAGGACTCTTGAAGTGAATGGGTGATCCTGTCACAGGGTTGGCAGGGAAGCGTGGGGTTGCTGCCTTGCCTCCCAGCAATAGAGCCAAGTCAATGCCTCGTTTCCTTGGGCTACTTCCTACTATTGTCTGGTGGGGCTGCTCTGCGGCTGCTAGGGCATGGTTCCTCATCTCTGTGCCGAGCAGCTCACTCTCCACTGCCTCTCTGGGTCTCTCCATCTCTTGGGATAGTTTCTGGCCTTCTCTCCAGGCCGGCTAAGGGCAGTCGTCACCTGCCACAGATGGTCGTGATCTCCGCTGGCAATTTCTCGTTGGGAAGGACATCGAGCTCCTTCCGTGGTCTGGTTCCAACTAAGCTTCAGGGCCCTGCTCTGATACTTCCGGCCCTGCCACTGCACTTCCTTTGAAGGGGAAGGGGCAGGGTTAGCTGAGCCCAACAGGAGCCCTCTGTGCCAGAATGAGGGTCATTCCGCCTCATTACATTGCCATACCTTATAGGTTGTATTGTAGTTGGAGAGAAGTAAACAATGTGATTAGGTCCTCACTTATTAGTTGGGAGGGAGATATGTATAGTATGCTACATTCCATCCAGTTTTTCCACATTATCATCTTTCCCCCAATTTTTAGAATGGGATTCCCAAATGAAGGGTGAAATTTGTGTTGGTATGCTAAATTGGCCCTTATTTGACAGGCCGTACGGGTGGTAGGAATTAGATAGTTTTGATATCTACAGTCTCCAGAGCCTAATATAGCCATAATGGCAAAGAGTAGGATAGCTCCTTCTTAATAGTCACCCACTAGATGTTTGATTTGTGGTAGTATAGGTCCATTTCATGACCTGGTTTATTATAAAGGTATTATGATATTGCATCAGATTTGTGATTCTAAATGTCCCCAGATCAACTGGTAGCTGAAGTCTCTTAAAGGACATGATTCTCCACCTCCCGCACTTCCCCCACCCCCAAAAAAGAATATAATTGATTTTTCTGAAAATAGTATTAGGATATTTGGAGTGGGAGTAGCCCTGAACATATATGTTAATCTGAGTAGTGTGTTTATTTTTATCAGGTTTATTTTTGTCAAGAGGCTGAGGAGGATAGCTTTCCATTTACCCAGGTTGTTAGTGATTTATATAATAATTGGGTCTAAAATGATTGTAACTATTTTCTTTAAATCTCAGGGGATTAGAATTCCTAGATATTTGAATGCTATCCGCTTCCATTGGAAATCCCACTGACTAAGCAAAGCCCAGTACATGCATTTAGTTAATCCTAACTCCTCAGATTTGTTCTAGTTAATCTCATATCCAGACAAGTGCCGAGACTTTTCAGTGAGTTCTAGTAATTTGGGTATCAGCCTTTGTGGATTAGAGTGATAGCATCATCCACATACAATCTAGTTTTTTGTTCTATATAACAAAAGTGATCTGAGCAATTATAGACACATTCATCTGTCCGAAGTAATATACAAGGCTTTAGATCAAATGTTGAAGGAAAAAATAATTAAATTCATGGGGGTAATCAGAAAAGGGGATGTAATGAAATATATGTTTATCAAAGGTAGATCATGCCTGTCCACCTGATATCTTTCTTTGAGAAGAGATTTTTTAGATAAGGGAAATGCAGTAGATATAATTCTAATATACTTGGACTTCAGAAAAGCATTTGACGTAGTACCACATGGGGAATTATTAATTAAATTAGAGATGATGGGGATTAGTACAAGAATTGTAAGGTAGGTAAAGGAACTGGCTAATGGGGAGAAGACAACTAGTCATGCTAAAAGATGAACTGTCAGGCTGGAGGGATGTTGCTAGAGGAGTTCCTCAAGGACTGGTCATGGAATTTACCTTATTTAATATTTTTATTAATGACCTTGGCACTAAGTCATTAGGAGTGTGCTAATGGAATTTGCTGAAGGTACAAAGTTGGGTACAGTACAGATGAGGAATGGAATATTAAACAGGAAGAATTAGATGACTTTGAAAACTGGAGAAACAGAATTTGGATGAATTTTAATAGTACAAAGTGCAAGGTCATGTACCTAGCGTCTGGTAAAAAGAATTTCTTCTATAAGTGAGGACTCATCAGTTGAAAATGACAGAAGATGAGGAGAGAAATCTGGGCGTGTTGGTCCATTACAAGATAACTCTGAGCCACCAATGTGATGCAGATGCAAAAAAGGCAAATGCGATTTTAGGATCAGGCAAGGCATTTCTAGAAGAGATAGAGAAGTATAAATGCCATTGTGCAAGGCACTGGTAAGACCTCATCTGGAATACTATGTGCAATTCTGCTCACCCATGTTCAAGAATGATGAATTCAAACTGGGAACAGGTGCAGAGAAGAGCTACTAGGTTGATCAGAGGAATGGAAAACCTCTTTTATGAGAGGAGGCTAAAAGAGCGTGACTTGTTTGGCCTAGCAAAATGAAGGCTGAGAGGGGAAATGGTTGCTCTCTATAAATATTTAAGGGGTGTGAACCCGAAGAAGGGAAAGAGCTATTTAATCTAAAGGATAATGTTGGAAAAAGAACAAATGGGTATAACTCGCCATGAATATATGTAGGGCAGGGGTCAGCAACCTATGGCACGCGTGCCAAAGGCGGCACGCGAGATGATTTTGGGTGGCACTCACACTGCCTGGGTCCCGGCCATCGGTCCCAGGGGCTCTGCTGCCGGCCTGGGGTCCTACCGCCGGCCCCCTGCCACCCGGGGTCACATCTGCCACCCCTCGCTCAGCCCACTGATGGCCCCAGATCCCGGCCGCCAACCCGGGGCTCTGCAGCCGCCCCCAGCTGTGGCCCACTGGCCCCAGCCTGGGGCAGTGAGGGGTGCAGACAGGGGCAAGAGGGGGCGCAGCTCAGCACCCCCACCTTAAAAATTGTTCCAGTGCCACTATCTGGGATATTTTTAAGTCCTGATTTGCTGCTTACATCACTATCACATCATGTGGAACAGCACATTGCGTTTGATGTTGTGTGTGCCGTCTGTTGCGATTTCCCCCCCCCCCCACTGTAAGTTGAGGGATACATTTGACAAAATGTCAGCTCCTAAGAAAGCAAAGTTAGATGTCTGTTCATTTCACTTCACAGCAACATTTGGTGGCTAATCATATTTTGAAACAGCGGGAAGCGGCGCGGGCGAGGGATGTGCTGGCCGTGGCTTCCCGCCGCCCCCATTGGCCTGGGACAGCGAACCGCGGCCAGTGGGAGCCGCGATCGGCTGAACCTGCCGACGTGGCAGGTAAACAAACTGGCCCGGCCCGCCAGGGTGCTTACCCTGGCGAGCTGCATGCCAGAGCTTGCTGACCCGTGCTCTGAAGTATTGGCTATTCCCCCTAGCTTTGTTTCATCTACAAACTTGATCAGTATGCTCTCTATTCCTACATCCAGGTCATTAATAAAGATGTTAAATAACCCTGAACCCAGAACAAATCCCTGTGGAACCCCACTTGAGACCTCCCACCAATCTGACATCATTGCATTAATAGTTACTCTTTGTGGTTGTTTAACCAATAATATATCCACTTAATGGTCGTTCTGTCAAGACTGCACTTCTCCAGCTTACTTATCAGAATGCCACGTGTGACGGTGTCAAAAGCCTTGCTGAAGTCCAGGTATATTATGTCCACCACATTCCCCCTATCCATCAAATCAGTTACCCTAGCAAAGAAGGAAATCAAGCTGGTTTGGAATGATTTGTTCTTGATAAATCCATGCTGGCTGCTAGTGATTACCCCTTCATCCTCCGGGTATTCGCAAATCGAATGTTTTATACATTGCTCTGGTAGCTTCTCCGGTATCGAAGTCAGGGTGACTGATTTATAGTTCCCTGGCTCCTCCTTTTCCTCATTTTTAAAGATGGGAACTACATTAGCCCTTCTCCAGTCTTCTGGAACTCTCCTGTCATCCATGAGTTTGTAAATATTATTGCCAGTGGCTCTGAGATGTCAGCTAGCAGCGAGCAGCGGTCGGCAAACAGGGCGGCTAACAGGGGAGTTTAAGTGGGAGTGAGTCTCATTGGAGGAGAAGGTATCTGTACTTGCGTCTGTCTTTGTGGTGCTTGTATGTGTAGAGGCCTGTAGGGGCAGTGTGCTGAGCCCCGAGCCCTGATTAGGGGGCGGAGCTTGGCTGATTAGGAGACCTATAAAAGAGGCCTCCCAGCCAAGCAGCGAGCAGCTAGCAGCGAGCAGCGGTCGGCAAACAGGGCGGCTAACAGGGGAGTTTAAGTGGGAGTGAGTCTCATTGGAGGAGAAGGTATCTGTACTTGCGTCTGTCTTTGTGGTGCTTGTATGTGTAGAGGCCTGTAGGGGCAGTGTGCTGAGCCCCGAGCCCTGATTAGGGGGCGGAGCTTGGCTGATTAGGAGACCTATAAAAGAGGCCTCCCAGCCAAGCAGCGAGCAGCTAGCAGCGAGCAGCGGTCGGCAAACAGGGCGGCTAACAGGGGAGTTTAAGTGGGAGTGAGTCTCATTGGAGGAGAAGGTATCTGTACTTGCGTCTGTCTTTGTGGTGCTTGTATGTGTAGAGGCCTGTAGGGGCAGTGTGCTGAGCCCCGAGCCCTGATTAGGGGGCGGAGCTTGGCTGATTAGGAGACCTATAAAAGAGGCCTCCCAGCCAAGCAGCGAGCAGCGGTCGGCAAACAGGGCGGCTAGCAGGGGAGTTTAAGTGGGAGTGAGTCTCATTGGAGGAGAAGGTATCTGTACTTGCGTCTGTCTTTGTGGTGCTTGTATGTGTAGAGGCCTGTAGGGGCAGTGTGCTGAGCCCCGAGCCCTGATTAGGGGGCGGAGCTTGGCTGATTAGGAGACCTATAAAAGAGGCCTCCCAGCCAAGCAGCGAGCAGCTAGCAGCGAGCAGCGGTCGGCAAACAGGGCGGCTAGCAGGGGAGTTTAAGTGGGAGTGAGTCTCATTGGAGGAGAAGGTATCTGTACCTGCGTCTGTCTTTGTGGTGCTTGTATGTGTAGAGGCCTGTAGGGGCAGTGTGCTGAGCCCCGAGCCCTGATTAGGGGGCGGAGCTTGGCTGATTAGGAGACCTATAAAAGAGGCCTCCCAGCCAAGCAGCGAGCAGCTAGCAGCGAGCAGCGGTCGGCAAACAGGGCGGCTAACAGGGGAGTTTAAGTGGGAGTGAGTCTCATTGGAGGAGAAGGTATCTGTACTTGCGTCTGTCTTTGTGGTGCTTGTATGTGTAGAGGCCTGTAGGGGCAGTGTGCTGAGCCCCGAGCCCTGATTAGGGGGCGGAGCTTGGCTGATTAGGAGACCTATAAAAGAGGCCTCCCAGCCAAGCAGCGAGCAGCTAGCAGCGAGCAGCGGTCGGCAAACAGGGCGGCTAACAGGGGAGTTTAAGTGGGAGTGAGTCTCATTGGAGGAGAAGGTATCTGTACTTGCGTCTGTCTTTGTGGTGCTTGTATGTGTAGAGGCCTGTAGGGGCAGTGTGCTGAGCCCCGAGCCCTGATTAGGGGGCGGAGCTTGGCTGATTAGGAGACCTATAAAAGAGGCCTCCCAGCCAAGCAGCGAGCAGCGGTCGGCAAACAGGGCGGCTAGCAGGGGAGTTTAAGTGGGAGTGAGTCTCATTGGAGGAGAAGGTATCTGTACTTGCGTCTGTCTTTGTGGTGCTTGTATGTGTAGAGGCCTGTAGGGGCAGTGTGCTGAGCCCCGAGCCCTGATTAGGGGGCGGAGCTTGGCTGATTAGGAGACCTATAAAAGAGGCCTCCCAGCCAAGCAGCGAGCAGCGGTCGGCAAACAGGGTGGCTAACAGGGGAGTTTAAGTGGGAGTTTACAGGGGGAGGTGGAAGGGGAGGCAGGAGGGCGCGGCGGTCGGTGTTCTTTGCTCCCTCAGAGGCTGCAGGCAGAGACCATAGCAGCCATGACCCAGGCAGCAGGGGACACAATGCAGATGAAAGCATGTAGCAGCTGCGGTATGTATATAGTCCTAGCAGGTGCACATGATCAGAGGTATGTTTGTATGAAATGCCGCCTACTTGCCCTGTTAGAGGAAAAGGTTCGGGGGTTGGAGATGCAGGTAGAGACCCTGGTAGAGTTTAGAAGGGGGTTTGAACAGCTAATGGAGCAAAGGCAAGGGGTAACTGAAGGGGAATGCTCAGGGGTGCAGGTGGAAGCGGGGGCTATGGTCTGTGAGGGGGGAATGTCGGGGGGAGAACAAGAGCAGTGGAAGCATGTGACCGTGAGAAGCAGGCCAAGGAAAAGGAGGGCTAGCGAGGGGTAATTAGAACTCAGGAACAGGTTTGGGTGTTTGGCTAACGAGGAGGGGACGCAGCGGGTGGTAACTGATGGTGGGAGGCAGAGGAAGAAAAGAAGGGCAGCTAGTCCAATAGACAGGGGGGAGGAGTTGATGGAGACGGCATCAATACTCGGCCCCGGGAGGATACAGGATGGCAATAGGGGGACTACAAGGGAAAATGGAGACAGACAGGAGTTACGGCCACAGGGGACAGGGGATAGATTGGTAGATTGCGCTGCCCCTAGGCAAAGGCAGGTTTATGTGATTGGGGACTCCTTACTGAGGAGGTTAGACAGGCCTGTGACCAGGGCGGACCCAGAAAATAGAAGGGTGTGCTGTCTGCCGGGCGCTAAGATACGGGATGTGGACCTGCGGTTGAAAAGGATCCTAAAGGGAGCAGGTAAGAACCCCTTGATCGTCCTTCACGTAGGAACGAATGACACGGCTAGGTTCTCGCTAGAGAGAATCAAGGGAGATTATGCCAGGCTGGGGAAGACGCTTAAGGAAGTTGAGGCTCAGATTATCTTCAGTGGGATTCTGCCTGTTCCTAGAGAAGGACAGCAAAGGGCAGACAGAATTGTGAGGATAAATAGCTGGCTGAGGGAGTGGTGCTATAAGGAGGGCTTTGGGATGTATGGCCACTGGGAGGCATTCGGGGACAGACAGCTGTTCTCGCGGGATGGACTTCACCTGAGTAGGGAAGGAAATAGACTTCTGGGAGGGAGGCTGGCTCATCTCATCAAAAGGGCTTTAAACTAGGAACTTGGGGGAGACGGTTGGGAGATGTCCAGTTGATCTCCACGCCAGATTCCAACACTGAAAATGAGGGCGAAGAGATAAGCACAGATATAGATAGGGGTAGGGAATTGGACATTAGAAGGAGGGGGCGGATGGACACTAGGGGGTCCGTACCAAAGTGCATAACTAATGGGAGAAAGGATAGACAGCATACGGTAAGATGTTTATACACCAATGCGAGAAGCCTAGGTAACAAAATGGAGGAACTGGAGCTCCTGGTCCAAGAAATAAAACCTGATATCGTAGGAATAACTGAAACATGGTGGAACTGTAGTCATGACTGGAGTACAGGTATCGAAGGGTATGTGCTGTTTAGGAATGACCGGAAAAAAGGTAAAGGTGGGGGTGTGGCACTGTATGTGAATAATGAACTAAAATGTAAAGAAATAATAAGTGATGGAATGGATAAGACAGAGTCTGTCTGGGCAATGATTACACTGGGTAAAAGAACTACTAGAGCCTCCCCTGAGATACTGCTTGGGGTGTGCTATAGACGGCCGGGATCTAGCCTGGATGCGGACAGAGAACTATTTAATGTTTTTAAGGAAATAAAAACTAATAAGAGCTGTGTGATCATGGGGGACTTTAACTTCCCGGACATAGATTGGGGAACAAATGCTAGTAACAATAATAGAGCTCAGATGTTCCTAGATGTGCTAGCAGATGAATTCCTTCAGCAAGTAGTAGCTGAACCAACGAGGGGGGATGCCATTTTAGATTTGGTGCTGGTGAGTAGTGAGGACCTAGTTGAGGAAATGGTAGTAGGGGACAACCTTGGCTCGAGTGACCATGAGCTAATTCGGTTTAAACTAAATGGAAGGATTAACAGAAATAAAACTGTGACTAAGGTTTACGATTTCAAAAAGGCCAACTTTAATAAATTAAGGGAACTACTTAGGGAAGTGGATTGGGCTAACATACTTAGAGAGCTAAAGGCAGATGAGGCCTGGGATTATTTCAAGCTGAAGTTGCACGAGCTGTCCGAGGCCTGTATCCCGAGAAAGGGGAAACGGTTAGTGGGCAGGAGAATTAGACCTAGCTGGATGAGCGGGCGTCTCAAAGGGGCGATTAAGAAAAAACAGAAAGGGTACAAAGAATGGAAAAGGGGGCAGATCGACAAGGAAACCTACCTTATTGAGGTCAGAGCATGTAGGGATGCGGTGAGAAAGGCCAAAAGCCGTGTAGAGTTGGACCTCGCGAGGGGAATTAAATCCAATAGTAAGAGGTTTTATAGCCATATAAATAGGAAGAAAACAAAGAAAGAGGAAGTGGGACCGCTGAAGCATGTAAATGGAGTGGAGATTAAGGATAATCTAGGCATGGCACAATATCTAAATGAATATTTTGCGTCGGTGTTTAATAAGGCTAACGAAGGGCTTAGGAATAGAGGGAGCGGGACAGAGGGGAATAAAGGAGGGGCGATTGACATTACAGTATCAGAGGTGGAAGCCAAACTTGACCAGCTAAATGGGACTAAATCGGGCGGACCGGATGATCTCCATCCTAGAATATTGAAGGAGCTGGCGCGAGAAATTGCAAGCCCCTTGGCGATAATTTTTAATAAATCTGTAAACTCGGGGGTGGTGCCGATGGACTGGAAAATAGCTAATGTGGTTCCTATTTTTAAGAAGGGGAAAAAAAGTGACCCGGGTAACTACAGACCTGTTAGTTTAACTTCTGTAGTATGCAAGGTCTTGGAAAAAATTTTGAAGGAAAAAGTAGTTAAGGACCTTGAGGTGAATGGCAATTGGGACAAATTACAACATGGGTTTACGAAAGGCAGATCGTGCCAAACCAACTTGATCTCCTTCTTTGAGAAAGTAACAGACCTTCTAGATAAAGGAAATGCGGTGGATCTAATTTACCTCGATTTTAGTAAAGCGTTTGATACTGTGCCGCACGAGGAATTATTGGTTAAATTGGAAAAGATGGGGATCGATATGAAATTCCAGAGGTGGATAATGAACTGGTTAAAGGGGAGACTGCAGCGGGTAGTACTGAAAGGTGAACTGTCGGGTTGGAGGGAGGTCACCAGTGGGGTTCCTCAAGGTTCGGTTTTGGGTCCGATTTTATTCAATCTATTCGTTACTGACCTCGGAACCGAATGTAGGAGTGGGCTGATAAAGTTTGCGGATGACACAAAGTTGGGAGGTATTGCCAATTCGGAGAAGGATCGGGATATTCTGCAGGGAGACTTGGATGACCTTGAAAATTGGAGTAAAAATAATAGGATGAGATTTAATAGTGAGAAGTGTAAGGTGATGCATTTAGGGATGACTAATAAGAATTTTAGTTATAAGTTAGGGACGCATAGGTTGGAAGTGACGGAGGAGGAGAAGGACCTCGGAGTCCTGGTTGATCGCAGGATGACTATGAGTCGGCAATGTGACGTGGCTGTGAAAAAAGCTAATGCGATTTTGGGATGCGTTAGGCGAGGTATTTCTAGTAGGGACAGGGAGGTGCTGCTTCCGTTATACAAGGCGCTGGTGAGACCTCATTTGGAGTACTGTGTGCAGTTCTGGTCTCCTATGTTTAAAAAGGATGAACTCAAACTGGAACGGGTACAGAGAAGGGCCACTAGGATGATCCGAGGAATGGAAAACCTTTCCTATGAAAGGAGACTCGAGGAGCTCGGTTTGTTTAGCCTAACCAAAAGAAGGCTGAGGGGGGATATGATTGCTCTCTTTAAATATATCAAAGGGATTAATACCAAGGAGGGAGAGGAATTATTTCAGCTCAGTAGTAATGTGGACACGAGAACGAATGGATATAAACTGGCAGTGGGGAAGTTTAGGCTTGAAATTAGAAGAAGGTTTCTAACCGTCAGAGGGGTGAAATTTTGGAACAGCCTTCCGAGGGAAACGGTGGGGGCGAAAGACCTTTCTGGCTTCAAGATTAGGCTTGATAAGTTTATGGAGGGAATGGTTTGAAGGGATAACGTGGTTTTAGTCAACTAGGCATTAACGTGACATCGCGGGTAAAATGAGGGTCCGGCTGTAGAATCTTGCCTGTATGCTCGGGGTACTGCTGATCGCCATATTTGGGGTCGGGAAGGAATTTTCCTCCAGGGTAGATTGGCAGAGGCCCTGGAGGTTTTTCGCCTTCCTCCGCAGCATAGGGCAGGGGTCGCAGGCTGGAAGATTCTGTTGCGGGTGGGTCAGCTTTTGTGGCCTGCATCATGCGGGAGGTCAGACTAGATGACCATATTGGTCCCTTCTGACCTTAAAGTCTATGAGTCTATGAGTCTTCAGCTAATTCCTTCAATACCCTTGGATGAATGCATCTGGCCCCGCTGATTTAAATTCATTCAAATTGGTCTCTGATGTGCTCTTTTTTTATCCTGATCTGCATCCCTTTTCCTTTATTGTCTATGGTAACATTGCTAGTCATCAGTTCACACGTTATTTTTTGTGAGAAGAGTGAAGCAAAGTAGGTATTGCTAGTGGTTGATGGGGCTGGTTGGAAGATGACTTCAGTTTTTTCCAGGCTGATTGTGAGTCCAAACTCCTTAGTAGCCTCTGAGAACCTGTCACTGTGGTCACTTTCACTGTGACTAAGTAGACCACAATCATCCATAAAAAGGGTTCACCATATGAATTTCTTAATTACTTTTGTCTTTGCAGTAAGCTTTCGGTCATTGAAGAGTTTTCTATCAGTTCTGTACCTCATGTAGCAACTAAAGAGAACAAGTGCTAGAGTGTAGCCTTGTTTCATCCCAATAGATATGGGGAATGGTTTAGAGAGGCCACCATCTGTGAGTACTTGACCAGTTATATCTTCATGGAATTGACATATGGTGTTAACAAATTTGGTGGGGCAGCCAAACTTTTCTAGAATTTTCCAGAGGCCACTTCTGCTTACAGTGTTGAACCTGCCTCCCCATCCCCCCATGATTCTATTATGATCTTCATACCCGTTATATCTGCACAGCCCCAAATTGGGCATACTAGCGGTTCCAGTGCTATGCTGAAGAGTAACAGGGATAGTGGGCACCCCTGCCTTGTTCCTTTCTGTAATGAGAATGTTTCTAGGTATTGGTGATCACCCAGGAGGGGGATCTGGTGTTGAGCAGTTTAATCCCAGTTGATAAAGTGATCACTGAATCCCATTCTCTTAAGGACCCTAAAGAGAGAATCTTACGCAACTTTATTTATTTGGGGGGAGGGATAGCTCAGTGGTTTGAGCATTGGCCTGCTAAACCCAGGGTTGTGAGTTCAATCCTTGAGGGGGCCACTTGGGGATCTGGGGCAAAATCAGTACTTGGTCCTGCTAGTGAAGGCAGGGGGCTGGACTCGATGACCTTTCAAGGTCCCTTCCAGTTCTAGGAGATGGGATATCTCCATTAATTATTATTATTATTATTGTTTTATAGTTTCTTAAAAATTATCGAGCTTTTCATTGATGAAAGTCACACAGGCTTCAACGGTGAGAAGCAGGGTGTTAAGTCTGCACACGTGTCCAGGAGTGCTCTGGCAGCTCCCCACTGCTGGAGCCGGGGCGGCTCTGATTTTTGCCGCCCCAAGCACGGGAGGCAGGCGGCTTTCGGTGGCGCGCCTGCGGGCGGTCCGCCAGTGCCGCGCCATCAGCGTCCCCGCTGCCGAATTGCCGCCGAAGCCGCGGGACCGGCGGACCTCCTGCAGGCGCGCCACCGAAAGCCGCTTGCCTGCTGCCCTCACAGCAACCCGCAGGCGGCCGCCCGCGGCTTCCCGCCCCAGGCATGCGCTTGCTGCGCTGGTGCCTGGAGCCGCCCCTGGCTGGAGCCTTTCACTACTGCAGCCTTTCCCTGCTGCAGGGAGCTGCCAGAGCCTTTCCCTGCTGCTTCTGCTGCCAGAGCCTTTCACATCAGCTTGTATCTACACATTGCAGTGTGGACACAGCCTGTTTTTCATTGCAGTGTGTTGCTACACATACCCTACAAACCACTGCCACTGTAGACAAGACCTATAAAAGTACACCTCATATGTTTTTTTAATACTAAGGGTACATCTACACTATGAAATTAGGTCGATTTTGTAGAAGTCGATCTTTAGAAAGTGATTTTATACAGTCGATCGTGTATGTCCCCACTAAGCGCAGTAGGTCGGCGGAGTGTGTCCTCAATACCGTGGCTAGCATCGACTCACAGAGTGGTGATCTGTGGGTAGCTATCCCACAGTCCGCACTGCCCACTGGAATTCTGGATTAAGCTCCCAATGCCTGATGGAGCAAAAACATTGTCGCGGGTGGTTTTGGGTACATGTCGTCAGTCTCCCCTCCCTCCCTCCTTGAAAGCAACGGCAAACAATTGTTTTGCGCCTTTTTTCCTGGGTTACCCGTACAGACGCCATAGCACGGCAAGCATGGAGCCCGCTTAGCTCAGCGCTGCTGTTGTGAGCATTGTAAACACCTCACGCATTATCCTGCAGTATGTGCACAACCTGGCTAGGAGCCGCCAGCCCGAGGACGATTGTGAGGACATGGACACAGACGTTCCTGAAAGCATGGGATGTGGCAATTGGGACATCATGGTGGCCATGGGGCAGGTTGATATAGTGGAACGCCGATTCTGGGCCCGGCAAACAAGCACAGACTGGTGGTTGCAGGTATGGGATGATTCCCAGTGGCTGCAAAACTTTCGCATGTGTAAGGCCACTTTCATGGAACTTTGTGAGTTGCTTTCCCCTGTCCTGAGGCACAGGAATACCAAGATGAGACCTGCCCTGACAGTTGAGAAGCAAGTGGCGATAGCCCTGTGGAAGTTTGCAACGCCTGACTGCTACTGGTCAGTCAGGAATCAATTTGGAGTGGGCAAATCTACTGTGGGGGCTGCTGTGATCCAAGTAGCCAAGGTAATCAGTGACCTTCTGCTAACAAGGGTAGTGACTCTGGGAAATGTGCAGGTCATAGTGGATGGCTTTGCTGCAATGGGGTTCCCTAACTGTGGTGGGGCAATAGACGGAATGCATATCCCCATCTTGGCACCGGACCACCTTCCCAACCAGGACATAAACCACAAGGGATACTTCTCAATGGTGCTGCAAGCACTGGTGGATCACAAGGGACGTTTTACCGACATCAACGTGGGGTGGTCAGGAAAGGTGCATGACACTCGCATCTTTAGGAACTCCAGGCTGTTCGAAAAGCTGCAGAAGGGACTTTCTTCCCAGACCAGAAAATTACCATTGAGGATGTTGAAATGCCTATAGTTATCCTTGGGGACCCAGCCTACCTCTGCTCGCATGGCTCATGAAGCCGTACACAGGCAGCCTGGACAGTAGTAAGGAGCAGTTCAACTATAGCAGTTCAACTGAGCAAGTGCAGAATGGTGGTAGAATGTGCCTTTGGACATTTAAAAGCCCGCTGGCACTGTTTGCTGACTAGGTTAGACCTCAGCGAAACCAATACAGGTCTGTCGCATCTTACGCACATTTAACTTATGCGATTTCAGCTTAACGCGGTCGGGGGGGGGGAAGTGTGGGCGATTCCACCAGTGTGAGACACGAATCTGCTGTTCCCACTAAAATATTTTTTTGGGGGGGACTTGACAGCAACAGCATGTCTTTAGGCCTGTGATAAGGTTCTCCCCTATAATAACCCTGGAGGGTTGGCAAAAAAAAAAAAAAAAACAGTTTAAATAGTGCGTATGCCCTGGAGTGAGTGTGAGATGGGAGTAGCGAATCTGCTGTTCCCACTACAGTACTGCTGTTCCCACTACTGTACTCAGTCCCCCTGTGCCTCTCATTCTGTACGCATCTCACCGCGCTGAGTGAGATACTACTGTACCTATACTGTTTAAAGATACAGTACGTATTTTTCATATAACATGGCCCCTAAACGCAAGCCACCTACTTCATCTGGTGCTCAACCGAAGAAACAGCGATCTGTTCCAACGCTAGAGGAAAAACTGGCTGTGTTGGACTTATTGAGAGACGGTATGTCCATCGCCAACGTGGCACGTAAATACGGCCGCAACGAATCTAGCATCCGTGCCATCAAGATTCGAGAGAGAGAAATTCGTCAAGCCATGGCATCAAGTGCTCCACTAACTGCTAAGGTGACGAGCCAAGTGTGTGATAAGACTTTAGTGAAGACTGAAAAGGCATTAAACTTATGGCTGGAAGACATGAACCGTAAATGTGTGCCTATCAATGGCAACATGTTGCGAGAAAATGCTCTTAGCATCTATGCGCTGTTCAAACCTCCCACTGAATAGGGACAGCCTTCTGATAAGAAGGAATTCAAAGCCAGCCAAGGTTGGCTTAACAGTTTTAGGAACCGCTTCAACCTCAAAAACGTGCAGACTACTGGTGAAGCTGCATCTGCCAATGAGGAGGCAGCAAAAGCCTATCCTGAACAATTAAAGAAAATCATAGAGGAAAGGGGCTATCTTCCAGAACAAGTTTTTAATACTGACGAGACTGGGCTCTTCTGGAAAAAAATGCCCACCCGCACTTACTTTTCGAAATCAGAAAGACGAGCCCCTGGCTTCAAAGCAGCTAAAGACCGTGGGACTGTGTTGCTTTGTGGCAATGTGGCTGGGCATTTAATAAAGCCGGGCTTGCTCTACAGGGCTGCAAATCCCCGTGCCCTAAAAGGCAAGAACAAAAATCTCCAGCCTGTGTTCTGGCAATCAAATAAAAAGGCTTGGGTGACGGCAGCATTATTTCTGGATTGGTTCCACAAGTGTTTCATTCTGGAGGTCAAGCAGTACCTTGAAGAGAAAGGACTTGACTTTAAAGTATTGCTGATCGTAGACAATGCTCCTGGCCACCCTGCGGCACTCCAGTTTGCGCATAACAACGTTGAAGTCGTCTTTCTCCCCCCCCAATACCACCTCCATCCTCCAACCTCTCGACCAAGCGTCATTAGCTGTTTCAAGGCCACGTACACGAGGCTTACATTCTCATGGATCCTTACCGCTATGGATGCTGATCCCAATGTTAATGTGACTGAGTGTTGGAAGTCCTTCAACATTGCTGATTGCATCACTTATATTAAACAGGCAATGGATGCAACAGTCAATGCATGTTGGCGAAACCTATGGGAAGACTGTGAATGATTTTAAGGGTTTCCCGACCATTGACAAAGAAGTGAAACTCATTGTTCAGGTGGCCAGGCAAGTGGGTGGTGATGGCTTCATCAACATCCTCGAGGAAGAAATTGAGGAATTAATTGAGGGCCATAGAGAAACACTGACTAACGAAGAGTTAGAGGAACTGATAAAATCGTCTACAGAAGATGAAGATGATGATGAACAGGAAGAGCCAGCAACTTGGAATCTTCATAAATTTTCTGAAGTGTTCCAAGCAGCGAAACACTTGAATGATTTAATTTCTGAATATGATCCTTCTATGGAACGATGCCTCACAATCACACGTAGTATTATGGATGATTTGAGACCGTACCAAGAAATGTTTGAGGAGCTCAAGAGACAACAGCAACAGTTGCCAATCACCATGTTTTTAAAGAAAAAACAACCAGCAACAGCAGAGCCTACACAATCAACTTCTCGAGCTGAACCAGAGCCAACCACTTCGTCTACGACTTGCTCTCCGTCACCCAAGCCTGGCCCATCGTCTCCTGGATGGACATCAAGCCCTGACGACTCAATGATAGTGTTGTCAGGGGAAGAGGAAGACTAATCTTTGGAGCGTGTACAGTACAAGACTAGCAAGAATATCCAGGATGACTGGTGACTGTTCAGGGTACTGTACTGTTTCCATTTTTTATTCTTTCATTCTTCCGTCTCTGTTATGTTATTAAAAATACTGTAAAATTATATTTTGCATATGTAGTCTTTATTATATACTGTACTGTACATTACTGTATACAATACATAGTACTGTACAGGGTTGTATACACAAAACTGTACTTTATGGGTGATTTAAGGGATTTTCAAGGGTCATTTTGACTATACGTGATTTTCGCTTTACGCGCTGACTGCGGAACGTAACTCCAGCGTAAGATGCGACAGACCTGTTTTCCCATTATTATTGCTGCTTGCTGTGTGCTCCATAATATCTATGAGAGTAAGAGAGAGATGTTTATGGCGGGGTAGGAAGTTGAGGCAAATCGCTTGGCTAGACACCAGGGTGATTAGAAGAGTACAGCTAGGCATGCTGCGCATCAGAGACGCTTTGAAAAACAGTTTCGTGACTGGCCAGGCTACGGTGTGACAGTTGTGTGTGTTTCTCCTCGATGCAATACCGCCCCCTTTGTTGAATTTACTTCCCTATAAGACAATCCCCCTCCCCCCTTCGACCACAGCTGGCAAAGGAAATAAAGTCCTTATTGTTTTGAATCCATGCATTCTTTATTTATTTTTTAAAAAGTGAGATCACTGACAAGGTAGTCCATGTGGGGTGGGGGAGGAGGGAAGGACAAGCCCACATTGCTTATTGTAGCCACGCTACAAATCAAAGCTGTTTGAATGACAGCCTTCTATTGCTTGGGCCATCCTCTGGAGAGGAGTGACTGGGTGCCCGGAGCCTTCCCCTCCTCCCCCCCACTCTCTTGGGCGTCTGGGTGAGGAGGATATGGAACTTGGCGAGGAGGGCAGGCGGTTATACAATGGATGCAGTGGGGGTCTGTGCTTTAGTTGCCTTTCCTGAAGCTCCACCAGGCGCCTGATCATGTCCGTTTGCTCCCCCATTAGCCTCAGCATCTCCTCCTGCGTGTTCTGATCACGCTCACTGAATGCTTTCCTGGCCTCTGCCACCAAATGCCTCCATGCATTCAGCTGTGCCCTATCAGTGCGGGAGGACTGCATGAGCTCGGAAAACACGTCATCGCAAGTGCATTTTTTTCGCCTTCTGATCTGCGAAAACCTCAGGGACGGAGTTGATACGGGGAGCATAGAAACATTTGCACCTGCAGGGGGGATAAAAAGGGAGAGTAAAATTTAAGAAGATACATTTCTGAGAACAAAAGGGAGACTTTTTCACAGAGAATCAAGCAATTCACTGCAGACAGCACATGTGCTTTAAGTACAAGGTCGCATTTTTGCCTTTTATATTGAGCGCCTGCCGGTATGGTGACACATCACACACGGCTGGGCAACAGAATTCGGTTTCTAGGCAGCCATGGTAAGCCAAAGGGTATGCGGGGTTGGCTTCTTCCACCTTCATAACGTGTGGGAATGGTTTCAAACTGCATCGCCCTCCTTTCCCATAGCAAGCAATGCCGGTTGGGTTTGCCGTTTAGAAGCAGGGGCTGCGGTTTTGGGGTGGATGTGCAACACACCCCTCCCCCCACCAGGTCGTTATTCTCCAGGATGATCCCTTTTAGCCAAGCGCAAACAGCTCGGGGTCTAATGTGTTGGTGATCAGCAAACAGAGGGGATTACTGTTCCCTTACAAAACTTCCCCTATTTCAACCAGGTGACCATGAATGATATCACTCTCCTGAGGCTGACACAGAAAGATATAGACCGAATGTTGCATGAATGCGACCAAAACCCAGGACCATTCGCTGCCATGCTTTGTGCTGCAATGATTCCAGACTACTTGCTACTGGCTTGGTGTGGTAAAGTGTCCTACTGTGGAGAAAGAAATAAGGCAGCCCTCCCCAGAAACCTTCTGCAAAGGCTTTCAGAGTACCTCCAGAAGAGCTTCATGGAGATGTCCCTGGAGGATTCCCGCTCTATCCCCAGACACGTTAACAGACTTTTCCAGTAGCTGTACTGGCCGCAAATGCATCCCAATTCTTCAGGGCAAATCAAACATTAAACACTATTGCTTTTAACCTCTGTAGTATAGTTACAAATGTGCATTCACCAGAGGTGCCTTCTCCTCCTTCAGAGTCCGGGAACCCGCCTTGGGAGGGTATTGGCTCCAGGGTGATGAAAAGGTCCTGGCTGCCAGGGAGAACAGATTCTCCACTTGCCTGCTGCACATTCTCCTCCTCCTCCTCCTCCTCTTCCTCATCCACAAAATCCTCCTCCATGTTGCGTGAGACTCCCCCCTTGTAGGTGTCCACGGACCCAGTGGGATAGGCTCCCCCCCTAAAATGGCATGCAGCTGATTATAGAAGTGGCATGTATGGGGTTCTGACCCAGAGCAACCGTTTGCCTCCTTTGTCTTGTAGTAGGCTTGCCTGAGCTCCTTAACTTTCACGCGGCACTGCTGTGTGTCTCTGGTGTAGCCTTTCTCCACCATGCCCTGTGCGATTTTGGCATATATATCAGCATTTCTTCTTTTTGATCGGAGTTCTGCCTGCACAGATTCTTCTCCCCATACAGCAATCAGATCCAGTGTCTCCCGTTCACTGCATGCTGGAGCTCGTTTGCGATTCTGGGATTCCATGATTACCTGTGCTGCTGAGCTCGTCACGCTGACCAAACAGGAAATGAAATTCAAAAGTTCCCGGGACTTTTCCTGTGTACCTGGCTAGTGCATCGGAGTTGAAAGTGCTGTCCAGAGCGGTCACATTGGAGCACTCTGGGATAGCTCCTGGAGACCAATACCGTCAACTTGCACAACGCTGCATCTGCACTACCCCAAATTCGACCCAAGAAGGTCGATTTTACTGCTACTCCCTTTGTCGGAGATAAGTACAGCAGTCTTCTGTAAATTTGAATTTTAAATGCCCTTTACGTTGACGGAACGGGGTTGGTTGTATAGCCGCATTGTTTATAAAATCGACCTAACGCGGCTAAATTCGACCTAACCTCGTAGTGTAGACCAGCCCTAAGATCGGAAAGGAAAGACTGTAAAAAGTTGACAAAGCTAATATTGGGGTTTTTTCCTGCATTTATGTATGTAATTTCATGAATTTTTTCCTGAGAGATTCACTTCATGCTTTACTATGCTAATCGTATTTTGAAACAGCAGTTTCTTGTTTCTATTTGAGCCACCTACATCAATAATAGAATTTGTCAGCAAAGAGAACAGACTATTATAGTCTTTAAATACTTTTTCTATGCTAAGCAAAAAGGGTATTAAGGTGCAAATTTTTAATCCAAAATGGTCTCATCTATTTAATTAAAAACAAAGATATATGAAAAATGTTAACTAATAACACTTTGTTTAAACAACTAGACATGATAAAAAGATGTATCTGTTCTATGAACTGCAAAAGGTTTGAAATTGGAAAACTGATCTAAAGAGAGGTTCATAGAATCATAGAATATCAGGAAGGGATATTGGAAGGGACTTCAGGAGGTCATCTAGTCCAACCCCCTGCTCAAAGCAGGACCAAATCCCAACTAAATCATCCCAGCCAGGGCTTTGTCAAGCCTGACCTTAAAAACCTTTAAGGAAGGAGATTCAACCTCCTCCCTAGGTAACCCATTCCAGTGCTTCACCACCCTCCTAGTGAAAAAGTTTTTCCTAATATCCAACCTAAACCTCCCCCACTGCAACTTGAGACCATTACTCCTTGTTCTGTCATCAGGTACTACTGAGAACAGTCTAGATCCATCCTCTTTGGAACCCCCTTTCAGGTAGTTGAAAGCAGCTATCAAATCCCCCCTCATTCTTCTCTTCTGCAGACTAAACAATCCCAGTTCCCTCAGCCTCTCCTCATAAGTCATGTGCTCTACCCCCCTGATCATTTTTGTTGCCCTCCGCTGGACTCTTTCCAATTTTTCCACATCCTCCTTGTAGTGTGGGGCCCAAAACTGGACACAGTACTCCAGATGAGGCCTCACCAATGTTGAATAGAGGGGAATGATCACGTCCCTCGATCTGCTGGCAATGACCCTACTTATACATCCCAAAATGCCGTTAGCCTTCTTGGCAACAAGGGCACACTCATATCCAGCTTAAGTGGCTGGAGAAGAACTAGGAACTCCTGATGTCCTATCCTCTGCTACAACCATTGTACAACATTTTGTCTAATGTACTACTGTGCTGTGGATCAGATTTTAACACTGAGTCCATCTCAGTCTGAGGCCAAAATGGATCTGGGATAGTAGGGAGACAGCGTGCTCAGTGCTTCGGGGGAAAAACAATGCACATTCTCTAGTGATTCCTGTGGCTGAACCAGGAGAGATTTTGATGGACTATGGAGCCCCATGTCCAGTCCTCCCTGTCAAGAAAGATAATTGGCCCAAAACAAGGTCATAAGCACTTGAGTAGATAAGGATAGCGGATGAATGCACCCCTCCCCCCTTACCAGAATAGCATAACACCATTCACTGAAAGGAATGCAAACAAGTAGGTGGGTGTGACATATAACATCTTCTAAGGTCTCTGTGTGAGCTGCTTTGTGTGTCAGCCAAAAGCACATACAATATGGACATAATTTCCTTTCTCTAGCACTGAAAACCCATTGCATTTCAGATTGCAGAATGTACTCTCTTAGGGAACAAGAGGTATGAAATTACCTTTTGAATACATATTGACCACATAGAATGAACTCAGGATGCAAATGGCGATTTTGCATTTAGGAGAACCTGCTGCTGCCAGCTTGCCCCTGTATTATAAAAATGTTTAAAACAAATGCCAAATTTAATCTACAAACAAATATTCATATTGGGTGAAATTGATTCTTGTGCAGAGGTTAAGGCCAAGGCCTTTACAGCACATAAATTCCACTTAGTCCCTCAAAGTGTGACATTACCTGGTGCATAGAACTTGTGCTGGCCCTCTTTCCAAGGGTGAATTTCACCCATTAACGATAAATCTGCAAAAAAAAAAAAAAAAAAAACCACAGGGTTGAGAGTAATACTATAAGACTCAACTTCAGCAGTCTTAGTTGGTCAATATAACATCATGTGTGTTTTTAAATAGTGCTTTAGATGTGTTTTTTTCATATGATACATTGTTTAAATGGTTAATTAAGTGTATCACGTCATTGTTAATTTTAGATCTGCATTGATAAGGCCTTTTTTGTTCCTGAAAACTATGTAAATTAATGATGCAAAGTAATATTTACATTAACAAAAATGTGTGTCTGTACAAACATATTGTCCCTGACCAGTTCCTGTGGCTAAAATAAGATCAATCTACTACATTTTCAGTTTGTTTTTAAGCCTTGAATTTAATTTTCCTTGCCTGACAGTCTGTCACTGATCTGGAAGGGTTTTTCTTCAAAGAGCATAAAAGCTTCCTTTTGCCAACCTTGCTGCTATGTTCTTGACCTTATAAATTAAGTTCTTAACAATTTGGTTTATACTGTGTGTCTTTTTTAATATTATAATTATAGTTTTAAAACCAAACACATTTCCTTAAGAGTTATTCCAGTAGATGTTCACTGTGTAATTTTCTCTAAGGATGTGTGGTTTCTCACTGGGTCTTTGGCATGGAAAAAGGATACTGTGTTGGTTTTGTCTCAAGGAATGTAAACTGTTTGTACTTGTGGCCAAAAAACCTTAGTTACAAAACAAAGGTTTTATCACCCATCCTGTATTATCTCTATCCTTAACATTTCTTTACTAAATGCCTTCAGCTTGAACTGTGTGCTAATACATATATTTGGTATACATGGTTTGTTTATGCCAAACTGCATTAGCCAGTCTCATGTTCTTGGAGTGCTTGAAGTAGTTTCACTAATCTGTCAGTATAGTATGTACTTTTGGATAAATATAGACATGCAGCCACTCTGCAAGTTGTAGGTCATCATCATATGCTGAAGCTAAAAATTACCCCTTTGGTTATGGAAAGCCTGATCCGATCGGGAGGCCTGCTCTAACTTCAGCACTTGCCTATTTTTAAAAAAAACAACCCACCAACAACGAAAACCTAAATGAAATGCTTGCCTTGATGTTGAAGAAAGACATATAGTGAAAGTGTGAAACAGGATCATGAAACAAGTAATTTCTTTCTCAATTTTAGTAAGAAAACAGTTTTGAGAATTGGAACTTCTCAGTTATTTTCAGGCTCATGGATATTACAGTAGCCTGTTGGAGAAAATTCAGTGTGATCAGTTTTATAAAGGAGCTTGGTAGGTATAAAAACATTGGGACTTTGTGTTTTAGTGTGTCTCATTAGCCTGCATGGTGTTAGATTCAAAATTTGGCACTCTTAAGTTAAAGAAAATAATGTATTCTTTTTCCTGTTAAAGATAATGAGAAGTCACTAACAGTGTTTTGCTAAAATTGTACCCACTCTTTTGCAAGTTTTTAACTTGCACATACTAGATTGATTTTTCTGTTGTTTTGCTTGATCTTTGAGTTTGAAGAAAAGTTTCTGTAATATAATGTACAAGAAGTACAGAGGAAATGGCATAATTTAGTTTTGTACTCCTCATTTTTCATCAGCTTACTGCATATGTATGTATTAAAACTACTGTGCTTTCTCAGAACTCTTACTATAGTAATTGTTTATCACATCAGAAAAGCAAATTATTTACAACATGAAAAGAATTAACAGTGATATAACATACATTTTAATGCAGTTATCCAGTTTTCAGTAATGGCATAGTGTCAGAAGGATATGTGGATATTTCATTGCAATGTCTATAATATTTCTTTCTTACATTTAAAGAAAATGCTATGCTGTTATAACCTGGTCTAAGTGAAAGTGTTCTATAGGGAAGGATTAATGTTTCTGGGTACCATTGGTTGCAGGTATGATAGAATTTAAGCAATAACTCAAGGTACCAAGCAAAACTGGTTGCTTAATGGAGGTGATTCTCTAGCAAAATTAGACTAGAATTGCACTTGAAATGTTGGAGATATTTTTGGGATGATCTGATAAGGGTGATATCTTGTACAGATTTTCAGGGGCAGGTGTTTTCTGTGTGTGTGCATGTGTGTGTGAAAAATAAAAACCAAAAAAACATATGTTAAACATTAAGTTTGTAAAGTTAAGCACTCAAAAGTTAGGAAATGTCAAAATTAAGGTTGCCCATGCAACGTACAATCAGCCCCCTGGTGTTTATGCTTTTTAATACAATCTAAAGTTATGTGATCACATACTATTTTTTCCATAGGACTATACCCTATGCTGTGCATAGGATGGAGGGTGCTCACTGAATGCTAATTAAACATTTTGATTTATCCTCGTCATTTATTGTGTGTCCCTTTGCAGTATTTACTACATACCATCCAAATCCTGTACCTACTACAGAATTAATTTCCCATGGGATTTTCTATGATGCTGTCATCATAGTATCTTAGTAGGATAGTATGTAGTCATGTAATTAATGACTATGTCATCCTGCATAAGCGCAAGGGGATCACATTAAGGTTACACTGGCAACCTTAATTCTGGCATTTCCTAAATGTTGAGTGCTTGGCTTTGCAACCTTTATATTCTGTTAATCTATTTTTTTGTATGTAAGACAGTTTTTTCTTTGCATATATAGATACTTCAAAACTTACTACATAGTGTACAGGGTGCAAATGTCTTTCAGTGTTTCTTACAAATCAGAAGACAAAATTTTTAAAACTGGATGTTTGCATTTATTCAGCACTTATAAAAATCAGGCCTCCTTAATTTAGGAACCTAAATATATTTTTAAGATGCTAACAGGCAACAGGCAACCAGCTTTGAAAATTTTGACCATAGTAATTAGTAGTAAAAAGTTCTTGCTCCATTTTGTGTGTCCTTCTGCAAGTGCAAAACTTGCCCCTACAATATATTCTTAAAGTATGTTTCTACAGTGAAAAGTAACTGTGCAGTTCCGCTCCCTTGTGTAAACAGTACCGACTGTTGACTGTAGTGACAAATGTAAGTTCTCACTTATTTTACTAAGATCAGCATTAGAGAGCCAACACTATGGGTTCCGTTCTGGCTCACAGATCAGCAGCAGAGTTGCCAATGAAGTTCCAATTGCCAGGTCACATTTTTTTACACTTTTACTATGCAAATATTTGACACAATATGCCACACAGATGCAACAAAAGGCAGAAATTGCATACAATAGTTGCACAGGTATAAATTAGGATAGAATTTGAGTTGTCAAATCTTCTTAATGGTGGTGATCAGGGCTGGCTCCAGGCACCAGCGCAGCAAGCAGGTGCTTGGGGTGGCCAACGGCAAGGGGCAGCACGTCCGGCTCTTCGGTGGCGGGTCCCACAGTCCCTCTCAGTGGGAAGGACCCGCTGCCGAATTGCCGCCAAATAATGAAGTGGCAGCGGTAGAGCCGATCGCGGCTTTTTTTTTTCCCCCCGCCGCCTGGGGCGGCAAAAACACTAGAGCCGGCCGTGGTGGTGATGTTGCCTTTCAGTCCTGAGATTGAATATGTGAACCTGGCAGTTAGAAAATGATCATTTTACTTGTAAACTAAACAAGTTTAATGTCAGAAATTGCCACAATAAACCTGGAACCCCAATGCTATTTTACATAATCTCTTTGCAGAAAAGAGCTTTACTAAAAGTGTTTCATCCATTGCTAAAGGACTCAAGTGACAGAGGTTCTATACGTATCTTGGGAGACACTTCCATCATCTAATAGATTTGATATTGAATATAAATTTTCCCTTTTTCAGTTGCATTCCATTATTCTTCACAATACCTCATAATACCATCATAAATGATGATGGGAGAGGAATTTGTAGTTATACTCTTTGCTAATTGTTCTCTTCTTAATATACTATGAAGTTTGTTGTTGTTTAGAATAGCTGAAGTAAATGAGGCATTCCTTTTTTAGAAACAATTTTGTATCAAAAATGTAGAAGTGCTCTATTTATGATTTGTTATATGCACAATATCACATCCCCAGCATAGCTTAATTATCATTATTATTATGTTTTAACAGTCAATAATCAATGTAAGCTTTATGGAAAGTTAAGCTAGATGGAAAAAATAATTGGTGATAGCTTTACTAGAGCTGTATGTGATCTCATATCTTGTTAATTAAGAGGCTTATTCCCACTGCACAGCAATATGGATTGGATATTTGACACCTGTTAAGAGTAATGGCTATTCCGTCATACACAGAACAGTAAATTTACTTCGGTCTAGCATATACATTATATAATGGTCTTTTTAAAATGTTCTCTGTTCTGCAATGCAGTTTCCATCATTTTCAGTGCAAAAATGTTGGGCCTAATTCTGCAAGGGTCTGAGCACAGCCTGCCAGGTCCAGTGCATCCTCAAATGCCATTGAAATTATTGGGAGTTGAAGATGCTTAGCAGCTTGTAGAAACAGGATGTTAAGCATATAAAATATCATCTATTTTTATGGTAAACTCAGATGGTTAATATTTGAAAATAACTTTCAGGAGAAGATACCAAATTTGTCCCAGAAGAGCATATGGTATAAAATGCTAAGAGCCAGATTCTAATCTTAGGCCTGGTCTACACTACGAGTTTAGGTCGACTTTAGCCGCGTTAAATCGAATTAAGCCTGGACACGTTCACACGACGAAGCCCTTTCTTTCGACTTAAAAGGCCCTTTAAACCGGTTTCTTTACTCCACCTCCGACGAGGGGATTAGCGATAAAATCGGCCTTAGGGGGTCGGAATTGGGGTAGTGTGGACGGAATTCGATGTTATTGGCCTCCGGGAGCTATCCCACAGTGCTTCATCGTGACCGCTCTGGACAGCACTCTCAACTCAGATGCACTGGCCAGGTAGACAGGAAAAGCCCCGCGAACGTTTGAATTTCATTTCCTGTTTGCTCAGCGTGGAGAGCACAGGTGACCACGCAGAGCTCATCAGCACAGGTAACCATGATGGAGTCCCAGGATCGCAAAAGAGCTCCAGCATGGACAGAACGGGAGGTACGGGATCTGCTCGCCATATGGGGAGACGAATCAGTGCTAGCTGAACTCCGAAGCAGTAAAGGAAATGGCAAAATATTAGAAAAGGTCTCCAAGGCCATGAAGGACAGAGGCCATAACAGGGACGCACAGCAGTGCCGCGTGAAAATTAAGGAGCTAAGGCAAGCCTACCACAAAGCCAGAGAAGCAAACGGAAGGTCCAGGGCAGAGCCGCAAACATGCCGCTTCTACGCGGAGCTGCATGCCATTCTAGGGGGTGCAGCCACCACTACCCCAACCGTGTGCTATGAGTCCCTCACTGGAGAAACACACAGGGAAGCGGGTTCGGGGTACGAGGAAGATGAGGATGAAGATAATGTAAATAGCTCACAGCAGCAAGGAAGCGGAGAAACTGGTTTCCCCAACAGCCAGGATATGTTTATCACCCTGGACCTGGAACCAGTAACCCCCGAACTCACCCAAGGCGTGCTCCCAGACCCTGAGGGCACACAGGGGACCTCTGGTGAGTGTACCTTTGTAAATATTACACATGGTTTAAAAGCAAGCGTGTTTAATGATTAATGATTAATTTGCCCTGGCAATCGCGGCCAGTACAGCTACTGGAAAAGTCTGTTAACGTGTATGGGGATGGAGCGGAAATCCTCCAGGGACATCTCCAGAAAACTCTCCTGGATGTACTCCCAAAGCCTTTGCAAAAGGTTTCTGGGGAGGGCTGCCTTATCCCGTCCGCCATGGTAGGACACTTTACCACGCCAGGCCAGTAGCACGTAGTCTGGAATCATTGCATAACAAAGCATGGCAGCGTATGGTCCCGGTGTTTGCTGGCATGCAGACAACATCCATTCCTTATCGCTCTTTGTTATCCTCAGGAGAGTGATATCATTCACGGTCACCTGGTTGAAATGGGGCAATTTTATTAAGGGGACATTCAGAGGTGCCCGTTCCTGCTCTGCTGAACAGAAATATTCCCCGCTGTTAGCCACGCGGTGGGGGGGAGGGGTGAAGTGATCATCCCAGAGAATTGGGTGTGTGGGGGAGGGGAGTTAGTTGGGTTTGTGCTGCATGTTAACCCTGAAACCGCAGCCCCTCCTTTTACATTGCAAACCCATTTTAAATGGCCAACCCAACGGGTGCTTGGTATGGGAAATGAGAGCACTACTGTTTGAAACCATTCCCACATGTTAAGAAGGTTAAAAAAGCCAAAAGACTGTGTCTTACCATGGCTGCCTGCAAGCTGAAATCTGTGGCCTGGCACTCCGTGAGTGATCTCTCACACCAAACCGGCAGGCCCTCAATATAAGAGGAAAAATGCGACCTTGTAACGAAAGCACATGTGCTGTGTAATGTGAACAGCAAAATTTAACGTGAAAGAGTGTACCCATTGTTCTCTAAAATGTGTCTTTTTTAACCACCTCTCCCTTCTCCTCCACCAGCTGCAAATGTTTCTCCTTCACAGAGGCTAGTGAAGATTAGAAAGAGAAAACGTAGGACGCGTGATGACATGTTCACAGAGCTACAGATGTCCTCCCACGCTGACAGAGCACAGCAGAATGCGTGGAGGCAGTCAATGACTGATTACAGAAAAGCACAATATGAACGAGAGGAGAGGTGGCGTGCTGAATCGCGGGCTGAAAATGATAGGTGGCGTCAGCTTGCAGACAGAAGGCAAGAGTCGATGCTCCGGCTGCTGGAGCATCAAACTGATATGCTCCAGCGTATGGTTGAGCTGCAGGAAAGGCAGCAGGAGCAGAGACCGCCGCTACAGCCCCTGTGTAACCAACAGCCCTCCTCCCCAAGTTCCATAGCCTCCTCACCCAGACGCCCAAGAACACGGTGGGGGGGCCTCTGGCCACCCAGTCACTCCACGCCAGATGATTGCCCTAGCATCAGAAGGCTGGCCTTCAATAAGAGTTAAAGTTTTAAACTGCAGTGTGTCCTTTTCCTTCCCTCCTCCCCCACCCATCCCGGGCTACCTTTGCAATTATCCCCCTAGTTGTGTGATGAATTAATAAAGAATGCATGAATGTGAAGTAACAATGACTTTATTGCCTCTGCAAGCGGTGCTCGAAGGGGGAAGGGGAGGGTGGAGTGGTTGGCTTACAGGGAAGTAGAGTGAACCGGGTGGGGGGGGGGGGCGGAGGGTTCATCAAGGAGAAACAAACAGAAGTTTCACACCGTAGCCTGGCCAGTCACAAAACTCGTTTTCAAAGCTTCTCTGATGCGCACCGCGCCATGCGGTGCTCCTCTAACCGCCCTGGTGTCTGGCTGCGCGTAATCAGCGGCCAGGCAATTTGCCTCAACCTCCCACCCCGCCATAAATGTCTCCCCCTTACTCTCACAGATATTGTGGAGCGCACAGCAAGCAGCAATAACAATGGGGATATTCTTTTCGCTAAGGTCTGAGCGAGTCAGTAAGCTGCGCCAGCGCGCTTTTAAACGTCCAAATGCACATTCCACCACCATTCGGCACTTGCTCAGCCTGTAGTTGAACAGGTCCTGACTCCTGTCCAGGCTGCCTGTGTACGGCTTCATGAGCCATGGCATTAAGGGGTAGGCTGGGTCCCCAAGGATCACGATAGGCATTTCAACATCCCCAACGGTTATTTTCTGGTCCGGGAAGAAAGTCCCTTCCTCCAGCTTTCGAAACAGACCAGAGTGCCTGAAGACGCGAGCATCATGTACCTTTCCCGGCCATCCCACGTTGATGTTGGTTAAACGTCCCTTGTGATCCACCAGGGCTTGCAGCAGCATTGAAAAGTAGCCCTTGCGGTTTATATACTCTGTGGCTTGGTGCTCCGGTGACAAGATAGGGATATGGGTTCCGTCTATCGCCCCACCACAGTTTGGGAATCCCATTGCAGCAAAGCCATCCACTATGGCCTGCACGTTTCCCAGAGTCACTACCCTTGATATCACCAGGTCTTTCATTGCCCTGGCAACTTGGATCACAGCAGCCCCCACAGTAGATTTGCCCACTCCAAATTGATTCCCGACTGACTGGTAGCTGTCTGGCGTTGCAAGCTTCCACAGGGCTATCGCCACTCGCTTCTCAACTGTGAGGGCTGCTCTCATCCTGGTATTCTGGCGCTTCAGGGCAGGGGAAAGCAAGTCACAAAGTTCCATGAAAGTGCCCTTACGCATGCGAAAGTTTCGCAGCCACTGGGAATCGTCCCACATCTGCAGCACGATGCGGTCCCACCAGTCTGTGCTTGTTTCCCGGGCCCAGAATCGGCGTTCCACGGCATGAACCTGCCCCAGGAACACCATGATTTCCACATTGCTGGGGCCTGTGCCTTGTGAGAGGTCTATGTCCATGTCAATTTCCTCATCACTCTCGTCGCCGCGCTGCAATCGCCTCCTCGGCTGGTCCTGGTTTTGCTTTGGCATATTTCTGGCTCTGCATATACTCCAGGACAATGCGCGTGCTGTTCATAGTGCTCATAATTGCCGCGGTGATCTGAGCGGGCTCCATGATCCCAGTGCTAGCTATGGCGTCTGGTCTGAAAAAAGGCACTAAACTAGTATCTGACGGACCAGGGGAGGGAGGGAGGGAGGGGCGAGTGACGACATGGCGTACAGGTACAGGGAATTAAAATCAACAAAGGTGGCTGTGCATCAGGGAGAAACACAAACAACTGTCACACAGAATGGCCCCCCCCAAAGATTGAACTCAAAAGCCTGGGTTTAGCAGGCCGTTGATTTGACGGAGGGAGGGGGAAGCAAATGAATACAGAACAAATCTATTTTTTACATCTTAAGACGACGGTGCAGCATGACTGATAGCCCTCGGCATCTTCTGGGTGCTTGGCAGCAAATACTGGGCGCTTGGCAGTTAGTGTACTAAGACTGATAGCCACATTTTTCCTGTATGATGACAATGGCCTTCAGGCCTATTGCACGATCTGCTGCTCAGGGAAGAGTCTGATAATGTGCGATGATCCAACTTGTAATAGGAAAAGACTACGGTTACCAGTCGTAATACACCATCTACTGCCAAAAGGCAAAAGGCTGGTGCAATGCAGCCCTACGGCTGCCAGCCCCACGGCTGCCAGCACCCAGATCGCCGATGAAGGCTACCAGTCATGCTGCACCGTCTACCGCCAAAAGGCAGTTAGCTGCTGCTGCTGTGTAGCAATGCAGTCCCACGTCTGCCGGCACCCAGATGACATATGGTGACGGTGAGCTGAGCTGAGCGGGCTCCATGCTTGCCGTGGTATGTTGTCAGCACAGGTAACCCAGGTAAAAAGGCGCGAATCTATTGTCTGCTGTTGCTCTGACGGAGGGGGAGGGGCCTGACGACATGTACCCAGAACCCCCCGCGACACCGTTTTGCATCATTCGGGCATTGGGATCTCAACCCAGAATTCCAATGGGCGGCGGAGACTGCGGGAACTGTGGGATAGCTACCCATAGTGCAATGCTCCGGAAGTCGACGCTAGCCTCGGTACTGTGGACGCGGTCCGCCGACTAGAGCACTTAGAGCATTTTATGTGGGGACACACACAATCGGCTGTATACAACTGATTTCTATAAAACCGGCTTCTATTAATTCGACCTAATTTCGTAGTGTAGACATACCCTTAGATGTGCGGTATCCATCACTGGGTATCTGAAAAATCTACCTCTGTACTTGCAGTTCTCATTTTTTTCTAACCTGGTAAGATGCACACAAAAGCGATGCATGTGCTTTTTGGTGTTTTTCTCTTATGATTGTAGCAAGATTGGGAAGTATCAGCCTTGTACATTTTATCATTTTTTAATCTGTCTGCCCCCACAGCTGCTCTAAGATATTCTGACACATGAATTGCAGCAGGAGTGGCAGGTGATCTGCTCCATCGAGAGCTGCTCATAATACCACTTCTTATACCAACTGGAAAGTGAACAGCAGGGGATGCAGCCAGCATCACACCACATGATCAAACATGTCACTTTTTCCGTATAGAGGACTAAGCCTCTTCTGGCATAAGTTTGGGAATTTAAGTTTAGGGTTCTCATGAATAGAAAAACAGTATTGGCATTTGCTTTTATTTCTCTTCAGGTTTGTTATAAGAAACAGAAGCAGAGCTAAATACAATGCACATTGTCATCATGCTTATGAGGTTGATAAATAATGTTAATAAAACAACAGCGTTTTGTCCTTTCAGGTAAACTGATAAAATAATAGATGTTCAGTATCAGAGAAAATATTTGGGGCCTGACTCTTTTCGCATATGGTTTATACTGGTGAAACTCACTGGACTTACTCCTGATTTATAAGTGAGAGGAAAATCAGGTGCTCTATATTCTGTTTTTAACACACACAAAGAGTTATACTCCTGACGTCTGTGGGAGTTGAGCATTTTGAATAACAATAAAGAGAATAGTTGACAATTGAGCAATAGTGATCTTGCATGGAAGATAAGGTGATGAGAAACTGGAGCGTTATTAAGAGTGCTGAGTGATGGCAAGTCTCATCATGTAAAAGACAGTACAGAGTGGAACATGAAAAGTAAACTGTACCCAGTCATAAGATATAAGATGTCATCTACAGTTTCTTGTGACAATCTAGATCATGTATAGACCACAGAACCTAGTATAAATTTTCACATTTTTGTTCAACAAGTGCACACTTTCAATATTTATTTGTACATAGTATGTTGGCCTGATGATCATAGAATCATAGAACAGGAAGGGACTTTGAGAGGTCATCTAGTGCACTCAGAGCAGGACTAAGTATTATCTAATCTGTTGCTTTGTTTCACTGATAAGAAACTGGACTAGTCTTAGAAAACTAAAACATGCAGGTGTTGCCAAAAGTAAACATATTTCTTGTACATTTCAGCCTCTCCAGTTGGTAACGGATACATCAAACCACCAGTTCCACCTGTTTCTGGCACACAAAGGGAAAAGGGACCTCCAGCCATGTTGCCCATCAGTGTTGACCCAGACAGTAAACCAGGCGAATATGTCCTGAAGAGCTTATTTGTTAACTTTACGACTCAGGCTGAGCGCAAAATTCGCATCATCATGGCAGAGCCCTTGGTGAGTACAAAGGAAATCCTAAAAAGTTTATTGTTACATCAGTGTTGAGTTTATTATGAAATTTCTAGTCTGTTTCAGATTATGATATAAATTTCAATGAGGTTTCAAAATGTCAACAGTTCTCAAAAGGTAAAACATAAAAATCTGTAGTACAACAGCCTGTATTTTACTTCCATGATAATAGTAGGTTTGTCTTTTAAGAATTATTTCACTTGACCTAATGTTATAATTCCTAATCTTCCAGATATGAGTAGCCCATATTATGCAACTAGCCTTCTGTACATTTAACCAGCAAGTGCATTTTATTTACCTTTTTATGATCTTGAATAGTCCAGTAATAGTTTTGCAGCACATATTTTAGCTGGAATAGGATCTCTTACAAATAATTAGGGACCTAGATTTCTAAGTAATTGGGAAACTTTTGTAGTGTCTTTATAACATGTTGTTATAGAACACTGTTTAGAACATTTAGAAAATCTGATTAGACCCCATATCTTTAGGATTCTAGAGATTCCTAAAGGTAGGGAATCCAGATTGTCTTGGCTCTGATGAAAAGTGACTAGCTGTGTCTTTTTATTTAGATTTATGAGGATTTGTTGTACATAGAAATATTTCTTCCCTCTGTAATATTGTGCAGATGGAAGATGGAGATACCTTACATAATTTTGTCAGAGGTAAAAGCCTGGGAAAGAATTTTAAGCACAGAATGGTAAAATGAAGCAAACTGTTTGGGGGAAGGAGGACGATCCAGTTTACGTTTCTTTCCAGATCTCTCCAAATAAATCAGAGAGAGTAAAATAAAGGACTCAACCATGGTACAGGTCTGCTTGGGAAGAGGGAATGGCAGAGGCAGTTTGGTACCAAACAATCTTTACATTACCTGTAGTGAACACTTTTAAACATATAAGGACAAAATAATGCTATGAAATTGCTAGACAAGATAAGAGAAGCAACAACAAGATGGATTCTGAAGTTAAAAGGAGACTAGATACTGAGAAATACCTCTGTATTGAGGCCATTTATGTAGCCCTTGAACACTTGACCATGTGCTTTCATTTAATGTTACAGGAATAGACATAAGAACATAAGAATTACCATAATGTGTCAGGACAATTGTCCATCTAGTCCATCTGTCTTCTGTCAGCAGCCAGTTCCAGATGCTTCAGAGGGAATGAACAGAACAAGGCAATTATTGAGTCCAAGTTCTGGCAGTCAGAGGTTTAGGGTCACCCAGAGCATGGGGTTGTGTCCCTGACCATGTTGGCTAATAGCCATTGATGGACCTGTCCTCCATGAACTTATCTAATTGTTTTTTTAACCCAGTTATACTTTTGGCTTTCACAATATCCCCTGACAACGAGTTCCACAGGTTGACTGTCGTGTGAAGAAGTATTTCCAGGGATTTATATAGTGTCATTATGATATTTTCTGTCTCATTATCTATCCCTTTCCTAACATTCTGTTAGCATTTTTGGCTGCCACTGCACATTGAACAGATGTTTTCAGCATCAGTCAAAAAAGCTAAAATGCAGTGAAATAGAGACTTAATATAGTGTCTCTGTTTTTCCCCAGTTCACTTGTGTTAGGATTACTTGCGTTTGCAATGTGTTGATGTGTTAATTTTTGTGTGTGAAATGTATGTAAATGTTAATGATAATCTTATTTCTTATTGGTTATGTAAAATTTTACTTGTGCTGTGGAAAACTGAGTCTAGAGTATAAGAATTTTGTGATGAACTGGAGGTTTGCTCTCTTCTACAGTGTTTGTGTTTGTCCTGAAAATATTGTTTAATTATGAACTGCTAGCAGTATTTCAATTAAGATTTCATATCTAATTAGTAGAGATAAAGCATATGGGGTATTGCTAGAAGAGGGTGACCAGGTGACACATATTTAAGCAGTTCTTTCTACAGACTCAACCCAGGTGGCCCTGAGGTAATACTTACAAGATGGAAGAAACTGGGGAAAATGGCAAAAAATATATTGGCATGCTGAGTGAGGGTTTATGCTGACCGTTTCTTGCTTGGGTTTATAATCTAGGGTAGCTGTTGGATATCCAGCTGCTTCCGAGTAGTCTGCCAAGCATGCTTTTAACAATTGCACTTCATAAGAAGGTTGCCTCTTTTTTTTTAATGGGGAAGAGGTATGGACCTCATCAAGGCTGTCTGTGACTTTGTCACCTCAAAAAGTACATTTACTGCATTGTTTAATAGGGCTACATCCTCACACCGTTTGGAAACTGCAGCTACTACAGACTGTGGCACTTTGCCTATTAAATAGGATTTCACACAGAGTGCATTCTTTAAAGACACCATCCATGCAGGCTTTTGACTCCTGAGGCTGTAAGCTCTCAGTGTGATGTGTGCTTAGGTGATGACTGCAGTGTTAATTTGACATATGAAGTCCTAAAGGTTTTGAGTCCTAGCTACTTGAGAAACTGCCTTTCTTTCTCTCTGTGATAAAGCAGCAGTTCTGATCATCTGAATATTTTGAGCTAAAGTGTCTCCTGGTTTAAATTGGAGTGGCCTGGGAGCAGGTCATTCTTGGTGTGAAGGGTCTTCTGATTTGAAATTTATTTTCCCCTTTCCTGCCCTCCTAGTCTACCACAGTCCAGATGTAGTGACCTCAGTACATGCAGTGAGATCCATTTGTCTCCCCAGACTTTTCAGAGGTTTAGGATTGCTTAGGGAATTGATGAATGATGTGGTGGAATTAATTCTGGGGTTGGGCAGATTTTTTGGGAGGTCTATTTTTCTACTATCGTATTGATACATTTTGATTATTAATTCAGCATGTAATCTTTTTAGTGCATGTAGAGAATTCAGTAGACACAATTGAAAAAAATCTAAATAAATAAAGTAAAATGTTTAAAAACTTAAACTGGATTTAAACTGATAAGTGTACATTAAAGAGCACACTTCAATTGATGGTGGGTGAGGGGGGAAAGACTGAATAATCTAATAGTTATGTTCCATTTCTGTGGTTCAGTTTCTTCCTGCTGGGAAGTAGATTAAGATGCAAAAAAAACAGCTCACTATTTGAATAAATGAGAAAGGCTGAAGACTTACAAAGTTGTTGTATGGCAACTTGCTGTTTGTCTGATATTGTTTATTTCAGGTCTATTGTTATTTAAGAACTTACCTTACCACTTGGAAAGTTCCTGCCTTTGTGGAGAGCTATGTCTTAATCTATTTGCCAGAAAGAAGCCTCAAATGGATCAAGAAAAGGATCAAGAAAATTTCCACTCCCAATAAAAGAGACACCGGCAGTATTCACTGACACTTAATGCTCATTCCAGTTGTTTCATTGTGGTACAATGCGAGCTTCTAACAAAACCAAAGCCCAAACTATTTCAGTCCTCAAGAAGCCACGACAAACCTTTTACTGTATTTCTGCTTCTTTTTGTACAGCAGTGTAGAGAGAAATAGAGACCAGGGCCTTTTAATATCAAATATCATCATTAGTATTTATCTAAGTTGCACCATTCCAAAAGTGTGTAAATTTAGCATGCTTTCATAACACCAGCATTCAGTACCAGAAGTTCTACAGAAAGAGAGTACCGTCTTTAGGTATTACAAATACAGCAAAAATGGAATCCAGTAAATGACAAATGTTTCAGCCCATCAGCAGTCTCTGTGGAGACATTAGGACATCAAGCTTGCTGGGAAATGGGAAATTATAGAACCCCAGTTAAACCAGTGCTATTGAACATAAGTGAAACATGGGCATTAAGGAAGGCTGAAGAACACCAGGTTGACATTTTAGATTCTTGTTGGCTTCTTCAGTTGCACCATATCAACTGACAGGACAAGATAAAAAATGAGGCTGTTCTAAGCCAAACCCAGCAATCACCTCTATCAGCACTGGTTCAATTTTGGTGGCTTTCTTGGTATAGATGTATTGTTACAACGGAAGACCAACAAATTCTGAAGCATGTGTACCAAGGAATGCTGCTGTAACCCACACACCTTCTGGGTGTGGTGTTCTGTCCCATCTAGTGGTACTGAGATCGCTTAGAGAGAGAGAGATTAATGAGTCTGCTCTACAAATTTAGCCATATGGCTTAGTTCATGCAGTAGGTCCCAGGTTCAATCCCGCCTGCCGACGACCGGAGTCTGTCAGCGTTACAAGTGGGGGCTCGTCCGGGATTTCAACTGAGAAGTCTCTGAAGCTTGGGATGCGCTTCTTCAGCTAGGAAAAGTATGTAACTCACACACCTCCTGGGTGTGATATTCTGCCCCATCTAGTGGCACTGAGACCATTTAGAGAGAGAGAGAGAGAGATTAATGAGTCTGCTCTACAGCCTTAGCTAAAAGCCATGTGGCTTTTAGCTCATGCATTTAGCTCCAGGTTCGATCCCACCCACCGATGACCGGGATCTGTCGGTGTTACATAGCTACACAGCTGGCAATCACATGGGCCTCAAATGCTTTGGTGGATATAAACTAAATATATAACCCAATCACTTTAAGCTGTATGCCAGAAATTGATCCAGTTGGCACTTGATTTGCAAAGAGACCACATCCCTTTGGGATTTACTATGATGAATATTATGAATAAATAGCAACATTTTTTTTCTGAATTAGCCTTCTTAAGTTTATTGTAGGGAGCGATTTGCAAATGAACCTATCTTAGAAGCACAAGTCCTATTTATCCATTTGCACTGGTCCTTATTTAGATAATAGCTTTTTTCTCTATTTTATCGTGAAGAATATCTCAGATATGAGCTCTGAAATAAAGACAGGGGTAAAATTAAAGATATATTGATAAGGTTTTCCCCAGATATTTTTCTTTGTACATAAAGAGGTGTGAATGGGAGAGACTTTTTTATTATTTTATTTTTGTTTGTATGTATTTTTCTCTCACTGTTTTTCCCATATCTGTTTGTATCCATCTGCTGCCTTTTGTCATATACGTAAGGCCTTAGTTTGTAGAGGGGAGAGTCTGTACTCTGCCTAGGGAGTTGTGGGAGGTTCCTAAGGTGACTTTAAGTCACATTTGCATCCTCCTAATTCTGAACTGCTCCGAGTGCTGCAGAGGTCCCAGCATAGCTTAGACACTCCTGGAGGGCTGCCTATGTGACAGTAGCCTCTCCCCAGTTTACAGGGGCACCTGTACTGCCCAAAATCTCCATGGCACATAGCACTGCATCTCTGGCTCCTGGCATTTGCAACAAACCCCTCCCAGTCCCACCCCAGCATGACTTTTACAGTGAGTTTGTGTGGGGTCCTCAGAAGACAGTAGGCTGTCTTCCTCGGCTCCTGTGTCAAAAGAATTCTTCTCTAGTTAGACCCAGTCATAGGGGCTGGAGCTGGGGTGAAAATCTCATCCTAGATTCTTACAAATATGAATCATCTTTTTGTTATATATGTGCCTAGCACAATGGGGGACTCTAAGGCTTGGAGGTGCTACTATGGTACAAAAATTAATAATAATTTTGTATTACAGTAGCACTTGGGCTTTCCCAATCTCAGTAAAGACCCCCTTTGTGCTCGGTGTTGTACAAATAGGAATTAAAATCCAGCCCCAACCTCAAATACCTTACAGTCTAGATTTACCAGAAGAAGACTCACGGTTCATGGGCTGTTCCATTCGGCCACACTATTCTCTCTTGGAGGCAGGGCCAGCAATTACGTTGATCTGGGCAGAGGCATGACAGGAAGATTACATTGAGACTGAAGCTTTGTAGGCCTAATAACCAGAGTGAACAACCACCCCATTGTTCTAGCCCATTCATATCCCAAAGCAGCCCCCTCTCCCACTGTTGACACAGGTTTTGTACTGCCATTGGGTTGTCCCTTGCCTTGCATGTATGTGTAACGCCAACATACCCCGATTGTCAGTGGGCGGGATTGAATCTGGAACCTCTAGAGTTAAATGCATGAGTCTCTACTGCATGAGCTAAAAACCACACTACTCTTAGCCAAGACTGTAGCAGACTCATCAATCTCTAGCTGGGCGAGGTGCCACCAGAGGGAGACAGAGTGCCCCACCAACTAGGCATGGGTTACATACTTCCCCTAGCTTAGGAAGGCGCCCTGAGCTTCAGAGACTTCCCAGTTGATATCCCGGACGAGCCCCCCTTGTAACACCGATAGAGCCTGGTCACCGGCGGGTGGAATTGAACCCAGGACTTCTGAAGCTTAGTGTATGAGCCTCTACGGCATGAGCTAAAAGCCATGTGGCTATAGCAGACTCATCAATCTCTAGGTGGGCTAGGTGCCTCTAGAGGGAGACAGAGTGCCCCACCAAGCAAGCATGGGTTACATATGCACACTATCCTTCCATGGTAGTTAATGTGACTCACAAACGTGCATATGCTGCATAAGGTGTCATCTTTAAGTAGAACGTGCTACATGCACTAGCATGTTCCTGGATTCCTCCACCTTGTGTCTGAGCACATCCTTTGTCCCACAGGCACCAAAACGTGTGCTTTGATACTGAACAGGGACTTCTATTATTTATGTGGTGAATGGTGGGGTATAGCATATGTTGTTGTTGTTATTTATTATTTGTGTTAAGGTAGCGCCTAGCGGGCTCAATCAGAATTGAGTTCCCATTATGATAGGCTCTGTAGAAATGCAGAGTATGAGACAGTCCCTGTCCCAAAGAGCTCAGAATCTAAATGAACAAAACAGAGAAAATTTAATAAACTGACAACATACAAGCCAAATGTTAAAAATACAAAATTTGGTAGTTCCTTTTTTTGGTAAAATACGTAAAATTTTGGATTGACCCAGAACCTCAGATGTTCACACGAGGCTCCCATTGAACTCAATGGAACTGCAAACACGTACTAGGGCAGTAATAGTTTATACTGTATTGGAAACACTACTGTCTGAAGTATGCAGTGAACTAGATACTACCCACTGATGCCATAGGTGGGGAAAGAAGGCATAGGCTGCCCCGTCCCCATCACAAAAGCAGCAGGGTAGTTTATTTATCTAGTGCTCAAGACTGCACTGGGTGGTCGACCCAACCACAAATCACAGTGATCTGACAACTGGGGTAGAAGGGGCTTATCGATATGCTGCCATCAGCAGCAAACACTGGAAGGGGATACACAGTAGTGTTTCTTTTTAGAACAGTGGCACAGTGCACTCCACAGTGCTTCCCTTAGTTACCCCATAAAATCTGGATTGGGACAGCAGAACTCCAGCAGTAGAGGATACATGGGGCAGTGCCACTTCTCTGTCTTTCTACACTGACCATAGCAAGATTCAGCTTCAGCCAATTATGTTTTGACTTTTTGACCACTGAAACAGGCTTTGATCATCATGAGGACAATCTTCCTATTCAATATGTTTTATAGACACGAAGCAAATGTAGAATATCCATCTTTAAGACCTTAGCAAGACTTGACACCTTTTGTTTTTAGATGTTGATCTTTCTTTGTGCTTTAACTAGAAAGGATTTTGTTTAGAATTGCGGGGCATCCTCTTTACCTTGTTTTGATCCGCAAAGTTTAACAGGGTTCTTAATAAATACATTACATTCACAAACACATGGCTAATTATTTAGTCATTTATATATAATATAAATGGCTTTAAAATATTGAAGCGTTGTATGAATCTAAGTCAAATATATTTGACAGCAGAATTAATTTTAAAAAATGCTTTCCAGTTTATAAAATCATATTCAGTTAAGTGTATGATAGAACTTTTCTTACTGGCAATTTTCTCTAATAATTTATTGTTTTTAAACAGTTATTGAACCTCCCTTGTAATGAACTTTAACCATATTTCCTGGAGACCGTTTTTTCCAGTTGATTGCACTTATATGTATATTTGTGATTGTTTATTTTGAAATCCTTTTCTTTGCATCGCTTCACATCCAAAACCATAATTTGGCACTTTGTGTTCATTACCTCTTGATCATTTTTCCTACACTGGTAGTCTTATAATTAGTTTAGAATTAGGGAGGCAGGGATGTCATTTTGCTCTTTCAAATTATAAAATGTATTATCTCAAGTAACATACAAAGAATAGAAAAGGCATAAAAAATTAATTTTCATCTTTATGCCTGTTGATCACTTTGGGTGATAATTTATTCTGTATTACTCCATATTTACATATCTGTTTTTATTCTCAGCATTAGCAGGCCTGTCTTCAAACTGCTTTCTACAGTATTTATGTAGTTGTAGACAATGATGAAGTGTAATAAATTAAGGCATTGACAGTGGTTTGCTAACCATTAATTTAGCTGCTTGTGAACTTCCATTTTGCTTTTCTACAGCAATCCTTGTGAAGTGAGTCTCTTATAGGACTTCAAATTCAAGAACTCTGTCTTGACACTGAACGCAGAAGGGAGTCTGAGTCCCTTGACAACTAGGGCTAGTAGAGTATCCATGCATTCTGCCAATAAAAAGCCGACAGCATACATTTATAAGGCCTTTGAAATGAAAAACTGATGGTGCTGGTGCGACTAACTGTAATTCTGATTAAACAATTTATTTCTTTATTTGTATTACAGTAATGCCTGGAGGCCCCAGTCAGGAATTAGGGGGAAGAAGGGCACTGTGCTAGAAGTTCTACCAACATAGTAAAAAGACAGTCCCTGCCCCAAAGAGTTTACAGTCTGACTTACCTCAACATGAGACAGGAGTAGTAGACGAGCAAACTGGTGGGGGCAGGAAGAGGGAGCATGAGGTAAAAATAACATGAGCATGTTTTTGTAAAGACCAGCCGTGTGCACAAAGTACTGTCTGCCTGTTGTCTGGGTACACTGCAAGAAGGACAGGCGACTTATTATGGGTTTTAATCAGGCTGTAACTTTATTATATAGATGACTGGGACTACCCGGCAGATAAAGTGTTCAGTGCAGGCAAATCCATGCTTATTCAAATCAATTCTCTGGGGCTTCCACCAGCCCCCCTTTGTTTCCATCCAGGTCCCCCAGCCGAGCCATGGCTTGGACCTTACCATCCACCACCCTCATAAGAGGGTTAAGGAGAGCTACGAGAACGGGGTGGGGGTTGGCTCCCAGCTGTACCAATCATAGGAGTCCCCAACCCCCTCCCTTCTGTTCCATTATCCCGTACCTCCTTTTAAGTCCTTTACCAGGCCATTTATCTGGTCACTGGCTACCCTCCCTGTGGAGTACATGCTCTGAACATCCGCCACAAGGAGGCGCCAGCAATTTGCTTGGCTGCCTCCCCCCCAACCCCGCCGGGTTTCCAGACATCTCCAAATGGCCTGTTGCCTAGCAGCCCTACTGGGGAAAAAGAACCCATTGTCCCATGTGTGATCCTCAAGGGGCACCAGCAGCTGCATTGTCCTCGACCCAGTACTGCAACAACCGCCCTCCACAGAGGGCCGCATAAGCGACCCATTCTCTGGATCCTGGAATTGACAAGACTCCTGAAAAGAAAACAAAATAAACAACTTGTAAGCTGGAGCCAAAAATCTCCATTTTGCCGACCACATCACATTCCAAGGTTCCAGAGAGCCAGTGGCATCTGCTCAGTTCACTGCTAGCCCCTGGTGCAAGTTTACGAAATCTGTCAAACTGGAAACGAGACAAGGCGTCTGCTATGCCATCATCCATGCCCGGCATGTGCTTTGAAGAAAAACAGATGTTGAAGGTTAAGCATTGTAGAACAAACGCCCTTACCAACTTCATAACCCTGTGCAATCTGGAAGTTTGGCGATTGATAACCTGTACCACTGTGTGGTCGGTGTCGGTCCACCTACCCGCTAGGGGGCGGTGGGGAGCTACGACGTCACTGGCCGACCTGGGTCACGCCTCTGCCACTGGGGAATTAGCGGCGGGAAGGACGCCAACCAGTGTCTGTAGCGCGCCCCTCAGGCAGGGGAGCGCCGGCAAAGGTCAACAGCGCGCCCCTCAGGCAGGGGAGCACCGGCAAAGGTCAATAGCGCGCCCCTCAGGCAGGGGAGCGCCGGCAAAGGTCAATAGCGCGCCCCTCAGGCAGGGGAGCGCCGGCAAAGGTCAATAGCGCGCCCCTCAGGCAGGGGAGCGCTGGCAAAGGTCCCGGCATGGGTCGGCCGGGTAGGGGAACACAGGCCCACCCTACACCACTGCGTTCCAGCCCAGGGCCCTGACAGTGGCAGAACGAGGGTCCCACCACTGGGTCAGCGGGGTCCTCCCGCTACATAGACTCACCACTGTGCAGCTCTGTCCCTGGGCTACTTCCTACCCGATTGCTCGTCCGAATCCCTCTGGTTCCGCCAGTGCATCGGCGTAGTCCGCTGTTGGCAGCTCCAGCTCCCCCTCGGGCTCGGGCTCCTCCAGCTCCTCCCGGTCCTCGGCTGCTGGCAGCTCCAGCTCCCCCTCCGGCTCCTCCAGTCCCTCTGGGTACTCGGCAGCGGGCAGTCCTGGCAGCCCCAGTCCTTCCTCCAGGTGAGGTTCCCACTGGTCCAGGGCCTCCCCTGGCATGGCAGCAGGGTCTGAAGGGAGCAGCCCGCGGTCTGCGTCTGCCTCCCTCCCTGGTGCTGCCCTGACTGAGCTAAGGGCCCCGCCCTTTATACTTCCTGTTCCACCCCTTCCCTTCCGGGGGGTGGAGCGAGCTTGGCCTGGCCCCGCCCACTCAGGCTGAGAGAGCGGCCCTTTACCCTCAGGTTCGGAGGGCAGCCACCCTGGCTCCCTACACACTGCCATGTTGTCGCACCAGAAGCACACCCTTTTATTACCCAGCTCCGATCCCCAAATCACCACCGCAACTAAAATGGGGAAAAATTCCAAGAAGGTCATGTCACGCACAATCCCTTTTTATGTCCAGGCGGCGGGCCATTTTTGTGCACACCATTTGCCTTGATAAAACACCCCAAAACCTGTGCCCCCTGCCACATCTGAGTGGATTTTTAACCCCCTTTGTAATAACCATTCCTCCCTCTACAATGATACCCCATTAAATCAACTCAGAAAACTTTCCCACACCCCAAAGTTTTCCTTCATCTCTCTAGTGACTGGTATGTAACGGTGTGGCCTGGCTATGCCAGCCATTGCCGTTGCCGCTGCCAGCTGGGCACAAAATGTCTGCCCACGGGCCACAACCCTGCAAGCAAAGTTCAGGTGCCCCGAAATAGATTGCAGTTCCCGCAGCCTGAGTTTTCTAGCCCCCAGTGCTCTCTGGAGCAACCCCGATAGCTCCTGAAGCTTATGCTGAGGGAGCCAAGATACGCCCTCCCTGGTGTCCAGCTCAATGCCCACGTAGGTCAATGTAGTGGAAGGGCCTTCTGTTTTCTCCTCCGCTAGAGGTACCCCCAACTCTTTAGCCAGGGCCTGAAATGTGTCCAACAGGTGAACACAGTCATTTGACCCAGCTCTCCCTGCGAACAAAATCATCCAAGTAATGCACCACTTGGTCTAGTCCCGCTGTCCGCACCACTGCCCAGTGCAACATTGTACTGAATTTCTCAAAAGCTGGACAGGATACTGAACAGCCCATGGGCATAGCCTTTTCATTAACAGAGCCACCTTGTGGGTATGACAGGCGATGAATTAATTGGTATGTCCCTGGGGTCTTCTTGGGGACCAACCCCAGGGGGGAAACTCTCAAATGTGCGATAGGCAATTGATTAAGTGGCCCAGCTATCCTGCCCTCCTTTGATTCTTGTGCAATCTTTTTTTGAACAATATGTCCCATCCCAGTTACTGACTTAAAATTTGTTGACATCAAATGAATTCTATTTCTCACAAAAGGGATCCGAAATCCTGCTGTAAACCCCTCCCACAAATATGCCCCATCTGCCCTGTTAGGGTAATCCAATACGAGAACCCTTAACACATCCGGCCTAACTGGCGTTGGAGCCCGTGCCCATTGCTCCACCCGCCACTTGTCCCCAGCCCCAGCTTGTGCTCTGTGTTCCAGACCCTGTTCCACCCCTGCGGTTGATGCTTGCGCCACCCCCATTCCTGTTTCCTCCCAATGATCTTCCCTTTCCACTCTGGTAAGAACGGGCTGAATGGGTCCCAAAACATGTCTCGCAAACATGCCTGTATCTACAGGGGTTGTGAAAACAACCACCATCATTAAATGCCCAGCAAATACTATTATGTGCCTGGGGCCCCTCCCGAGCTTGTTGCGGTATGAACAAACCACTGTCTGTGTGAACTCCTGGCGCTCTTGGTGTCATCCACTCCAACCACAGTGTGTGATGAGGTATGTCCCACCTTATCCCAGTTTGCGTTGCTGCCTTTAATTGAAACTGCTCATCATAATTAAACCAGGACATGCCCCTAAACATATTGTGTGCCCGCCTAATTAGATCCATATACTTAACCAACGCAGGGCTCCTCTCTGGGTAGGCCTATACTATCACACCTGCATAGATGAGGAAGGCAGCTTCCCAATTTTCCCATGTTCTAGGCACCCTTGGGCAGGTCGCTGTTTTGCTTGCCTTGCCCATGTTTACTGTCTGTCAACACCTCCCTGTGCAATAGGGATAATATATCCACGTATTCGCCTCTAAGGATTTTATATTTAGTTGTACTGAGTAGGTGAACTCCCATCGAGTCAGCCACCCCGGCATAACCACACTCAGGACTGCATGGAGGGAGTTCCGCAGAGCCCTGCTCCCCCACAGACCCCCTCAGGAGTCTCTACTCTGTCCCATGAGATTACCTGCCCTGATGGCCGATGTGTTCCCATGTGCCCAGGGGCTTCATTCCCAACATGGGCTTTGCTACCCTTGCCGGGGGCCTGCCCCTGTCCTGCTGCCCAAACTTGAGCCCATACTGGGCCCTGTGCAGACCCTGCACACCTAGCTGCCTGAAGCTGCTGTAGTAAATGCAAATTAGTTTGCAGCAGCTATGTAATACCATCACTGAAGGTGCCACCCCTAGGTGGGTCTGCCCAGGCTTCTGGACCTCCCACTCCTGGGCCCAGAGTATTTACTACCCCGATAGCCTCACTCCTGTCCCCCTCAGGTGAACCAACTGAGTGACTGGTTGAGCACTGTCCTGCACCTGGCTGTGGCCCCTGCAACTGCCACCCCTTGCCAGGCTGGAAGGCTGGATACCACCTCTGCCATCCATGTCCCCATCCGCTGTGTGGTTCAGATCACACTCACCCGGGGGGGGGGGGGGGGGGGGAGGGTGAGTCACTGCTGCAAAGCTGAGCACCGAGCACCTTTTTTACAGCAGTTATTGACCTCCTCCCCCATTCCTCCCGCAAAAAAGCAGAGCTGCCCTTCTTTGGCTAAGCCCCAGACAAAATCGGGCCCACTTTAGTTTTGGTGCAGTCATTATCAGGCTGTCAGTGTTCTATAGGCATCACAGCAAAAATGAGTTAAGGAGATATTTGAAAGAAGATAAGGTAGCAGGTTTTTGAGGGTAGAAGCTCTGTTATCTGGTCGTGTTTTGTGCAGATTAGAACAATATCACGTATATTTTACATTCAGCCACTATGCAATCTTTTCTCTTTTGTACAGGCTAAAATACCAACAGATTGAATGAAACATCACTGCTTTGTACTCTCATATTACATTATTTTGTATTTGTACTGTCATATTATAACAATTTAAGTTTTTTACATTTAAGTCGTCATAAATGGCTTGAAAACTTAAGAGCCTGGAGTCCCCTATTTATTTACAGAGTAGGCACATTACACAGGCCGCAACTATTATCGAATATATATTATTTTGTAAACAGTTTTTATACCTTGCCTCTACTCCAGCTATCAGTTCAGTGTATGGGGGCCCAAAGGAAGAAATTAAGGTAACATTGTTTGAGTGAAGTGACACTTAATGGAACCTTGTAAAGTGCATTTTTGCCCCTTATCGAAAAATTTTATCAATGAAAAATGTAAATGTTTTCCTTGGAAGCATATCCTTTAAAATGCTACAGATATGCTATATTTCTTCCACCATGAGTCTATACCCATCTGTGCTCACGCTGCATGATTCAAGAATGTATTTCTTAATTGTGATTATTATTATTAAACATATCTAGAAAACAATAAATAGCTTACGTGCATGCCTCGCTTAGTAGGTGTCACCCATCTTTCCTGTGGAAACCCTGGAAGGTTTCAGAGTACTTCAAGTCCTCTCAGAAGGCCTGTCTCTCTGGATCACAGTCTCATGTCAGTTCTTGGATTGGGGGAGAATGACCTCTCGTCCTACATCAGCGTGGTCACTTAATGTAGATGTCAGTTTATCGTTTGTCAGGCCTCTTGAACTAGGTCAAATTAGTATATGCAATTTCCCTCAGGACGTGAGTCTTCTCCAGATTAGTTAGTTGCCCGAGGATTTGCATTAATTATCCCTTAGTGATTATTAGTTTATACAGGAAACGCTTTAAATCCCTAGCCCATAAAAATATATATCGCATTTCTAAAGTTGATACAATAGTCTTTAGATATTCCATGTGTCCATAGTATCTATCACATCCCCTAGGTTCCCCGCCCCTTCAGCAGCCAGCAGCTCAGCCAGACCTCCCAGCTGCAGAGCTTTTCTGAGGGAAATTGCAAACTTTATTTCAAATTTTTAGACTAACACATGGGTTCGATAATTTGTCTGTGTAATTCCCAGCTGTGCTCCAGGGCTGCATTTGATTTTTGGGGAGATTGTCTTCTGCTCCACCCCCTTTACTGAGTGTCTCATTGGGGAGCTTGGCCAGCTCTGTGGGCAGGACACAGTTTCCCTCACAGCCCCATTGGGTGGGGTTGTCTCGGCTTTCTTCCTTCCGTGAGGCAGATAGGACTGGAACAGAACAGGCTCCAGGGCAAGCAGCCCCTCTCCCCTCATCTCCACATGAGGAGTGAACCTGGAAGGGCAGTGTGCCAGATGGAAGGTCGCTCCTGCATCCCTATAGCATGCAGCCATGCCTCTGATGGTGGAGGTCAGCCACTTCCTCCGCACCCCCCTTTGCTTCTCTGCAGGTCTTGGCTGGAGGGCATCACACACTGCCAACACCAGAGAGTGTGGTAAGGGGCTTTTGGACCCACCGCCCTCCCCCCACAGCCCCTTCCTATAGAATAGACTTTGCATGTGTATTTGGTGGCCAAACTTGAGGTGATTTCGATAAACTCTTTTTAAAATATGGGATTTAGAATAAATAGTTGAATCATGTTTTAAAAAGTGTTCTAATGCTTCTTTTTACGTACATCCTATCTCAACAGCAGCTTGTCCTAGAAACTTCAGTAACGTTTATCTAAAAATTCTTGATGCGAACTAGAGCACGTGGCAAACTTTACGTTGGAAAAAGGCATATCAGGGAAGTTTTCATTGGTGAACTAGGAATGTCAGACTCCTCTGCTAGGCTGCTTGTAGTGGACTTTTAAAGAGGGGCAAATGTATGGTGAAGATCTCAGCTTTCATTTTAAAAAAAGGTGTCTCACTCAGTTTTGACATTCAGATTTGAATAAAGTTATAAAGTACTACTATTCGTATGTTATTTTTGAGAGACTTCCTTTATTTACAGGATATGGAAGAAACACCGACACAGTAAGGAGTTCTTAGTGAGTCGTTGTTACTGAAACTGTTACATTGTTCATTCTTGCATTGCACACCTAGTGGGTTCAAGAATAGTTTCTAATATAGTAATCTTGTTTCTCTCTCAAATACGTTTGCCGTTTACGCCACTTTTGCTTAGCATGAGTACTGAATATTAATTTGACACTTTGGCATGTTTGATCAATTTTTTCTGATCCTTCAATCACTTAAAATTAATTATTCTCATGGATAGAACTTCTGAACATTCACATTAAAAATATTGTTAGTAGAAGGTATGTGTAATTCGCCTCTTATCAAGAATGTGGTGACTGGAGACAAAAGTGAGCCTGTAATATGTGAGGTGATGGCATAATCTATCACTGATTTAGAACAATACTAGATTACTTTCTTGGAATGCTGGTGAAAAGGATACCAGAGTAGCAAGATTGGGAACTAGAGAGTAAAAACCTGTACATAAAGCAAAATTGTAGCGCTCTCACAATTTTTACATCCTGTAATACACTAGATGGGACCAAGCTTATCATTCCATTTATCCACATGAGTGAAATAGAAGGATTTTAAAAAAGACGAGTGATTTCATGAATAGAGGGAGGGATGGTTTCATGACGTTGATCAGTTGAACTTTGAAGCCATCCTCTTTGTACCAGCATTCCTTGGTTTCAGTGTAATAACTATAATTGAGATTATACTCAAGTATAATTGAGATTATACAAGTATGTTGACTTGATTTTACTAAAGTAAACAGTATTTTGGGGATATGATAATGTTGTGACATTTATATGGCATCCCTCATATGAATGGCAAATGAAATTTAATGTGGATAAATGTAAAGTAATGCACATTGGAAAAAATAACCCCAACTATACATACAACATGATGGGGGCTAATTTAGCTACAACGAGTCAGGAAAAAGATCTTGGCGTCATCGTGGATAGTTCTCTAAAGATGTCCACGCAGTGTGCAGAGGCGGTCAAAAAAGCAAACAGGATGTTAGGAATCATTAAAAAGGGGATAGAGAATAAGACTGAGAATATATTATTGCCCTTATATAAATCCATGGTTCGCCCACATCTCGAATACTGTGTACAGATGTGGTCTCCTCACCTCAAAAAAGATATTCTAGCACTAGAAAAGGTTCAGAAAAGAGCAACTAAAATGATTAAGGGTTTAGAGAGGGTCCCATATGAGGAAAGATTAAAGAGGCTAGGACTCTTCAGTTTGGAAAAGAGAAGACTAAGGGGGGACATGATAGAGGTATATAAAATCATGAGTGATGTTGAGAAAGTGGATAAGGAAAAGTTATTTACTTATTCCCATAATACAAGAACTAGGGGTCACCAAAAGAAATTAATAGGCAGCAGGTTTAAAACAAATAAAAGGAAGTTCTTCTTCACGCAGCGCACAGTCAACTTGTGGAACTCCTTACCTGAGGAGGTTGTGAAGGCTAGGACTATAACAATGTTTAAAAGGGGACTGGATAAATTCATGGTGGCTAAGTCCATAAATGGCTATTAGCCAGGATGGGTAAGAATGGTGTCCCTAGCCTCTGTTCGTCAGAGGATGGAGATGGATGGCAGGAGAGAGATCACTTGATCATTGCCTGTTAGATTCACTCCCTCTGGGGCACCTGGCATTGGCCACTGTCGGTAGACAGATACTGGGCTAGATGGACCTTTGGTCTGACCCAGTACGGCCTTTCTTATGTTCTTATGTTCTTATGTTATATGCACTCAGAAATAAGTAATAACCAATTTCCTCTATCTGAAGTATGTATAAGGGAGCCTGTTGAAGTTAGTGTTGCATTTTTTATACTTTTCAAAAGGAAATTCTTCTTTAACAGTTTCAGTTTTTATAATTTTGTATAATACAAATTTGATGTTTTCTTGGAAATGTGAACATTAAATTATGTTCATATCCATTTTATTCTGCTTTTGGTTAATATTTTATTTTGCCCTATGTTGTGACACAGAGGCCCGTTGGTGATTCACTGCGCTGTGTCAGCAACTCTTGCAGGCCTGACAAACTCACTACGCCTGACACACTGCTGTCATAGAGTTTATCTATAAAGAATGTTGTACGATCGATCAAATGGAAGCCAGTTACACACTGGTCATTAATATCATTGTGAAATGTATGTATTAACACTATATGAGAAATTATAGATACTTACTGATATGATGCTTCCAGACAGGAGGGCCGGTGGTTATCTCCCTGTTGCTAATGTAACCTGATCGTGGTGAAGCCAGAGACAATGGGAAGTTTATTTACATCCAATCAAAACAGGAGGAGCAAATTAAGAGGAGTGTGAGAAGAAACAGCATAGGTAGCATTGTGTCTGCATACTAGTTGGGGAAATTTTTGTCTGGGTGTACGCATCAAAAGAATATATTTCAAAATTTTTCTGAACTATAAGAAGCAGGGGAAGGAACCCTTTTGTTACCCAACACTGAGGGAACAAAGAGGTCAGCGCTCTTTGCATCCATGAATGATAGATCCCCAGCCATGTTGGTTGGTGACACTAAGAATTGGCTGTAAGTGAGAAAAACTGCTGTAGACAGAGATTGGAGCGTGCTAAGGTTATAATGTTGTCTCTTAGAAGTGTGTTATACATTTTTTTTTATTTGTAACCATTTCTGTTTTGATTACCTTTGCTTAGTATCTCTTAAATTTCTGGTTTTTATTAATAAGTTTATTCTTGGTTTTACTGTAAATTCATCTCAGTGCTGTAATATTAAAGGCTGGTGTTGTAGGCAGAGGACTTGGTGATTTCTCCAGTGACAGAGGCTGGATACTGCAGAAGAATGCTGTCCAAAGGGGCTCGAAGATTGGGCTGCACCTAATGCTAACCTGCAAGGCCAGGATAGGATTGAGTAGAGTGCTTGAGTGGTGGAAAGTATTGTACTGGTATTGTACTGGAGCTGACACCCATCTACCACAAGATAGACTCCTTCACACTGGAGGCAGGGGCTAACAAGGTCACCCATAGTCCCAGCACCCCAAGAAAGCATCACATCTGTCTAGTATTGCAAAGATTATAAAAAATATTCCACACCCAGTTTTGTTCATTTCACTATCTGAGCACCATTATCCCTAATACATGGCACTACAGACAGTATCTGATTGTTAATAGGCGCATAGCAGAGCATCAGGGCAAGCTCAAGCATTCTAATGCCATTGCACTGAAACAGTGATTTTTTAGTATCAGAGGGGTAGCCGTGTTAGTCTGAATCTGTAAAAAGCAACAGAGGGTCCTGTGGCACCTTTAAGACTAACAGAAGTATTGGGAGCATAAGCTTTCGTGGGTAAGAACCTCACTTCTTCAAATGCAAGAGTGATTTTTTAAAAAGTTATGGTGACCAGGTGATTTAGAAAGAGATTTTGAATACACAGGACATTAATCACCTACTTTTCAACAGTTTCAAGAGAGATTGTGCATTTAACTGAGAGATCTGGGCCATTGTAAGGATTGGAACTTTAATATTCCAAACAGGCTTCCTCATGTAAGAAGTAAAGACAATTCACAAAATGTAATAAAGAAAATAGGAGACAGGAGTGCCTCTTGAAAGAAGTTCAAAATTATTTTCATTACAGCAGACCTGTAAGGCTACTCCTTTCAAGACTACCCTTTGGATCTGCCATTTTGTGAGACTTCTTATCTGGCTAGCCAGCTCTCTTTGGAATAACACACACAGCCTTCGGAAGGTTCTTGAAATCATATTTTCAGTCACTCTTCTAAATACAGGTTACAGTTTACAAACCAGCTGTGCACCAACCTGACGGTGATAGGATTTCTGATCTTTGTAAAAGTAATAAGTAATGACAGACCTAAAAATTTAAATGGCACCAACAATAGAAATGGCACAATCCTGTGTGGTGCTGACTCTGAACACCTTCCACAAAAAGCTGACCACTTTCAATTCCCATTGAAGTGAATGGGAGATGAGCATGCTGAGCACTTCATGGGTATTGTTGAAGAAAGCATGTTTTTCTGTATTAAAAATATGATGCTTCTTTTAACCTGTTTTAGATAAAAACAGCTCTAGTAATTGAAAGTGGCCTGTGCATATTACATTTTAAATAAAAGTGAAATAAAGAGCTCCATCATTTTTTTTTAATGGTCCCTTCTACTCCCATTTCTTCTTGGTGACTCTCCCATATCCAGGGAATCCCCAAGAGAGAATATGTAGCCTGTTTCCATTTTGTATCAGAATATTCTTGTGTTTAGAAAGCTTTTATAAGAAAATAGGTTTTATCTGTATTAGTAACAGTACAAAGCTGCAGTTATGTGTTAGTTGTGTGCATAATGGTTGCTGTGAATGGAAGTGGCTGGCATTTTAAGTGGAACAATATATCATTGTAATATATTGACACAATGCATTCTAATACATACTACAACATCCCGTTGTTTATTTTTCATGTTTCCCTGAACTCTGAATTTTGTGACAGGTGTTTGGGAAAACATGTGCCTATCTAAATTTTCCCAGTTATATTTGTGTATTGACCTAGAAAGGAGAAAGGTTTATGAGATTTATGACAATATTTTTAATAATAATAAAAAAAAACTTAAAAATTAAGGGAAAAATTCTTCTCTCTGATCTCCACTGCTTATCTCTAATGTATATTAATGTCAATGGGGGTTTCACATGTGAAACAAATGCAACATATGCAATTGAGAGCAGCACTTCAGATAAGAAATAAGAATGTTAATAATTAAAATGGGAATATTTTTGTTAAGGACTCAATTTTTCTGAAATTATCTGACAGTTTCCACAATCCAGAATGCTGTGGGTTATTTCAGATGAATCAAACCCTTCTTTATTCATATTTTCTGTGGCTGTAATTCTTGGCTCCATATTCAACCTACCTATTCATACAGGAATTGGAAGACCTTTCTGTATAGCGTAATAAAGCTATAGAAGCTCAGATGGAATGGACATTTCATATAAAAGAGCCTCTCTGTCATTTCTGAGGCGGGTGGACAAAAAAAAGGTTCCCTGAGTCTGAAAAACTTTTTTTTTTTTTTTTAAATAAATTCATCCATAGGGCAGATAAACTGCTATAAAATCCACTGCACATCAACAGCTTCATTTTATTGTATTTTTTAATCTTCAATACAAACAATACATCTTTATTGTATATAATAGCTTTCATACAAACTGAATCTGAAATACCTCATATAATTAAATAATAAATAACTTTAGAGTTAAATCTATAATAACAGAGCCAAATAATAAGGAAGAGCTACATAGTCAACAATAATAGAGGACGAGAGAAACTGAGATAATAGGCAAGGGAGGAAAAGTTGTTTTGAGAAGAGAGTTTAAAAGATATAGAGTGATTGAGATGTGCTAATACAGGAAGGCTGTCCTAGATAACAGGAGCTTCAGAAGAAAAATCATTTGTGCCTTAGGCACTGAGATTCTATCAGAAGACAGAAATGGCTAGTGCTAGATAAGTTCAGGAAACAGGAAGGGTAATAAAGGTGTATGAAATAGTCAGACATTTCTTTTTCTGAAGACTTCTGTCACAGGGTGGCTGGCCCCTGTGAATGCAGTAGCTCCAGCATCCCTGTACCAGAGCAGGTGCTCCCATTTGGCCAATTAAGAAGGCAGAGTAGGACCTAGGGGTTATAAAAGGTCAGAAACATCCCCAGTTTGTTGGAGAGACCTGGTGAATAAGAGCTGCCTGAGTGAGAGTTGGGGCAGGTAAGAGCTGCCAGAGACTGTATGTTTGGGAGCTGGGACAAAGCTGAAGGCAGGAGAACAGCAAGAAGGGTTAGATGGCTGTTGTGCCTAAGCCAGAGAGCCAGGGCTCAAGGCAGGAGGAGCAGCAGAGGGAAATGCTTGCTGGCTGTAAGCCAGAGAGAGCCGAAGGTAGGAGAGCAGCACAGGAGCTTACCTGCTGATGTCTCCCAGGCCAAAGAGCTGGACCCAGAAGAACCTTGAGAGGGCCAAAGAGAGTGAGTGATGATCCCCTGGTAAAGATGCACTCCCAGAAGAGAGGCTGTGGGGGTTCCCACTGGGAAGAGTGGGGTGACACTCCAGTAGGAAGGGCTGGGGTGGCTTTACTGGTACCAGGACAGGGGAGGATTGCCAGAGTCTCGGTGTGGTCGAAGGTGCCAGTGTATGATACCTGGGGCATCATGGCACGAGGTGTTGGGTGATCTTAATGGCTGTTTGCACTGGGGTGAGAAATGAACTATATGAGTTTGAGACTTTATGTTTTGGGCCATTTGCACAATGTCTTATTGTGTCAAGAGAGCTTGCATGGAGTTACTAGGGACTCTGAAATAGGAAACTGAGGCAGGCATGCCTGTCATGCTGAATCCTTCTGCAAGAGGGCACTCCAGGCAAGGGCTGCCCTAAGACATTTCACATGGCTGTTTAGCATGACATTAAGAGGACTCCTTGAGTTTACTCAGCAGGGTCTTCCTGACATAATTTCTTGTTATACTCTTCATATGACCATAGGGGAATGCATCCTTTTATATTTTTTAAGTATGCTATTGTCACAGGGTGCTCTACTCACTGCTAGGCTGGCATCTCTTCATGGCCGCTCTGTGGATAAGCTTATGAGGTTGACACCCCTTTCTCTGGTTTTACGCCATCACTCCATATCTCTCTGGTTTGCAGCCCCTCTCCCTACTCCATGGACCGCAGCGACCTCTTCATGACTTGGCTCTCCAGCCAGGTCACTCAGCGTTCCTCACTTCCGGGATATAGTCCTTCACAGTCTCTGTCACTCCCACAGTGACCCCAACAGTTTTACAGTTCACTGCCCTGCCAGTGCCACTTCCCCAGTGGCAGATAGGGGAACCCAGGCCAGCCCTCTAGTCTGGGTTCCAGCCCAGGGACTCAACCACATGCAGATAAGTCCTGTTCAGTCCCCAGCCTTGCTTCTTACTCCCTGGTCTGCTTCTCACTCCTGCATTCTCCCCTATCTGGGGTTTGCTGGCCTCTCCTCCCTACTATGTGGACTACTTGTCTCTCTAGTCCCCTGTCACACCTCCCTTCTCCCAGGGAGTGACTGCAGATTGTCTCCCTACAGCCCCTTTCTGCTATCAGCTCCCTGGCTTTATAGAAGTCCCACCTGTTCCCAAACAGGTGAGCTTTCCCTAATTATGGCTTTCCTCTCAGCCTTCAGCCTAATGGGTTAATTAGCTCATCTGGCCTCCATTAATCCCTTCAGGGTGAGTGTGAGGCGGACACCCCCTCACAGGTATTCTATAGAATTTATATAAAACACTGCATTCTAAATTAGTGTTACTGCAGTGAGGATGTTAGGCCTTGTCTACAGTACCGGGGTAAGTCAGCCTAAGTTAGCGTTACTCCAGCTACCTGAGTAACGTAGCTGGAGTTGACATAGCTTAGGTTGACTTACTGCATTGCATCAATGGGAGATGCTCTCTCATCGACATACCTTACTCTTTTCATTCCGGTGGAGTACTGGAGTTGACCAGAGAGTGCTCTGCAGTTGTCAACCCCCGCTGCATACATCGCAGCAGCGTCGATACCCGGTAAGTGTAAACATGGCCTTCATGTGGAATGATACAGTATTATTTCCAAAGTGGTGGGTGAAGCTTTATTGTAACATGGAGCCACTAACACATAACTTGCAAGACCTGAATTATAATTAGTTTCTCCAAACATTGTGCTGCTGCCTCATATTCAGGACACACTGTTTACTTAATCATTATATTTTCTTGAATTTTTTGTACAATTAAGTCTGAGATTTACAATACGTCTTAAAATATTTATGCTATGCCCTTTTCTGATGTTAAAGGGTTATTATTTGCTTCAGAGACATATTAAGTAAGCAAACGGTGGTTCAAACTTTTATTAGAATATTATTGCGTACAGTTCTGAGACAATGGATCTTTCCTCCTCTAGTTTATGGTCAGAAAGCAAACAAATTCTGTTAGTGTTTACATTTTTATTTTTTGAAAAGCATAGATTTTGTAATAATCATTTTTTGACAGCTGTAGAGGCAAGAGCCAGTGGTACATGTATAAGTACACACTGTTGCATTGAAGTAAGGTTAACTTGGTCAAAAAGCAATTGATTGTCAGCTGCAAAACAAGGATTTGTTCTCGTGCTGTGGTGTAAGCAAGCCAGTCAGTGAGATAGATGGTTTAAGAGCAATTTGATGATAGGGAGCATTTAACTAAGAAAAATTGCTAAGTGCTTTAGGATACTAATATTGTCCAAGATGTCAAGCTGTTGAACTGTTAGTCTGGTTCATCTTATAGTGGGTTATTAGATCCTTGAATTAAAAAAAAATACTTCTGCTTTTTGGAATTAATTATTGTTGAGTATTCTGTCTAAAGGAAATTACCACCCAAAGTGAAATTCAACACATGACCTCTTGGTTTAAATAGGTTTTCCAACTACAGGATCAGAGTTTCCCTCAAAACCCTAAAGGGTGTTGTCCTCAGCTTTCTTTCATTTTGGCTCCCACCCGCTCCCAATTTTGAAATCCTCTAACATAAAAACATAAGAACGGCCATACCGGGTCAGACCAAAGGTCCATCTAGCCCAGTATCCTGTCTTTCAATAGTGGCCAATGCCAGGTGCCCCAGAGGGAATGAACAGAACAGGTAATCATCAAGTGATCCATTCCCTGTCGCTCATTCCCAGCTTTATCATTTAATCCAACTATTATTGTGCTGGTTAGTATCTATTTGTATAAAAACAGTGCTAAAGTACCACAACTAAGATTAGGGACCCATTGTTTTAGGCACTCTACATATATATAGTTAGAAACAGTCTGTGGTCCTAAGAACTTAGGCCAAGATTTTTAAAGGTATTTGGGTGCCCTCACAGTCTAAATAGTTAAGACAGACAATTGATGAGAGAAAGGGATTGTCATTAGTATTATCATTACTATTAATTATGCCCACTTTACAGATGAGGAAATGAGGCACAGAGTGATGAAGTGACTTGCCCACGGACACCCTGAGGTCTGTGGCAGAGCTGAGAACTGAATATCAAAATTGTATACATTTTTTTCATTTCTAAATTTCCCCACATATTAAGATCATTTGTTGGTTTGTTCCTAGCCCTTCACTAAAATCTTGAGGAAACCCTTTATATTTTGAAAAAAAATTAAATACTTGCTTTGGCATGTCTGCTGCCTCCCTTTTAAGTGTGCATCAACTGACAATACACGTATTAGCCAAATATGAGATGCAGTTGAGTGGGGGAAAGGCTGAGCCCTTGCACAAACGAATGGGGTTAGTACTATGATTTTTGGCACCCTTTTCTCCCTGTTACTGTTTGTATTATCACTAAGAGGCATAATGAATATATGTGGCACAAATGCCAATAAGCTGCCACGAAACTCTTAATAAAGGTTATTGTGCCACCAGTATACTTGGAAAGGTCACTTTACAGATTGAAGTAGCCACTGCCTAACAAGGGGAAATACTGAGCATTGTACTGGGCAAAGCAGTGACTAAACACTCAGTAGAAACAACCTGTTCATTTCTCTTCTTGCTAGGCAGTCAGGGGATACTTTGTTGACTCTTTAGAAAGCCTTGTTTCCAGGTAGCATTAAGACTATATCAGCATAATTAATTATCAAATCAATCAACAAATTATACAAAATAATATTCTCCCCAAAATAGCATTCATAAATGAAAATCCTTTGCACTTAGATAACTCCTTCCATCCTAGCATCAAGTGTTTTAGAAACATTAATGAATTAAGTCTCACATGCATTGTATCTATTTTATTAAAAAACTGACACACAGACAGGTTAAGCAGCTTGCACAAGGTTATACAGAAATTCTTTTCTGAAGCGTGTGATAATGCCTAGATCTCCTGATCATGGAAAAGAGGGACATACTTGGTTTTGGGAGAGTGGGAGAAAAAGGCTGCTGACAAACGATTCAGGCACAGAGACATGGACTGTTCACCAGGAGAACTTAAAATTCAATCCACAGTTGCAGGGATCACATATTTTTCAGCCTGTCCTGTAGTTTCTCACAGACTTAGGTGGGAGAATCCTATACTACAATACAGAAACATCTGCCTCCATGCCTTGTGGGGTCTTTTATCTGCACTTCTGTTCAGCACATTCACATTTTATACAGTGTTGGTTATGTTTAGGCTGCTGCATAAATAACAATAGTAATAGATGTTTGCAGTGCTGTTGTAGCCACATTGGTCTCAGGATGAGAGAGAGACATGGTGGGTGAGGTACTGTTTTTATTGGACGAACTGCTTTTGGTTAAGGTACAAGCTTTTAAGTTACACAGAGCTCTTTCTCAGGTCTGGGGAAGGAAGCAGAGGCTCTGAACTAAATACAAGTTGGGACAGATTGTTAAGCAGAAGGGGTAACACATGCTGGAGGCGGACACTTGAAATGAAGTGGGCAATTGGGGGTTAGATTATTATGCATAAAGGATTTGAAGTAATAGATACATTTTATATATTCCATAAGGAAACAGAAGTTAGACATGTACTTAAATCATTTGAGATTTTAAATGATAATTTATTATTGATTTTTTTTTTTTTAAGTTCAACCTAGATTCTCACTCATGTACTTGACATTTTTCTGCTGTAATTTCTTACTGGATGCAAAGTTCTCTAGGCAATTATTTTTGACCACATTAATTAAAAAGAAAAGAAAAGAAAAAGGTTTTACACATAACACTCAATCTCTCTGCAGAAATACAATATAAAATATAGTAATCAAATGTAAAAAAAATTAACATTTTAAAAATTCACCAAAAACACTCTATTCTCATAAGCAAAAAAGTGAGTCCATTTATTAACTAATGTGCCAGTGAATTTCATTCAGAATGACTCCCCTAAATAAATCTAAAATGTTTTTCTGATTCCCACTTTTTTCCCATAAACTTAATCTTCAAATAACCTATCTGTTGTGTCTCTTTGTCTGTCTGGGAGTGCTCTCTGGGATAGTATCTGAGTGTCCCACAAACTTAAATGCATTTTGTCTGAGACAATCCTATGAGTTAGGGGAAACAGTATCATCTGTTTTACAGATGTGGAACTGAAGCACAGATATATGAAGTGATTTACCTAAGATCATACAGGGAGTCTGTAAAAAAGCCAGTAATTTAACCCAGGTCTGTTGGGTCCCAACTCCAGTGCATTAACCACAAACCATTTTACCTCTCTGATAAGATTACACATTTGTAATAGAGGCCCATAGTGTTTGCAAAGCCCACAAGAAAAATTCAGAACTTTCAAAAACAAACAAACAAGAAGTTCGGTGGCACCGAAAGGGTTCCAGTATAACTTTATAAGCTGGTCCAGTGAAAATTTTTCTTATCCATTCAAATCAATAGTGCTATCACTTCACTTTTCTCACTCTTGCTTGTTTTTTCCTCTCCTATAAATCTCATACCTGTGTTATTGGTCAATATTGCAACTCATTACGTAAGCATGGGGAAGATGTCCAGTGCAGGTATTCCATAGGGAAGGGATACAGTGATCAGATAAATGGTTTTGAAAAGGATTTAAAGAAGGTATCTGTTAAAGGAGCAGAAATGGGGGCCTCCTATGACTGGCATGGCAGGGAGCCAATCCCCCCCCTTTAGCCCACCTTAACCCTCATTTGAGGGTGGGGGATGGTAAGGTCCCAGCAGCAGGTTGGCTGGGGACCAGGATGATTGAAGCCCCCCAGGTAGATATTGAAATGGAGCTACCTGCACTGTACACTTTTATCTGCCAGGTGCTCCCAGACAGTTAATAATAAAGTTGCGGTCTAAGTAAAACCACATCCAGTGTTTCCTGTCCTCCTTCCGGGAGGGAAACATTTCTTCCCAGCCCCTCCCTCAAGAAAACAGCTGCTAGCGCAGTGTCCACAGCAGAGCCTGAGCAAACCTGGTATTTTGCCACTTTCATGTGTGGGAGGGTGCGTGCTGCTCTGCTTGGTCTGAGTGAAAGAGAGGCTTCTCTCACCTGGCTTGCATCTGTATTATTTCTGCTCTCTTCTGGTCACCTGGTGGACGAGTCAGCGTCCCCACACTGACCTGCTCTGCATCTGCAGCAGCATCCGTGCCTCTGCTCTTAAAGAGGTATACCCCTCCCCCCAGCAGGCCAGACAATAGCCCTCCACTTAAGGTCCAGTGCAGTCATTTTTGTATTGCAAACTACTTTCCCTGGCCAAAAAGTATCCTGTAGTTAAAGACAGTACCTACAATACGTATAGGAGGAAACACTGGAACTCATTTCAGATCTCTTGTATAGATTCATAGATTCTAGGACTGCAAGGGACCTCGAGAGGTCATCGAGTCCAGTCCCCTGCCCGCATGGCAGGACCAAATACTGTCTAGACCATCCCTGATAGACATTTATCTAACCTACTCTTAAATATCTCCAGAGATGGAGATTCCACAACCTCCCTAGGCAATTTATTCCAGTGTTTAACCACCCTGACAGTTAGGAACTTTTTCCTAATGTCCAACCTAGACCTCCCTTGCTGCAGTTTAAGCCCATTGCTTCTTGTTCTATCCTTAGAGGCTAAGGTGAACAAGTTTTCTCCCTCCTCCTTATGACACCCTTTTAGATACCTGAAAACTGCTATCATGTCCCCTCTCAGTCTTCTCTTTTCCAAACTAAACAAACCCAATGCTTTCAGCCTTCCTTCATAGGTCATGTTCTCAAGACCTTTAATCATTCTTGCTGCTCTTCTCTGGACCCTTTCCAATTTCTCTACATCTTTCTTGAAATGCGGTGCCCAGAACTGGACACAATACTCCAGCTGAGGCCTAACCAGAGCAGAGTAGAGCGGAAGAATGACTTCTCGTGTCTTGCTCACACACACCTGTTAATACATCCCAGAATCATGTTTGCTTTTTTGGCAACAGCATCACACTGTTGACTCATATTTAGCTTGTGGTCCACTATAACCCCCAGATCCCTTTCTGCCGTACTCCTTCCTAGACAGTCTCTTCCCATTCTGTATGTGTGAAACTGATTTTTTCTTCCTAAGTGGAGCACTTTGCATTTGTCTTTGTTAAACTTCATCCTGTTTAACTCAGACCATTTCTCCAATTTGTCCAGATCATTTTGAATTATGACCCTGTCCTCCAAAGCAGTTGCAATCCCTCCCAGTTTGGTATCATCCGCAAACTTAATAAGCGTACTTTCTATGCCAATATCTAAGTCGTTAATGAAGATATTGAACAGAGCCGGTCCCAAAACAGACCCTTGCGGAACCCCACTCGTTATGCCTTTCCAGCAGGATTGGGAACCATTAATAACAACTCTCTGAGTACGGTTATCCAGCCAGTTATGCACCCACCTTATAGTAGCCCCATCTAAATTGTATTTGCCTAGTTTATCGATAAGAATATCATGCGAGACCGTATCAAATGCCTTACTAAAGTCTAGGTATACCACATCCACAGCTTCTCCCTTATCCACAAGACTCGTTATCCTATCGAAGAAAGCTATCAGATTGGTTTGACATGATTTGTTCTTTACAAATCCATGCTGGCTGTTCCCTATCACCTTACCACCTTCCAAGTGTTTGCAGATGATTTCCTTAATTACTTGCTCCATTATCTTCCCTGGCACAGAAGTTAAACTAACTGGTCTGTAGTTTCCTGGGTTGTTTTTATTTCCCTTTTTATAGATGGGCACTATATTTGCCCTTTTCCAGTCTTCTGGAATCTCTCCCGTCTCCCACGATTTTCCAAAGATAATAGCTAGAGGCTCAGATACCTACTCTATTAGCTCCTTGAGTATTCTAGGATGCATTTCATCAGGCCCTGGTGACTTGCAGGCATTTAACTTTTCTAAGTGATTTTTAACTTGTTCTTTTTTTATTTTATCTGCTAAACCTACCCCCTTCCCATTAGCATTCACTATGTTAGGCATTCCTTCAGACTTCTCGGTGAAGACCGAAACAAAGAAGTCATTAAGCATCTCTGCCATTTCCAAGTTTCCTGTTACTGTTTCTCCCTCTTCACTAAGCAGTGGGCCTACCCTGTCTTTGGTCTTCCTCTTGCTTCTAATGTATTGATAAAAAGTCTTCTTGTTCCCCTTTATTCCCGTAGCTAGTTTGAGCTCATTTTGTGCCTTTGCCTTTCTAATCTTGCCCCTGCATTCCTGTGTTGTTTGCCTATATTCATCCTTTGTAATCTGTCCTAGTTTCCATTTTTTATATGACTCCTTTTTATTTTTTAGATCATGCAAGATCTCGTGGTTAAGCCAAGGTGGTCTTTTGCCACATTTTCTATCTTTCCTAACCAGCGGAATAGCTTGCTTTTGGGCCCTTAATAGTGTCCCTTTGAAAAACTGCCAACTCTCCTCAGTTGTTTTTCCCCTCAGTCTTGATTCCCATGGGACCTTACCTATCAGCTCTCTGAGCTTACCAAAATCCGCCTTCCTGAAATCCATTGTCTCTATTTTGCTGTTCTCCCTTCTACCCTTCCTTAGAATTGCAAACTCTATGATTTCATGATCACTTTCACCCAAGCTGCCTTCTACTTTCAAATTCTCAACGAGTTCCTCCCTATTTGTTAAAATCAAGTCTAGTTGACTGTTGAGTAATTGCAGAGCAATCTTATTCAATCATAATAAATTTTTTTGGTCATTTTTCTTTAAAAGGAGCTGAATAATACTGAAAGGAGCTATTCCAATGTTAATAAATGTGCATGGATATGTCGTCTTTTGTGTGTGCATGAAGTAAACAGCTTTCCCGCACTACAGTAGGTGGGAAGGGAGAAGCTGTCTAGAGAGAATGGTAATAGAAATGTAATAGTAGTGTTGCTAGAACATCTCAAAAGGTGTCTCTTAAATAATATATATTTTTTAATATTTAATTTTAGGAAAAGCCACTGACCAAATCTCTGCAACGAGGAGAAGATCCCCAGTTTGATCAAGTAAGTGATATCTAACTCAAGGACATTTCTTTCTTGTTGCTTCTGTTTCCCATGACAAAATCTGGGTATTTGTAGGCCAGCCTAGTGTCCTCATAACATTACAATGATTTGCCAGGCAGGCAATCAAAGTCTCTCATTCTACTTGAGGCTGTAGAACTGAAAGTGCTCTGTCAAATCATCTGCCTTAGGAATTAGGAGTAATTTCCATTTCTTCCAAACTTAATATTGTTTGTCACTACAAGTTTCTAATTTTTTTCCCACACATTCAATATCTATGTATTATTTCCTGTGGATTTTTTCTGATGTGATTCGTGAGACGAACATCATATCTTCTCGGAACATTCCAAACTGATGGACTTCTGGTTCAATGTTAGAAATAAGATGAAAGAGTTATTTTGGGGCTGTAGCCCCAAATTCCTATTTTATGCTGTTAGTAAATCAGAGCACTTCCTAAAAGATTTTGATTTTGGAATCTTTGTCACTGAAGTCATTTTAATCAGTTTTTTTTCTCAGTAGGGCTGTGATCCTGCATAATTTATGTACATGCTTAACTTTATGCAATGTGAGTGATCTCACAGACATTAAAGTTTAACATGTACGTGAGTCTTTTCAGGATTGGCCAGGGCCAATCATTGCAAAAATAAATACCCACTAGAGAAATGTTGTCAATAGGAAGGAAGATAATTAACAGCAATAAAATTATTTACTTCCTCTAATAGATTAACACATAAAATAGATCATTTGAGGAAAAATGGGTCAAGTAGGATGAACTGGTTAAAAATAATTTGATATATTAGATTTAGCTTTTTTGTTGTGTACTGCTTATATAAGAAAATAAATTCTACTGTCCTAAATAAATCATCATTGCTGAGATAAAGATCAGAAAAAATATGTAGTAATAAAAGATATCAAGTTTATGTATACGCAGGATACCAGAACCCACAAAATTAATTCTGTAGGATACTTTTAGTGAATCTCCTTTTAAATTGATATGGTTAACTTAATGGTCAACTTCCCTGGCGGCGGGAAGCACATCCCTCTCCCGCGCCGCTTCCCGCCACCCCCTTGGCCTGGGACGGCGAACCGCGGCCAGTGGGGGCCGCGATCGGCCGAACCTGCCGCGTCAGCAGGTAAATAAACTGGCCCGGCCCGCTAGGGTGCTTACCCTAGCGAGCCGCGTGCCAAACGTTGCCGACCCCTGCTTTAGATTATGCAAAATGAAAGAATTTTAAAAATGCAACTTGTCTTTGTCTATGCTCTTTATCTATTTTTGTTGTTTTTTATTTTTCCTCAGTTTGCAAAATGAAAATCAGTTAATTCAATTTCATTTTTGTTTATAATCAGTTTCTCTGTAATGACTTTAGTGCAGCAGTGTTTGGTTGTAAACACTGCAGAGAAATATCTGTTTTTTTAATGCAACTGTTTTGTGTTCATTGTGGAGACAATTCTATAGGTCTTAAATGTTATTAAAGCATAATTTTCACAAAATTTTAATTATGGGCCTAATTTAAAAGGGAAGGCTTGAAGATCTAGGCGCCAGCCTAAATCGCTTTCCTAACAAAATGAGGTAAAATTACTTAAAGGCCTATAGGTGCTTTTGAGTCCCAATGCCAATTTTTTTGGTTCTACAATCTCAATTTCCTATTTTTATGACTGTTTTCTTGTTCCCCTTGCTATGAGAGAAGAGACTCACACAAACAGAAGAAATTAAGTTATAAGAAATTAACTAATGAAGGCACCAGTACATAAACTCTTAGGGCCAAATCCAGCAAAAACTTAAGCACATGCTTAACTTTATGCACTGTGAATACTTCTATTGATTTCACTAGGTAGTGTCATCAGAGGTTTCGCATGTGCCTAAGTATTATCTGCAGGCCTTAGGGTTAAGCAAATTGTGTTCCTTTATTAGGATAAATTAAAATTCCTATTCATCTCCTAGCTGTTGCTGCAGTGACAGATAAAAGTTTGAACAGCACCTGTTAAGTCAAGGTTGATTAATGAGGACATACGGTGCTTACTAGAGTAAACCAGCCATGCATTTCCAAGTTGTAACAGGTGTTGAATCTGAAACTGGTGAAGGGGGGGGAGAAAGATAAAGACATAAACAAGCTTTGAAATACATAGCAGCTGTATACAATTCTAACTGCATATCTGTCCCTATATATATTATAGACAGAGCTGGTAGCAAAGTCTGTAGTTAAGCATGCTTGACACTTCCTGTTACAAGACCCTGTTTTCAGTTGCTTAAAACTTTGACAACCTTAAAACTGTCCAGGCTGAAATTTTCCAGGCCAGCTGTCTGCCTCAGGCAGAATTGTTTGGGAAAGTTTCAGCCAAAATGGTATAGCCATTTCTAAGAATGAGATTAGGGAGAAACACATTGTTTTGCCCATGTTAAAACATTCTTAAAACTCTTTTGCATAGAAGTACTAGGGTCTCTGTGCTTTGGAGCAGGGACTTGAAGCTTGGCAGGGTAATTGGCTTAGTCTCAGGGATGTGTCTCTTACCATCTTAATGAAAATCTGCCCAAAATTGGCCAAATTATATAAGTCTTTAAGTATGTCTACGTTGCAGTCAGAGGTGTGACTGCAGCATGATTAGACATACCCCAAGATGGCTTTTATCTAGCCAATTCAAATAAGAATAGCAGTAAAGCTACAGCAGCATGGACTGCCACTATACTTCTATGTCTACACTGCAATTAAGCAACCGTGGCTGGCCGTGTCAGCTGACTTGGGTTCGCGGGGCTCAGTCTGAGGGGCTATAAAACTGCAAACTGTCCCTCCCCTGCATCCACAGCTGATTGGTCCCTCCTTTGCAGCTGCAGCTGCAGGATCCTGCCCTCCCAGGTCCTGGCTCCCAGCCCTGGAGAGGGGGAAAGTCACGCAGGGAGGTGCTGTCAGATGGGCTGGCGATGCATCCTGGGCCTGCACCCAAAGCCGGCTCCAGCTTTTTTGCCGTCCCCCCCCCCCCCCCAAAAAAGCCGCAATCGGCAGCACTTCAGCGGCTGCTTCATTCTTCTCCGAGAGAGCCTGAGGGGCCCACCGCCGAATTGCCGCCAAAGACCCGCCGGTGCCTGGAGCCAGCCCTGCCTGCACCTGCCGCCCTGCCACCGTGACAGGGAGTGACACTGCCCCCCACCTTGAGAGTGAGGCTGCAGGTACCCCCTCCAGTATTCCCCAGGTAACCCTCCAAGTACACACACACACACCCCTCCAGCACCCCAACTATAGCCTCCCACCTCCCCCATTCCCCTATGCCCCCAGCAGTGTCCTTTTTTGGGGAACCCAAGATATGTCAGAGGAATCGCTGTGCAGATCTAAAAACAGAAGCCTATTTCTTTTATGTTTTACACTTGCAATAAATGTAAGTGAAGGAAACCATCAAAGTAGAAAATAGAAACTAAAATAAATAAGAGGCTAAACAATATGATAATTAGGCTCAACAGCTGTCCATTGTTTATGACAACTTTGAGGTGGTGGATAATGTGGTGATAATCACCAGCAAAATCAGTATTCCCATTCCACAGTATGTCTGCAAGAGACAGTACATGAGTAATCACATCAGTATTGTGATTGCATTCATCTTCCTGAACAGCTGCATTACCATAGTTGACCCTCTTTGTTTTCATTTTTTCCCCTTTGCTTCTTCAGTCTTACACAGTAGCCCTGTTCACTAGAGGAAGGGTACACAATAGAGAAAGGATGAGGAGATTATGTTTATAGGACCTCAGGAACTGGTGTGGGTCCTTAATCACAGATTTGGGTATAAAACAATGTGGAAAGGGCCTGATGAAATGCATCCTAGAATACTCAAGGAGCTAATAGAGGAGCTATCTGAGCCTCTAGCTATTATCTTTGGAAAATCGTGGGAGACGGGAGAGATTCCAGAAGACTGGAAAAGGGCAAATATAGTGCCCATCTATAAAAAGGGAAATAAAAACAACCCAGGAAACTACAGACCAGTTAGTTTAACTTCTGTGCCAGGGAAGATAATGGAGCAAGTAATTAAGGAAATCATCTGCAAACACTTGGAAGGTGGTAAGGTGATAGGGAACAGCCAGCATGGATTTGTAAAGAACAAATCATGTCAAACCAATCTGATAGCTTTCTTCGATAGGATAACGAGTCTTGTGGATAAGGGAGAAGCTGTGGATGTGGTATACCTAGACTTTAGTAAGGCATTTGATACGGTCTCGCATGATATTCTTATCGATAAACTAGGCAAATACAATTTAGATGGGGCTACTATAAGGTGGGTGCATAACTGGCTGGATAACCATACTCAGAGAGTTGTTATTAATGGTTCCCAATCCTGCTGGAAAGGCATAACGAGTGGGGTTCCGCAGGGGTCTGTTTTGGGACCGGCTCTGTTCAATATCTTCATTAACGACTTAGATATTGGCATAGAAAGTACGCTTATTAAGTTTGCGGATGATACCAAACTGGGAGGGATTGCAACTGCTTTGGAGGACAGGGTCATAATTCAAAATGATCTGGACAAATTGGAGAAATGGTCTGAGTTAAACAGGATGAAGTTTAACAAAGACAAATGCAAAGTGCTCCACTTAGGAAGAAAAAATCAGTTTCACACATACAGAATGGGAAGAGACTGTCTAGGAAGGAGTACGGCAGAAAGGGATCTAGGGGTTATAGTGGACCACAAGCTAAATATGAGTCAACAGTGTGATGCTGTTGCAAAAAAAGCAAACATGATTCTGGGATGTATTAACAGGTGTGTTGTGAGCAAGACACGAGAAGTCATTCTTCCGCTCTACTCTGCTCTGGTTAGGCCTCAGCTGGAGTATTGTGTCCAGTTTTGGGCACCGCATTTCAAGAAAGATGTGGAGAAATTGGAAAGGGTCCAGAGAAGAGCAACAAGAATGATTAAAGGTCTTGAGAACATGACCTATGAAGGAAGGCTGAAAGCATTGGGTTTGTTTAGTTTGGAAAAGAGAAGACTGAGAGGGGACATGATAGCAGTTTTCAGGTATCTAAAAGGGTGTCATAAGGAGGAGGGAGAAAACTTGTTCACCTTAGCCTCTAAGGATAGAACAAGAAGCAATGGGCTTAAACTGCAGCAAGGGAGGTCTAGGTTGGACATTAGGAAAAAGTTCCTAACTGTCAGGGTGGTTAAACACTGGAATAAATTGCCTAGGGAGGTTGTGGAATCTCCATCTCTGGAGATATTTAAGAGTAGGTTAGATAAATGTCTATCAGGGATGGTCTAGACAGTATTTGGTCCTGCCATGCGGGCAGGGGACTGGACTCGATGACCTCTCGAGGTCTCTTCCAGTCCTAGAATCTATGAATCTATGAACCACTTCAGGAGACAGATTCAAGGGTCATAGGTTCAAAAATTAATTTACAGTACACTAAAAATAAATGTTATTTTGTTTAAAATGTATCTTGGTGCCAAAGTAGCTATCAGCTCTCCAAAATGAAGGCAAAGTAGGTAAAATCGCCCATCAATAAACTCACGATGCTGAGCTGGTGTTTGAACTGAGACCACAAACCATAACTAACAGGTCTAATTTTATCCTTACCAGCTTTAAGCATTTCCCTTTATGTACATATTTCCGGAGACTTTTAAGTGCACAATACTGCCATGAAAGAATACTGCTTAGAACTAAGATGCTAATAAAAGAAACCTACACTATCAGAAAGCCACTATTTGCTCTTCATATTGAATCTTGGTCCTTTTTTCATGAGGGAATTAGCTTTTTTTGAAACTGTGGCCTTTGTAGAAAGAAGGTGATTTATGTGTCTCAAAGGCACTTATAGCATGTAACTGCCTCGGATAAGAGCACAATGCAGCGCATCATCTTCTACTACAGTCTATAGAATTTGAAGAAGGAATTTTTTTTAGTTTCTCTTCTAGTTTTTAAATATTATGGGTGAAATCATGGTCCCACTGAAGTCAATGGGGGTTTTGCCATTGACGCCAATGAATCAGGGTTTCATCCTAGGTCTTACTTTACTAAGGCCTGTTATGCTTATAGTTACGTTTCCATTATAGACCTTTATTTTGGCCTATTTTCCCTACTCTGAAATGAGTGAAGTGCAAGAAACCTTTAACAAAGGAAAAGCATTCTTATATAACTATGAGTATCCTAATATATCTAAGAAAATAACATATGACTAAATTCTGCTCTCAGTCATACTGGTGTAAATGCAAAATGATTCCACTAACTTTTGAGTTATTTTGCATTTATACCAGCATGATTGAGAGCAGAATTTGTCCCACAGTATGCAAGACAAAACAATTGTTCCAACTCTGTATTATTAAAATGACAGTAAAATTCATCTGTATGAAAACATGTTATAAGCAAAATGAAAAAAATAGAAGCTAAGTTCCAAAATATTAATGATATAATTGGAAATTGAGCTAGTAGTGAATATAACTGCTGTTGAATTTATCACTTTTATGGTAAAATAATATTTGAAATATAAAAATGCAGATTAATTCAGTCATTAATATACTATCAATACATTTTCTTTCATTTTCAGTTGAGCAGTATAATAAGACTTTTATGAAAAACTGTATAAGTTGTAGCAAACTGTTTAGAGCAAAGTTTCATTAAATTTATTTTTTCAAATTATGCCAAAATAAATATTAAGGAAGCATTTACATAAAGAACATTTAATGCTCTATGAACACAAGGTTTAAACAGCTCTGTGCTTGTGTAGCCCTGATATCCTTAAGCTGTACAGTATGTCGTTCATTTATGATGGAATAACACGATCATGCAACAAGGACATATTTGTACATCTGTACACTCCCTTTCAGCAACAGCACAGACCTAGAATTCATCTCACCACTGGATTTGCTTCCCATAAATGAAGGAGTTGAGTAAGCAACATGCTGGCTAGACTTTCCTCCCTTCCTGTTCTCTGAGAACCAGGTCTTTGCAAATTCCACCCTTCCTTCCTGCCTTAAAAGAGCAATGACAGAAAGATTAAAAAAACTCTATTGACCTTTTATCCATACTAAAGACAGCCACTCTAAATTTACTGGCGAAAGTATGGCATGTGGGTATTTACAAAGAATTACTTTGACTTTTTATGGTGAGTAAAATCATTATAGTTGAGATTTCAAGAATAGCACTGACGCACACTACGGGGAATGTGCAGTTACACCTAATTCAGCTACAGAGAGCTGAATTTTATGATCTAAGATATTTCAGTGTCAATTATGCATTTTTCTTTATGGGCACGACAGTTAGCATGAAACGCACAATTTTCCAAAAAGAGTATTATCCTTTCAAAATGAAATATCCACACATTGGTGTTAGCCTTCATAATTAACTATTAATAAATAACCTTCGAGTAGTGTCCCTATGGGTGCTCCACTTCAAGTGTGCATGCTCCCCACACGCTTTTAATCAGAGATTTTCATTAGCAGTGTCCATTCCCTTCACATCTTTGTACCCTGCACTGAGGCTGTCTAGCACTGCCTGGGTGAACTACCCTCAGTTCCTTCTCAACTGCCTCAGTCTGAGACTAAGCTTTAGCATGTCTACCTTGCGCATGCTTTGGCTAAAAGGTTTTTCCTAGTTGGCCAAAGCAATGAAGTTGTGGAACTGGTGCATAAACCATTGCATAAACATTTCAGCAATGTACCTCCCTGGCATTCAAAACATCATGGTTGATGCTCTCACCAGACACTTCTTCCAGGACTACAAATGGGAGTTGGACTCTAGGATCTTCAACAGCATGTTTCAAACTTGCGGATTTCAAGAAGTGGAGCTTTTTGCCACCTCTATGAACAGAAAGTGTTGTCTGTTCTGTTGAAAAGGGGATCTAGACTGCCATTCTCTGGGGGATGCCTTCCTCCTATCTGGGATGAAAGGACTGTTCTAGGCGTTTCCCCCAATGCCTCTGATATTGAGGGTAATGGACAAAATCAGACGGGACAAAGCCAGGGTTATTCTAATCATACCAACGAGGCCAAGACTGGCTGGTGTCCTTACCTGTTTCACCTGTCCCTCTGTCCAGCAATCAAGTTTCCAGTCATCCCTCATCTCTTCTTCCAGGATGCCGGTTGATGCTTCATCTCAACCTAGGCATTCTCCATTTTAAGGCATAACTCCTCAATGGTTCACGTAGCTAGAGTCTGCCTGTTCTGCGGAGGTACAACAGGTGTTATTAAACAGTAGGAAAGACTCTACCTGAAATACTTACCATCAATAGTGGAAAAGATTTATCCATTGCGGTGAACTTCACGACTTGCACCCAAATCTTCCTCACTCTCGGTTATCCTGGATTACATGATGCAACTGAAGAAAACAAGATTATCAAACAACTTGGTCAAGATTCACATGACTGCCATAACAGCCTTTCCTTCCCCAGTTGAAGGGTTCTCAGTGTTTGCTCACTCAACAACTCTAAGGTTTATCAAAGGATTGGGGAACCTTTTCCCTCAAGGGAAAGACCTCACTCCAGCTTGGGATCTTAGTCTAATTTTCAGATGTCTCACAATACCTCCCTTTGAACCAACAGCTACCTGCTCTTTACTGAACTTGTCTATGAAGAGGGTATTTTTGGTAGCCATCACATTGGCCCAAAGAGTCAGAGAAATTGGGGCCTTAATGGTAGACCCTCTTCAAGGACAAGATTTCTGTATGTCCACATCCTAAATTCCTACCTAAGATGTCATCCGAGTTTCATTTTGATCAGTCCATTCATTTACCATGTTTTCCCCCAAAAAACACGTAATTCCAAACAGGAAGCTTCCTTCCATACCTTAGATGTCAGAAGAGTGTTGGCCTTCTATCTAGATAGGGCCAAACCACTCTGGAGGGCTCCTGTTTGTTTCCATTGCAGAAAGATCTAAAGGATCTACAGTCTCCACCCAGAGTCTATGAAGGTGGATAGCTGAATGTGTTATTGCATGTTATGATGTGGCCAGCATTCAAACTCCTTCTAGGGTGTTAGTGCACTCTACAACATCGCAATCAACATCTATGGCATTACTTAAAGATGTTCCAGTATCTGAGATCTGCAGAGCCACTACACCGTCTTCAGTACATACCTTCTCCAAGCACTATGCCTTGGTCCATGCCTCTATATCCAATACGTCAGCTGGCCATGCACTACTGTCTTCAATTCTGGACCGGATTATGAAGATCCCTCCTCCCTGCAGGGATACTGCTTGGGAGGCATCTGATGTGAAGCACCCATAGGGACACTACTAGAAGAAGAAGTTGTTATTCACCCTGTGCAGTAACTGTAGTTCTTCGAGATCTGTGTCCCTAGGGGTGCTCCATTACCTGCCCTCCTTCCCCTCTGCTTCAGAGTTTCCTCTGTGGGACTTGGGACTGAGAACAGTTCACTCACAGAGCCCTATGGAGCCTTGGTGCAGGGCATGAGGACATGAAGGATGCATGCGCAGTCCGAACGGATACTGCTAACGAAAATCTCTGATTGAAAGTACATGGGGCACACGGACACTTGAAGTGAAGCACTCATAGGGACACACATCTCAAAGAACTACAGTTAGTGCACAAGGTGAGTAACCTCTCCTTTTCTTGCAGTGCATACAATATCTGAGATCTAAACCCTTGTTTATTAAAAAGTAAATGAAAAAAATGTACTGAATTATTCATGTTTTTTTTTATACATCATGCAGTAAAGTGGCTCTGAAAATGCCCGTCAATGGAAGCTCCATGAGGTCTTTGTGTGATTGACAAGCACAAATTTAAAAAGGTGTGGCTTCTGTAAAAGGCTGCATTAGTTTCCCTCATCTTCCACGACTTCTCCATGCTGCATGCACACCACAATCTGGTAGCTCTTATCCTGATAGCCTCAGACACTAATTTGGCAATGGTGAATGTGATGTAAAAAAGACTGGCAAGAACATACATAAGAGTACCCAACTTTTGAGTAGGCAAGCTGTTACTACTTTTTATTTGGCAGCTATGTCAGTCATCCCAGAAGACATTTAACAATATGTGCTGCTCATATAATCTAATACTAGAGAGTAATAATTATTAAACAACCATATACCATGGAACTTGAGCTTTCCAATGTAGGGTGGATAATTTCCAGACAGACACCCTATGTAGGAGTACACTGGGTAATATTAAACATACATATGTAATGGGAGAGAGCTCTCAATCACTTTTAAAAACTAAAGATAAATTTCTCAAGAAATTTGCTGTAGTCTCAACTAGAGCAGAGTTGAGCCAACTGCTTCAAATAAGCTCAGCCTTGCTCCTGAACCTTCACCAAAACTTTAAACAAAATTGACTCAACCATTTTAGGAGTTTTTTGTTAATGTGGTTGACTTTTTCCATGTTTGCATTCCTCTGGGCTTCCATATTTTGGCTGGGACCAGGAGCGGAAGTGCTTCACCCCCTTCACATAACACAAGAACTTGGGATCATCCTATGAAATTAATAAGCAGCAGGCGTAACAAAAGGAAGTACTTCTTTACACTATGCATAGTCAATATGTGGAACCCAAGGGATGTTGTGAAGGCCAAAAGTATAACTGGGTTAAAAAAAGTAAATAAATTCACAGAAGATAGGTCCATCAATAGCTACTAGCCAAGATGGCCAGGGATGCAACTTCATGCTCTGGGTGTTCCTAAACTTCCAACTGCCAGAAGCTGGGACTGGATGACAGGGGTATGGATCATTCAAAACTGCCCTGTTCTGTTCATTCCTTCAGAAGCATCTGGCACTAGCCACTGTCAAAAGACAAGATACTGGATGAGTTGGACCATTGGTTTGACCCAGTATGGTCGTTCTTATGTTCTTACGCTGAAATCTGCGAGAGTTCTCATGAGATTTCCAGCCTGATGCTGCAGAACCAATAGGTCTAGATAACTCAGATAAGCTTTGGATAGATACCAAAATTTTCAAATTTGTATTGGAATGGAACTTTTTGAGGCTTTCCCATTGCTTGTCATGATCTTTAAGTAACTCCTAGTGGCGAACCTTTTGTGCAAACTTGAAGTGAATAATATAAATCTGTTGAATCAGAGTTAGTAGTAAATGGGAGAAAGAAACTTCATTTGGAAGAGTATTTTGCCTTTTAGGGTTTAGCTTGGTTCTGCAGGAAATCATAAATAAAGAGCTCTGCAACTAATACTACTTGATTCAGTTGGCAGTGTGGCTTTGGGTGCTCATTTATGTGGCATTATGACCTGGTGCCAACCAGGGCCGGCTCCAGGGTTTTGGCCGCCCCAGGCAGCCAAAAAAAAAAAAAAAGCCGCGATCGCGATCTGCGGCGGCAATTTGGCGGGAGGTCCTTTGCTCCGAGCCGGAGTGAGGGACCGTCCGCCGAATTACCGCCGAATAGCTGGATGTGCCGCCCCTCTCCGGAGTGGCCGCCCCAAGCACCTGCTTGACAAGCTGGTGCTTGGAGCCGGCCCTGGTGCCAACCTAAGTAGTGCAGAAGTCTATGTAAAAGTATATAGTGAAAATATGGGCTTGTTTTTTTAAACTAGCTTTTCACTAAAAATACAAAAAAATAAAAAATAAAAAAATAAGCAAGACATCAACAGTACCACTAATCTATCTCATGATCTTGTATTTGTAACTGTCTCACTTCCCATGCACCCAGAATTTCCTTATCTTCCAGATCCCTCATAAAAAGCCACCTCTTCCACAAAGCTTTCTTATGGTGACATGCTCATTAATGATGTGTCTGCCCTTTTTCATGTTTGGCCTATTTCTGTGTATTGTATTCGGATGGATGATGTGTAAACTCTTTGAGGAAGGGACCTTGTCTTTTTACAGGTTCTTTAAAGTGTCATGTACATTTATAGTGCTATATTAATTAATAATAAACATTAATGGCAGCTATACTAGAAAAGAACGTGTTATAAACAACTGGGGTGAAAAACAGGTTTCTCTCTGGAATGCATAGAAAACATAATTTAATTTTGCTTGCTTCTTCTCTGCTATATACATTTCCCAATCTAGGAACTTTATTGTTATGAAGCATCACATCTTGTTACAGTATTTTTGATATGAAAATTGATATCCATTGAAAGTGTCAGGGGTAGGGACTCATTGACTTTTTATTTAATTCAATGCAAAGCTGAATGTGTTCGTTCAAGTTCATATTTTTAAATTGAGAACAACATTTCCATGTTCCTACACCTTCCCCTTAAAAAAAATGAATCAAAATGTATAATGGGTGCTCTGCAAATGGGATCTCTGCATAAGTTTTATACTCTGGCCCAACCTGTGTTGTTTTAATTATTATTTATGACTAATAAAAATTGGTGTGACACTCTGCAGAAATAACTTTTTCAAGCTTTAGAAAGTAAGATAAAATTGTCTAAGCTGTAATTTGATAGCATCCTGAATTGATAGTGATTAGCATTTTGAGCTGACAATATTATTTATATCCTTTACATGCTTATCTGAATGCTTATGCTTCAGGGCTTTAGTATAATTTAATGTGAACTACTGTAATATTTTATCATTGAACACCCCTGATGCTACACCAAATTACAATGTCTTCATACCAACTTCCAGTTATTGGTTTCATGTATCAAATAATAAAATGTGTTGAAACAGCTGGACTGAAATATGTATGCTTTTCTAGAAAGAATAATACATTTGTAGAAATGTACTATGTTTACACAGGAAATAGGTGTAATTTTTTGGTTTAACATGATTCAATTCTAGCCCATAAGTTCTAGTCCAGGGATCGGCAACCTTTGGCACGCGGCTCGCCAGGGTAAGCACCCTGGCGGGTTGGGCCGGTTTGTTTACCTGCCGTGTCCGCAGGTTCGGCCGAACGTGGCTCCCACTGGCTGCGGTTCGCCACTCCAGGCCAATGGGGGCTGTGGGAAGCGGCATGGGCCGAGGGATGTGCTGGCCGCCGCTTCCCGCAACTCCCATTGGCCTGAAGCAGCGAACCGCGGCCAGTGGGAGCCGCGATAGGCTGAACCTGCAGACAGGGCAGGTAAACAAACCGGGCTGGCCCGCCAGGGTGCTTACCCTGGCGAGCCGCGTGCCAAAGGTTGCCGATCCCTGTTCTAGTTCATGATGTCTGAATACAATTGAAAATAGTAATACTTAGCACTTTTCATCCTGAAAACATTTCACAAACTTTAAGCCTCATAAGATGACTGAGAAGTAAGTTAGTTCTGCATCTAATCAAAAATCTGCTGTCTTATAATGAAATAAATCAGAATTTTGGTTAAATTGCATTTCTGAATGAGTTGTCATTCCATAAAGGCTGCTATAAATGCATTTACTACAGTTTGGGAACAATGTTGTTAGGTTAGGTGTTAGAATAGGGAATTTGATCTCCTTTGGTCTATTCCTGGCTTAGTCACTGACACTCAATGGGCTTGATCTTGCAAGGCTTTGAACTGTCAGGACTTGATCTAGCAAAGCATTTAACTAGACGCTTAACTTAAGCATGTGGGTATCCTAATGGAGTTAATGACACTACTCACACATTCTAAGGTAAGCACATGCTTCACTGCTTTTTTGGTCCAGGGCCAGAGTGCTCATCACTTTGCAAGTCCTCTGACAAATCACGTCTAGGTTCAGCAATTCATCCATCTGTAAAATGGACATATTTCCTTACCTTGGAAGATGCTCAGACACCATGGCGGGGAGCATGGTATAAAAATTTAGGCCTAGTCTATACTACAAACTTAGAGCAACGCCAGATGCCTTATGTCGACCTAATAATGTATGCGTCTGCACTATTAGGTCCCTTCCACCGACCAATCTTGCCTGTTACGTCAACTTAATTACTCCACCTCCACAAGAGGCGTATCACAGTGTAGACGCAGTGTTGTGTAAGTCAACTGAATTGGCCTCCACTAGGTGTCCCACAGTGTTCCGCTGTGACTGCCCTGGTGATCGTTTTCAACTCCACTGCACGGCAGCCAGGTATACAGGAAACAGCCCCTCCCCTCTTAAAGATTCTTTCCAAGTTGTTGCAAGATGTAATTAATGTTTTTAATGCACTTTGATATTAGATGAAAGGCACTATAGAAGTGCAAACCATTTTACAGTTCTGTTTGTATGTATGTGTGGATAAAGAACATTAAGGTGCATTGCTGGTGGTAAAAATAAAAAATTCAAATGGAGATAAAAACAAGAGCAAGTTTAACCTTTAAGTATGAATTTACAGCACTCTTTGAAGGTGAAGATAAAGCTTGAATACTCTCTGAATTATTATGTTTTCCCCTATAGGTAATAAGCTCAATGAGCTCCCTTTCAGAGTATTGCCTACCCTCTATTCTGCGCACTCTTTTTGATTGGTATAAAAGGCAAAATGGCATAGAAGATGAATCTCATGAATACAGACCAAGAACAAGCACTAAATCCAAAAGGTACACTCTTGAATAAACATAATTTGGATTCAAAGATGTAATGTATTACATTTAAGTGTTCAGCTTCTGTTATACTTTTTATTTAAGTGGCTTTTCAGGCATTGAAATTTTGGAAAACAGGAATTTCAGGAAAATTCTGGTACTGGGTGACATTTCTGAATTGTAGGCAATCCATTTTTTGTATATCAATTTGAATAATCACTTTTTAGCTGAATAAGCAAAACAAATGTCTAAATATTTAAAGGGCACTCTCAAGATTTTTGGGCTCTAAATACTACCTATCTGTATTATAACATACTATCATTTTATTCTTCACATCAAGTTTATAGGAGTCTACCCCCAGACCACCTAAAGAAGGAGTGCAATATTCTTACAATTAAAATTATGCTCCTGGATGATCCCATATCAACCAGAGTATTGGTCCTCACCACCATTTTGAATTTTGTGAATGCCATTTAAATAGTGTTTTTCATCTATTGTGTCCGTCTGCTTTACTCTTGTGAGAAGGTACTGTACTGACAATAATCTCCAGGCGCATCAGAGAGCAGGATTGTTATAGATTTAGTAAACTGCTTGATCACAAGAATAGAACAGATGGTCTAAAAAACACTATAGATTGCATACTTGCTTTCTCATATACATATATCCATATACCAAAACACTGCAAATAGCTCACTTGAAGAGCTCTAGCATAGTGGTCCTCAGCTTTTCCAGACTACTGTACCCCTCCCAGGAGTCTGATTTGTCTTGAGTACCCCAAGTTTCACCTCACTTAAAAACTACTTGCTTACAAAATCAGATTATAAAAATTCAAAAGTGTCACAGCATGCTATTACTGAAAAATTGCTTATAAAATATATCAATTGGAATATAAAAATTGTACTTACATTTCAGTGTATAGTATATAGAGCGGAAAAACAATTAATTGTATGAAATTTTAGTTTGTACTGACTTCGCTAGTGCTTTTTATGTAGCCTGTTGTAAAACTAGGCAAATACCTAGATGAATTGATGTACCCCCTGGAAGACCTCTGTGTACCTCCAGGGGTATGCATACCCCTGGATGAGAACCACTGCTCTAGCAAATATTAACCTGATCCCAAATAAGTAATATATGATGTTGTATGTTAATGTTCTATTGTAACTTTGCCTTAATGAAGTTTCAAAACAAAACAAAACAAAACCCAATAATGCTACCTAAACCTCATATGATGTAATTGATTCTTGTGTTTTAGGGAACTAGATAATTGGCTGTATCTGAGGTCTGCTTTTAGCAGAGAATTTTTTGAGAGAGAGTTTTTAGTACAATTTTATTCTTTGAAAACTACAACTGCTTGAAAAGTGGCCAATAGTTATTGAAGTCAATTGGAGCTGTGGGGCCTGCTAGAACTTCAGTTATTCAATGAGGATATAAGATTAGCATTTCATTTCATAGATTGTTATGAAAAATACACTGGATTTTCTCAGATTATTGTAGACTAGCAGGTCAGATCACACATCCCTTATATTCATCCTGATCAATGAAAGCACTAAGCACATGGTTAATTTTAAGCACAGGTAGCCTAGTAGACGTCAGTGGGATTATTCATGTACATGAGAACTGTGCTGATCTTTACTGGTGTCTCAGAAAAATATCCTACTTAAATCAGTGGGAGTTTTGACTGAGAAAGGATACAGGGCTGGACCTTTGGGGATTGATAGCCATACACTTAAAAGTTCAATTTTTCTCATGACAGCTTTTCAATATACTTTAAAACTGAGCAAACGTTCACACTTATTTAGATTGGAAGCTACTCAGAGCAGGACCATTTCTTGTACATGTTTTATATAGCATCCAGCATGCAGTTAGCATTAATAAATAATGAAAGTAGAAAGCTAAGGAAGATATAGAAAGAGGATGCTGGCTGCTTGTGGATTCTCAACCAGTGAAAGGCATAGAAAAGACAGATAATGTCTTGTTTATTATCCAATCAGATGTTGGAACAGTCAACCTCAAATAAGCGTGCTAACTTGGACTTTTTGCTCACTTCTTAGTTGTCCAAAAATCAGTTTCATGTTATATTAAATCTACTTTTTACCCTATTGTGCTAACAATTAACTGCACATGGGTGAATGAACTGGTATATAATAGCTGTCACATAAATGAAAGTTGAAAGAGACACCATTAATCTTTCCATATGTTTGAAATACCTCTTCACCCCACATCATACCACATCAAACCACTCAAAAACAAATGTGTTGTTTTTAATTAAAATTAAAACATAATTATACTTTACAATATCCTTTAAATCCTTTTAATTATCCTTTAAAAAGTGGAAGTTAAATCCTATTAAGGACAACAGAAAGGAGCATAAACTCTGGCAAGTGAAGTGTAAAAATATAATTAGGAAGGCCAAAAAATAATTTGAAGAACAGCTAGCCAAAGACTCAAAATGTAACACCAATTTTTTTTTTGTAAGTACATCAGAAACAGGAAGCCTGCTGTACAACTAGCGGATCCATTGGACAATCGAGATGCTAAAGGAGCACTCAAGGAAGATAATGTCATTGTGCAGAAACTAAATGAATTCTTTGCATCAGTGTTCACAGCTGAGGATGTGAGGGAGATTCCCAAACCTGAGCCATGCTTTTTAGTTGACAAATCTGAGGAACTGTCCCAAATGGAGGTGTCATTAGAGCAGGTTTTGGAACAAATTGATAAATTAAACAGTAATAAGTCACCAGGACCAGATGGTATTCACCCAAGAGTTCTGAAGGAACTCAAATGTGAAATTGCAGAACTACTAACTGTGGTATGTAACCTATCATTTAAATCAGCTTCTGTACCTGATAGCTAATGTGATGTCAATTTTTTTTAAAAGGCTCCAGAGGTGATCCCAGCAATTACAGGCCAGTAAGCCTAACTTAGTACCAGGCAAATTGGTTGAAACTATAGTAAAGAACAGAATTATCAGACACATAGATGAACACAATTTGTTGGGGAAGAGTCAACATGGTTTTTGTAAAGGGAAATCATGCCTCACCAATCTACTAGAATTCTTTGAGGGTGTCAACAAGCATGTGGACAAGGGTGATCCAGTGGATATAGTGTATTTAGATTTTCAGAAAGCCTTTGACAAACACTCTTAAGCAAAGTAAGCTGTCATGGGATAAGAGGGAAGGTCCTGTCATGGATCCATGGGTGGCGGGTGAACCACCGGCTGGGGGAGGCTAGCCCCACCCCTCACCTGAAGATTCGCCCCCTTTCTCCCGCCGGAGCCCCCCCACGGCCGCCAGCCCCTCCCCCGACACAGCCCCAGGCAGGCAGCGCGCAGCCCCAGCCCCTGAGCACAGGGTGGGCGGCCCCCGAGCACAGAGCTGGCGGGCAGTGGCCCCAGTGGCCAGCCCCCTGGCCCTGAGCAAAGGGCGGGCAGCCCCAGTGCCTCCAGCCCCTCCCCCCCAGTGCTGGGCGGCGTGGCCCCAGTGCCCAGAGCTCCCTAGCGTCCTGGCCCCCCTAACCCTAGCCTCAGCACACTGCTTCCCTGAAGAGGAGCAGGCAGCAGCCTGCCTGGGCTGGGGCCAAGTTGGAAAAGGCAAGCAGGGCTTCGGGGAGGATCATGGGCGGGGCCACACCAGGCTGTTTGGGAAGGCACAGCCTCCCCCAGCCTATGCGACACACCACCCATGCATGAATCAGTAACTGGTTGAAAGATAGGAAACAAAGGGTAGGATTAAATGGTCAGTTTTCAGAATGGAGAGAGGATTTCTTGTTCGGTTCATTCCCTCTGAAGCACCTGGCATTGGCCATTGTCGGAAGACAGGATACTGGGCTAGATGGACCAGTGGTCTGACCCCGTATGGACATTCTTATGTTCTTATGTATTTATTTATGAAAAATCCTGCAAGGTCACCTCTGTAACTACAGGGCATTTAGATATTCATGTTTGGCTGCTAGGCCAGCATGAAGATTTTCTATTCTTGGGAACTTGATTACAATTGAAGCAAAAATCAGTAGTGATTATAAAATATAATGTGTTGCTGTTGATACTACTAAGCTTTTTTCTTTCTTTTCTTTTAAGTTCTAATGCTATCTGACTGGAATATGAAAAGGATACTGAATTTCACCAGGCCAAACAAATCTTTTCTGAAAATAATCTTTAAAACATTGCCTGAGGCTCTTGCAAGTCTCATTTTCTTGTCACTGACTAAAAATTATTCATCAATATTATGTATATATATTTTCGATGCCCACATTTTTAGTACAGAACATTAGTCAGTATGACACAATAAACTATCATTCAACCCTAATTAAATGCAGAGGCCAAAATTTTCAAAATTGAGTGTGTAAAGTTAGCCAATTAAATACATATTTGGTCAATGGTCTTTGAGTTCAGCAGGATTTATTAGTACTCAGATCTCTGAAACCCAGGCCTATGATTTAGGTGTCTAACTAAGGATTTAGGTGCCTGACTTTAGGTACCCATGTTTAAAAAATGTATCTCAATGGGAGCTGCTGGGTGTGCAGCACTCTAAACAGTCAAGCAAGCACCTAAATCTGGATTTGGGAATTTAACTTCAGGCTCCTATTTTTGAAAATCTTGACCTAAAATCATTTTTGACTAATACGACACTCTGGTACTGTTTCCACCTTCAAAACCATTGATAATTTAATAAACAGTGACATTGAGAGTGAGATCGAAATACAAAATCCACTCTCTAGATTTCAGTTCAGCATTACTCAATTAGAACATAAAAAGAGAAAATGGAGTACCTGAGTGTTGAGGGAGAAAGAGCCAACATGGGTCTCTGGAGCTGGAAACAGAGCGAGAGGAAGTGAAGGGAGGGCATGTCGACTTCTGAAAATAGATGAATGTGACAGGTCTGTACTTGTGCTATTTATCCTAGATTTTAAGAGACTGTCATTGTACTGCCTTTCATTTTTTAATTTAGGATTACAGTTTGAAAAACTGGAACTAAAATCCAATTTATGATTATTTGTATACTTATAATTTATGCAGACTTATTATATAAAATAAGACACATGTCTCACTACTGTTTTATTTCTTGTTTTGATTTTGCAGTGATGAACAGCAGCGAGACTATCTAATGGAAAGAAGAGATTTAGCCATTGATTTTATTTTTTCTTTAGTATTAATAGAAGTTTTGAAACAGGTATGGGATCCTTAAAATAAATGATTCTTTAAGAAGTAAATGATTGTGAAGTTGTACAGTATTTCATCTCTCAGGCTAATTTTCAAATTATTATTAATTTATATTTATAACATAAAAAGTCTAGCATAAAAATGGTTTCTAAACCAACTGTTTGTTTATTCTGTCCTCTCTTTCCACATATGGGAAACATCTTATTGAACTTAGTATTAATATAGACTTCATTTTGCCATATTTTTCAGAGATGACATATTTCTCTTCAGTACTAAGCCGTCTTTATATTTTTAGCCCAATTTTCAGCTAGTATATTTATTCAGGGACGATATACAAAAATAATATTGGCATTGAAGTATGAAGCGTAAACTTTAATATTCACATGCCAGTTATGTTTTATTTGTACTTTCAGATTCCACTTCATCCTGTCATAGACAGTTTGGTACATGATGTTATTAACTTGGCTTTCAAGCACTTTAAATATAAAGAAGGGTAAGGCTCTTTCCCACACAAAACACGAAAAGAATTGCTTGCTGAATTGTTTAATAAAATTGTACTAGTTAAAGCAGTGTGCTTTCTCAACCATCTGATTTATTTCTTGCTAGGTACCTTGGTCCTAACACTGGAAATATGCACATTGTTGCAGATCTGTATGCAGAAGTAATAGGTGTGCTAGCACAAGCTAAGTAAGTATACTTAAATACATTGCCTATTGGAAATCAGAGAGATTTTAATTTTATCATTCTGGAAACATGGATATTTTGATATTCTTTATTTTATAGTTTAAAGGAACTGTAAATCATTTCACTTGAGCACTCTGTTCTCCAAAATGTTCCATCGCATGGGAGCCTATGGAATCACAGAAGGTGCAGACTGGGCTTCTGCATCCAGTCAAGCAATTCAAGCTAAATTCAACCAGACTACAACAGCTTTAGTTTTCATCACAGACGCTATCTGTGGAAAGCCTAAAGGGATGGAGGGACCTAATTTGAATGAGTTTTTCTACTATGTGCTATTCTTTCCCTAACTTGGCAAAGCTAAAAATGACCCATACCCAGTCATGGAAACATTTTTTTTAAATTTTCACAATTATTGAAGTTTAGAACTAAATTTAAGTGGTGCATTTTTTGGAGATTATACTCATGTCACAAAGATAATTGTGGGACCTGCTGCTATTTTGTCAAAAAATGGTCAAAGTTATTTTTAGGTTGAAATGAACATGAATGAAGCAAAATACTGTTTAACAACCTTAAAGTTGCAAGCATTTTTTTTCTCCTTTTCCATTCCCTTTTTTAACATATTCTTTTCTTATATTGCTAGTTCTTTTATTTATCTTTTGTTTCTGTCCATTTTTTATATTGTTCTTTGTTAATATATGCTGTTAATAATTATATTAGAGTCGGGGGGGCTGTTTGTGGAAGCAGGCCACACACTTGTTAGTGTTTGCAAGACTGGGTTTTAAGTCATGACAAGAATAACAGAAAGAAATAATAACTCACAGAGATGTTGTGTGGGAGGTTAAAGAAAGTAAGCTCATATCATTGCTGAACACAGTAATAGCGATGTATAAAAGGTTATATATTTTTGTTTTAAAAAGATACACAGGACTGTTGTGTACCAGTCTCCTTGAGGAAGTCAGTTTCTTTCCCCTGTGCCTCCTCATTCTTTCCCCTATCTAATTTCTGTGTTTAGTTTCTTGCCCACCTCTGTCCCTTTCACCTGTTTTCCATCCCTGAGTTTTCCTCTCCACAGTTTTTAATTTATGGTTCCAGTTCTGAATTCTGTTTAATAGTAAACAGAGCCATAAGCAGTTACTAGCACAACAATCAAAAAGAAGCATCTATCCTGCTTTTTTTAATTAAATTTTTTACCTCTTATTTTATTCATGGGATAATTGCGAATAGATCAAGATTTTTTGAGATTTTTCAAAATTATTCAATTACATTTTTTAGAAGTTTCATATACTCAATGGCTTGCTACGTGAAGTAACAAAATCCAAAATTAAAACTGAATTGCTTGCTTATGCTAGATCGCATAAGTCTCATGGTATTGTTTCCTATCACTGGTTTCCTAGTGTGAACGCTCACAGAAAGTACATTTTGAAGCCCACTTTCTACAAATATACAAGCCCAGAAGCTTAAAATTTGCTAAGCATCCATACTAGTACAACTTGATTGCATAAATGTTTAAAGAAAGCAAACAGAAAAGGGTCATGGGCAGTACAAAGTACATTTGTTTAATAATTCAATATAATATTCATAGAAATATTCACCAGTAAGACATTCTTCAGGAAATTAAAATTCCGTTAGTTAGTTAGTTATTGAGCCAGGATTCCTGAATGATTACTGAATTACAAGGAAAACAGATGACATGAGAGTACATATGAAATAATTTGGTATCATAATAATTTGGTGGATAAGTCATTGAACTGTACAAAGTGATCATGTGTAAATAAGAGGTGGTTTTGTGGAAACACAATAAGGCCTTGATCTTGCAGCTTCTTGTGCCTGGGCATACGGCTGCACTTGCATGGAGTCCTATGGAAACCAGTTAGGATCTCCACATTCATAAAAGTTCATCTACAAGAAAAAGTTGCAGAATCATTTTCTCATTTATATAGGTTTCTGACCTGAGTTTCCATAAAATTTTAATTAATCTAATCACTATAGGCCTGATCCTGAAAATACCTGCACATACGTTTGTTTTACACATATTAGTAGTCCCGTTGACTTCTTTGAGACTGCTCATACAACTACTCTCATGACTAAACTACTCATATGAGTATTCACATGATCCAATGTTTGCAGGTCAGGGCCTATATTAAGGAGTGTATTTTCAGCCTGATTTGTGCCATTTTAACTGCATTAACATTGGTGGTGTTAATGTGTTTTAAATAATTGTTTAAAAGATTCTACCTACATTATTATCTATATTCAATTTTTTAAAATGTTTATTCTGCAGTAGCAAATTGAAATAGATGAAAAAGTATTATGTCTGAACAACAGATTTGAGGGAATTATTATATCATATATCTCTTGTTTACTATGTGAAATCATTCTAAGTTGAATCTCAATAGAAAGTTAGAGTGGATGAGCTACCAACATAGAATTAAAAATTGTAACCTTTATCATAGTAGATTCCTGTTCCATGCCTTTGGATGACAATGAGTAATTGAAATGTCCTTGGGCACAGTACACTGTAAAGTTGCAGTTTCCCAATGTATGTCAAATAATACCACCACCTTCTAAAATATATTAGTATAGTGGTTGCCATTAAAAAATCAGCATTTACCATCAGTTACTTACTACCCTGTGGTATCTGAGAAACCACAGTATTTTCTTACACTTGGAATAGAAATTATCTCTGGTACCTAAGATACAATGATGTTGTAACAACTATCAAGAAAATCTGAAGGCTAGCACAACCTATCTGAATATTTTTATGGTTATCATTTGAACATTTTCCTTTGAAAACTTGACACATGCTTGCAATAAAAATGTCTTTTATCCTGGATTTTCAAAAAAGTATGAAGAATTATTTTATGGTAGAGTTAGCTTATGTATAAAAAGAAGCACAGTGAATTAAAATTAGGAAAGTTCATTAGATACAGTAATGGGATAGGTCTAAGATCAGGCAATAAGATTTTCTCTCATTCTCCAAGCTTGTGGGAACTGGGAGCACTATGGAAACAGTACACTCAGCCTTTGGGAGGAAGGGGAGCATTTTGCATTGCTCTCAATCCATCCATCCTGTCGATCTCTCTTTAATGTTTACAGGCACTAAGGGAGTTATGTTCAGCCATCTTTGGCCATAAAGATGTGGGAACTTAATGAAGAGGTTTTGAAGAGGGAACTATTGGGAAAATGGGAATGAGAGAGAGAAGCATCCCAGAGGACAGTGCGCACACACACATATACCCTAAATAAAAAAAACACACCTAGTAAGATATATTAAAACTCAAATAACTATTAATTATAGAATAAAAGAGATATAATAATATATCTCTTTTATTGTTTCTCTTCTAGGTACCTTACAATACATGTCAAATCTTACTACCAGTCTATTGTTTTGTAACTAATCAGTGTGATTTCATAGATTTCCTGCTGTGAAGAAGAAATTCATGGCAGAATTAAAAGAGCTGCGGCATAAAGAGCAAAGCCCCTATGTGGTTCAAAGCATTATCAGTCTAATAATGGGGATGAAATTCTTTCGCATTAAGATGTATCCCGTGGAGGACTTTGAAGCCTCTCTTCAGTTTATGCAGGTAACATTCTTTGATATAGACCACACTTGGGCTGTCTTAAACAGTTTAATATATACTTGATCATAAGCCGGTTCGTTTATAAGCCGACCTCCCCAAGATGGATAAGTAAAAATGGAAAATGTTTATAACCCATTCATAAGCCGACCCTATAATTCAGGAGTCAGCAAACTTTGGCTCCTGGCCATCAGGATAAGCCGCTGGTGGGCCGAGATGGTTTGTTTACCTCGAACGTCCGCAGGCACGGAGGTAAACCTAAGTAAACAAAGTGTCCTGGCGCGCCAGCTGCTTACCCTGCTGGGCCAGGACAGCAACTCGTGGGGAAATTTTTTGTGGGGGAGTAACCCCTGTGACCACCCCCCACATAACCCCACCCCTAGCCCGGGACCCCCACACTCTCCCCATCCCATCCCTTCCCACCTTATCTGGGGAGGGCCAGGGGAGGAAGTCTCAGGCCTGGCTGGAGCTGCTCCGGCAGGCTGAGCAGTGCGGCCGCAGCCTGCTCCTGCAGGCCAGACCAGGTGACGCGGCCGCAGCATGTTCCAGCGGGCTGGGCCGGGCGGCACGGCTGCAGCGTGCTCCGGCAGGCAGGCCAGGTGGCACAGCCACAGCCTGCTCTTGGGGGTGGGGCTGAGCGGCATGGCTGCAGCCTGCCAGCCCTAGAGCTGCAGCTGCTTCGGAGGCTGTGGGGAGAGCAGCGTGGCCAGAAGCGGAGAGACTCTGGCCCCGCCTCTTCCCTTCTGGCTCTGCTGGCTGTGCTGCCTCTCCTTGCTCCCTTTGTTGGGGGGGGGAGGGGCTGTGTCCCACCTCTCCCTCTCTAGACCCGTTCATAAGCCGACCCCCTTCTCTGATGCTTCCCTTTTTTACTAAAAAAATTCAGCTTATGAACGAGTATATACGGTATATCATGCTGTAAAAGGCAGGGAAAATCATATTAGAACTTTAAAAAAATCCTCATTTTTTGGTCCTTAATGCACAAAGGACACTATTCCTAAAAGATTAGCTTACATGTGGGTATCTTTATTCTTTATCTCTCTGGGCATTTTTTGTGACAGATGGACACATTGGCAGTTGCGATTAATTTTTTTTTAAAATCCTATTAAAAATACATACTTTTTTTACTGGCCTGTGTATGGAGACTAGCTGAGTGAAGATTTCTCAGAGATAAAAATCAATATACCCTATGGTAATGTTAGGTGTCCTAAAGTAAGTATTTGAAAAATTAATACAAATATATTTTTTGTTTTCTATAAAACCTAAATAGCAACTGCATAAGTTTTATTTTGGCAAAATGCTTTATATCATATTTAGCAACATAGAAACAATCTCTTTTTCCTCTTCTCTTTGGAGCAGCACACCGACAGTCCATCTTGGTTATGTTTCCATGTGTGCAGCCACATTCATGAATACTGACATAATTTCATATCAGTTACACAGAGGTGTCATGTTGCACAATTTTGTGTGTGTGAAATGTACATTGGTGGTATGAATAAATGGTAATGTTTTCTGATAGTACAGTACTATTGGGGCCCATTCTTGCTCCCTTTGAAGGCAATGGCAAAATTTCCATTTAATGGAAGCAAGATTCAAATTGAATCTATCTAGATTTTTGTACTGTAGTCATCACCATACTATCTGAGTGCCAAACTCACCATCACGCACAGAATATAAATGTATTATAATAGGTGTTAAAAGTATGTATTAAAATCAGCCATACTTGATGTGTTTTATAATACAGCTTGCACTTTACACATATATTTACAGTATAATAATTATAAACTACGGGCTATATTGAAATTGGTTTACACGCCCAGGCAAGGGAGGAAAAGATAGTGAGAACCGTCCTTGTATACTATATAGGCTGTGTGCTAACTAAGGCAGGGAGACACACTGTCCCAGATACCCTTTTATGTGGGTATGGAAAAAGTGCTAATTGCAGAATTGTCAGGATGGGGTGAATTTATAAAGGGCCTTCACCAACTCATTGGATGTGCTGATGACCTGGCTATTGTAGGAGATAAAAGGAAAACCCTTATAAGGCCTATATTTTATATGGATGAGAGACTTGGCCTCTTGCTAAAAAGAAAGAAAAGCAACTAACGACCTTCAAAAATAAAGTCTTGATATGAGTTTTGGGGGTATTAAGGGAGAATGATATATAGAGCAGATCTAATAGGGAACTGTTGGAAGTCTATGAGAGCCAACTACAGTAACTCCTCTCTTAACATTGTAGTTATGTTCCTGAAAAATGCTACTTTAAGCAAAACGATGTTAAGCTAATCATAGAATCATAGAATATCAGGGTTGGAAGGGACCTCAGGAGGTCATCCAACCCCCTGCTCAAAGGAGGACCAATTCCCAATTAAATCTTCCCAGCCAGGGCTTTGTCAAGCCTGACCTTAAAAACCTCTAAGGAAGGAGATTCCACCACCTCCCCAGGTAACCCATTCCAGTGCTTCACCACCCTCCTAGTGAAAAAGTTTTTCCTAATATCCAACCTAAACCTCCCGCACTGCAACTTGAGACCATTACTCCTTGTTCTGTCATCCGCTACCACTGAGAACAGTCTTGATCCATCCTCTTTGGATCCCCCTTTCAGGTAGTTGAAAGCAGCTATCAAATCCCCTCTCATTCTTCTCTTCTGCAGACTAAACAATCCCAGTTCCCTCAGCCTCTCCTCATAAGTCATGTGCTCCAGCCCCCTAATCATTTTTGTTGCCCTCCGCTGGACTCTTTCCAATTTTTCCACATCCTGCTTGTAGTGTGGGGCCCAAAACTGGACACAGTACTCCAGATGAGTCCTCACCAATGTTGAATAGAGGGGAATGATCACATCCCTCGATCTGCTGGCAATGCCCCTACTTATACAGCCCAAAATGCCGTTAGACTTCTTGGCAACAAGGGCACACTGTTGACTCATATCCAGCTTCTCGTCCACTGTAACCCCTAGGTCCTTTTCTGCAGAACTGCTGCCTAGCCATTCAGTCCCTAGTCTGTAGCAGTGCATGGGATTCTTCCGTCCTAAGTGCAGGACTCTGCACTTGTCCTTGTTGAACCTCATCAGGTTTCTTTTGGTCCAATCCTCTAATTTGTCTAGTCCAATCCTCTAATTTGTCTAATCCAATTTCCCCATAAGAATTAATGCAAATGCGGGGGTAGGGGATGGGTTCCAGGGAATTTTTTTTTTGCCAGACAAAAGACATTATATACATATACAGTATAAGTTATACATAATTTTAAACAAACAATTTAATACTGTACTCCCCAATGATGATTGTGAAGCTTGGTTGAGGCAGGGGCATAGCGGGGTCAGGACGCGGGGCCTTGCCCCGCTCCACCCACCAGGCATTCCAGCTGGGGAGTGGGGTCGGGGCGTGGGGGCTTGCCCCATTCCGTCCGGCGCTCCAGCCGGGGAGCAGGGTCCGGGGCTTGCCCACTCCCCGGCTGGAATGCCGGGTGGGCGGAGTGGGGTAGCCATCGCGCCCCGACCCCGCTCCCCAGCTGGATGCCGGGCGGGCGGAATGGGGCGAGCCAAACAACCTTATATTGGAACATTGCGTGACCTTAAATGAGTATGTTCTCGAATAGATTAGCAACCTAATAACGAAACAATGTTAACCGGGACGACTTTAAGTGAGGAGTTACTGTATAGTAAATGTAGTGAAATCTCAACAACTCCAGTGGGCAGGGCATGTACTTAGGACAGCAGAAGACAGACCAGTAAGCCTTTCTTGGAGGGACATCCATATGGTGTCTAACCATCGAAGAAGAAGATGGAGGGATAATGTTGATCAAGACCTGAGAGCTCTTAATGTGAATTATCATCAATGGGGAAAAAATGCTTTTCACAGGAAGGGATGGAGGCAAATCGTGAGGGTGGCCAAGGACCTGTATTGTCTATAGACCCAGGGAGGAGGAAGAGTATCTGTCTGGGCCTTGGGCCAAGATATGCAGGAGTAACTGGAGCTAGGTGCCTGTTTACTCCGTTTCCAGAGCAGTTGAGGAGAGAGGAGTGTGGAATGGGCACATCCTTGGCTCCTTCCTCTCCACTCACTGACCAATATAGCTATGGGGATGGGGGTAGTAGTTTATTGCGGGTATAGCCCCATAATAAATTACTACCCTCCACAGTGAAGAGCTCCATTCTGAGCCACAATTCATGCCCTCACAATTACTGTAGGCCAGGGGTTGGCAACCTTTCAGAAGTGGTGTGCCAAGTCATCATTTATTCACTCTAATGTAAGGTTTCGCATGACAGTAATACATTTTAACATTTTTAGAAGGTCTCTTTCTAGAAGTCTATAATATATAACTAAACTATTGTTGTATGTAAAGTAAATACGGTTTTTAAAATGTTTAAGAAGCTTCATTTAAAATTAAATTAAAATGCAGAGCCCCCCGGACCGGTGGCCAGGACCCGGGCAGTGAGTGTGCCACTGAAAATCAGCTCGTGTGCCACCTTTGGCACGTGTGCCATAGGTTGCCTACCCCTGCTGTAGGCCGTGTCCTTGAAACATAATCTAACCCAAAATATTTAGGGCAGGATTGTCCCTTGGTTCACGCACCCACTTGGTGGAGTAAAGAGACAAAAGGGGATTCCATATTCCCTTCTGTGGGCTATGTTCCAGATGGATCCGAATGCAGGGCTGTTACTACTGCTCCCACAGAAAGGCTAGGCAGGGATGGGGATTGTGGGAAGCCTTGCATTTGGCCCCCCAATTAACCAGCCTGCACAAGCTAAAACAAATGGAGAGTCATGGACAGAGCCACAATTCCCTCCTGATCTATTGCTGGGACTATGCACTGCCTCATACCTAGGGCAGATTGTGAATGTGGAACCTAAATCTTAATTGACATATAAAATGTTCTTTGCAGTATAAGAAAAAAAAGCTATCACATATGCTTTTAGCAAACATTGAGATGTCTTTATTCCACCTGATGTGCAATTTTTTTTCTTCTCTTTAATTGTCTGCCAGGAATGTGCACATTATTTCCTTGAAGTGAAGGACAAAGATATCAAGCATGCATTAGCAGGACTGTTCGTTGAAATTCTTGTACCTGTAGCTGCTGTGAGTTTTATTTATTTGCATGATTTTTTCAAGTTAGATTCGAAAGTCAATGTATGAAAAACAGTGTTAACATTAAATCTCTTTTCAGGCTGTTAAAAATGAAGTGAATGTCCCCTGTCTGAGGAACTTTGTTGAAAGCCTGTATGACACAACACTTGAGCTTTCTTCTCGAAAGAAGCACTCACTGGTAAGTAATCCTGAGAAGCTGAAGCTAAAATTCTTCATCAGAAGTCTTTCTAGTCTTTCTCAAAGGGCTTGCAGAATTGTTGCAAAACCATTTATCTGCATCTGGCTCAATGTACAATTAATTGCTATTTCAAAAGTGTATGTTATATCCACATCTATTTTAGTCTGAATCCTCTAGGTGTTTTCAGATCCTGCAATTATGATTATAAAATGGTCAATACCTGTTGTGTCTGACCATTAGCACAGAGGAAAAACTTAACAGAGAGTGCATTGCCTGTCAAGTGAGAACTAATGGGACATGTGGGAACAGCTCTTTCAAAACGGTTAAGTAATGTTTTGCGGGAACAAACCAATATATAACAGCCTTTAAAGCAACTGTGCCTTTTTACACAGCATGTCGGCTAAGAAGCTCTCTATTTCATATTTTCTTGAGAGATTAACAGTGGCATAACAGTGTATAGTTGAATTGGATTAAATGGAGCACTGAGTCAGGTTGATGCTGGCTGCCTTAAGCATTCTATCTTTCCAGCTGGGTCAGTGCACCTCAGCACTGCGGCCTCTGTTAATCCATTTTGAAGTCTTTGGCCTTTTAAGAAAAGAAAGTTATTTTCATTGGTCCATTCTTATTTATGTACAAGTCAAAAGGACCTCCCTGTCCCCCACTATCTCACTGAGTGTTGGGAAGTGATGCTATCTGATTTCATTGATGGACTCGTACAGGCACACTTGTGACTGCTGCTGTCATTACCCCAGCCAGTTCCAGAAGGGAGTCAAAATACTTCTTTCTGGGTGAAGTTCTGCCTCCATTGAAGTTAGTGGGAGTTTTGCCATTGGCTTCAATGGAGCCAAGATTTCTCCCTTTAGGCACATGTGTAGCCAACCCTGTTGCGGATGCAGACACACTGATAACACTGTTGAAACTACAGCAAACTAAGGATCCAATTCTTCAATCCTTATGCTGAGTAGAACTTTCCCAAACAAATAACCTCATTGAAGATAATGGGGCTTCTCACTAGAGTAAATGGTACTCAATTTGAGAAAGGGATAGAGTTGGGGCCTTTCTGTGAGATTTCTCACATACAGATACCACATAATGAAAAGTAATGAAATAGAATAGACTCCTGAGATGATCTATTAGAAAAGCAAACATTGCAAAGAAGAGAATGGTAAGCAGCTAGCAGTGATAGCAGTAGCTGCAGATATTTTCAGGGGAAGGACTATTGACCTCTTTAAACAAGAATACATGATACTTTAAATTTTAGGGGATGAGCTTTTGCTATGAGAATTATGTTTTGGGGATTATTAGTCATTGTTCAGTCAATATGCATTTAACCTATCTTGTCCTGTAGGCAGGGCCGTCCTTAGCAGGGTGTGGGGCCCGGGACATAGGTGCCAAGTTTCTAATCTGCTGGGGGGTGCTCCCCTCTGGCTCCGCCCAGGCCCCGCCCCCACTCTACCCCTTCCCCCAAGGCCCCATCCCCACCCTGCTTCTTCCCACCACCGCTCCGCCCCCTCCCTGCCTCTTCCCTGCCTAGTTCCACCCCCTCCCCCGCGTGCGCTGCGCCCTCACTTCCCTCCCCTCCCAGCACCTCCTGATGCAGCAAAACATCTGATCCGTGGTAGGTGGTAGGCGCTGAGAGGGAGGAGAGGTACTGATCGGCGGAGCCTGCTGACGGGCAGGAGGCGCTGGGGAGAGGGGGAGATTCTAGTAGGGGGGCTCCTCCTCCCCCCCCCCCCACTGGCCTGCCTGCTGCTAGCTGCTCGCCTCCCCGCTTGTCTCCTCACCCCTCCCGCCTCATCTCCCCGCTTGCCTCCTCATGATTTTATAGAAGCGTGGGGGGCCCTGGGGCCCGGGGCGGTCACCCCAATTTGCCGTACCCAAGGGACGGCTCTGCCTGCATGGGGCTGTTCATCTGCCAAATACATGATGTTTATCAGTCTGGTGAGGAAGCCTTTTGTGAGGAAGCTTTAATTCTCCTCTGGCTACTACATTTCTGTGTTTTGATGTAGAATGCTAAAAAGTTATATGTATTTGGTTTTATGTGTCAGTGAACTTGGAGTTAAATTAGCTACGGACAATCTGTGCCCTAGGTTGAGAGAAACAGGATTTGGATTTTACAGTGAGGTTTACATTTAGGGGCAAGCCTTAGGCTGAAATTTTAGGGTTAATTTTAAGAGTCTGTTGTGTTTATGGTGCAAAAAGTTGCCTCCTCTTTGGTCATTGTTTTTTAAAGGCCTGACCTGGCTGCATTTAAAGAAGAACTGACCCAGAGGAGGAGCTTGAAACAGCAGGTCACTGTCAAAATCAACATATTTATTCCTGACTTTTAGTCTAATATTTTAGCTTAACAATAGCAATACAAATGTCAAACGCTGGTCAGAACAGATTTGGGAAAAGAACCCTGCACAGAGTGTTTGGTTTTCTATCCTTTGTCTTGCCTGTTTTTACACTCTGCGTAACTACCCTACAAGATTAAACCTCCAGAAGGCTTATGTTTTACCATCATTTAAACCATGTGCCCCTGGGATCTGACAGTTCTTCAAATAAATAACCATGGATTTTGAGGGGAGTTAGGTCTTCTGTAAACAACAAACAATGGACTATGGGAATTCTAATGCTGAGTATGGCACGCACAGTAATTCCCCAGCTACTACATTTCTCAGTTAACTGACACAGAAATTAGCCCTATGATGCTGCAAAATTTTGGCCCATCTTTAGGATTTATGAACAGTGATACACTTAGGCATTTGATTGTTTTTGGTGCAAATGTAATTCTAAATTTGTACAAAGTAATCCATACAAATTCATAACAGCTTTAGAGAAACATTCCTTTTAAATTATGTTATTGAACAATGTGTTTATGTTGGCTGGTGCATATAGCATAACACAGGGGATCTAGGACTCTAAATGTACAATGGTTCTAGTGTTAAATTAGTTTGATGTTTTGTTGACATACAAATAATCCTGTATCATCTTTCTTTCTATTTAGGCTTTGTATCCTTTGGTAACATGCCTGCTTTGTGTCAGTCAGAAGCAATTCTTTTTAAACAGATGGCATATTTTCCTCAACAACTGCCTATCCAATCTCAAAGTTAGTATCTTACTTTCTTTTTTAATACTTTGCTAGCTCACTGTACGTAGCCTGGGTCGTCTTTAGTTTTACGTGATTTAGCTAGATAGGTTGTTCTCAAACTTTTGTACTGTGACCCTTTTCACATAGCAAGCCTCTGAGTGCGATCCCCCTGATAAATTAAAAACACTTTTTTATATATTTAACACCATTATAAATGCTGGCGGCAAAGTGGGATTTGGGGTGGAGGCTGACAGCTCAAGACCCCCCATGTAATAAGCTCGTGACTCCCTGAGGGATCCCAACTCCCAGTTTGAGAACCCCTGAGCTAGATTATTGATAATAGCTGAATCTATCAGTAATTTTATTTCATAGCAATGTTTTTATAATTTAACAATACAGGATTTTGTCAATGAAAAAAAAATATTCCTATGCCTAGTTTGAATTTCTCATATCTTTATTAATGGAGAGTGGCTTGAACCAAACAACCCAAATATTGCATATGCATGTGAGGACAGACTAAATTGTTGGTAAAAGTTGGCCAGGAATGGAGTGGAAGAAGAAAATTGCCAAATGTTACCTTTGAACCTTTTACTTCATTCAGTCAGGGGTTCTTAAACTGGAGCACTTGCTGCTGGCCTGAGGAAAGCTGACTGGTCACGTGGTACTGATTCTCCTTGTTTCAATCTGAAAGTCTCATTAAAGAAACTAAAACTAAATTAAAATGTTTGTGGCACTACTGTTTCTGCCCACCTAAACAATTGATGTTCTTCCCAAAGACTGATACATGGTTTACTAATTATTATCACAGCCATTTTCATCCAGTCCTTAAGGAACTAAGAAATATTAAAAAATTCACCTCATGTGAATGTATGATATGTGCTTCTTTAAAAGATGCTTTTTCTCTGGTGTGCACACCCTGTGATGCTATTCGGTGTACAGTAAAATTCAGATATTTTGTTGAATAGTGAAGGAAATGTCAGAGATGTGAAACTTACATCATCACTTCTTGAGTTAAAGAAGGAGAGGAAGGATGGTCTTTTAGTTACGACTTGTTCCAAAGCCCATTATATTCAGTGAGAGTCTTTCCACTGACTTCAGAGTGCTCTGATCAGGCTTTTAGTCTTTCTCTGCCTCACTGCTATTACCTGTAAATACCTTACCTCACAAGTCTTGTGAGGGCAAATTCATTCATATATGTGAAGTGCTCAGATACTATGATTGTGGAGGCTATACTAGAATCTAGGCAGATAGATAAAAGTTAAAGCATCTACAATAAGCACTCCGACTCTTTTTGAGAATGAACTTTGCTGTTTAATATTTGTGCTGTAGTATGTTTGATCTTAAAACACTTCATTACTGGGTGGTAATTCCATATGTACACAAAGTAGTATGTAGAGGTAACTGCTGAACAATGAAATTGAGATATGTTGCGTGTTTGGAGGCTTTTTAAGCATTGAGAAGATGTTTCTGCAGTATGCTGAACTGTCCTCTCAATACGTCTGACGAAGTGGGTATTCACCCACGAAAGCTTATGCTCCAATACGTCTGTTAGTCTATAAGGTGCCACAGGACTCTTTGTCGCTTTTTACAGATCCAGACTAATACGGCTACCCCTCTGATACTTGTCCTCTCAATAGGTTGCCAGAATCCATGGTTTGTCCAGCAAAAAAGACTATTGATGCAGTTTGCTGAATTGGGACAAGAATTTACGTTATGTAACTGTAAACATTTCCTAACAAGTGAGGAATGTAATCTATGGGGTAGTTTCCAAAAGGAAGTGGCAGTCCTATTGTTTTGGATCATTTTAAAGTTGCACTGGACAAAGTGATAATTCCTTATTAAATATTCTCTATCGTCCTTCGGTTGGACAAGGGAGGTTAGACAAGGTGACCTAATAGATCTTTTCCATATCTAGTTTCTGTTGTTTTATGAATATTTCATGTACTGTTTTGCTGACTGAGCTTCCTGGTTTTTTAACTAATTGCAGTATTGCTTTGATGTCAAATGGTAGTTTTGAAATGGAATAGTTAATAATCAAATGAAAAATAATTTGTCATTTAAGTGTTAATTCGATACAGATACAGATTTTTATATTCAATTGTATATTAATTTTAGTTTTTAAAAAGTGATGTGGCTCAACAGCACTGCCATTAATTTTTGTGACTTGCTTTTATAGAATTTATGAAATTCGGCTGTAGTTATTTAGTTTAGTGTGTTTAAATCATTCTGACATTTGTAAATGTTTTAAATGTCTTTATTTAGTGACTGTGGCTTGAGTAATGTTAAAATTAAATATGTTGTTCATGCTAATACGTGACGCTCTACATTAGCAAAGCTATCCTTTCATGCTCACTTATACTGCACGTTAACTTGAAAAGCTGCTTGGTCAAAGTTCAGACCAATGCCATTCAGGCACATAAATCATCAGAAGAGGGAGGGCGTCAGGTGGGAAAATGAAAGCATTTCTGTGTTCTAAACAGTAAGATAGGGTAGCGTTTAGAAAGTTTTCGGAAGGCTTTACTTTATACTTTATACCACAGGGTTAGGCAACCTATGGCACACGTGCCAAAGGCGGCACGCGAGCTGATTTTCAGTGGCACTCACTGCCCGGGTCCTGGCCACCGGGCCGGGGGGCTCTGCATTTTAATTTAATTTTAAATGAATCTTCTTAAACATTTTAAAAACCTTGTTTACTTTACATACAACAATAGTTTAGTTATAGACTTATAGAAAGAGACTTTCTAAAAAAGTTAAAATGTATTACTGGCACACGAAACCTTAAATTAGAGTGAATAAATGAGGACTCAGCACACCACTTCTGAAAGGTTGCCGACCCCTGTTATACCACCTTAAACTTCTCTAAGCTAATCAATTTTTGGATGGTTAGCAAGCATTCCAGAGACACAGGTTTTTATGTGGGGGGTTTTTGTGGGGCCTTTTAAAAACCTAATACATAGGCATAGTTTGGGAGGACATGGTGGGGCATTGCTCCCCAAACTGCAAGCCCCGGGCAGGCGTGGAATTTGCTTCTCCCCTTCCCCCCCGCCCACTTAGCCCTGTTAGCCTGGCTGGAGTAACTTCCTGAACTACGCCTGTGACCTCATATGATGGATATTATTATTTGCTTTGCATAGATATGAACCTGTGATGTACTTTACAGTATTACAGATTTATCCCAACCTGCCAGAATAAAATCCCATCTGCTCCTTGGCAAAACTCCCATTGACTTCTATATGGCCAAGACATCACCCTGGGAGAAACAGATACAGTATATGATTGTCAGGAAACTTGGACACTTTCAGGCCAGAGGGGCAAAAGTTCCAGAGTCAAGGGCCATCACTGAGAATACCCTGTCCCAGGCTAGGGACTATTAAGTAAACTCAGGCATCCCAGGTGACCTCATCAGCTAGGGTAGAATGAAGTTAAAGCTGAAAAGAAGAGACGAAGCAATGGAACTGCCCATGAATAAATCCCAGATGACCACTGCAAACATTTGGATGTATTAGGGCAAAGTTATAGAGGAATCTCAGAGTAATACAAATTCTGCCCTTATATTAAAAGGCAATCAAGTGGGCCAGCTGTACATGTCACTGTAATTGCAGGGCAGAATCTCTCAGGGTATGCCAAAACCGTGCACCAACAGGTGTCCCATGCTGCTGCTCTAAAAGAAGCAACATGTTTCTCTGGTTAGCGTGTGCTGCTAGCGGGGGTGGGGCTGGACAGATTCCATAGCTGGCATATCGCGACACCTCTGGAATGTGGTGCATCAACTAATGCAGTTACAGGTCTCCTCATAGCCATCGGTGGAGTGCGAGTTAGAGATACTTGGTCTTATGGCCAGCAGCTCTGCACAGCTCAGTAGCACAAAACAAACAGTAAGTTGCTCTAAGGACATAGGTGAGAGATTCCCCTGATGGATCATTATCTGGAAGTAGAGTAAATCCAGCATAGCCAGCTGTATGTTTTTATTCTCTCCTCCTCCCCTCTGGCACAGAAGGAACTGTAGGACAAACTGCAAGTATTAAGGGTCTACTTGCTTAACTTTGAGAATGGTGAGTAGTACAACAGAGGTCAATAAAGCTTACTCATTTGCCTATGTGTTTTGCTGGATCAAGGCCAAAATTATGTTAGATGCTGAAAAGTGACTAAGGCCTGGTCTACACTGCGGGGTGGGGGGGAGATTGATCTAAGTTACGCAACTTCAGCTACATGAATAACGTAGCTGAAGTCAACGTACTTAGATCTACTTACCGCGGTGTCTTCACTGTGGTAAGTTAACAGCTGACGCTCTCCCATCAACTCTGCCTGCGTCTCTTGCCCTGGTGGAGTACCGGAGTCGACAGGAGAGCGCTCAGCGGTCAATTTATCGCATCTAGACTAGATGCGATAAACCGACCCCCGCTGGATCGATCGCTGCCCGTCAATCCGGCGGGTAATGTAGACAAGCCCTTAGTCACCTTCTTCCTCCCTTTTTCTGTCCAAACATAGCCTGGCCAGGCCCAGGGACCTGGCCCTCCCCTGGTGGAAGCACAACCCTGTTTCTTTCCAATTCTGTTATTTAAGAAGGTCATTCCTAGGAGCTCCACCAAAACTGTCTCACAGCTGGGAGGCTGTTCAATATTACTGAAGACAGCTATTCAGATTATGGATGTAGAGGAGCTGTTTTATTTTAAAATGTGATTTGCCAATGATAATATAAAGTATAGATGCTTGTATCTCTACACTTTTAATCTGCAAGTAAGTCAATACAAAAATAATTTGCTTTGTGTCTTCTGTAATATATTTGAAAACATGTTACCATTTATAACCTGATATAGAATTTAGTAATGACGTTAAATTAAATTTATGGTGAATAATTTTCAGTATAAAATTTTATTCAAACTAGGGCTGTCAAGTGATTAAAAAAATTGATCGCACAGTTAATCACATGATTAATCGCACGATTAATTGCACTGTTAAATAATAATAGAATACCATTTATTTAAATATTTTTGGATGTTTTCTACATTTTCAAATATATTGATTTCAATTACAACACAGAATACAAAGTGTACAGTGCTCACTTTCTATTTATTTTTGAATACAAATCTTTGCTTTGTAAAAAACAAAAGAAATAGTATATTTCAATTCACCTAATACAAGTACTGTCATGCAATCTCTTTATCATGAAAGTTGAATTTACAAATGTCGAATTATGTACAAAAAAATAATTGCATTCAAAAATAAAACAATGTAAAATTCAGAGCCTACAAGTCCACTCAGTCCTACTTCAACCAATCGCTGGTGGTTCCCAGCATCGGAGTGGTGCTCTTTTAAGACTTCCGAAAGCATGCTCTACACCTCGTCCCTCTCAGATTTTGGAAGGCAGTTCAGATTCTTAAACCTTGGGTCGAGTGCTGTAGCTATTTTTAGAAATCTCACATTGGTACCTTCTTTGCGTTTTGTCAGATCTGCAGTAACAGTGTTCATAAATCAAACAACATGTGCTGGGTCATCATCCGAGACTGCTATAACATGAAATATATGGCAGAATGCGGGTAAAACAGAGCAGGGGACATACAATTCTCCCCAAAGGAGTTCAGTCACAAATTTAATTAACGCACTATTTTTTTAACGGACATCATCAGCATGGAAGCATGTCCTCCGGAATGGTGGCTGAAGTATGAAGGGGCATACTAATGTTTAGCATATCTGGCACGTAAATACCTTGCAAAGCTGACTACAAAAGTGCCATGCGAACGCATGTTCTCATTTCAGGTGACATTGTAGATAAGAAGCAGGCAGCAGTATCTCCCGTAAATGTAAACAAGCTTGTTTGTCTTAGCGATTGGCTAAAAAAGAAGTAGGACTGAGTGGACTTGTATACTCTAAAGTTTTACATTGTTTTGTTTTTGAGTGCAGTTATGTAACCAAAAAAAATCTACATTTGTAAATTACACTTTCACGATAAAGATTGCACTACAGTACTTGTATGAGGTACATTGAAAAATACTATTTCTTTTATCTATCATTTTTACAGTGCAAATATTTGTAATTAAAAATAATATAAAATGAGCACTGTACGCTTTGTATTCTGTGTTGTAATAGAAATCGATATGTTTGAAAATGTAGAAAAACATCCAAAAATATTTAATAAATTTCAATTGGTATTCTATTGTTTAACAGTGCGATTAATCGCGATTAACTTTTTTAATCGCAGTTAATTTTTTTTTAGTTAATTGTGTAAGCTAACTGCGATTAATCGACAGTCTTAATTCAAACCATTTCAGATAATATTTGTACAACATGTTGACTATGTAAAGTGCTTTATGAATACTAAATATACCTGTTATAATTTCAGAGTTCAAGTTAAGTATTAATTTCGAGTAATATTCAATGTGGATTTTTATTAGTAATAATGATAAAGCTTGAAAATATAATCAAACCTAGTATTTCTCATAATTTATGTGCCTTTGCTAACCGCCACTTCTGGTTTGGTCCTAATAGAAATACTATACTAATCTGCAGACTTTGAGGGTAGCTCAAGGGAGGGACCAGTAGATTGGCAATTAAATGGACCAATGGCTAGGAGCCATCTGTAGAAGACAGAGAGGGGTCTGTGACCATTATTTCAGCCCAAAGGCTGTGTGACAGAGGCACATGGTGGACAGAATCTCAGTTAGGTACCCAAAGGCTAAAACAACTGAGCAGCACACCAGACGAAGGGGAAACAAGAGACTTTACTGGTTCAAACTCTTCTGAAAAAAACCAACACAGATGTTCTCAGCCTCAAATGTTACCCAGTCCAACTGGGCATTCTATCTAAGTTTAAATTTTGGCATTTTTAAATGTGTGTAGTATATAATAAATTTATTGGGTATATGCTTAATATCAGTGCATAAAAATGGAATAAGATTTGTATTAAAAAAAGTCCGACAGCTTAATTGAAGATGAAATTTTTGTCTAGATTTGAATAGGATTGGTTTCCATAGTGTTTCTTAATTGCACTATATCTCATCTGTTTTATGCTAACAAAGGCACTTAGGATGTCTGAAATCTTTAATAGTATTTTAAAAGATGGGTCATTTAGAAATAAGTTTTAAACAAATTTTAAGATTAAATTCTGTACAATGATAATTTTATATGTTTTTCTGTGTGCCAGTACTATATTTGGGCATCAAGTAGCTGTGTGTTTCCACATCTTTTTGTGATGCTCAGTACCAAAGCTATAAATCTTGGCCAGCACTAAGAGTGGCTATGCAGCCCAAACTTCCTTTATAGGTTGTGCTCCAAGAAAAAATTAGAAGGATTTGTAGAGTTAAGACTTAACTGGCTGAAATCTACTGTTTGCTTGTGTTTTTCTTCTAGAACAAGGACCCCAAAATGGCTCGAGTTGCACTGGAGTCTCTGTACAGACTACTGTGGGTTTACATGATTAGAATTAAATGTGAAAGCAATACAGCTACCCAGAGGTAAAGTTTTGCAGTTGTAATTGTAACCAGGCCCCTTTGCTGTGGATGTTTCCATTGTAGAAGTCCAGTGGCTCCACTGAGTGTCCTTGACCTAGAAGAGATTCTGCTGTCAAATGTGCACAATAAAATGTTCCTTTTTGTGACATTTAACAATTTTTCTCCTGCTTTTTGCAATTACTATACCAAAAGCTTTTGCTTTTGGAAGAGCCGGAATATAGACAGACTCACTCTTTGCTTCTGGAAATAGTGGAAATAGAAAGAGAAGTGTGTTATTGGCAGGATTGTGGATGCTTGCAGCACAATAACAAAATAGCAATAGCTCAGTCAAATGTAGAAACAAAGAAATAGAGCAAGGTACTATTGTACCTTTTAATTTGGAAAAGCCTTTCTATACTTGAGGCTTTCTAAATGAGATTTCCAGACAGAATTTGGGATAATTAAACAAGAAGATACACCTGCCACTCATCTGCAAGGAATGGAACTGTGCTGATGCTTGCTTTTTTCTTTTCTTAGTCGACTTATAACCATTGTCACAACGCTATTCCCAAAAGGGTCCCGTGGTGTGGTGCCAAGGGATATGCCTCTAAACATCTTTGTGAAAATTATACAGTTCATTGCACAGGTATGGAAAAGAACTGTGTCCAAGTAATGAATAATTTATTTTCCTAATAAATTATTAATGGAAGAATAAACTCGGTATTATGTCACTTTATTCATCCCTCACTATTGATAGCCTTCTCCTAGGCAATGGTAAATTGTGGGTGTGGATTAGGCTAGAAATGATAGTGAAGTCACACTGGTGTAGAACAAGGGAAAGTGACAGGATCAGTTCCAGTAATGCCATTTTAATGCACCAGGGACTGACACACAAAATGTTATTTGGTAGTAATGGGAGTTTACCACATAAATTCTGCACTCATCAATGGAATGCTAGTCTCCTCTGTGGCTCCAGTTCAGCAAACCATCCCCATTTAGCCAGGGCCGCCCGGGGGGGGCAAGTGGGGCAATTTACCCCAGGCCCCGGGCCCCACAGGGGCCCCCACGAGAATATAGTATTCTATAGTATTGCAACTTTTTTTTATGGAAGGAGCCCCCAAAATTGCTTTGCCCCAGGCCCCCTGAATCCTCTGGGCAGCCCTGCATTTAGCAAAGCACTTACATGTGTGCTTAAAATTAAGCCCTCGCTTAAGTACTTTGCTAAATGGGGATGCACTTAAGCATATACTTAAATGCTTTGCTGAAATTTAGATGCTTTGCATCTGTGAATAGACTTTTGTTTTATAAAATAGCACATTAGTACTACAATTGCTCAAGTGAAATTTAAATAATTAAAAAAGAGACTTTTAAAGTCGCTCATTTAGGTACCTAAATTAAATGGCCAGATTTTCAAAAGTGCTCAATACTCAGCAACTTCTATTTAGATAGGAGTTGGAATAGGAGCTGAGCTCTACTGAAAGTCTGGAACAAGTTGTGGGTGCTGTGCACTTTTGAAAATCTGATCCTAAATAAATTTAAATAAATCCTGATGACATCCTGCTTCAATATTTCTATTGCCTTTAACAAAAGAAGCAATTTCATATGATTTGTAACAATTTTTTCCATTTTAGGAACGTTTAGATTTTGCAATGAAAGAAATTATCTTTGACTTTCTTTGTGTTGGAAAACCAGCAAAAGCTTTCAGTCTCAATCCAGAGGTATGACATATATGCACACTTTTTACTGAAATATGTATTTATTGCATTATGTTCAGCTTCAATTTTGATTGCTCAGAATAATTTATATTCTTCTTCACGCGCTTGTTCATGTCAATTCCAATCAGGTGTGCGTGTGCTGTGCACGACAGCCGGAAGATTTTTCCCCTGGCAGTATCTGTAGAGTCGGCCTGGGCGCCCCCTGGAGTCGTGCCTACATGGCGCCCAATATAGCGCCCTGCCAACCCAACCATCCCTCAGTTCCTTCTTACTGCCAGTGATGGCTAGCTGTAACATCCCTTGCTCTTGCTTCTGCAAGTGCCTCTAGAAGTGTCCCACTGTCATTTCTATACAGTTAGAGTCTTAGTTAGTAGTATTAGCAGTGTTAGTAGTTTCTCTAAGTTTCCGTTGCAGGGTTCCTCCTCCTTCCCTCCCCCCGTTTCATCCCTCAGCACCAGGGTATGCCTCAGTCGCCGGGATTCAAACTGTGTGAAGTCTGCGGGGTAAATTGATGCCAAGGAGCAACTCGTACACTTCTTGTTTGAAGTGCCCTGATGAGAGTCACCAAAGGGACAAGTGCCGCATTTGCAAAGGGTTTCAGCAGAGGAACCTTAAGGATCGTGAGCAGAGACTTAGAATTGTTCTCATGGAGGCAGCCCTCTGTCCGACCCAGAGTCGGCGGAGCCGGTGCCGAGTGCCTCCTCTGTGCACAGCACACCGGCACCGACAGCATGCAAGCCGGTACCAAGGAAGGAGGCTAAGGACTCCTGACACAGAGTGCCAAGTATAAGACTTCTGGTAGCCACCGGTCTTCATCCACGGTGCTCCAGAAGAAAAAGAGGCAGGAGAGAGGGCGCTCTCCCCATCCTAAGCCTTAGGAGCCAGTGACAGGGAGGCCTCAGCCCATCCAGCCTATGTTGGGCCCGGCACCTCCCAGGGGGGTCCAGTCAAGTCAGGCCCACTACCATTCTCCGGACTGTCATGGCCGGAATATTCAACTCCCCTCCTCTCCAGAGACTTTTGAGGCGGCACAGGACCTTTTTCGCTTCACAACACTGCCTTCTCCAAGGTGGGATGAGGCACTGGTCATAACCCGGCCACCTATCCCATCTAGGGGCAAGCCGGAGATGATGTTGCACCGCTCCCCATCTCGACGACGCCACTCCCTGGTGCCGGCCGCCCACATGGGGGGACTGCACCAGTCCCCAGGGGCCCGGCACTGCTCGTCGGCACGACCCATTACCGCTCCTCTGTGGTCTTCCGTTTTGGAGACCTCAGAGTCTGAGGCAGAGTCCTATCAGTCAGATAGGTCCAGCAGCAGGAGGTCTAGATCTTGGCGACACCACCAGCCTCCTCTAGTGCCGTGGCCACCTCAATGGCAACCACCAGCTCAGTGGCTCTTTTGGACTCCCTGGGCCTATCATCAAGCCCAGGGTCAGAGCCAGGCATTGAGATCCAGGTCGGCGTCGGTCATGTCGGCATCCTTCACCCCCACACAGCAGCTGGCACCGGAGACGCCACCGATACCTCTGCCTGCCGCTCATTCCTCCACGCCGGTGACCACCCCGGCACCGGCAAGCACCATGGCACCGATGACCATCTCGGCACTGACCTCCTCGGCACCGGGGACTGCGACACCAGCGTTATAGCAGCCCAATAGACAACGTGACCGTCTTGGGGCTGAGGGCAGTGACCAAGGCCATGTGCTGGTGCTCTCGGCCTCCTCCTCCCCAGATGAGGCTGTTGTGGGCACGTCAACGGACTCCGCCTTGGAAGATAGCAGGGTCCTGCAACAGTTGTTGTGCAAGGTGGCCCAGAACCTGGGGATCCAGGCAGAGGAGCTGGTAGAAGATGCTGTTCCCAGGGTGGACATCCTCAACCCCTCTGGGCCCTCGCACATTGCGTTGCCACTCATCAAAACTATAACTGAGACCACAATAACTTTGTCGCAGACGCCGGCCTCTTTGCCCCCTACAGCGAAGAGAAAAGAGAGACGCTATTTCATCCCCTCAAGGGGATATGAGCATCTCTATTCCCACCCTCCACCCAACTCTTCGGTGGTGGATGCTGCAAACTAAAGGGAGCGTCAGGGGTTTCAGGGACCCTCCCCTAAAAATCAGGAGGCGAAAAAGGTGGACTTGTTCGGGAGAAAAGTCTACTCCACCAGTGGTTTGGAGCGCCGCATTTCAAACCAACAGGCCATCATTAGTCGGTACTCCTTTAACACCTGTGGAGCAATGGCCAAGTTTGCCGAGCTATTGCCACCAGACTCCCGCTCCAAATTTAATGCCTTGGTGGAGGAAGATAAACTCATTTCTAGGCCTCCTTACAGGCGGTTCTTGATTGTGCCGACACAGCAGCCCGAACCATGGCTACAGGGATGGCCCTGAGAAGGTCCTCTTGGCTCAAGGTCTCTGGGCTTCCTTACAAAGTCCAAGAGACCATCCAAGACCTACCCTTTGAAGGTCAGGCCCTTTTCTCTGAAAAGACAGACAGGATACTGCACAGTTTAAAAGACTCAAGAGCCACCCTCAAGTACCTGGGCATACACATCCCCACTACACAGTGCAGGCACTTCAGGCTGCAGCCTCCTCAGCAGTTTTACCAACAAAACCGACAGGTTGGTTCCTGGAGGAGGAATACGGGTGGCAGGAAAAGACCACACCCATCCTCAGGTCAGAGCTCTGGCCAACCCAAGCCACCTTTGAGACCCAAACTGGCCTTTTGAAGGTGTAGTCGAGGACCGCACACCAGGACAAGAACTGGATCTACCCCGCCTTACCTTTTTGTCTTGACTGTCCCCCTTCTACCGGGCATGGACTGCTGGGTGGTCCGCACAGTAAAGAGGGGATACTCCATCCAATTCTGTGCCCTCCTGCCCTTCCACCCCCCTTCCCAGTCCCTCTTCAGGGACCCTTCTCACAAGCAACTCCTTATACAGGAGGTGCACTCGCTCCTTTCACTGGGGCAGTGGAAGAGGTTCCTCAGGAGCAGAAGGGTAAGGGTTTCTATTCCCGGTATTTCCTAATACCAAAAGCCAAAGGTGGGCTCAAACCCATCCTAGACCTGCGAGAACTCAACAAGTTCATGAAGAAGCTCAAGTTCCATGTGGTCTCTTTGGCCTCCATCATCCCATCATTAGATCCAGGAGACTGGTATGCTGCCCTCGACTTGAAGGATGCTTACTTTCACATAGCAATAACTCCGTCCCACAGAAAATACCTCAGGATTGTGGTGAGCAGCACCCACTATCATTTCACAGTCCTCCCTTTCAGCCTGTCAGCAGCACCTCACATGTTCACTAAGTGCATGGCAGTCGTGGCCGCGTTCCTGCGCAGGCGGCAGGTACAGGTGTTCCCATACCTCGATGACTGGCTCATCAAGGGCGGCACCAGATCTCAAATGGAGGCACAAGTCTCATAAGAACAACATTTGACAAACTGGGCCTCCTTCTGAACGAGGGGAAATCAACGCTCTCCCCGGTTCAGAAGATAGAGTTTATAGGGGAAGTACTGGAGTTGACACAAGCCTTGCTACCTCCTGGAAGCAAGGTTTTGGTCCCTCGGCGACATCATAAGAGGTCTCAGGCAGTTCCCCACCACCACAGCAAGGAATTGCCTGAAACTTCTAGGACACACGGCCGCTTGTACCTTTGTGGTGCAACACACCAGGCTCAGACTCCGGCCTCTCTAATTGTGGCTAACCTCGGTGTATCGGCCGGCTCGGGACAGTTTGGACAGGGTTGTGACTCTACCTCGCTCATCCTCAATGCCCTCCAGTGGTGGCTCGACCCACAGGTAGTATGTGTGGGAGCCCATACTACCAGCCCTCAGCCGTCTCTCTTCCTAGTGACAGATGCGTCAGTTGTTGGCTGGGGAGCACATTTGGGAGACCTCAGGATACAAGGCCTCTGGTCTCAGGCGGAACTCGTTCTCCACATCAACGTCAGAGAGCTGAGAGCAGTACTCCTGGTGTGTCAGACTTTCCGAGCCCACTTAACAGGGAGATGTGTATCAGTTATGACAGACAACACCACGGCAATGTTTTATATCAACAAGTTGGGGGGTGCACGCTCCTCTCCCCTGTGCCAGGAAGCCCTCATGCTGTGGGACTTCTATGTAGAGCATTCGATACACCTGCAAGCATTGTACCTCCCTGGAGTATAGAACGAGTTGGAGGACTATCTCAGCAGGTTGTTCCAAGGCCACGAGTGGTCCCTTTGCCTGGACATTGCGAACTCAGGGGTTTTCCCCAGATAGACCTGTTCACCACGCGACGCAACAGGAAGTGCCAGAAGTTTTGCTCCTTCCTGAATCACAGCCCGGGCTCCATTGCAGATGCGTTCCTCCTCCCATGGGGAGGCCATCTCCTATACGCGTTTCCACCCATACCACTCGTTCACAAGGTGCTCCTCAAGGTACGGAGGGAGCAAGCTTCGGTGATATTGATAGCTCCAGCCTGGCCCCGCCAGCACTGGTACACATCGCTCTTGCAAATGCTCTAGTCACCTTGCCGCTCTTCCCGGACTTACTAACTCAGGACCACAGCCGTCTCCAACACCCAAACCTCGAGCCGCTGCACCTCACAGCATGGAAGCTCCGTGACTGAATCCGGCGGAGCTCTCTTGCTCGGACCAGGTTAGACAAGTCATCCTAGGCAGTAGGAAGCCTTCTACCAGGGCTACCTACCTTGCCAAGTGGAAGAGATTTTCAGTCTGGTCGGCACAGCACCGTTCATTTCTGACGCTTGTCTCCGTGCCACTTATATTAGACTATCTCCTGCATCTCAAGCAGCAGGGGCTGTCCATGTCATCAATAAAGGTTCACTTGGCCGCCATCTCTGCCTTCCATCCAGGCGCAGAGGGCCGGTCAATCTTCATCAACCCTATGGTCAGCCGTTTCCTAAAAGGTCTTGACAGGCTATACACGCATGTCAGGCAGCCGGTCCCAGCCTGGGATCTCAATCTGGTCCTGTCCAAATTGATGGGGCCACCCTTCAAACCACTGGCGACTTGTTCCCTGCTTTACTTGTCATAGAAGGTGGCATTTCTGGTAGCGATAACCTCAGCCAGGAGGGTGTCCAAGCTCAAGGCCCTAACATTAGAGCGCCCTTAAATGGTGTTCTATAAGGACAAGATTCAGCTCAGGCCACATCCTGCATTCCTCCTGAAGGTTGTCTCCCAGTTTCATATCAACCAGGACATCTTCCTCCCAGTCTTCTATTCTAAACCACACTCGAGTGGCAGGGAGCAGAGGCTTCACTCATTGGACATCTGCAGAGCATTAGCCGTTTACATTGAAAGAATGAAACTGTTCCAGAAGTCCATTCAACTGTTTGTGGCTGTGGCAGACAGGATAAAAGGTCTTGCAGTCTCCTCTCAATGAATTTTGTTGTGGATTTTGTCCTACATCCGAGAGTGCTACAACCTGGCAGTGGTGCTTGCCCCTCCAATCACCGCACACTCCACCAGGGCGCAGGCGTTTTCAGCCGCTTTCCTGGCTCAGTTCCTACTCAGGAAATATGCAGGGCAGCGACGTGGTCCTCCATACGCAGTTTCACCACATATTACGCAATCACCCAGCAGGCCAGAGACAACGTGGCCTTTGATAGAGTGGTACTACGATCAATGGACGACTCCAACCCTGCCTCCTGAACTTTGGCTTGTGATTCACCTGATTGGAATTGACATGAACAAGCACTCGAAGAAGAAAAAATGGTTACTCACCTTATCGTAACTGTTGTTCTTCAAGATGTGGTGTTCATGTCCATTCCAATACCCTCCCTTCTACCACTCTGTCAGAGTCCCCAGCAAGAAGGAACTATGGGGAGGTCGAGTTGGCAGGGCCCTATATTGGGTGCCATATAGGCGCGACTCCAGGGATGCCCAGCCAACCCTACGGATACTGCTAGGGGGGAAATCTTCCGGCTGTCGTGCACGCAGCACGCGCACACCTGATTGGAATGGACATGAACAGCACATCTCAAAGAACAACAGTTACGAGAAGGTGAGTAACCGTTTTTTATTTTAGCCTTATTTAATACAAGATATGATGCACTGTAGGAAATATTGTTGAATGGTTATACCATAGATTTTTTGTAATTGCCACAACTGTATGAAGTTTGCATTATAGACATAAATATATGTGCTAACATTTAATGTAGTTGAGTAGAAACATTATTTTATTCTGTTCAGATTTTGGCAGAGGGAAATATCTCTGTAAATTAATTTATTCCAATTTGGTATAGCAAAATTTTATTTCTGATAAATGTGATTTTTGAAATGTGAAAAGGGTGGTAATTATTTGATTATGCTATTCATTCACATTTTGAACTTTACAGAGAATGAATATTGGTCTGAGAGCTTTCTTGGTGATTGCTGATAGCTTGCAGCAAAAAGATGGTGAACCTCCAATGCCAGTTACTGGAGCTGTCCTTCCCTCTGGAAACACTCTAAGAGTGAAGAAAACTTACTTAAGCAAAACTCTCACAGAGGAGGAAGCTAAAATGATAGGTCAGTAACAGGCATGTAATAATGTGAAAACTTATAATGACCAGTGTAACCATGTACAATACTCCTAAGTGAATATATAGAAAATTTTAATATAGATATGTATTTAATTGTATTTTTATTTATCATCTATTTTCAGTTAAATATATCCTTTAGACTGATTAATTCTATTTTCTTAAATTTAAGCTTATTGGGATATATTTCATAATTCATTGAGTATGTAGGTAAATCGATAAATCTTCTGAATGCTGAATATTTGTTTATTCAGTTTCCCTGCTAGTAATTGAAATACAGTGTTTGTACTCCACATGTATCCACCAGTTTGAGAAACACCATCAGTTGTAGAGTATCTATATTTTAAGTACTGGAAGAAACTTTTAAGTGCAAGTACAGTATAATTCCCCACCAATGAAAAAGACTTTTGTGTACTATAGTATATAATCATGATAATAAAAACCATAAAAATGTAAGGCCCAATCCTATAAACAATTACTACTAGGTATTAGTGCTAATCATATTTATTTCAATTACTACTCGCGTTAGTAAGCTCTGCAGCTAGTAGTAAAAATCTGCAGGATTGAATTCTTGTTACTAATTTATTTCTTGTTACTATAGTTTTGCAGCAAAATATTTAGCACCAGTCTGGTTTCCACTTAGTGAGGCTGCATTCACTTTTTTGTTTTATAAACAGAATTCTAATCCTGAAATGAAATGGAGAGTCAATTATTCATGTTCAATATAATATAAAATCATGGTAGATTACTTATTCATATGTTTCCCACTCTACCAGGGGATTTAGAGCATATGAAGAAGTTGAATGTTGAGGTCATTTCAGAGTTCTGAACCTACGCTGGCTTTATCTGCTAAAAAGTGAAATGGTTAGAGAAAAGCAGATTAAGAAATACTTCTTGATTGGTGGTGATTTATATAAAGTTTCCTTGGGATTCTTTGAAAAGCTCAGCCTAATAGGATAAAAGTAGGAAGCGTTATATTTTGAGGTTTACATTTTTAATTGTGAAAATTATATCTACTTTTAAATTATCTGATTTCCATTGGCTAGTGTATCACAGCATGAAACTAATATTGTATTTAATACAAAACAGCATGACCTAATTTTTCATACCAAAAGAGTATTTTGAGAGCTAGTTCAAATCCAATTTTTGTGTTAATTTTAAGACTAGCTGCTTGCTCAAAACCTTTATTTTTGTCAGGTTTTTTTTAAAGCTCTCAAAGTCTCAGAGGGTGGCTAAATATATAATAAAGCTTTTCAGGACGTGGACTAGAATTATACAAAATTCAGTTTCCATTTAACCACTTACAGCCAGATTTCAGTTACTAAGCTACTAAGGCTGTGTTAGTATCTTTCTCCATAAGTAGTCCAAATCATTGGGACTACTCTCAGAGTAAGGTACTACTCACCATGAGAGAGGATGGCTGATCTGGCTCTGAATCAGGATGTAGTAGTTGAGGCAATAGGTTACATCATAGTTAAAACTTAGTGTTGTTTTACTTCTTGTAGCACTACTGGAATAAGCTCTCCCTTCTTCAAAATGCCTGAATCTCTATTAATATTATGTTCTTCTTTAAAAATTGAAATATATATTTTACAGGTATGTCATTGTATTATTCTCAAGTAAGAAAAGCTGTGGACAACATACTAAGACATCTCGATAAAGAAGTCGGACGATGTATGATGCTAACTAACATACAGATGTTAAACAAGGAACCTGAAGACATGATCACGTGAGTGTTAAATAAAAGTAAAGCAAAATCCTGTATGATTGAAAAAAAACTCAGAAGGAACTTTTGCTTTATTTTTTCCAACCAGTCTCAAGTTCTGTCTTAGCTGTCATAGGGACAGAGTGTAACAAGTACAGTTTGCTAATGCATACACTTAGTGCCTTTTGTGAAATCCACCATTTGTGGGTACAGCAGGAACGGTCCGTGACGTCACCCCCTCTCTTCATCAGAAAATATAGCTTTGTTTTTCTGGATTTTAGTATTTATTTGCATGCATGTGGTAATTTTGGAAATTGGATTTACTCCCCCAAAACAGCCAAAATTACCTCAGAATTTTAGGAATGGGAAGGTAGTGTAAAAAGCACCAGTGTCCACAGTGCAGGCCTATCAGCAGAGTATGCAAAGGAATGACTCAGACCACTGTTGCTAAATATTTCTGCCATCACTGAACTTCAAAATGGTGGCAGTAAATTTTGAGAACTAGTTAATAGTAAAGAAGTTTTGAAATTTCCCCTCAATGTCCATGACACCAGTCAAAAATCAAACCTTCATTACAGTCCCAAGTCATCTTGTGGTGATGGCCTCAAATTTAAGAGGGTTAAAAGGAGCATTTCTTCACTGGTGCATTCATAAATACATCCAGTATGAGTCATTGAACAAGTTCTCTGTTGAGTGTTCTATGGGAAAGGGATTTTTACTAGCTACAGAGCAATCTGAGGTGTCATGTGATGAAGGAAGCAGGGCGGCCCCTTGCAGAGAACTGCCTTGATTAAAAGAGGAGTCAGATCATTGGACAGACGTTGCCCATCCTTGTTGTGGAAGGGACAGAGCGAGTTCTTGTACAATCAGAGAGCTAGCCCTTTAAGGGAGGCTTGTCCCTTGTAGGGAAGGAGGCCATTGGAGAGATATGGCAGTAGAGAGGCAACTGGACTGTTGTGGAGTTTTAATAGGTTTGTCAGACAAAATGGCCAACTTACCAGCAGTACAACGAATACCCAATCAACTCCACTAATTGGCTGAAATCCAGCTGTTGTTACAGCTGTGAATAATCTTTGTGTTGTAACTGCCTTTCTTCTGTCCTCCTTTGTTGGTTCCCATTGCTCTGTTAGTCTAAATTAGATTGTAAGCTCTTCTGGTCAGGAACCTTGTCATCTTTTATTTCTATTAAACGTCATGCACACTAATGTTACTATGTAAATAATAATAATGCTATTTCAGCATCAAAGTATTATGCTTGGTATGTTTTTTCATATCGCGATACCCACAGTGCTCACAGCCATTTCAAAGCATTTTGGGTGTCCAAGCTTTTTAGGAAAAATTAAAGGTCTTGACACACACACTTTTTTTCCAGCCCAGGCAGACATACTATGTCTCTTGTTAAGAGGGGGGGGAAAAGGGGAGATGGTTTGACTCCCTGCCATGCTAGTAATGGGAGCCCCAAACCCTCTTTCTCTGCTCCTTTAAAGAATGCCTCCTTTCAATCCTTGACTAATCCATTTTATCTGATCAACGTATCCAATCCCTATGAAGTACCTGCACTGGACATCTGCTGCAAGGAGGTGCCAGTAATTTGCTTGGCTGCCTCCTCCCCATACTTAGCCAGGTATTTACTGAGGCCTTCTTTAATGTCAGCCAAAAATAGATCAGCTCTCCAGTGAGATAGGTGGACCCCATCCTCCCTGAATAAGTAAATAATTTTTACTCCTGGGAAAATGTATAGGATCTGTACCAAGTCCCTCTTGTTTCTGAACATCAAGTCTACCCCTTTACACTTTCCCAAATCATTTTCCCCAAGGTGAAGTACAGTCATATCCGGTCACCAGAGTATACAAGGGGCATCCACTGGTGCCGTATCATGCCCCTCCTGCCATGCTATCTCTGGATTGCTTCACCACTGAGGCTGAGCTGTGAACCTCCTGTCAACCTGGAAGCCAGCCTGTGCACTGTATACACAATATTGTGCCCACAGATCCACACCTGTTCTGTTCATTCCCTTTGGGGCACCTGGCATTGGCCACTATCAGAAGACAGGATACGGGGCTAGATGGACCTTTGCTCTGACTCAATATGGCCGCTCTTATTTTCCCCACTGGCTGCCTAACCCATCTGCAATTGTCTGAAATGGAAACATAAGCAAAATTATTTCTGATTCCGAACCTGGGGTTTCACATGCATCCTGTATTCATTAGAATGCCAGCGCCCAATTGCCTGAATTGCCTTTGCCCCCAGACCCAGCTGCACCGTCGCTGTAGCCACCTTGATCCGAAATGAATAGGAAACAAATTTATGAGCTGGAAGCCCCGCGTCATCAGCCCCATCTTAAAACTATAACAGACTGGAATGTTGTGAGGGGGCTTCCGTCACTGTGAATAAAGAGGGGCCCATCTTTATTTGGTCTTATTGCAATATATGCCCTCATGGCCCCCACAGGGCAGATTCTCAGCTCGCCACCATCCTACAGTATAATGGATTGACCCCGGCCTCCCAAATCTGTCTTTGACATCCTCAATGTTAAGATAGGCATTTACATTGTGAGGATGATTAGCTGAATTCCAAAGCCCTCCCAAAGTGTCCCTCCATGGCCCAGGCACTAATTTGCTGATCCTAAAAGCCCCCAAAAATTCTACCAGGAATGCCGCCCTGACCAAGGTTGCCTCTTGTTCACAACGACATATAAGATCAGGAATTTTCACCAAAACCTTAAGTGTATTAACAGTGATGGGGCAACATGGGTCATCTTTGGGGCCAGTGCTTGATGACTACCCCACTATAAACCTGCCAACTGAAATCCCGCCACAAGCATCTTGGTAACCATTCAGCCTACTGACAAATGTAAGTCCCAATAGGAAAGTGGAGATGGTTGATGACGCCAGCCCCTGGCTTGCCACTGACACCATGTACTGAAGTACCCAGTCCTCCAGAATTGGCCAAAGTGTGGACAGGCCCTCCCTCTCCCGAAACTGAACAAAATCATTAAAACCTCTCTCACAGTTCCTAAATGTTTGCAGAGCCTCCGATTGCTAGAGCTTGCAAATCTGTGGGTATCCGCTTTATATTTGCAGATCGCGGATGGATGCAGATCCAAATTTTATATCTAGATCCCTGCAAATCTGCGGATATCCACTTATATCCCTGGATATCCACATCCATGGACCATCTTTGCAGATCACAGATCAGATGCGGATACAAATTTTGCATCCACGCAGGGGTCTACCAATCTTTGCACTGCACTCAAAGCCATCATATGCCAAAGTTGCATACAGTATACACATTTTTTTACAATTACTGTAATAATTTTTGTAGACTTAAAAAAAAATTCCTTTCTATTCTGCTTTAATTTCCCACCCTCAACATGCAAACACTGTCCTTCCAGCTGAAAACAGGTGGAAGCAACTTCATCCAGAATTCATCATATGGGTTCCTGAATCAATCAAAGAGATCGCTGCAGAGCTATGTCAGCCATTCCTTAGTAAAATCTTGCATGTTATGTCCACAGAACCCTCACTAGCCCAGATAATGTCTGAACATGAAGTCTTGTCAGATTTGGATCCTCCCATAGGAGTGCTCTGAACAGTTGCTAAACTACTGGAACAACCTAGAGACATAATATTTATAAATATTTTCACATCTACCATTATAGAGGTTTCTTCTTGAACTGTTAGTTCACAAGCTTCCACTCAACGCACAAACTATTAGCCCTAGTGACTGCTAGTAAAGAATTGTATACTAATTAAATGTCTAATACTGAACCTGCTTTGTCTGCCTAGAAGCCCTGCAAATTTCATCTTCTAGTGGTATTGATATTAATGAAGTACTAGGACAGATCACAAGGATTAGATCGTTAAATTCTCACATGAAAAGTTATAGTTTAGAGATAACAATGCCTAGCTCTTACATCATGCTTTTCATAAGTGGATCTCAATGCACTTCACAAGTAAATTCAGATTTTCATAATGAGAATCTATTCAATTGAGATACACTTTAAGGTACAGATATTATTAAGAAATTCATCATGAAAAATAATATTCATGCATTGTACAGTGGAAGCAGAGTACATTGAACATTCATTTGGATTTGTGATTTTTGTCAGTCCAAATTCAAGCTGATGAATGTATGAAAATGTGCTGAGAAATAATGGCTGCCAAGAAGGGCCACAAAACTACCATTAAATTCACATCTTCATATTATAATAAGTATAGGCTGTGTTTGTACCTGTAACATTAATAGTTTCAAGAATGCATTAAAACGGTGATGTTCTCTAGTCTTGTTTAAATGTTTCTAAATTCATGCCATCTGTGTTATTTAGCATGAGAATAAGATATCCAAATTTAATACCCTATGTAGTCTAGAGAGGGTACTGGACTGGGACTCTGGAGAGCTGGGTTCTATGACTTTGGGAAAGTCTCATCAATTCTCTGTGCCTTGATTTCCCATCCCATCCTTTGTCTGTTTAGACTGTAAGATTTTCAAGACAGAGTCTCTCCCTTATTATACATTTTTGTAGAGTACCTACCACAGTGAGGTACTGATCTTGGTTGGGGCCTCCGGGTGCTATTGCAATACAAATAATTAATTGTGTGAAAGACCATGCCTGTTACAATATTGTACTTTGGTTAGCTTATTTATATGGGTTACTAATGCCAGATAGCCAAATAGCAGAAGATTTGGTAAAAATAGTCAAATTAATGATCATTTTTTTGGAGACTATAGGAAGGATTTCTACTCTACTCCTGCATTCTCACAGAAATATTTGTAATGATCATAGGAAGTGGCACAACTAGAAGCCATGCTTGTTGCAATATCTGTCATTAAGATAATCATTGGTTGAAACTTAGCCTGATGTTAAGAAATTTCAAGATTTTGGCCCTGGCCTTGGTTCTCACAGAGCTTTAGGCTCACCCAATCCTCAGGGCTGCCAGGAAGCAGTTTGGCCATTGCACAATTTAGAGCAGACTTAGGGTTGCTATAAATTGTACCAGCTGGTAACAGCCTCCAAGAGGTTGTTACATCAGCTGGGGATCAACATAGGTGCTCTGGCCACTAGCTGTGCCGCCCCCTCTCTCCCCATTTCCAAATTCCTAAGTGCTCTGCGGGTGGTGGGTGGTGTCCTCCATGCCAGTGCCATATAGAGGGCCAGAATCTGGTGCTTTAATCTGTATATTATGTGGGCCTTCTTAAATACTGTACTGTGGCTAGGTAAATAATATGTTTTACAGTAAGGCCACAAAAATAAGCAAATGTTTTGGTAGTCTTTTGTGCAAGAACAGCTAAAGCCAGTCATTTATTTAAGAGAAGTTTCCTTGTTGTTATATTGTTAGTGCTTAGACTTTTTGCCAAGGACCTTACCAGTGGTCTGGCACTCAAGCAGATACATTTTTTTAGATGTTTTATATCTCTTCCATCACATTTTAGCAAAACTATAGATCCTTGAACATGTTTATTTCTAAAGTTTGGTCAGCTTCCAGTGATCCATAAACTCTGTTTCAAATTTTCAGTGGTGAGAGAAAACCAAAAATCGATCTTTTCAGAACATGTGTTGCTGCTATTCCTCGATTGCTTCCTGATGGAATGTCAAAACTTGAGTTGATCGACTTGCTGGCAAGGTAAGTGTGTAAACACTGAAAAGATTGATCAGCAGGAATAGAATGAAACTGAGCACCAGTCTGTGTAATTATTTCTTAGAGGCACATAGATGTACAAAATCATCTGTTAAAGCTTAAGATTCAACTGACCTGAGCAGCATTATCACAGAGGAGGCATTATGCCTAAGACCCCAAATGTGATACAGAAGCAAATGTGCTTTCTTAAGATGTTTTTCATGCTATGGATCAGCACATAGATTCACCCCCTTGGTAGCCCTTTGAAAACAAACTATTTTTTTGTAATATGATGTATATATAATTCTCACTATTTTTACCATAATAGTATGGTAAACAAGAGAAGAGAGGATTCATTTTTATAGTAATGGGAAAACAAACTTTTAAAATTCAGTTTTGGATTATGAATCCTACACATCAACTTGGCAAAACATAATGTACTAGAGATGGTGTGTTTTCACCTTCTTCTTACTAGTACATCGTAACCAGACTTAGCAAAATTTGATTTTTATTTTTTTATCATTTTGACATAATATCAATGGGTTTTGTTTAAGCATTTTCTTCAATTTTTATTTGTTTAAATTTTCACAGTTATGGAGGGGTGTCAAACAATGAGGTGTCAGGCAATAATTATCTTATGACAGTAGAAGTTAAAATTCAAAAATTTAAAGCTTTATAACTGTTAAAACACAAACAGTCAACATCACATGTCAAAATATGCAAAATAAGTATCCTTAAATCAAACTCTGATAAGTTCTCAAGCAGCATTTTTCTTACTTTGCCTATCTGTAAATTTCGATTATTATTGTCAGAAATATTTTTACATCAGTTTGTGAGTGTACAGTGAAATTGACATTTACTGACATTTTACCAATAAAAACCTAATCTTTCCCAGCCTAATCATAATTATTTTTAATTAAAAGAGAAAAAATAGAGAGGCAGGAGTGCTTGGGTCTCTGTCTCCCAGAGCTGGGGTCCTTACCTCTGATTTGTCTGGATACAGTGTCACTATCATGAAGGAGGGGGATTAAGGCATGGCATCTATACAATGGAGGTGGGCTCATAGATATCATAGCAGTGATACAATGCAAGTCTGAGAAGATTCAGTTGTACGACAGTTATGATAAGAGATGATGGTAGCAAAGAACTTTCAGCAAGGAACCCTTTGCCATTATATCTCAATTCTGGTGTCAGGGTACCTTTGCTAAGTGATTTCAACATATTCCCTTAAAATGGAATTATTACTGGATTACAGTGACAAAGCAAGTCATTGTGGCCACCATTATTATCAGATAAGTGACTAACCAATTTGGGCCACGTCCTAGGTTGTGTCTAAACTGTACAGGATGGAGTCTTGGGGTCAGAGGTTTAAAGATAGTTGATTCTGCCCAACTCCCTTGTGCTGTGGTACCAGCTTCCATCTGGGATAATGGATGTGGGGCCCATGCTTAATATTTTAGTAGCTTAGTAATGACTTGTCAGCACGTGCACTCATTCATCATTCTCTGATGGGCCTATGGCAGTTGTTGCTTCCTTGAAAGGCAGCTAGGGAAGTAACATGAGGGTCTAATCTAGATGGAAGTTTATGAACTACTCCAATGACCTTTAACCTAAAGACACAAAGTTGTTTTTACATCTTTATCAGAATAAAGCGCATTCACTATAAAACAATGAAAGTTTTCCCAGTCGCAATTCAAATATGGGCTATTTCCCTCACACCAGTTTTCTCCTGCCACCCATGCTGCATCCCAAGGGCTCCGACTTTACTGGTCTGGAGATGCTACATAATGTGTTACAATATTTTCTCACTTCAGGTTCAGGATTCATCACATTTTGTGACTAAAATCCATACTGGAATCTAAAGTTTTGGGGATTCAACCTTTCCTAACTATAATCCTTTTGAAAAGAGAAATCCAGAGTCCTGGGCCACCTTTCAGTAGTGGTCTGTGTGAGCTCTGATGTTTGGACAAAAAGCTATTAATGTGTTTTTCTTTCTCAAGATTAAACAACATCTCTGGCTTAACAGATTCTTTTAACCACAGTTTAGTTTGAATTTTCATCCTTAGAACAGATGTGTCTTTTGGCAAATCCCAGAAAGAATCTGTAACTCAAAAACTAGGTTTTCTTCCAAGACAGCTGTATCCAAATTATGAGCAGCAAAGCAGATGTCAAGCTCATATTCTGCCTTTTGCTGCCCACTGGATCCATTTATTACAAATCCCCAAGGTAGGTTTTAGATTTAAGGGTCTGAAGTGCAAACAAGTGAATATTTACTGGCTTTGGTGATCTTTCTTGCTCAGTAAGAATTGTGAGAAACCAAAGTACTTACTACCACCAATATACTACAGGATGACTTGTCTTTATATTTTCTTGACATCACCTGATCTGCTTCATCCTAAAAATGACTTTGCCAAGCCAAATTATTTACCAGAAAGAGTTCTTCTCATAAAGTCTTACATCTGAGTAATAAGGAGAAATTCTTAATGCAGCCATGGTAACTCATCCAATTCATGTCCATTCTACTGACTCCACTATCATAGTATTACAGAGCTATGGTTTTATACTAGGTTTAATTTTAATCAATGTTGTCCAATGCATTTATACAGTAACTTGAGCTTGGAGGCAGTTTTAGTCTGTATTTTGTTTTCCACTACCTCCATGTGTCACTTAGGAAGAGTCATTTTATGAATGACTCAGTCATAATCTGAGTTTATTGCTTGGTTTTGTGATCTTTAGTGTCCAGAGGAGAAGGTGATAAATTGCCTTCCTTTAGTGCCAGAGAAACACAGTAATTCCCAATTTGTTAAGAATTTCATGTGGATATTTCACAGGTTATACCTCCAGGGGCGAGGGTGGGCACCTCTCTCATCCCAGATGTTCTTTTCCTGGCTGTAAATCTTGCTGTAGCTCTGGTTTGGAATGTTGGGTGCGGGCCTCTGACTGGAAGTTTGAGGGAGGCAGCTCTCTCCCTTCTGGGCATAACAGCCGTTCAAAATATAAAAGGGAAACAAAATAGTCCTGCAGGCCACAAAACAGTCCAGGCTCACCCTTGCTTTCCCTCACAAGGCAGAAGGTCAATAGTCTCTGTGAAGGGGGAATGGGTTCATAATCCCCTGTATGTCTGAGGTTGCCCAGGCTGAGTGCCCTGGGCCCTAACAAAAGAAGAATAATGAATTAAAGATGGTCCCTCTGTGTCTCCAGAGGGTCCATGCAGCAAAGGCTCTTAAGCAGCTTTCCCGGGTAAGCAGCCCCTGCTCTGTGCTCTAGTTTTGCTTTCCTCTGAGTGCCACCCTGCACTGGGCTTGGACCCTCCCTTTTAAGAAGCTGCCCATCTCAGGTTTGGCAGGCCTCACAGGTACTGAGAGGCGCTCTTTCGCCCTTTGCTGACTGGGGTAGAAACCTGTCCCACCACAGGATCATGAAGCATAGCAATCCACTTTAGAGTCATGTTCTCTGTTGGTGAAGTTCCATGGCAATTAGACTTTCCTTGCATAGAATAAAACAATCTTTGACCTGCCTATGAAGAATTTCAGACTGGTTGGAGTCAATTAACTTCACTTTTACACACATTGAACCAAATTCTTCTCTCAATTTTACCACGTTGTACAATTTTAACGGAAAAGAATTTGGTCCACTGCATATTATTAGGGTCCCTCTAGATTTTTCTCTAATTATTCACAAATAGATCCTCATTTCTAATTATTCAGGGACTACATTTAAATACTTGGAAAGTGGATGCTAACCCATCCATCAATATTACCAACTTTTGGTTAATGAAGACTTAGTACACTGTGGAAGTGACAAACTTAAAAATGTGCTGAGCGTATTGATCTTTAAGTGTTTCATTCTGCCCAGCTACAAGCTATGAAGTGACTTTCTCATTTTGTTCTAAAGAGGAAACATGGATTGCTGTCCATCAGAAAAGGGCACAAATGAGGTGCAAATATAGAAACAGAGAAAATAAAAGAGAGAAAATGGGATCTAAAATGCCAGTTCCTTAGAAAATACTTGGGGGGGATAGACTTCTAGTTCTTAAAAAATTGAGAGTATCATGGAGCTTGTGGTTTCTATTTCTATTTCCCAGGAGAAATGAAAGTATGAGGCAATGTTTGTGTTCTAGTTAGGAATTTTTAATTTCATTTAAAGTTCCTCTCTCAAGTAACTATAATTTGCTTTTTCTGAGTTGAAGGTTCATTTTAAATGTTCTATAGGCACATGGGAGATTTTTGTTTGTTTTTGTTTGTTTGTTTGATTTTATCTTGGAAGTAAAAAAAAAAATCTGAGGTGCATGCATTATCGTGAAAGTCTTTTGATCTCATAAGTGATCCAGTCAGCAGTATTCTTTGTTCTGAGAAACTGCAAAGTTGCCATATTTCAACTATCTTGAAACATGCTCTTGTAGGTGAAAAAAATAAGTTGCTCATAAAGTTACTCTATAGTATCTTTTTTAATTTCTATAAAATGTTGATGATGGTGATTGTGGTCAATAACAATAAAAGCTTGAATCGTTTTATGAAATTTTACATTAACTTTGGGGAATTTCTGTCAGTGTTAATTTATACTTTGCTCAATTACACCATTTAATGGTGTTTACATTTTTAGTGTCACTTTTATTTTAACATGCAGACTCTCTATTCACATGGATGATGAACTTCGGCACATTGCACAAAATTCTCTTCAGGGTCTACTTGTTGACTTTGTTGACTGGCGAGAGGATGTGCTCTTTGGTTTTACTAACTTCCTACTACGTGAAGTGAATGATATGCATCACACTCTTCTTGATACTTCCCTGAAGTTGCTGCTACAGTTGCTTACACAATGGAAACTTGTAATACACACTCCAGGAAAATCCAGTGAACAGACAAAAAGCAGATCATCAGAGGTATGAATAAAAGAGAACTGCATTCCAATAGTTATACCCATTTATGATGCTATTTAACTTTTCCTGGATAGTGTTCTGTTTTATGTATGCCTTATTTACTCAAGTTGTACCCCAGCAGAATTCACTGCTGTTAGACTTTTTTCTATAAAACAGTTGGTTCAGCTGTCTCATAGAAGCATAGAAATGTAGGGCTGGAAGCAGGGGTGAAAGTAGAAATAGGGACTTACCGGTACGGGGCTGGGTTGGGGCCGGCTCTGGCCCCCGGAAGGGGCGGGGCCTCGGGCGGAAGGGGCGGGGATGGGGGGTCAGAGCCAGCCCTGGCCCGCCCTGTACTGGTAAGTGCCCTCCCCCTCCCCTGCCGGGGTAGCAGCGGCAGCTGGGGGCTCCGGCAGCAGTTTAAAGGGCCCAGAGCCGCTGCTGGGAGCCCCAGGCCCTTTAAATTGCCTCCTGGGGAAGCCGGGCCGCCCCGGTACGGCGCACCAGCTCTTGCTGGTACACCGTACCGGGGCGTACCGGCTTACTTTCACCTCTGGCTGGAAGGGACCTACAGGTTATCTACTAGTCCATCCACCCATGCTGAGGCAGGATTAAGTGTACCTAGAACAGCTGTTACCCTTTGCAGCATAGTACATGTCATTGTAGTGCAGCAACATAGGAGAATGTATGTCAAACTAGAATAGGCTTGTTAACAAAAACATATAAAAGAGGTGGGGCTGTTTTACCCTTCAAACTTTCTAAAATTTGACATTTTGTTTGGATAAATAAGCATTTATAGCCAAGATTTTCAAACGTGAATTTAGGTGTCTCAATATTTTAAGTGCCCAAATTGAGATACTGTAAAAGGGCTTAATTTTCAACAGTGGGTGGGTGATCAGCACTTTTTGAAAATCAGCTGAGCAAGAAACTGAACAAACCATTTGCTTTTAACAGAAATTTTCAATAACTTTTTTGTTTGTATTCCCTAAACGATCTGTCAACGTCTAAAAGATTTGGCCACGCTTTCTAATATCTCTCACTCTATCTTTGTCATGTATTTCTCATGTAATAGCACCATATTAACACCTATGTCATGAAATATCATGGTAGATTATGTTGAATCAATAATACTATATAGACCCAATGTGTTTTTAGAGGAGATCACTATGCTTCCCGATGATGCCGACTCTCATGATTTTATTGAGTCTTGCAATATTCATTTTTTCTGAAAGCCCCAGCTTTTGGAGTCCCGTGATTACATGAGAATCTCAGCTTTCATTTAAAAATGAAATTAAGTTTCTAGACCATATAGTCGGGGAAGAAAACTTGAAAACATGACCTGAGTTCACCTTAAAGGCTCAAAAACCTGAAGACAACTAAAAAGACATCCTCCTCCATTTATTTTGGTCTTATTTTTTATCAATATTATGATTTGCGGGGGGCTGACTCAAGATGCTTGTCATAGTCAGCACTGAGATTAACACAGTTATTTAATTATCTGCTGTAAGGACTTGATCCTGCATGTAGAAATGCTCATTGCTATTCTTGAGCCAGCATCTGAAAAGCAATTGTCCCCCTTCCTATCTTCTGTTCCTGCCCAGAATGAAAATGGGGATCTTGCAGTTATAAGGGTGGCTGGGGCTATGGACAATGGAGTGGAGCTTCACCTCCCTTAGCTGCCACATTGGTCAGTTCAAGGGATGGGGAGGGAGGTGATTAGTTCCAGCAAAACCCCCACCCCAGGCATGTTTAAGCATTGAACATTTCTTCTTGCTGAAAGCTATCCCATCTACCCAGTAGGTACTCTAGTTGTCAGAGCTGGGTTTCCAGCAGTGACAGATTAGGCACTGGGCCTACAGGGCCTGTGCCCAGGGGCCCTGGACAAACCGGGAGTCCCGGAGCCCTGGCCGCTGGGAAGGCAGGGAAAGCCCCATGCCTGACCCCGCTCCCCCGTAGCAGCGCCTTGCGGGCGCGGCAGGAGAAGCCCCTGTGCCCTCGCGTCCCCACTCCCCAGCAAAAGCCAGGGGCTGCAGGGGAAGCCCCCAGCGCCCCGACCCTCGTCTCCCACAGAAGCATGGGAGTTGGCGGGGGAAGCCCCAGGACTGGGACTCCCTCTGCGGCCCCGGGACTGAAGGAGCTCTCGGTACCTGCTGCAGCTTGAGGCTGTGGCAGAGGGACAGAGCTTCTCCAGTCTTGGAACTGCAGTGTGGGGGAGGGGCCCAGAAAGTAGCAAAATGGTTGTGGGGCTGCAGTGGGGGTGCAGAATATGGGGACCTTGGGTGGAATGGGGGCAGGGCCCTGGGGAAGAGGCAGAAAGGCGGGGCTGCTGGTGGAAGGGATGGGGTAGGGCCCCCCACTTGCTCTGGCCCAGGGTTCCAGGAAACCTTAATCCGCCTCTGCTTTCCAGGCCTGCTCTGGGTCTAATCCAGTTGTTTTTTTGGGATCAGGGAGGAATTTTTCCCTCTGGGCAAGAATGATAAGATATCTAGTGGGTATCCTGGATGCCTGGCAGGTGGGGATAATAAGAATAAGTTATGGTACTTATGAAAATAATTAAAAAGGGGGAAGGTTTAAATAAATTTCAATAAATATTGTTGCAATTTGTGGTTGGTGTCCAGTGCAGGTAATAGGCTTCAAAGGGTCAGCACATGGGACAGAGCACAATACCTAAGAGGGCCTAGTGGACCCTGTTAACCTGTAGGATGAGAGGAAGTCTTAAATCCCTGGTCCACCTTCATGCCCCCTTGCAGGAGGAGGATAGTGGAATCTAGCAGTGGGCTTAACCTTGAATTAAGTGGAGAGCCACTAAGAGAGCCAATCCTCATTCCTTCATTGTATGTCATGGGGCCATTTAACCCCACATGGGACCCAGTTAATTCCTGATAGCTTGGGTGGGGTCAGTCCTCCCTTAAGTAAAGTTGTGGCCTATCTGTTTTTATTCTCGTGAGCGTCCTGGCCAAATAGAGCACTTCTGAGTAACCTCATCCTCATCCCCCATTAATATTTCCCTCTTTTGAGTATAGTTTTCTCATTTCTTTACAGCTGATACCAAACGGATCCAGCCATAGGATACAGTCTGAAAGAAGTCCTTATTCCAACGTACTGCATGCTGTGGAAGGATTTGCACTGGTACTACTTTGTAGTTTCCAGGTTGCTACCCGTAAACTAGCAGTTTTGATTCTCAGAGAGATCCGTGCTTTATTTCTCGCCCTGGGGCAGGCAGAGGTATGGATTTTTTTTAGAAGTTTCAAAACAAAATTTTCCAGAGATAAAGTCTGAACTAAAATTAACAGTGCTGCTTTACCATAATGCATATAATGCAAGAGGTCATTCATTATAAATAAAACATTTGACCTATTTGGAATTTGCCATTTTAATTTGTCTGATTATTGCAGACCTTACAGTTTATGGGCTGTTGACTGTAAAGGACTAATCACGTTCTTTTTGCAAAACCTGTTATGTTGTTCACAAAGAACCTCCAGTTTTGCACAACATCTAACCCTTTTTCAGTTTTTTTTCTGTTATAAAGTATACCCAAAGGTATACTGTAAAATCGTTCCTTGAATTGGGCAAATAATTTTTGTATCATCAGCATTATTAATTTTTAGTGAAAATAAAATTCACTATTACAACGTCAGTATATTCAACAAAAACAGCATAATAAACATTTAACTTTATTCACATAAAATATTCCTTGTACAGTACAGAAGTCTAACTTTTTTCTTGTGTACAGATATAAAAGTATGTAGTCTTGCTGTGTGTGTGGATGAGCCATCTAGCTGCCTGAGAACACAAATATGTGTGTTCATAGAAAAGGAATGCTTTAGTTAAACAGTTAAACTAGGTTTTCAGTCCTTTGATACCAGATGTCCCAAGTCATATGGGATTTTCTGATGAGCACTTTTGTTCAGTGAATTAAGGCCAGTAATTAACTTCCTTTCAAACCACAAAATGGGCTTGACTTTGAGGTTAATACAACAAAAGGCAAAATTTATCCATCAAGACAACCACCTGAATATATTTTTTACCAGTTCTGTATCTTATAATCTTTCATGCAGTTCTGTTTCGTGTATTAAACAAAGATGAAAAGAATCAGTTAGCTAAGGAAAGTAGTTGACTACTATTACCTTAATTTGTACAGGATGATGACAGGCCTATGATTGATGTCATGGATCAACTAAGTTCTTCTATTCTTGAAAGTTTTATTCATGTGGCAGTTTCTGATTCGGTAAGTACTTGCTTATTTTCACTGATTGCTAATGGTTCACCATATATGCTGAACAAATATAACATGAAATAGTTAAAGAAAGCTATTAGAAATGCACAGAAAATTCCTGTGCCACGTGCTAGACATGTAAAAGATATATGATTAGTCTAAAAACTGCAGTTGTATTTCAAAACATTTTAACACTACAGGTAATTCATTTATTATTCAGCTGAGCACGAGTTGCCTCCGTAAGTGCACTATTACTACACCAGCAATGGTAATTTATCTGATGATAGACATTTGCAATATACCACCAGCTATTTCATGTTTATAGGGGCAGATACTCCAGCTCGTGTGAATTGTCATAGCTCCATTGAAATCAGTGGAGTTATGAGAATTTACACCAGCTGAGGATCTGCCCCTTATTGTACGTAAGTGTCAGTACGAGTTCTGGGTTTGTTTTATCCTGGCAGTCATAAAATATACACTGTACTACAGTAGCAACCAATTGTGCTAGGTGCTTTACAAACATAAAGAAAGACACAGTTCCTGCCCCAAAGCTCCAGGGGTTTTATTTATGGGTAAAATTTTCAAAAGCATTTAAGTGACTTAGGTACAAAAGTCTGTAACAAAACTGAAAATTTAACTGAAAATTTGTATCTATGTCAGTATATGTATGTATATAAATGTGTACATAAAAACATATGCCCACATTGCTTAGTCATTGTTCGTTCCTTTGTTTTGTTTTTGTCAATATAGAAGTTTGGTATATGATATAAAAACAGTTTTATATATACAGTTATAACCCAATAACATCAGTGTTTTTCAGATTTAATTCATGTTATTAATGTACCAAATTTACACATTTTTAGCCTTCATTCCCACAGATATTTTTCTTAAGAAAAGAGTTAAAGAATATACAGTAGAGAAATGGTTTCTTCATATGATGGGAACAGCTCTTGCCAATAGGAGATGGCATTTATAACCGATTAATGCCTTGATTGAGCAAAACGCGCGAGCATCTTTATTTAGGAAGTAGATGCCTAAATGCCTTGCAGACCGAAATAGTTGGGAATAAGTTATTACCACTGTGATTTTGTTTTGTTTTTTCTTTCCACAGACTACATTACCATTAACACACAATGTGGATTTGCAATGGCTGGTAGAATGGAATGCAGTCTTAGTAAATAGTCATTATGATGTAAAAAGCCCTTCCCATGTCTGGATATTTGCACAGTCAGTTAAAGATCCATGGGTTCTCTGCCTCTTCAGTTTTCTTAGACAAGAGAATTTACCAAAACATTGTCCTACGGCTCTTAGCTATGCTTGGCCATATGCTTTTACGAGGTTACAGCTAGTAATGCCTCTTGTGGATCCAAAGTAAGTGATACTCTGGGTTAGTGACATTATTATGTAAATTCTATAGTCCCATATTTTCAGACCAGTCTGGCAGTCCAGCTATGCTAATAGTATCCAAACTTTTGGTATTTGATATGATAATTGCCACTTTAAACTGTAATGATTCCATTTCTTATTGCCTTCATTGATTTTATTTTTACATCATATAATATTTAATAGTATAGTTGTTGTTACTCAGCTTGTTTCGTTTTTTTAAAAAGCTCTGGAAAATTAAAATTAGGAACTGGGATTAACTATTTTTTTTTTTTAATTCCAGTATCCCTGTTAATGCAAAGAAAACCAGTACAGCGAGCAGTGGAGACAACTATGTAACTCTGTGGAGAAACTATCTTATTCTCTGCTTTGGAGTAGCGAAACCCAGTATTATGAGCCCTGGACACTTACGTGCTTCCACTCCAGAGATCATGGCTACCACTCCCGATGGAACAGTAAGCTACGATAACAAGGTGACATGGCATGCTTCAGAAGAATTATTCCATAATTATTTTAAATATGTTTTTAAAAGAATTTACATGTGAAAGCCAAGTAGTAGTGATAAAAGTACATCTGAGGACTATTTCGACATATGTGATTTGGTTTAAGTATTATTATTTATTATTGAAAACATTCATTTGTATAGCACATTACACCATTTGCCATTAAACATTTGACAATTCCCGTGGTATTTGCAGCACATTCCTGTGTTATGTTGTTAATTTGTATTCTAAGTAGTATATATTCCAAGTATGGAAATGCTGCACATAATATGCTAAAGTTAACTTTACCTTGTGTCATGCTTTTAATGCAGATCACTCTGTTAAGTACTGTTATAGCACATACATAAGCAATAAGGCACAATGGGCGATGTATTTCTGCGTCATTATTGCAATTCTGGAGTGTGATATGAAACCAAAGGCCAAGTGGTAACTGCTTGAGAAATGTACTAATTCCTACAAATTCATTGACTGGAGTCTTTTGTTGATATTGTAAACTTAATTTAAAAAGTACAATACTATTTATGAAAATAAAGTACAATACTGTCTTTTAAAATACAGAAAACTTTTAAACCAGGGTGGATAAATATCGATTAAAAAATTAAAATCAGATGTTTTATTTAAATTCAGATTTATTTATAAAGATATGCTATTTAAAATTAAATTTGAAATTGACAACCTATGTTAAGGCCTAAACTTACTATAATATATTAAAATCATTTAAAAGTTAACTACAAAAAATAATATTGGAGTACTTGTTTGCTGCCAAGATTTAAAGAAAGTCAGCCCACTGAACTGGTGGAAGTCACTGGCTAAGCACCTGGATCCGGAACTGTTGAAGTGCCAAACCAGCTTTTGACAGCAGTAACCTTTTCTGCAGATGAAGAGACTGTTTTCTTCATTTCTGTTTATTCAGCTAGTTCAGTTCAATGACTCTTTTATGCGAAGTTAAGTAACCAGTTGGAAGTTGAAAAAGCCGGAAAGCTGTTTTTTTTTTTCTTCCAATCTATCAATAAAAACTAGATGTGAAAGGATGAGATCTACTGGTTCTAAAATCTTGAAGGATGTAGTGACCAGAAATAATCAGTTCAACTCACTAACAATAGATCGATAGATTTCAAGGCCATTGTGATCATCTAGTCATATAACAGAGGCCATAGAACTTCCCCAAAATAATTCCTAGAGCATATCTTTTAGAAAAACATCCAATCTTGATTTCAAAATTGTCACGGACAGAGAATCCACCACGACCGTTGGTAAATTGTTCCAATGGTTAATTGCCCTCACTGTCAAATTTACATCTCATTTCCAGTCTGAATTTGTCTGCTTCAACTTCCTGCTGATGGATGAATGGATGGATAAACTGTTTAATAAATCAGTTCGTTTTAAATGCAAAACATGTTTCGATAAACTTTTTTCTTATGCTTTGTAAGGAAGTTTTATTTAATTAAAAATGGCTGTTTTGTGCATTTTTAATTTAATTTTAATTTCCATTCAAATAGAGCATAACATCAATCACTAGTAAAAATTAATCACCATCTAGTAAATGAGAAATGCAACACTCTCCATTTTCTAACATAGAAAAATGTAAAAAATTAAGAGTCTGAATAAATGTAAGTTAAAGCTATCTAATTGCTTAAATAAATGGGTATAGATATAGTGTATCCTCCTGGTTAGCAAAAAGAAGCACTACATTTAGTGAAAGAGTATATCTGGTTGCAAATCAACATGTTTTAATGGTTACCAACCAATGAGAATAAACCTTTTTTAAGGAATATAAGTAAGTTCAAATGTAAAACAAGATTCAAAATTAATTATTTAGAACATAAGAACGGCCGTACCGGGTCAGACCAAAGGTCCATCTAGCCCAGTATCCTGTCTACCGACAGTGGCCAATGCCAGGTGCCCCAGAGGGAGTGGACCTAACAAGTGATCTCTCTCCTGCCATCCATCTCCATCCTCTGACAAACAGAGGCTAGGGACACCATTCCTTACCCATCCTGGCTAATAGCCATTAATGGACTTAACCACCATGAATTTATCCAGTTCTCTTTTAAACGCTGTTATAGTCCTAACCTTCACAACCTCCTCAGGTAAGGAGTTCCACAAGTTGACTGTGCGCTGCGTGAAGAAGAACTTCCTTGTATTTGTTTTAAACCTTTAAATCAATGTTTTCTGCTTGCTGATTTAAATCATGATTAAAATCAGTGATTGAAATTGCTTTGATCCATATATATACTGGACTTTACTCACATAGATATGATGTAGAAGACAGACAATTAGAACATATCCACAGTTATAAAGTGATTTCATTATGATTTACAAAAGGCACTTTTTGACTCTTAAATTATTCTTTTTTTGTTGAATACTCATTCATGCTTTGGAATCTGTAATTGTTTATTTGATATGGATAATGCTAATAATTAAATGTTGGTGATTTCTTAATAAATATATTTTAGGCTATAGGAACCCCATCTGTTGGAGTCCTGTTAAAGCAGCTAGTACCTTTGATGAGACTTGAAAGCATAGAAATCACAGAATCACTTGTATTAGGATTTGGAAGAACAAATTCTCTTGTTTTCAGGTACTGCACAGTTTACAATAATCTCAGGAACTTGCTTTTAATTCAGATATGCTGTTTTTGTTTTAATGTAAAATTATTAATTTTTAAAATTTTAATTCTAAAATGTTAGCGTTTATGTAATAAATAGGGTGTTGAATTTTGTGGGAGAAGGGAGTGACAAGGAGCACTGAATTAGCAGTCTATGCTTGTGATGTGGTATTGGATGGAAGTTCTGGGTGAAAGCTACAGATAGCTTTTCCCCAGTAACTTAATATTTCATAAGCACTAAAAAGCTTTACCTTCCTATTCGTATTAGGTTTAATCTAACCTTCCATTACGTTAGTACTTTCTCCCACTGCCTTGGTGTAGAAACTGCAGCCCTAGTTGGAACCCTTCCTAAGATTTGTCCTTGCTTGTTGGACCACAAGAATATCAGTGCCCAAATATGTAGCTGGGAGGGAACATACACTATCCAGAGCAATAAATGTGTTATAGAAGCCTTATAGAGTGCAGTGTAATACTCTTTGTCTTAAAAGGAGCATTTAATTCATGAAGATGAACTCAATTATGAAGGATTTTGTTTAGAAAGTTTTTGTTTTGTTTTATTTTAGGGAATTAGTAGAAGAACTTCACCCATTAATGAAAGAAGCCCTAGAAAGAAGACCAGAGGTTAGTTCAAGAAATGAGATTTGTTTATTTAAATTGCAACATGAAGTTAAAAGTAGTAAATGTGTTTCTTTAAAAAAAAAAAAAAAAAAAAAAAAAAACAGAAAGATAGCCTATTGGTAACTCTAGCTTGATATTTAATAAAGGAACCTTTTTAATAAGAAAAAATTAGAAAGCAATTCCATTTAAAACTGAATTTAAATGGATTATTTAAAATTAAATTATTGTGTAAAATATACAGTTCATACGTTTTTATTTATATTTTTTAGGGGAGGAACAAGTTAGTTAAATACAGTGGCACCTCTTCATGGTGAATTTAGATATAGTGAAATCCCACTTACAATGGTGAGGGGAAAAGATATTGTAACATGACTGAACCACAACCATGTTTCACAACAGTGTTGGAAATATGATTTATCTCTGTAGTATAGACAGGTCTTACCAGGGACTTCAGTTTCTGTTAGCCCTTGTCTACACTAGAAAGCTGCCCTTCTACTGGTATAGTTCTAGTTCTGTAACCTCCAGCCCCCCCAGTGTGGATGCAATTAAATTGATATAAATAAAATAAAATTGCTTATACCAATATAACTTATTCCCGTCTAAGGTATCTTTATATTGATATAACTGCATCCGCACTAGGGATTGTACTAGTATAACTATATTGATAACAAATCACACCCCTAAACAAAATAATTATGCTGGTACAACTTTCAAGTGTAGACTGCCCTTGTACTCAGGGAAAATATAACTTTTAATGAGGTTTTCCTATATTGACTGCAAATTCCACTACTAAGTGCAGTGACTGGTCTTATCACTTTCCCTTGGTTTTTTTGTAATTTAGAGCAATAGGAAGAGGGGAAGGAGAGGGAAGACATACTTTCTGGTGTTCACTGGAAGACAAAACAAGTCATCTTTGTAGCTCCCTTCACTCCCAAGAAGGCTTTGCAGGCTGCACTTCCAGCTAGGTTAACCAGATATCCTGATTTTATAGGGACAGCCGCAGTATTCAGGGTTTTCTTATGTAGGTGCCTATTACCACCCACCCCCATCACCCTACTTACAGCGGTCCAGGCAAAGAGCAGGCCTTGCTAGCTGACTTCACATTTGTCAGGAGCAAAGCAGGGTTTTTTCTGGAGGTGAAGGAGAGCTTCCTGGAAGTGTTAGGTGAAGAGGAAGCCTTGGGGGTTCTGCGACACTAAACCACACTTTCTCCTAGTGAAAGTATAAAATACAGGAGAGAGTTTATGAACTGAGACTACCATGGTTGTAGGAAGTACTGTTGATGCTCACTTTCAAAGATCCAAGAGGCAGCATTCTTGGATATCATATGATAATATTTCAGCACATGAAGAAAGTGTGTTTTCAGCACCAAAACTTGAATATTAAAAGTTATTTCTGGTCCAGAATTTCAAGAATACCATGTCCACTTTTTCCTCATGGACAAATATGGCTATAAACTGTTTCTTCAAGAATTGTTTAGAAAGTTAGAAATGTGAACATACCTGTGTTGTTATGTAAGCATACCTGTACTATGGTACACACAAATGAAGTAGTACTCCATCATAAGCAAATACATCAGTTATACTGCTTTGCTTTAAACACAGCTTCAATGACCAGGCTTGCATTATTTTAATGTCTGGACCTCCACGTGTATTAAGTATCTCTTTTTTTAACCCCAAGAATAAGAAACGCCGTGAGCGCCGAGATCTGCTGAGACTGCAGCTATTGCGAATTTTTGAATTGCTTGCTGATGCTGGTGTTATAAGTGACAGGTAACACTGTTTTGTATGGAAGAATTTCCACTGGTGATGTCATCATTCTGTTTGTTAGTAGCTTCTTTGAACAATTATAAAACATACAAAATATGTTTTTTTTAAATATGCGACTATGGAAGCTTCAAATCTGTGTTTAAAGATTATAATGTATTACGTCGCAAGTTAAATGCACTGTCACTCATATTGAAATGTTCAACTTTTCTTTATCCTAGTACAAATGGAGCCTTAGAGAGGGATACTTTAGCCCTTGGAGCCTTGTTCTTAGAGTATGTTGATCTAACTCGCATGCTGCTAGAGGCTGAAAATGATAAAGAAGTTGAAATTCTTAAGGACATGAGAGCACATTTCAGTGCCATGACTGCCAACTTGATTCAGTGTGTTCCAGGTATGATATATTACCTCATTATATTACACAACTACATTTAACACAGTGTAAGTACAATTGATATATTAATTCACTATTTAATTTTTCTGGTTTTCTCTTTATAAGCCACGCTTCATAAGGTTGTTTTGTAGCAAATATTAGAGGGAATTTGGGCAACTGAATACAGAATTCTCTCAAGAATCAAAACAAAAAACATAGCAAAGCTTGCAATGCACATATATAAGACTCTTCTCTTTCTAAGCCCAGCAAATGAACCATATACAGCCTGCTGCAGCTCCAGATTTCTTTTACATAGGGCTTTATCCTGCAACCTTTGAAGTGTCAAAATTTTCATTAACTTCATGGGAACTCAATCAGGCCCATAGAAAAGAAAAAAATCTCTATTGATAGCTGCAGTAAATGTTTTTTCAGTTTTAAACATATAGTGGAAAACTTGCTTCCAGTTGTATCCCATTTCAGAAAAACTCCCTTTGGTCTTTCTTACAGCAACAGATTGCTCATATCTGCTCTTGCTTTGCTATATTATTATAGTATTGCCATATACTCATGCATTGTGTGTGTCGCAAGATTGTTTTTAAAATGTAAAGTAATTCTATTAGCAAATAAAGTAAAAAGGTCTGCTTCAAAAGGCTCCACCTAACTAATAGAAACTAAAATATGGACACTTGCTCGCTCCCAGTACATTTGCTGTTTACAGAATATTTGACAGACAACATCAACAGGCGTACCAAGGAGTAGGAAGGCGGGAATGCAGAAGAATTAGGGAAAGAGTAATGAGAGTACGCATTAATATAGGCCAGAAACGTGCACAACTGGATGGTTTCATGATTTGGTTGTTTACAGGTGTATGATATATGTAACATATATATAAGGCCTGGTCTACACTATGAGTTTAGGTCGAATTTAGCAGCGTTAAATCGAATTAACCCTGCACCCGTCCACACAACAAAGCCATTTACTTTGACATAAAGGGCTCTTAAAATCGATTTCTGTACTCCTCCCCGATGAGGGGAGTAGCGCTGAAATCGACATTGCCATTTTGAATTAGGGTTAGTGTGGCTGCAGTTCGATGGTATTGGCCTCCGGGAGCTATCCCACAGTACACCATTGTGACCGCTCTGGACAGCAATCTGAACTCGGATGCACTGGCCAGGTAGACAGGAAAAGCCCCGCAAACTTTTTAATTTCATTTCCTGTTTGCCCAGCGTGGAGCACTGATCAGCATAGGTGACCATGCAGAGCTCATCAGCACAGCCAGAATCAAAAAAGAGCTCCAGCATGGACCGTACGGGAGATACAGAATCTGATCTCTGTATGGGGAGATGAATCTGTTCTATCAGAACTCCGTTCCAAAAGACGAAATGCCAAAACATTTGAAAAAATCTCCAAGGCCATGATGGACAGAGGCCACAACAGGAACTCAACACAGTGCTGCGTGAAACTTAAGGAGCTGAGACAAGCGTACCAGAAAGCCAAAGAATCAAATGGATGCTCACGGAGGGAGGGGCGACTGATGACTGTAGCTATCCCACAGTTTCCGCACTCTCCGAAAACCATTTGAATTCTGGGTTGAGCTCCCAGTGCCTGAAGGGTCAAAAACATTGTTGTTTCTCACCTTTTTTCACTGTCACCGTATGTCTACTGGATGCTGCTGGCAGACGTGGTGCTGCAGCGCTACACAGCAGCGTCCCCTTGCCTTGCCTTGCAGACGGCAGACGGTGCAGTATGACTGGTAACCGTCATCGTTGTCCCATGGGTGCTCCTGGCTGGCCTCGGTGAGGTCAGTCGGGGGCGCCTGGGCAGACATGGGTGCTCCTGGCTGGCCTTGGTGAGTTCGGTCGGGGGCACCTGGGCAGACATGGGTGTTCCTGCCTGGCCTTGGTGAGGTCGGTCGGGGGCGCCTGGACAAAAATGGGAATGACTCCAGGTCATTCTCTTCTTTAAGTTTTGTGTAATAGAGATTCAGTCCTGCCTGGAATATCATGTGATTTGGAGGCTTCTGCCTCAGGCTGCTCTCCCAGTCAGCAGCACCGCGCAGTCGCACCTACCCCAGCCTACCCCTTGCTCCCAGGGCTCACAATCAGATACTTAGACCTCTACATTTTGCTGCAAATAAAAAAATAAAGCTGCCATTTAGAACTGTCCCCCAACATACATATCCTGGGATATTTTGTATTTTACCAGTGTCAACCAAAGGCCCACACACAAATGGAGATTCAGTCCTGCCTGTGCTTCTATCCTAGTGCTTATCACAGATTCCCATTTTCAGCTATAGGCTGAGCAAGTGCAGAATGGTGGTTCACTCTACTTTGCTGTAAGCCAACCGCCCTCCGCTCCCCCCTTTGATCTCTGCTTGCAGAGGCAATAAAGTCAGTGTTGTTTCAAATTCATGCATTCTTTATTACTTCATCACACAAATGGGGGGATAACTGCCAAGGTAGCCCGGGAGGGGTGGGGGAGGAGGGAAGCAACGGGTGGGGTTGTTGTAGGGGCACCCCCTAGAATGGCATGCAGCTCATCATTTCTGCGGGATGTCTGGGGCTCTGACCCGGAGCGGCCGTTTGCCTCTCTGGTTCTTTAGTAGGCTTGCCTGATATTCTAGGCAGGACTGACTCTCCATTAGACAAAACTTAAAGAAGAGAATGACCTGGGGAGTCATTCCCATTTTTGTCCAGGCGCCCCCGACTGACCTCACCGAGGCCAGCCAGGAGCACCCATGACAGCAGCAGACGGTACAGTATGACTGGTAACCGTCTTTGCCAACTTGCAAAGGCAAGGGGATGCTGCTGTGTAGCGCTGCAGTTCCGTGTCTGTCAGCAGCATCCAGTAGACATATGGTGACAGTGAAAAAAGGCTGAACGGGCTCCATGGTTGCCGTGCTATGGCCTCTGCCCGGGCAATCCAGGGAAAAGGGCGCAAAATGATTGTCTGCCGTTGCTTTCACAGAGGGAGGATTGACTGACGACATTTACCCATAACCACCCACGACAAATTTTTGGCCCCATCAGGCATTGGGAGCTCAACCCATAATTCCAATGGGTGGGGGAGACTGCGGGAACTATGGGATAGCTCTGGGATAGCTACCCACAGTGCAACACTCCGGAAGTCGACGGTAGCCTCGGTACATGGATGCACACCGCCGAATTAATGTGCTTAGTGTGGCTGCATGCACTCGACTTTATACAATCTGTTGCCAAAAATCGAATTCTGTAAAATCGGAGTAATCCTGTAGTGTAGACATACCCTAAGATATGTACAAGATAAGGAAAAGAAGTCCATAGTGACCACCTATAGTTGACCCTGCTCCCATTCCAGTCAATAGAAAAATCCCATTAATTTGAATGGTGCCATCTCATTAGCTGTTATCAGTGGACAATTTACTGAACTCCTTTTTTCTGTTCCCATCCATATAGGGTTTGTGTAAGAAATTACTCAGTAGTGAATATTTGCAAAGGTATTCCTCTTTGCATGTATTCTCATTGTGTTTATAATCTAGTGTGCATTATCTATAGTAACTATATTTCTATGAACTTTGCACATTGAAACAGCCGTTTTATATGTTCTGCAGAAAGCCAACAATAACTGTTAGTTAATTAATTCAAAATTTCTTTATGAAGAGACAATTATCTTTCTGTTAACAAGCAGATGTTAAAACATGGCAAAAACTAACAAAGCCATAATATGTAATTCCTTGACAAACACATTTTCATTGTCAGCTTCCATTATCTTTAAATAATTGTAAATATTGACTTGCAATTTTTATTGGTTAGCTAGACTAGACTTTGGGGTTTTATCTTCTTTGGATGTGGGATGAAACAGCCCACCAGTAGCAGTGTGCCCTGCCTCTTTCTAGTTAACCAGAAATGCCTTTTTAATAGTGTACTCTATAGGTTCAGTGTGTCCCCTCTTAACCAGCTGGGAGGCCTGTGCATTAATTTCTGTGGTTAACAGGCCCTGTAACTGAGCAGAGATAGTTCTAGTATATGCAGTTCCATGTTTTTATTGGTCTTGTACCACTCCCCTCCCTGCCTTATAGCCAAAGGCAAAATGAGTCCAGCAACCTGTCAGTGCAATGGCTCTGCTTCAGGAGAAGTAGCAGCAGGAATGGGCTAGGCCCTCTCAAGGGAACTATTTTTTATCTGGATAATGCAGAACTTAAACCTTTTTGTCATTTCCTTCTCTTATGGATTTTCCCTTTTCACTGGGCTAGGAAAATTTTCTCTTGTTCATTTCAGCCCCACAGGGTGAATTTCTGGTCTGTTTAATTTTGTATTGCACATTGCTATCTGAAATTCCTATTTCTGGGCTGGCATACAAGGATGTTGAAGAATGGTAATTTCTTCCCCGTTAAATTAGTTTCTCCCTAGTCTCTGTCTGCCATCTGAGAGATCCTATCCCCCATCCTGTTTTGAGTTGGAAGAATTTTGAAAACTTCTGAATTTTTTTCTCACTTTTTTTTTTTTTTTTTTTTAGCATTAATAGATATTTTTCTTTTGCTCAGGAACTGTCTTAGCATTTGAGTTAGCCTACCAAACCTCTTTATAAGGGAATGATATGATAAAAGCTTTGCTCTATTTCCTATCTCCACCTGTTACTATAGTAGGACAGCGTATATCCACTATTAGGGCTTATGCTGAAAGACCTGGAAATACCAAGCAGGTAGGAGTTTACCATGAAAGAAGTACATGAGGCAGTGAATTCCAAAACCCTGATTCTAAAGTTAGTTGTACACAGACATGATTATAAAATATAAACACATGTTCATTCAAAGCATTAAGGCTCTTCAAAATAAAATGTGTCTTATTAACTATATTAGATTAACAAAAGATGTTTAGCTACTTTGGACTATGTGTATCCTCAAATATAAGGAAAGACTTCCTATTCATGGAAGTGTGAAATTCATATGCTATCACTACTGCCATTGGGATAGGGCACTGACTGATTATTTCTATTGTGTTTATTTTACTTTAGCAAGCCATGACGAATTTTATTTTTATTCCCTTAGTTCACCATCGGAGATTTCTCTTCCCTCAGCAAAGCTTGAGGCACCACCTTTTCATCTTATTTAGTCAATGGGCTGGACCTTTCAGTATTATGTTTACACCACTGGATCGTTACAGTGACAGAAATCACCAGATTACAAGATACCAGTATTGTGCATTAAAGGTATAGCATATTTTCTTTCCACTATGCAAAGTGATCTATTCAGTAATACAAATTACAACAACAAATCCTAAGTTTAGACATTTAAAAGAGGCAAATTTCATGGTTATTTGTTTCCTTTTATTTACAGTAATTGATTATTTTGAGAGAGAGATCTATAAAGTTAAAAATTCCTATTTTTCTTTCCAAAATTATAATCTAAAGTCATTTATTGTAGCTTACTTCTTTTTTGCCCACATAGAGTGAAATTTTGTTTTATTATTTGGATTTTCAGTAAGGAAAAGCTCTCACTGACTTCAGTGGAAGCAGCATATCAGGCCCTAAGATCAAGTGCAGTATCAGTTCAGTATCTGATACATCCTATTTCCAGAGGACATATCCTGCACTTATATGGGGATGTACTCAGTAGTTTTAAAAATCTTGTCCAGCTCTAACAGCTGCAACCCAAGCACCTAAGTAAACTGGGAAAATAATGTTTTATGTACCAGTATATGCTGCATCAAATGATATAAAACAATTTTAATTTAGACAGAGAATATGATGCTAATGAAATGTTTAATAGGTTTTATAATCTCATTAAGAACAGATTGGCTGAAATGACAAAACACATTTTGAAGCATTTGTAAAGTGTTCTTATGGCAGTGTGCCTTTAATGTGCTTAATTTTTTAATTCAGCATTTGAATTAATTAATGCAGTTTTTAATTATAATTAACCTATTTTAACTAATGCAGTTACCTTCTATATCAATGTAAATGTTGAAATCTAGCAAAAAAGCACTATTTCACTAAAAACAGGTAGCAATTGGAAATGTCTTGTAAGCACAGTCTGTTAAACATATTCACAAATGTTAAACACTTGCCTAATTAACAGATTTCTCTGTATTATTAGGCAATGTCAGCTGTACTCTGCTGTGGCCCTGTATTTGACAATGTGGGTCTTTCCCCTGATGGCTATCTTTATAAATGGCTTGATAACATTCTAGCTTGTCAAGATTTACGAGTAAGTACCTCATCAATAATGTATGGTTTTTAAATGATTTTAAACTCTGTACTTATTGAATACAGTCCACTCTATGACGGTAGGCTTTGTGACCTTTGTTTTGAACAGAAAACAATAGATCCGTGCAGTATTCAATTACAAATTCATAACGAACCATATCACAATAACGTTTAAATAGTAAAAGGAATTTTATTATTTCAGGACACACAGTTTATGTAGCATACTAAACTAAACAGGATTCTGTTATGAGGTTCACGCTGGTTTGCAACAATATTTTAGGTTTTTCATCCATTACTAATACAAAGGTCAAGGACAGTATGATCTCAAAAAGTATTTATATTTCTGTTTGGAGTATTTCCATCCCACCTGCTTCCAGGGCTTGTGAAGTAAGAATGTAAAATCATTTCCTGCTCGGTAATATAGCTGCTGGTGAGGCAAATCTGAGTGAGTCAATGTGAGTGGGCAGATCTTCAGAAGGCAGCAAAAAAACTACTCATCTTAGGAAAAAGTAAGGCCACAGAATTGGAAGATAAGTCTTTACCTTATATCCTGGATCTGTAACAATCAAATATTTATTGACTTGTTAGTGTTTGAAAATAACTCCATGAGTACTAATTTGATAGATTATTTTTGCATTTAAAATGATTCTGCCCTAAAGACATTTCTGGTTAGATGATAAAGGGAAGAGAGACTTTCTGCCCTGATGTCTCTGCATCTCAGTGTTGACATATGTATCTCTGCAGAATGATGTTTGTTACTTACATAGTTCTGTAAGGTAGAATATTGCTTTACAAAATGTAGTTTAGATAGGTCCACGCTGCACAGAGGGCTTCTCTACCCAGGAACACTCAGAAAAGTTAAGCCAAATCAACTAAAGGTGTGAAGCCAAGCACATGAAATCCCATGTGGATGCTCTCATTGAGAAGTAAAGTGGCCTAAATTCGCAGTAGCTTAATTTTCCTCCATTTACCATGAAGGTACTTATATGCTGTAATTAAGTCACCTCTAAGGCTTCTTTTTGATAAACTGCCAGATTGAGTTCTTTATGTCTCTCATGATAACGCATTTTCTCCAGCCCTCGAATAATTGTTGTGGCTCTCTTCTGCATCCTCTCCAATTTTTCTATATCCTCTTTACAATGTGGAGACCAGAATTGGATGCAGTATTCCAGTACTGGTCTAACCAATGCCATATACAGAGGTAAAAATCACTCACTGCTCCCCTGTTTGTACATCCAATGATCTCAATATCCCGTTTTGCCACAGTATTGAACTGAGAGCTCATATTGAGGTGCTTGTCCACTATGACCCCTAGATTCTTTTCAGAGTCACTGCTTTCCAGGATACAGTCCCCCATTCCATTCTGTAGGTATAGGTATTCCTTGTTCCTAGATGTATTATTTTGCATTTGGCTGTATTAAAATACGTTTAGTTTGAATGGGCCCAGGTTACCAAGTGATTCAGATTGCTCTGTGTGACTGCCCTGTACACATCATTCTTTACCATTCCACCAATCTTTGTATCTACAAATTTTATCAACAGTTATTTTATATTTATTTCCAGATCATTGATGAAAATGTGGAATAGCATCAGTTTTAATACCAATCTCTGCAGAACCCCACTAGAAACACCCCCATTCAATGTTAATTTTGCATTTACAGCTAATTTTTGAGCTCTGTCAGTTACCCAGCTCTTAATCTATTTAAGGTGTGCTGTACATGTACAGTATTAATTTTTAATCCGAATATTATGCAGTACTAAGACAAACACCTTACAGAAGTCTACGAAGTTACCTTTATCAACCAAACATGTAATCTCATCAAAAAATAAATCAGATTTGTTTGACAAGACTTGTTTTCTGCAAAATACTGTTGACTGACTGGCATTAATTATATTCCTACCCTTTAATTCTTTGTTAATTTAATCCAGTATTAGCTTTTCCATTATTTTGCCTGTAATTGATGTCAGAGTAACCAATCTATTAGTTACCTGGGTCATCCCGCTTGCCTGTTTTGAATATTGGTATAACATTAGTAGTCTTCCAGTCTTCTGGAATTTCCCCAGTATTCCAAGATTTATTAAAAATAAACATCACCAGGCCAGAGATTTCCTCAGCTAATTCTTTTTTAACTATTGAGTACAAGTTATTGGGCCTGCTGATCTAAAAAGGTTTATCCCTTGTAGATGTTGTCTAACATCCTCAGTTGCTAATGAACTCAAAAGTACTTCTTTATTATCATATGATATAAGTACTTCATTCTGCTTCTTTCCAAAGACAGAACAGAAATATTTATTGAATGCTGATTGTCACAAACACATCTGCTTTTTGTGCATCATTATTAATAATTTTTCCATCTCAATTAAATAATTGAATGATTGCAAAGATTTCTGTTGCTCCTAACATCTAAAAATCTCCTTATTGTCCTTAGCCCAGCCAAACATGGATTTTTCTCTGATGTTTTCATCTTCCTTATCAATTGTTTGTACTTCATAATGTCTAATTTATATTGATTGATGTCTGTTTCCCCCTTTTTCCAATTGATACATATTGGTTTTTTATTTCTAATTGCTGCTTTCACTTTACTGCTGAACTAAGACTGGCTTTTAGCCAAGATTGATCTGTTTCTTGATTGTGTAACCATGGCTTTTTGCCATCTAATAAATTCTTCTTAAAGAATTCCAAGTTTTCATTCACATTTTTATGTCTAAATTTTTCTTATCAGTCAATTTCATTGATAATTTCCCTCAGCTTTGAGATATTAGCCCTTTTGAAGCTCCAAGTATATATATTACGGGTGGGACTATCCTCTGTTTGCCCCTGTTGAATGTAATCACGTCATAACCACTCATCCCTAGATAACCACTAACCTCCAGTCCAATGGTTAATTTCATGCATCATATGTGAGATCCAAAATAGTGTTACTTTATCTTGGGTGCAATACCTTTTGTGTTAGAAAATTGTCATCTATAATTTTTAGAAATTCTAATTATGTTTTACAATGGACTGCATGAGACCCCCAGCATTTGTCTCCCAAATTGAAGTCCCCCGTAACAACATAGTTTTTCTGTCCACACATTATAGGTGAGGAAAGCCATTGAGGGGATTTGTGGACGGGATGCTAAATGGTCAGAGCTGCAGGGGAGGGAAAAGAGTACTTTCCCTCCTATGATTAGTTTTTCACCATCAGTACTTTAAATTACCAGTTGAAAATCAGTACATAAAGGATGCATTAAGTCACAAAAGGCAAATTGTCAACATTTAATGGGTAAGGAAACCCAACCAGAATAAAAACTTAGATAGTCTCTTTTTTTTTTTTATTGTGTTCCCTTTATGCTAAACTCAACCTCGGGTGTTTAAACTGAATATTAGTGTGAGTCTTTACAGTGAGTCTAGCCTCATTTGGTGACAAAATCTCAATAATAATAATAATAATTTTTGTGCTTCTACATTACCTGCAATCGAAGAAACACAAAGATGTAGTCCAAACTTAATCCTTTAAGTAAACAAACATGAATAAATTAACCTCACAGCACTCCTGTGAGGTAGAAAATTAGCAGTATCTCTGTTTTACAGGGTGTATAGCAAAGGCACAGGGATGTTACCCAGAGTCAGCCAGCAAGTGTGTGTTAAAGCTGGGAATACAACCCAGATCTCCTGACACACTGGTCTTGGGCTTAATCATAATATTATGCTTCATCCCTTATTTTGAAGGTCTATTTTAAAAAAAATATTTAACATATATGGGTTTTGTGCAAGACATATTTTTATGAAGTGTGGACTATTCAAAACTGAGTGAAATCCCATGCTGTGATATATATATAAAATGCCTTTATGGTAAACTCTCCACTTTATTTTTCTCCTTAGTGCGCAATAAACATGGTCCTTCCCTCCCGCCCCCCCATTTAAAAGGCAGATTAGTCTTGTCACTTTGTGTCTATCTCCCTGAATAATTTTAAGAAACCTTGGGAGGATCTTTTTTGTTTTTTACAAAAAATAATAATTGCCATTCTGTGTGTATTCAGGTTCATCAGCTTGGATGTGAAGTTGTAGTCTTGTTGCTGGAACTAAATCCGGACCAAGTAAATCTTTTCAACTGGGCTATAGATCGGTGTTATACTGGATCATACCAGCTTGCTTCTGGATGCTTCAAAGCCATTGCGACTGTGTGCGGAAGCAGGTATTAATAAACCTAGAACTAGACTGTCCCTGAGGCAGTTAATGTGAAACAAGATCAGGGCTGCTATTTCTAAGATGTTTACACACTAGATACTTTATGTAATCCTACTTGTTTCTGTTGGAAACAGATTCTAAATGTTCTTTTCCATTAAATTTAAAAATAATGGTTGAAGCTGTAAGTGTGTCTGCTCAGGGCCGGCTCCAGGGTTTTGGCCGCCCCAAGCAGCCAAAACAAAACAAAACAAAACAAAAAGCCGCGATCGCGATTGCGATCTGCGGCGGCAATTCGGCGGGAGGTCCTTCGCTCCCAGGCGGAGTGAGGGACTGTCCGCCGAATTGCCGCCGAATACCTGGACGTGCCGCCCCTCTCCAGAGCCGCCGCCCCAAGCACCTGCTTGAGAAGCTGGTGCCTGGAGCCGGCCCTGTGTCTGCTGTTGGTTGCTGTATTGCCCTGGGTTGCATGCTATGAAAGACACAGAAAAAAACTCATGTTTGTGAATGGGAACAGTGAAGTATCTGCATAGCCAAGTGTTATGCTGCCTTAGAACATCCACTGAATAACAGTCACCTCTGGGACTTTGCAGCAAACGGGAGAAAAGGGACCAGATCTGGGGCCAGGTGCAAAAAGTTTGGAAGAGCATCTCTTGCCAGTGGTCACTGTCTGTGTATGCGATCAAGTCTGCAAGGGAGTTACCAGGATGTTGAGCAAGTTCTATATGGAATTGCTGCTAGCATTCCCATGTAATGTCTTTTTACACAATGTTTTGAGGCTACACTTCCCTGTCACTCTCTTACAGGCCTGAGGCACATTTTTTGAGCATGTGATAAGTTGCCCCTTGTAGTGTCCTGTTGCTGTGTAGGCATTTGAACTTCTGACCCTTCCATACACAGAAAGGTGAAATAGGGCCTAAATCTTTCTATTTGTAACACCATTTTTAAACCTAGTGCCAAAACAATTTTGATGGATTTTTCCAATACTTTCAGAGTAAATAATATGAAAATAAAAGTTTTCTATGTTCTCATTTGCCAAACGGTTACTTTTGTCCTTTTCCTAACTGCCCTTGGATTTGACCTGAGTTTCCTTACCTTTTGTTTTCGGATTAGCATTATCAATGATGTTAATAGAGTGGGAGCACAAAACATTGATTTTTTTGTATAGGTCCTGCATAAACATTTTTTTGTTTTGTTTTTTTTCTTAGTATCTTTTCAGGATTAAAGTGGAAAAGAGGTTTAACAGTTATTTTGAAATAAAGGATAGTTTTCATCTGATTAGGCATTTGAAGTGCTGATCTATTTTAGTCTGAGATTTCTTGACAAAATAGTTTGTCAAGATGTCTGATCAGTATGTTTTGAGAGGGTAATTTGTGGGACAGTGCAAAGCAAAACATGTTAAGTATTTTAGAATTTGGTATATCTGTAAAAAAAACTCTATTTTGTTCTTATAGAAACAGCTGCAAATACAAGCTGCATTACCCTGAGATTTAAAAAGTATGATTGGAATTTTATGCTTGTAGATTTAGTAGCTTCTGAGATTCAGTTTTGCTATCTTAAAAGAAAACACAATAATACTAGCCCTTCACCTACAGTCTTTTCTCCTCAGATTTTTATTAGATAGGACTAAGGACCCTGGGAAAGGGTTTCATTTATGTGCCATTGGCAATAGTTAAAAATGCATGATCACTTTCAAGAAGAAACTCATATTTCTGCCTATTTGGGGAGCTATGTTGAGAGTTTAGCTAATACTAAAAACTTGTTGGCAATTTCCCATATTCCATCCTTCCCTCAGTTAGCAATAAGTGTAGGGGGACCTCCGCTTAATCCAGCTGTAAATAAGCAATGTAGTATTGCATAACTTATGCCTCTCTTTCCACAAAGAATCCTCTCCATTAAAAAACTCAGTTTGTCCCAGCCCATGGTCTTCCATGCTACATTTCTATTGTGATACCGTAAATAATATGTTCTGGAGTTTCACTAATCATGTCCCTACAGACTGGAATACTGGAGTAATTGAAAACATTTATTTACAGTTTCTTCCATTTCTTTTCAACTAGTAATTACAGGGATTTTACTTGGGTTCAAACTCCTGGAAGGCATATCCTTTGGCAACAACTTGGCCAGTGGCATTTTGATGATGAAGTGGGAAGGGCAATTGATATCTTAGTCAGTTAAGACTTTTTCCTTGAGGCAAAACTATAAAGCCTCCATCATACTACATAAGAGAGGCTACAGGTTAGGTATCTGAATCTTTATTTATGTACATTAAAAAAATCAGAACACTTATTTAAGAAGTAGGAAATTGCTAGATGCTCATCATTTTGAAAATTATACCACTTATTTAGGTGTCTAAATATGAATTTAGTTGACTAATGGTAGGACCACAGATTTGCAAATATTGACCAGACCAGTTCATATGATTGTCAAATTCATTTGAGGAGGCCTATGCCAAATAGCCAATGTTCTTTATTTTTAACTACATTTATTTATTGGCCATTTTACTGCTATTTTTCATGTAGCTTAGTTCTTTCTATTTTGTATCAATGTACTCTACCATATAATTATTCTGTTCATGTAATCTTGTTTTATCCTAATTTTTAGATTTTTGTGTTGCATTCTCTTAGGCATGCTTTTGTAACCCTTGATAGTTTCCTCTTTCAAGATGCTCCCTCAGATGGGGATTATTTGAACTTTGTGAACTGTGGGAGGGACCAGGTTGGGGAAGGACCAGAGAGACTGACCTGGAGCAGCAGAGCTGGGGTACACTAGTATGTGGATTTAGTAAAGATGTCCCCGAAATCACTCCGTGTCCATCCAACAACCCAGCAGCCTTTGTCTACACTAGGTAATTTAGGACTTGCATTTCACTGCCACAGAATCTCAACTGATTATAACAATGGTGAAGACTCTAATGTAGACAGGATTCAGGTATTTTTTACCACCATGTTGTCTATCCTAGTCTCGGTAGTAAAAACCTCCTGGGTCCTGTCTACATTATAGCTTCTGCCATTGCTTCCACTGGTGGAGCTGCAGTGGTGGTGAATTATGGATCCTAAATCTGCATGTGAAGACTCAGCCTAATAGACAAGATAATGAAGAAGGTTGTAGGTCAGTTACTGAACATGGTTAAGATCATGTCTATATTACAATTTAGAACAATCTCATAAGTAAGTCCGGAGTTAACCCTCTGTAATCAGATCCTCTGACTCATTTGTAATTGTAGTGTAAACAGGCCCTTAGTTCTGTATTCGTTATGGTCAAAGTGATAGATATACAAATTCCACAATTTTATGTTGGCTAAAACTAAGATAGTGTATTTGCATATCTACATGGAAAAAGGGAGAAATCTCTAATCTAGATTTGTGCAAGACCAAATAACATTACATGGAAAATTGCCTTTCTAGCAAAAGTCCCTTCAGGACCCTGCTCTTATTTATCCACTCTACACTAAATTTTGAATACCTAGGATGGTGGAATTTCTTCAGCAAGAGCTTGTCATTTGTTGTGCCAACACAGTCCCATTCTTCATGTTTATGCTTCATTAATTTTTCAATCTGATAGAGTTCTCTTTAACTTTAATGTCTGGGAATGTGCATGTTGAGGAATATATCCTTTTCCAGAATAGGCTATTTTAACTGTCAGTGGAATTGCTTGAAGAATATTTTATCCCTGGAAACTCTCTGTTCAACCATCTTTGCTTTTGGGAGTTAGTTTATAAAAAATTAGATACTATATTTAAAAAGAATTTAGGTTTATGGAATAGGCAATTGCAGTGCATTCCTAATTATTGTCTCAAGGTAATTGTCCATCCCTCCCTCACCAGATGGCCACTTGACTCAGGAGTCAATCCATCAGTAAATAACTCCCTTTCCTAAAGTCTGGTGGAGGAGTGGAAAAAACAGAGGTGATATTTTTCTTTAGCTCATTATTACGCAAAGGAGATTAGAGTGAATTTAAGCTGAGATTCTAATGTTGACAAAAATGTACTATTTATTCTTCCAGGAACTATCCTTTTGATATAGTGACACTTCTAAACCTAGTGCTATTCAAGGCATCCGACACCAACAGAGAGATTTATGAAATTTCCATGCAACTTATGCAGGCATGTATCCGCTACTTAAAAAAAATATCCTTTAAAATAGTAACCAAATGCAAGCGGCCCTATCATTGTTTTCACCATGAACTTCTTACCATATATTACAGTTTGGTTGGGGTGTTTTACTTTTTGTTTTGAAACCTCAACTAGGCGCTACAGTAATAAATATAGTAAATAATAATAATCATAAATGCTGCAGTGATTACTTGTATACAAAATTATGCACATGATTATTTATAATATTTCTGCAACTTGGAAATTTTACTGTGAAACATGTAGACCTTTATGTGATTTCTTAATCTGTTTAAAGTTGAAATGTGAAAGTTTTGTGCACTAATGAAATCCTGTCACTTCATTGCCCACTTTCTTCTCTTCCATAGATTCTTGAGGCAAAGCTTTTTGTTTATTCAAAGAAAGTTGCTGAGCAAAGACCTGGCAGTATCCTGTATGGTACACATGGCCCATTACCACCTCTTTACAGTGTATCATTGGCACTTCTTTCATATGAGCTAGCAAGGATGTATCCTGAGCTCACCCTTCCACTTTTTTCAGGTACCTGTCTATTGATATTTTTTTTTAATGTTTTCAATATTTGTTTTTTATGTAGTGTACAAATGGTGGCCTGTTAGTGTATTTCAAGTTGTGAATAACAATTAGATTGATATTTCTGTTCTATTGATATTTCTGATATTCCAATTCTATTGTAGTAAAATTAAGCAAAATGCTTTGTAATTAGATACACAATTGCCTGCAGATATACGCAAAGTACAGTGGTTGATATTTAAAAACTCAGGGTATGCAGTCTTTGGGGGTGGACTGGGAAGGGGCTATGGTCAGGGGTGCTGGTACTAGGAGTGCTGGGGATACGGCAGCATCCCCTGGTTTGAAGTGGTTTCCATCATATACAAGGTTTGCAGTTTTGTTCAATGGCTTTCAGCATCCCCACTATAAAAACTGTTCCAACGTCATTGACTGTGGTGATTTTACAATCCTGGGCTGTTCCCTCACTGGTTAATTCCCTCACTTAAAAATCTGCACCTTATTTCTAGTCTACATCAGTCCAGCTTTAACTTCCAAACACACACATGCGTGCACCCTGGTGGAGAGGCTGATTTAAGCAATAGATTACATATCATAATTAGTAGTTCTGCAATTTCATATGTGAGTTCCTTAAGAATTCTTGGTTAAATACCATCTGATCCTGCTGACACCTCAGTCTCGGACAGTTCCTCAGATTTGTCACCTAGAAAGAATGGTTCAGGTGTGGGAATCTCCCTCACATCCTCTGCAGCGAAGACTGATGCAAAGAATTCATTGAGCTTCTCTGCATTGGCCTGGTCTTCCTTGAGTTATCTTTTAGCACCTCAATCGTCCAGTGGCCCCACTCATTGTTTGGCAGGCTTCCTGCTTCTCATATACTTAAAAAAATGTTGCTCTTATTATTTGTCTTTTGCTAGTTGCTCTTCTGATTCTCTTTTGGCTTGCCTAATTGACTTGACTTGCCAGAGTTTATGTTCCTTTTTGATTTTCCTCAGTAGGATTTGACTTTCAATTTCTAAAGGATGTCTTTTTGTCTCTAGCTGCCTCTTTTACTCTGTTGTTTAACCATGGTGGCATTTTTTTGGTCTTCTTACTCATTTGGGTTTTTTTATTTGGGGTATATATATAGTTTGAGCCTTGTTATGGTGTTCTTTAAAAGTTTCCATGCAGCTTGTAGGCATTTCACTCTTGTGACTGTTCCTTTTAATTGTCATTTAACCAGCCTCTTCATTTTTGTGTTGTTCCCCTTTCTGAAGTTAAATGCTACTGTGATGGGTTCCTTTGGTATTTCCCTCCCCACAAGGATGTTAAATTTAATTACATTATGGTCGCTATGAGCAAGCAGTTCAGCTATTTTCACTTCTTGGACCAAATCCTGTACACCACTTAGGACTAAATCAAGAATTGCCTCCCCTTGTGAGTTCCAGGGCTAGCTGCTTCAAGAAGCAGTCATTAATGGAGTCATTCTTGTGATGCTTAGAGTCCCCAGTTGAGATCAGTGCCCCTTTGTTCAGACCTACACCCTGTACAGACACATTGCAAGAGGCAATCCCTCCTCATAAGAGTTTACAAGACAAGATGGACTGTGGTGGGAGAAACAGATATTATTTTCTCATTTTTTAGGTAGAGAATTGTGGCACAGAGAAAGTAAGTGGCTTACCTGAGGTCACACAGGAAATCTATGGCATGACTCCTGAATCCCCCCAGTCCAGTGCCTTAACCACAGGGTCATATTTCCTTATTAATAAATTACGACTTTTTAATGGCATACATTTTGTGTTTATGTGTATTGTTTATTTGTCTATAATATGCACTCACACATACTTTATAGAACACTAATACTATTTCATAAAAAGTATGTCCACAATACTCAGAGTCATTTGTGAATTAAATAGGTCTTCACAGATAAGGAATTAAAACTTTATATTTAGGGCCCTACCAAATTCACGGCCATGAAAAACGTATCATAGACCGTGAAATCTGGTCCGTTGTGTGCTTTTACCTTATACTATACAGACTTCACAGGGGAGACCAGCATTTCTCAAATTGGGAGGGTCCTGACCCAAAATGAAGTTGCAGGGGGGTCACAAGGCTATTTTATGGGGGTTGCAGTATTGCCACCCTTACTTCTGCGCTGCCTTCAGAGCTGGGCAGCCAGAGAACAACGGCTGTTGGCCGGGCACCCAGCTCTGAAGGCAGCGCCTCACCAGCAGCACAGAAGTAAGGCTGGCAATACCATACCATGCCATCCTTACTTCTGCGCTGCTGCTGGCAGCAGCTCTGCCTTCAGAGCTAGGCTCACGGCCAGCAGCCACCGCTCTCCATCTGCCCAGCTCTGAAGGCAGCACCACTGCCAGCAGCAGTTCAGAAGTATGGATAGCAGTACCGCAACCCCCCCCTACAATAACCTTGCAACCCCCACCACCACCACCACCACCACTCCTTTTTGTGTCAGGACCCCTACAATTACAACACTGAAATTTCAGATTTAAATAGCTGAAATCATGACATTTATTATTTTAAAAATCCTATGACCATGCAATTGACCAAAATGGACCGTGAATTTGGTAGGGCCCTATTTATATTGTATTCTGAAGACATGTATTTTTTTCTATTATGTATTTTGTTTAGGCCTTGTCTTTGTTGTTGTTGTCTTCTTCTAGTTTTCTTTTTGAAATACACTAGTTACTATAGAAATAATATCATTGATATGAATAATGCTTAGTGATAACCACATGTGTTTTTATACAGTCAATGTATGTAAATGCCTTGAGATTTAGGCCACAGTTAGGAAATGTAGATGCTTATGCAGCAGTTATAACCAGATATCGGAATACTATAAATATTTACAGAACACTATTTTTTTTGTGTTCGCAAACATTTAGCTGAGTGTGTCGGTACACAGCAATCTATAATAGGGCATGTCTTGAACACGCTTCTTAATTTATATTTCTAAATTCAAAATTCTTACCTCAGTTATTTTGCACTTAAGACCTCTGACACATTGCTTACTAGTAGCTTACATCAAATTAATGTATGTTCCTCCTGCCAATACTTAAATATTTGCTTTTGTGCTTTGATAATATTCCCTTAGCTTGCAAGATTAAGGTCATCGGGTGGCAAAACAGAAACAATCAGACTTGCTAAGCATGTAATTTTTTCAGTATACTTCTACTTATCTTTATAGACTAATGATGCTTTTTAATGCTTACTATTTTAGAGGTAAGTCAACGATTCCCAACAACCCATCCAAATGGGAGACAGATCATGCTTACCTATCTGCTACCATGGCTTCATAACATCGAACTTGTAGACAGCAGACTTCTTCTCCCAGGTTCAAGCCCTAGCACCCCAGAGGATGAAATAAAGGACAAGGAAGGGGAAATAGCTGTCACATATGGACTGAAAGGAAATGGATGGGGCTCTCCGGAGGCCACATCGTTGGTGCTTAATAATCTCATGTATATGACAGCTAAGGTAAAGCAAAACTGTTTTCTGAAATATTCAGGCTATGATACTTTAAAAAATTCAAAAATAATTGAGTTGCATAGTGCAAACTCAAAAACAAAAGTGTGTCTAGAATTCTTCCCGTTGATATTTGACATTTTGCATGAGCACAAATGCTCATGTTTCTCTGTCTAAATGTGAATTTCATTCTGAGTAAAAAATTGTACAAGTTTCTAAGTGACGTAGGAGCCCAAGTCCCATTGAAATGCCATTTCACTTCTGACTGGTTTGTAGGCTCCTGAATCTCTTAGTTGCTTTTGAAAATTGTACTCTACATCTTGTTGCTGTGTTTTGCTATTGATTTTGCATGAGCCGATGTTGTAAAATAACGTACCTTTAGTTTCTCTTCTAAATGTCTAAATTAATTATATGTTTAGTGCACCTTTTCAAAAATTCCATCTCTGTGCCTCTTTACAGTATGGAGATGAAGTTCCTGGGCTAGAGATGGAAAATGTCTGGAATGCCTTGGCCAACAATGAGAAATGGAGCAACAACCTTAGAATAACACTGCAATTTCTAATTAGCTTGTGTGGGGTTAGCAGTGATACCATCCTTTTACCTTATGTAAGTGTTTGTGTTTTGTTTTATTTGCTGTTGGTTGCATTGTATTTTTAAGGAAGAAAACAGCATTTGTAGAAAATGAATTTCTTCTGAAATTAGGTCAGTTGGGAAAAGTAAACGAGCCCAGCTGTTGAAGGCAAACAGATAAAATGTGCCATCAGAGCCTCTCTTTGCATCCGAAGAAGTGGGTTGTAGCCCACGAAAGCTTATGCTCTAATAAATTTGTTAGTCTCTAAGGTGCCACAAGTACTCCTGTTATTTTTGCGGATACAGACTAACACGGCTGCTACTCTGAAACCTGTCTTTGCACCAGTGGAGCTTACTTGGTTTCAAGCAGGGGTAAGCTCCACCAGTAAAAATAGCAGTTTTGTCTAAGTTCAGCTTTGTCAGCGCCAGGGAATAGTGCAACAGTAACAGTGGCTAGCCACTAATTGCTGAAATCATTGTGAACAAACATCAGAACCATTTTTCAGTATCGAAGTTACACAACAGATACTCATTTTATACATACAAAATGTTATGAACATGATAGAAAGGAACTCTTCCAAGTTTAAATAACTTGCATGAAAAATTAACTAAGTTAAAAATAAATGCCTTGAACTTTCCCCAGCAGGCAGCTAGTTTAGACAACCTCTGCTAAATTTTGTAAGGGTTTAAAACAATGAAAAGTTATACAAGGAACAGGATAATATATTCATGCTATCTCCAGTATTAGTGTTTGTGCTCCTCGCCAGGCTGCCAGGGAGAGCAGAGCTCAATGTGCCGTGATGGGGGCGGGGGGGGGAGGTGCAGCAGGAGAAGGACAGAGCACCCAACCCCTGCAGGTAACTCTGGTGGGGAAGGGAGAGCACTGGGCACAGGGCAGGGCACAGGGCGGGGAGAGTCACTGGGCAGAGGAGACACATGGGGTGGTCATGTGTCCTTTCCTTTAGATTGTGCCCCCCCCCCACCAGTATGGAGTAGTCTCAGTATGGTACACATTATTGACTTTACTGTGATTGCTTGTTTACCTATGTAGATATGTATTTTCAAGACTTCTGAAAATATCTTTGACTGTCATTACATGTGTAAATGGCTAGCTGGATCCTTACCTACCATTTGTGTGTGCAATTACCTGACTTTCGCATACAATTGCATGCATAAATGTACGCATGAAATTATGCGTGGACCCCTGCTTTTCATTTTGGAACTTTGGCCCTATGAAGTATGGCAAGCTTTACCTTGGAGGGTATTCATGTAATCAAAAGATTAACCCCCCTGAATATGATTCACAAGTAATGCTAGTTTCAGAGTTTTTAATTACATTCTGTATATTAAAAATGTTGGCTTATGGAGAATAATAACCAAATAATTTTGAGCAACCAGATCAGAGATTTGTTTTTCAGAGAAAGTATGTTGAAATCAAAAGGGAGTTGTATTCGTATTAATATGAGTACGGTTAATTCAGTTACATTGTTCTGGTGTCTTTTTCAACAGTAATATATGCATTTTAGCCTTTTAGTTACTGCGAAGTAATATGTTTTTATTGTGTGAATCATTCTAGTTTTTTATGTATTTTGTGTGGAGACTAATAAATGTCTTTTTTCTCCTTCAGATCAAAAAGGTTGCCATATATTTGTGTCGGAATAACACTATTCAAACAATGGAAGAGCTGCTTTTTGAACTGCAGCAGACCGATCCAGTAAACCCGATTGTCCAGCATTGTGATAATCCACCTTTTTACCGCTTTACTGCCAGCAACAAACCCTCAGCTGTTGCTTCTGGTAGGGGCTAAGCGTTATTATTTCAGCTATGACTTTACACCTTTTTTTTTAGTCTCAGTCTCTTTGTTCAGTTCCCTTCAGTAATACAAATAAATAATAATGACACCTATAAGTCACAGCACCTACTAGCATGGCTGCATGCTCTGCAAATCCCATGCACTGAATGACAGATTCGTTTAGTTGTTCTCTCTCGTGCAGCCTACTATACTGCTTCTCTAGAGCTCAGCAGGATGTTGGTGAGACTGAGCTTGAGATCTGGTGTATGTCATAGTGTCATGTTCTCTTTGACCACCATGTTCTGAAAGTTGCATTAGACTTTCAAAACTAGGACTGCAACACAGTTAAGGTGCTAGCTTGTCAATAAACTGGGGCGCTGGGGAATACCTGCTGTGATCATGGGATTGCTGGTCGCACACTGTTCTGTAATATTAATGATAGAAGAACCAATTCAGATAAATGATGAACTGTACCAAACCCTGACTGCTTCTTTTTAAACCGGTAAGGTAAGGAACAGTGAACACAAATTTACAGGACATGCAAGACTCTGAGAACTCACTTTTTTTTAGGATGTGAAACAAGACCCTAAAACACATGTACGTGTTGCATGGATATGAATGTGTGTGTAGTATATGCATAATGACCAATTTTACTGTGGCCTTTGACATAAATCTAAAGGTAAAGTTTTTTATTGTTATTTTAGTATGAAAGAAAAGAAGCTCATGAAAAGACTGTACGTTATTTAATGGGTGTGCTTGTTGTCATCTCGCATACAGGAACTACCTCTAGCAGTAATACTGTTGTAGCTGGCCAAGACAGTTTTCCTGATATAGAAGAGAGCAGGATGGTGAAGGAAACTGATGAAAGGTTTGTAATCTCTTTCTCCAAAATGAGCGCATTTTAAAAAATATTTTAAGGGCCAGATTGACTTCAGTTCATGTCAATCAACCAAGCTCCATTGACTTCAGTGGAGCCACACTGTTCTAGACTGGCTGATGATCTTTCTGACCATAAGCATTGTTTTTATCCCAGGAGGAATGTTTTTAAATAGTCATTCAGGAAAGCAGGCTGCAGAACCTCCTGTTTCAAACAGTTGATTAGTAACATAAGCCTAATATTGTAGGTACAGCCTAGGTATGTGTGACACCTAAATTGAGCAATTTGTGCTACATAGCTCATGTTGTAGGAACCAACTGGACAAGAGAAAGAGAAGTGGGGGAATTTACTGAAAAAAAGAATTTTAAAATCTTTTTAAAATATTGGGTTTGATCCCATACTCTTTTAGTCCACGAAGAGAGGACGAAAATCTGTGTGCAGTCCAGTGTTCCTGACTGTGCAGAGAAGGTCAGTGTCACTCTTCCTTTTTAGGATGAGATGGCAGATATTGGAAGGACCATTTTCTACATCTGAAAAATATTCTGCCTAGCAATCCTGAGTCAATTAATATATTTCCAGCCTTCTTCATCTTTCATTTCTTATTGTATGTATATAATCTTGATACACTGGAGAACTGGGCTATGGGCAACAAAATGAAATTCAACAAAGACAAATGTAAGGTGCTACACTTAGGGAAGAAAAACCAAATGCACAAATACAGAATGTGGGATAACTGGCTTGTCAGCAGCACTGCTGAGAAGGATTTGGGAGTTGTTGTAGATCACAGCTTCAACATGAGTCAGCATTGCAAAGTTGTTGCATAAAAAGCAAATGCAATTTTAGGTTGCATTAACAGAGGCGTAGCATGCAAGTCACGAGAGGTGATAGTACCGCTCTACTCGGCACTGGTTAGGCCTCAGCTGGAATACTGTGTCCAGTTTTGGTCACCAATGTATAGAAAGGAAGTAGAGAAACTGGAAAGGACTCAGAGGTGAGCAACAAAGATGATCACAGGGATGGAATGCAAGCTATACAAGCAAAGGCTGAAGGAACTGGGTACGTTTAGTTTGGAAAAGAGGAGATTGGGGGGCGGGATATGATAGCTGCCATAAAAAAAGATGGAGAAAAGTTGTTGTCTCTTGCCATAGAGGGCAGGATAAGAGACAATAGGTTCAAACTACAGCATAGCAGATTTAGATTAAATCTCAGGAAAAACTTCCTACCTGTCAGAAAAGTAGGACAATGGAACGGACTGCCTAGGGAGATTGTAGAAGCTCCTTCGCTGGAGGTTTTCAAAAGGAGGCTGGATAGCCATCTGTCTTAGGTGGTTTACACACAACAAATCTTCCATCTTGGCAGGGGGCTAGACTAGATGACCTTTGCAGTCCCTTCTAACCCTATGATTCTACATATAAGAAGATTACAAAACGGTAGAGTCACAAGTTAAAGGGGTACACCATATCCTGTACCACAGAAAAGTCTATTTTCTTTTCCTTACTAAATCCCTTTTCTCTTTAGATGGGAAATACGTATGAGCTGCAAAAACGTCAGTGAAGGTCCCCATTAATGTTGAGTTAGTTTATGGTTCTTGATGTCCACTAGCGTCATTTCAAAGTCAAGGGTCTGAGCCATCCTCCAGTGGATCAGGGCTCAAATGAGCAAGAACAATCAGCTCAGAGATCTTCTCCTGTAGTTCCCCTGTTTATAAACACTTTGAACTATCTGTTTGTTAGATCTTATAAATATAAGAGGTTGCCATTTTCTCAGCTCAGTCTCTTACTTTCTCTATAGAGTAAGCTTGGTTAGGCATTCAGATGTCATGCTGTGGAGCATGGTATAAAAACTTCATATAACAGAGTGTGTGCCAAAGCCAATAGGGGTCTCAGAATAGGGAGCTGAAAGATGCCGTGTGTGAGCAACAAGAAAATAAACGTCTTTGCCTTTGAGTAGCCTTCTTATTTTTCCCTACAAAAATTGTTTATAGGTATATTGTTTAATTGGGGTTTTTTTTAATGGCAGAGCAAACAACTGATACAACATTTTTCATTATGTGACCCAGTTGTAACTTGCCAGCAATTTCACAGTTTCCTGTCTCACAAAATTAATTTACATATGGCCTAACCAATTTTTCAGTAATAGTGCGCTGTGATACTTTTGTATTCTCATGTCTGATTTTGTAAGCAAATAGTTTTTATGTGAGGTAAAACTTGGGGGTATGCAAGACAAATCAGACTCCTGAAAGGGATACAGTAGTCTGGAAAGGTGGAGAGCCACTGCTGTATTTAAATACACAGATGTAGAATTGTTCATAGAATATATCAGGGTTGGAAGGGACCTCAGGAGGTCATCTAGTCCGACCCCCTGCTCAAAGCAGGACCAATCCCCAGACAGATTTTTCCCCAGATCCCTAAATGGCCCCTTCAAGGATTGAACTCACAACCCTGGGTTTAATAGGCCAATGCTCAAACCACTGAACTATCCCTCTTAGTGTTCTCTTTGTAGTCATTTTTTTTTTAAATAATAAGGTGACCAGAGCAGATGTTGTGGATAACTTTGTCTCCAACAGTCATTGTTCTATAAATGTGATTATGATAAAGAATTTATACAGTAAGTAATAGAAGATTTGCCATCTGCTCTCATAATCACATGCCTGTTTTGGAATAACATATAATGAATCTAAGTAGAAAATATTTTAGTTTTTGTGTTGAAGACACAATATCACATAAAAGGAAGCCCTGAGTAATGTGTGAAATGCCATTTACTTGTCTAGAAAATTTTTTGGTCTGGCACAATGTCATCATGCTGCACCATAGCTTTTCAAGGTGATGATGTTGCATTGTGTCTTGTCTTGTGATGTGATTTCTTTCTCTGAAATCACAATACTGTATTGTTTTGATATCAATGCATTTTGACATTATCATGTTATATTGTGACAGTTATGTGTTTGTATTGTCGGCATTTGTTACATGGTTTTCAAGATCGCTTTCTCTTATTTGCAGTCTGTCTAGCTATATTCTTTCATCATCCAGGCAGCCCTCTTGAAATTATGCCGTTCAGATGAGGATAGAATTTGACATTGTGCATTTCTTCATATGTGTTTTCCCCTCAAAATATATCTTTTAGTACACTTTTCAGGGTATTTTTAAAGAATGCCACAATAATATGCCAGTTACCCTTATTTGTATGCATACAAAAACACTAAACTAAAAGAATGTTATTTAGGTTGTAAAGTCAAGTACTTGAAAAGTAGGAAATGCCATGCTTAAGGTGGTCCGTGCAAAGTTGGTCAGAGTAAGCATTTACTACAGTGGTTTGCTTTGTCTAAATAAAGCATTTAATGAAGATTTTTCTTGTATTTCAAGGTTCAGTAATGTAATCAGAGCACATACTCGACTAGAATCAAGGTACAGTAATAGCTCTGGAGGATCTTATGATGATGATAAAAGTAAGTGCTGACATTCCATTTTATGCAATTTATTGGGTGTATTGGTGGGAAAGGAAATGTTTCTTGTGACTTGAAGAGAACACCTGATAAAGCTGTCTGTATAGTCTAGTCACAGCATAGGAAGCTATCATTCCAGTGGCTTATCTGTGTCACCTTGTTACCTTTAAACTGATGTTATAGATAATTCCTTTTGTTAGCTCAGGACTCAGTAGAGCAGGGGTCTCAAACACACGAGGTTCTTTCGTGCGGCCTGCCAAGCTCCCCATGCCTGCGCGCCCCCCCCCCCCTCTGCCTACCCCGTGGCGCCGCGAGCCCCGCACCGCTCCCTGAAGCGGCTGGAACTATGTCCCTGCAGCCCTGGGCAGGGGGGAGGGAGAGTAGAGGGCTCCGTGCTCTCGCTTCCAGGCACTGCCCCCCGCAGCTCCCGGAGCAGAGCGAGGCCAGGGGCCAGGGCAGGCAGGAAGGGAGCCTTCCCTGGCCACGGTGCACGGTGCTGCCACCCCGGAGCCGCTCTAGGGAAGCGGTGCCGGGCCGGAGTCCGCCCCCCTGTCCGGAGCCCCCTGCCACATCCCACACCCTCCCGCACCCCAACTCTCTGCCCTGAGCCCCCTGCCACACCCTGCACTCCAACCCCCCTGCTGCACCCCTCATCCCTCCTGAACCCCAACTCCCTGCCCTGAGCCCCCTGCCGCACCCTGCAACCCGACCCCCTGCCGCACCCCTCACCCCTCCTGCATCCCACACCCCAATTCCCTGCCCTGAGCCCCCTGCCGTACCCTGCACACCTCCTGCACCTCAACTCCCTGCCCTGAGCCCCCATCACACCCCGCACCCCTCCTGCACCCCCTGGGGGCAGGGAGGTGGCAGAGTTGGGGTGAAGACTTCAGGGAAGGGGTTGGAATGGGGGCAAGGAAGGGGCAGGAAGAGGCGGGGCAGGAACGGGGCCTCATGGAAGGGGTGGAGTGGGGGCGGGGCCGGGGGCAGCAAGGGGTGGGTGTCAGTGATGCGGCCCTCGGGCCAATGCACTAGTCCTCATGCGGCCCTCCTGGTCATTTGAGTTTGAGACCCTGCAGTAGAGCCTTTGCACAGGCAGAGCTTCATTGGAATGGGGGAAGTGAGATACCATGTAAGCAGCAGTGCCTGGCTGGAGGCATTTGCACTTTGAAAATTATAACAGTTCTAGGTGCACTCTGGGGAACACACCGAGCATCAGGACTTGCCACATCAATATAACAAAAGTAACCAGCACTCTCCCTCAGTACCTGGAGATGGGGAGCAGGTCCAGGGACCCACCAAAACATGTCATGTCAGCAAATCATATCCCGTCCCTTCCATTCCCCACTACCTGCAACTTAATTATGGCTCCACGCTTGTGTTGGGCGAGAAGTAGAAAGGGCTCGCTGTTTCTGTCACCCCCGCACACCTACTCTGAACTGACCATAAATTGGCCCTTGGTATTTATTTAGTAAAGAGTATCAAGAAACACCTGGCATTTCAGTTATTTACTAAATTATGTTAGGTGTTTGGGAAGTCTGGTAGTATGAATTCGTTTTTGCAATGGACTGTGAAGAGGCTGATACTCTGATTTCATTTAAACCCTAAACTGCATCTTAGAAAGGCCAGTCCTTTATACAGTCCCTTATTCCTGACTGATAGGGAAAAAAAACAAAGTCATATGGTGCAATGGCCCTGGTGGTATGTCTTAGTGTTAAATAGATCAATGATTTGGCTCTGGCCATACTGTACTGTCTGGTTCAACATGAATAGTTATTGTTCTGTATATTAAATAGATTATTCAATAATAATAAATCATAGCTATATAGTGCTTTTCAGGTGCAAAGCACTTGGCAAACATTAATTAATGATCACAAGTTTTATAAGGCAAATAAGTGATATTTCTGTATATTTATAGATAAATATCTTGTTTATTAGTGTAACAACAGTTTCTCACTAAACCTAAACTAAATAGATATTTGAGAAGCTTAATAAATATTTTATCCCTATTGTAAGAATTGTATCACACTGAAGATGTTTTTCACATTCCTTATTTCCTCCTCTTAATTCAGCAGATTTAATTTTTGGCTTCTTCGTAGCATCACTCAGCAGGGCACCTGCTGGTTGTTACAAGAATGTGTCACTGCTAGGAGGCCCTGTACAACAGATGCCTTGCCATGGCAGTTATGTTGGCTGAACTTTACTCTCATTTTTTAGGAGAGAGTCCATTGCTTGGTGTTTTGTGATCTGGATTCTAAGCTACTAAAAAATGACAAAAGGAATTCAGCTGCAGCCTATAAAATTCAGTGCTGCCTGCTTGGACTCTGTGTTACATTTTCAGCATAGTGAAGGAGGAATTAAACGTGCTTCACTTGTTATTGTAAACCCATGTCCTCTCGCCAAATATTCTAAACTGAATTTAGCATGCACATTGTTTTAGATACTAGATAATGAAACTATTTGGTTTTTAAGTCATTACAGACTAAAGCATGTTTTAATATTTTACCATGCAGATGATCCTGTTTCTCCATATACTAGCTGGCTGTTGAATATTGTGGAGACCAAACAGCCACAACCCTTGCCAATGCCTTACAATGGAGGATGCTGGGCACCACTTGTTGACTACCTCCCAGAAACTGTCACACCACGGGGACCCCTTCATAGGTGAGCAATACTGAAATAAGTCTCCGCTAATTAGATAATCGGTCAACAATAATTGAATGGCTCCATTACCCAGCACTTAAGAAAAATCACACACATACATTTTACTGCTTCCCAACATTTCAGTGTTAAATCAAAAGGCCTTGCAATTCTAGTGCCTTGTTAAAACTGTAGCTTGTTTATTTTGCATGAGATCAAATGTACTGATAGGAATTGGATTAAAGCAACCATACCTGATTCACAGAAGCTGAACATTGTCTTCCCCAAACCTAACAGACTGTTCTTTATAGCACTTTTTGGTGCTATTCTAATTATGCTATACATATGCTAAAACTCCTCTTTTACATAATCTATATTGACATTAATAATATTATTTTCAATAATGGTGCTTAACAGCTAAATACAGTAACTTTAGGTATTGTGATATCTTTTTGACATTAATAACATTCAAAGGGAAGCTTAATTTGGGAAAATGCTGAGGATTTTGTGAGTCCTCCAGTATAGCTTTGTATCAATTCATTTTTCTTGCTATACATCCCATGTACTATGATAATTTATGGCAAAAGCTGGTCAATAGCACTTCTGTGACTGTCTTAATGATTTATCACTTCTTTTATCGTTATTAATGTTGTTTTTAGTATTGCTACTTCTTTAAATAGTGGTTTGGGTGTAGAAACTCAGGACCTAGTAAGCATTTGCAGTGACCAGTGGAGCCAGCCAGTGTGCAGGCTGCCTGCCTCTGCCAGTGGGCCTCAGTTCCCATGAATCAAACCTGCTACATTCTAGTCCAGGGCCTCTTTTGAGTGCTGAATGGCCATTATGATGAACTGTACCAAACTGTATGATGGATTAGTAATGGAAACAAGAAGGGAAACTAGGATAAGACCATCAAACTAGTTTCACTTGGGATCCAAGTCAGGGTTTGAATTTCATTCGCCAAAGCTGAAAGGCTAGTGCATTAACCCATGTCTTCCCAATTCTCATGTGATTGCATAGCATATTACTGTTGTCCAGCTCCCAGAAAAAGTTTTTCAATTGATTTTGTGATTTCATTTATTAGGTGCAATATTGCTGTTATTTTCATGACTGAGATGGTAGTGGATCACAGTGTGAGAGAAGATTGGGCCCTTCACCTCCCTTTATTACTTCATGCTCTTTTCTTAGGTAAGACCAATACAACAGGAATTAAAACGTGGGTATACTCCAATACCATTAGTCAAACTGAAGCTGTGGAGTTAGCATTATTTTAAATATATTTTCTCTTTGCCTTCCCCTCCATAGCTATGTTTACGGCCGTCATTCATATTTTGTTACATCAGTTCTTGAAACTAAAATTGATCAGCTGGAATGTTGTGGCTGCAGCATTCCTTATCATACCTTGCAATTTTTTGTAGCCTTTTTTTCCCCACTTTACTTTATTAGTTCATCATTTCAGGGTTCTCAGAAGCAGAAATGTTGAGCATACTAGAGTAATTAGGAAGTGTATAGGCATTATCCAATTCATGTGGTTGATACACACTTTCTGTAGGTCATTAGAATAGCTAGACATATGGAATGAATTCATAATAAGTGGTGGTCTCAGTCCAGTTCTCAGTGGATCAATGTCCACATTCTAAAACCCACCACCATAATTGCAACTAATTTCCACCCTGATTGGTAGTCTCAGCATAGACAGCAAGGATTGAATAGCCATGGAGGCTGAGCTAGAAGATTATAGCACATTTGTAGAACAATGGGGGAAGTGTCACTACCCATTATCTACCTATGTCTATGGACCAAGAAAAGTACTTCTGGCTCCATTGCGGTCAGTCTGGTACCTTTCACAAGCACTAACAACATGCAGAAAAAATCCAGAAAGAGAAATCAGAGTTTCATTAGAGGGCTATCCAGATTTAAAAGGATACAAATCTCTTTAATAAAATGGATGTCATGGTAAAATTACCATTCATGCCACTTTCCTCTCCTCTCTCTCTGGGCTTGGCTACACTTGCAAGTTACAGCGCAATAAAGGAGCCCCGGGTGCACTAGCTCACTACCCGTCCACTCTGACAAGGCATGCAGAGCGCTCTGACTCCACAGCTACAGCGCTGCTGGTACTCCACCTCGGCGAGAGGAATAATGTTTGCTGCGCCTTGGCTACAATGCCCAGACGTCAGTGTGAACGAGGTGTTGCGTTACTGCGCTCTGATCGGCCTCCGGAAACATCCCATAATCCCCTTAAGTCAAGTGGTCACTCTTGTCATTGTTTTGAACTCCTGTAGGAATGCAGAAATGCCCTTTCAAAGCTCTGTTTCTGACAGCTGGCATGCAAGCCGTTACGGTGGAATGCTGTGTGTGAGAGAGAGAGGCGGGGGGAGGGGGAGGTCTGCTGCTGTCTGAACTTACAAGACAGCATGCTGACATGCTCTCAGCCCCCCAAAAACCCACTCTCTCTCCCCCCACATACACACAACACACTCCTGTCACACTCCACCCCACCCCTCCCATTTTAAAAGCACATTGCAGTCACTTGCTGGGATAGCTGCCCATAATGCACCACTCCCAATGCCGCTGCAAGTGCCGCAAATGTGGCCACGCCAGTGCGCTGTCAGCTGTCAGTGTGGACAGATTGCAGCGCTATCCTTAATGCGCTCTACGAAGGCTGGTTTAACTCAAAGCGCTCTACATCTGCAAGTGTAGCCATGCCCTTAGATGTCGAGACTACCATGAATGTCTATGCAACATATGGTGATTTTCATAGAATATTATATAAAATATCTATCTTTTGTATTATTCCCAAGCAATTTACAAAGACAGTCTTAAAATATGTTATAGGCAGCATCATAATGTAGGTTTAAAAACAAAAATGGATTCAGCTTTTCACACAGTTGGGAGCTGACTCCCCAAATATAGTGAAAAGTTGCTGAAAGTAAAAAGACTCTGTAACATCAGTCTTGTGTGGACAAAACAAATAGCCAGCAACTGGTGAACTGATTGAACGGCTGACGAATTATAGTTGTAGCAGTTCTGAAAAACAGATGGGCCTTTTTAGTTAGAAATTTATTAGTAATAAAACTCAATTATGGGGGGGAAGGGAATAGCTCAGTGGTTTGAGCATTGGCCTGCTAAACCCAGGGTTGTGAGTTCAATCCTTGAGGGGGCCACTTAGGGATCTGGGGCAAAATCAGTACTTGGTCCTGCTAGTGAAGGCAAGGGGCTGTACTCAATGACCTTTCAGGGTCCCTTCCAGTTCTATGAGATAGGTATATCTCCATATATTATTTATTAATTTGAGTCAATGAATCAATGAAGGGACTTGAGAATAGGAATAAAAACAATATGCAGCACGATGAAAGACTCTAGCCTTTTCATTTTGGTTGAGAGACAGTCAGTGTATACTAGCCATCACTGAGCAATGCAAGTAGATATTTGCAGAAATAGATTTCTGATATTACAAATGCATTTATCAAAATTTCTTTACCTTTTTTGTCAGGTAATATCTTAATATTACAGTATTTCATAAAGACTCACATTTAAATTAACTTTAAATCTTCAATTTTATTATGGTTTAGTTTCATTACATCTCTATAGATCCCCCTTGTGAGGGTGTAGGGAAGTAGTACTAAATGTGTTAGCCAGAGGTGTGAATGTGACTTGCATATGAAGAAATCATGTCATGCTGGAATGTGAGAATGCACATGGGAAGGAGTGTATGAGGGATATGATTGAGAAAGAAACTAGAGATATTTGGGCAGTTAAACTGAGCATGTGCCTTTTCACATATTGGAAGGAATAGGAAAATATTTAAGTGAAGGGAATCTACTGTCGAAACATAGGTAAAGGATAGAATGGTCTGTAATATTGATAATGAAGGGGTTAAAAAGATTTTCTGTTAATTGAGTCCTTGTATAAGATGTTGGATTGACAGCACCAGTTACAGAAATCCTGTTTTTAACCACACAGCGGCACTGTAAAATTGCCCAATATTGCTCTAGATCACTGATCGGCAACCTTTGGCACGCGGCTCACCAGGGTAAGCACCCTGGCGGGCCGGGCCGGTTTGTTTACCTGCTGTGTCCGCAGATTCGGCCGATCGCGGCTCCCACTGGCCGCGGTTCGCCATCCCAGGCCAATGGGGGCTGCGGAAAGCGGTGCGTGCCGAGGGATGTGCTGGCCTCGGCTTCCCGCCACCCCCATTGGCCTGGAGCAGCGAACCGCGGCCAGTGGGAGCCGCGATCGGCCGAACCTGCGGACGCGGCAGGTAAACAAACTGGCCCGGCCCGCCAGGGGCTTTCCCTGGCGAGCCACGTGCCAGAGGTTGCCAACCCCTGCTCTAGATGTTCCACCTATGGGGTGAGAGGAAAGTTCCGTTTCCATGCCCATTCAGTCCTTGGCCTCTCTCCTTAACTCTGAAGGTTACCAACTGGTGCAAATTGTGGTGGTGGAGTAGGACTGTGCCCACCAATTCATTTCATATAGCTACCAAAGAGCTGTCAAATGGCAGTGGCTTTCAGGCACTACTAAACCAAGCAAGTTCAGAGCAGCAACTTGCATCTATAGCTCATTCCTGAATATCTTGAAGGGTGGATGGGTGGGTGGAGATATTAATTCTTGGCAGCTGGAAAGAAAGGGAGGAAGGGAGGGAGCAAGGAAGAGAATAAGAGTAGTGGAATAGGGAATAGAAGCAAGGATGGAGAGGATGGAGGAGGGTCCTAGCATATTGGTAGGTGGATGAACCAGAGGATCACAAGGTTCTAAAAGGATGGTCCACAGGAGTCAAAAGAACTGCTGGCTAACTGGCATACTAATAGCTGCTACAGTTTTGCAGGCCCGTCAAAGAGCAGACTGGCAAGTGTGCACCAGAGGCACATAACACGAAGGAGCAGTGTGCAGGGACTAAAAAGGCAGGCTGCCAGGGAAGAGGAGATTCAGACAAGGAAGGAGCTGAGGAGACAGCCAGCTCTGTTATTCTGAGTTTGATCTCTCATGCCACCGTCTCAGAAGGTGTTGAACCAGAACTAAGATGATAAATGAAAAAAATGCTTTGTCACAGTGAAGCAATATATTTTATACAAACTTGAATCATTTATGTTTATAGCTCATGATCCTTTCATCTCTAGACCCTTAGTTCAAATCCAGCTCAGGCTACTAGTGACCAAAAGCTACCGCACCCCTTCACAACATCTCAAAACCCAGGACTAATTGTCAACCTGGCAATCTTACTAGGGAGTCTAAATACCGAATGTACACCTCTACCCCGATATAACGCGACCCGATATAACACGAATTCGGATATAAAGCGGTAAAGCAGTGCTCCAGGGGGGCGGGGCTGCGCACTCCGGCAGATCAAAGCAAGTTCGATATAACGCAGTTTCACCTATAACGCGGTAAGATTTTTTGGCTCCCGAGGACAGCGTTATATTGGGGTAGAGGAGTACATGGACATTGGACTACCCTCTCATCTCTGGAGGTGGTCCCCCCATCTCAAGGTCTGGGCACTGCTACAGCTCATGATGTACTGTCTCAAGTAGATATAGAGAGGACTTTGGTCTGGCGCCTTTCTCAAGTACTAAATTCACACAAATATTTAAAGAAAAAACTGTGGGAACTGTGTCCTGAAGTACTGTATCTTCTGTTTGTTCTGTACTGTTGCCATGAATTGCCTTGGAATCTTTGTTATTTCTGGAATTTAAACTTGTTTATAATCACTTCATACTCAGTGACTGCTGTAACTCTTTCCTTCAGGTCTTGACCATTACCGCCCTGAGGTCTTTGAACACAGTAAAAAGCTACTGCTTCATCTTTTGATTGCATTGTCTTGCAACAGCCATTTTCAGGCCATTGCCTCAGTGCTTCTTCAGACCAGAGAGATGAATGAAACCAAGACTCTGACAGTCCAACCAGCCTATCTACCTGAATTCCTGTATACAGGTAATCAAGTACACTTGGAAGAGACACTACACTATATTTTAAAAGTTTAAAATATTGGAACATAAGGGTTTCTTTCCTGATATACTGTAGTGTTATATTTTTGATGTACTATAGGCTGAATGATCAAAATGGGAAATCTGTACAGCAACCATTGATCTTAACTTCCTGTGACTTACTTTGGAAATGCACCACAGATTACTAAATGATGACTTACTATCAAAGTAGGAAAAGCCCCTTGCTATAAGGAAAAATTTATAATATCGTTTTAGAAATGAATGTGCCAATTTTACATACCTGTAACTTTCTAAGGGCTTGTCTACACGGTGTGGCAATCTGCCCTATGTACATGTGATTTCTAAAGCATATTAATATGCTGTGTATTAATTGGTCTGTGTAGATCCTGCTGGGGCGCACTAAAGGTTCCCCAGTTTGCTTTAACATAGTGCTGTTTGAAACAGTGCACACAGTGCATTAAAGCGCACTAGGAAACCTTTCGTGTGCACTAGCTGGATCTGTATGGACCTATTAATGTGCAAAACATTAGAAATCACACCCTCATAATGTGTAGGGTTACCATATTTCAACAATCAAAAAAGAGGACACGGGGGGAGCCCCACCCTAGCCCCGCACCCACCCTGCCCCCATCCACTCCCTCCCACTTCCCGCCTCCTGACTGCCCCCCTCAGAATCCCCAACCCCCCCCCCCTCCTTGTCCCCTGACTGCCCCCTCCTGAGATCCCCCCACCCTAACTGCCCCCCTAGGACCTTACCCCTACCTGTCCCCTGACTGCCCCGACCCTTATCCACACCCCCGCCCCCAGACAGACCCCTGGGACTCCCACGTCCATCCAACCACTCCCTGTGCCCTGACTGCCCCCCCCAGAACCCCCAACCCATCTACCCCCCCTGCTCCCTGCCCCCTGACAAGCCCCCCCAGAACCTCCAACCCATCCAACCCCCCCTACTCCCTGTCCCCTGCCTGCCCCCTCCAGAACCCCCTGCCCCTTCTCCAACCCCCTGGCTCCCTTATCGTGCTGCTCAGCAGCACACTCCAGGAGGCATCTGGACACAGCCACAACTGGCTCAGAGGGCCTGGGGGTGGGGAGACTTCAGAAGACATTAATAGGGGGGATCCCCCAAGGCCTCTAACCATCATCTGTCTGGGGCTTTGTTTTTTTAAATCTTCCCCAAAATCTACCCCCCAGCGCCCAGCACCAGGCTGGGCACGGCTACTGCTGCCAGGCGTCCTTTCCATCGGTCAAGTACCCCGCAGTCACCCTCCCCCTGCCCCCGCTCTGTTCCAGCGAGGGCACGACCAGCGTCCCGTGAGGAAACGGACACCTGGGCTCCAGACAGGAGCTAAACTCTCTGTTTTCCCTGCTGCGGGGCGGTTCTCTCCCCCCTGCCAAAGCAGGTTAGAACAGCCGTGCCCCGGCTCTCCCCAGGGAGCGGCACGCTGGGCAGCAGGGGATGGGGAGGAGGAGGAGGAGGAGGGAGGAGCTCTAGAGCTGCCGGTGGCCGCCTGGCCAGTGATTTGAAGCTGCAGGGGAGCGGAGGGGGGAAGCAGAGGAGAGGCTCTGGCTGCTAGAGCCCTATGCTAGTGGCTTAATCCAGCCGGCCGCCCTATCACCCGCGCCGTGCTCTGCAGGGGGGGGAGAATGCTGGACATTTTAAGATATTTACAAATTCCCCCCCGGACGCTATTTTTAACCTAAAAAGCCGGACATGTCCGGGAGAATCCGGACGAATGGTAACCCTAATCATGTGCATTACCTCACTGTGTAGACAAGCCATAACACTCTGAGACACAGAACTCTGTTAGAAATGGAACTTTAACCTAAGTAAATAATATATGATTGCAGCACAAGAAAAGCAAAGGAATTAACATGGTTAGGAATGATATATCCACCTCAAAAGTTCCAATTAAACCTTTCCTTCAATTCAGTAGAGCTCCAATATGAAGTACTCCCTCCAACACCACCTATCTCTTACTGACCATGAACACACTTCCTCCCTTGGCTGAAATCCATTTCTGGTTTCAGCAGGTCTGCCAATCTCTGCTAGGCTGGCTGCTCTGCTAACTTTTTGCAAATGCACGGACTTTTATGGGGTTGGGTGGGGACAAAGCTTGATGAAAGTAGCTGGACAGATTTTAGACTGTTGTGACGTGTTACTAAATATAAGGAGACAGTTGGGAGCTGAGGGAGTCACAGTGCCTGTTTAGAATTGTGTAGATAAGATTGGAGTTCAGGAAGAAGGCTGAATACAGTCAAAGAAAAAAGAGAAAAATATGATTGTGATAGAAGGAAGGGAGAAGGAAAGAGGAATGATCTTGGCCTAAGTGTCACTTCTGATTCTAGTAAAATAGCAGAATGCATATGAAGAATCTTGAAACTCTTAGATGGTAACAGAACCACGAGCAATAAAGCAGCGTGAGTTTATAAACGATAAAGAGATGATAAATTGCTTTTTTGGTAGAACTACAGAACTAATGGATGAAGAGAAGGCAGTAAATACAGTGTATTGAGGGGCGAATTATGCCTATGGGGTACAGCCCTGATTAACGGCCGTGCAGAAGTGCATCAATCCAAGAGTAGCTTGGATGCAGGGATTGTACCTCGTAGATCCCCTGAGCTGTCCTTGAGTTTCTCACTGTGCAGGTTTACATCATGCTTTCAGAAGACAGCCTGATTCCCCCACAGTGTGTTTAGAGAGCAATCCTCTGGCCAGTTGAAGATGGAAATGGGTATTTTTTTGCCTAAATATTTGTACTTGCCAGAAGCACTGAGGAGTCCAAAAGGACCTCAAGGCTATAACCCAACTTAACATTCTTAGGGCAGAAGTTCTCAATGTTCTTGAAAAGGTATGTTCTTCACACGTCTCACTTCCTGCCTCAGTGCATGTCATCCAGGTGCTGATTTCAATTAGTCAGTAAGAAACCTGGAAGATAGTGCTGTGTACATTTGATATAAACGAGATAGAGAGTGTTATCTGCATACTGCAAATGCCTCAGTCTATGTTGTCTCAAAAGGTCTTCCAATGTCTTGATATAGTCGTTGAATAATGGGGAGGAGAGAACTGATGCCTTTTTGGATTCTGCAAGTGGGGGCTTGGGAAGTGGAGGAGCAGTTATACATATTGGTCCTGCTAATCTTTGACAATAAATTAGAAGTGAGTTTGCAATGAGATGTGGCAGAAGAAAGTCCAGTGCAGTTTTGGGCCATGTACACAAAGGCACCAAGTCACTGACAGGAAGATAAAAGTCTGTCTTCTATATGGCTCTGGTAAGACCATATTTGGAATATCAAATTTAATTCTGGGCACCTTGTTACCAAAAAGATAGTAACAGATCTGGGGGCTAGTTCAAAGAATATCAGCCAGGAAAATGGAGAGATTGATTTATGAGGAAAAAATATTAAAAGTGATAAATATTTATAACTTGGCCAAACAACAATAAAGCTGGGAGATAAGAATACATGTATTTGAAAGGTAAACAACGAGGATGGAGAAGTATTATTTAGGGTGGTGAAAGAGATAAAATTAAGAAAGGGAATCTTGGAGCTGAATAGCAAAAAACGTATTCAATGTGAGAAGCACTAGGCTTTGTAATAGTCTCCCATGGGAAATGGTAGAAACCTCCTTGTTTGTTACATTTAAAATTAGACTGGGCAAGAGACTAGAAAATTCATTTTGAGGAGCAGTCTTTCTTTGGGAATAGACTGGACTGAATCTTTCTTTGGGTACAGATGTTAGCTTCCATCTAGACTAACAGAAGTATTGGAGCATAAGCTTTCGTGGGTGAATGCCCACTTCATCAAATGCAAGACATTCACCCACGAAAGCTAATGCTCCAATACTTCTGTTAGTCTTAAAGGTGCCACAGGACCCTCTGTTGCTTTTTACAGATTCAGACTAACACGGCTACCCCTCTGATAGCTTCCATCTAGTAAGCAAGGATGGGTGAAAACATAAGAACGGCCATAGTGGGTCAGACCAAAGGTCCATCTAGCCCAGTATCCTGTTTTCCATCAGTGGCCAATGCCAGGTGCCCCAGAGGGAATGAACAGAACAGGTAATCATCAAGTGATCCATCCCCTGTTGCCCATTCCCAACTTCTGGCAAACAGGCTAGGGACACCATCCCTGCCTATCCTGGCTAATAGCCATTGATGGACCTAGCCTCCATGAACTTACCTAGTTCTTTTTTGAACCCTGTTATAGTCTTGGCCTTCACAACATCCTCTGGCAAGGAGTTCCACAGGTTGACTTTGAGTTGTGTGAAAAAATACTTCCTTTTCTTTGTTTTAAACCTGCTGCCTATTAATTTCATTTGGTGGCCCCTAGTTCTTGTGTTATGAGAGGGAGTAAATAACACTTCATTTACTTTCTTCACACCAGTCATGATTTTATAGACCTCAATCATATCCCCCCCTTAGTCATCTCTTTTCCAAGCTGAGAAGTCCCAGTCTTATTAATCTCTCCTCATACGGCAGCCGTTCCGTACCTGTAATCATTTTTGTTGCCCATTGCTGAACCTTTTCCAAGTCCAATATATCTTTTTTGAGATGGGGCGACCATATCTGCACACAGTTTTCAAGATGTGGGTGTACCAGGGATTTATATAGAGGCAATATGATATTTTCTGTCTTATTAGCTATCCCTTTCTTAATGATTCCGAACATTCTGTTCGCTTTTTTGACTGCCACTGCACATTGAGTGGATGTTTTCAGAGAATATCCACAATGACTCCAATATCTCTTTCTTGAGTGGTAACAGCTAATTTAGACCCCATCATTATATATATATATAGTTGGGATTATGTTTTCCAATGTGCATTACTTTGCATTTATCAACATTGAGTTTCATCTGCCATTTTGTTGCCCAGTCACCCAGTTTTATGAGATCCTTTTGTAGCTCTTCACAGTCTGCTTGGGACTTAACTATCGTGAATACTTTTGTAACATCTGCAAATTTTGCCATCTCACTGTTTACCCCTTTTTCCAGATTATTTATGAATATTTTAAATAGGACTGGTCCCAGTACAGTCCCCTGGGGGACACCACTATTTACCACTCTTTTAACCACTTACTGATCTCTCAGAGGACCTTCCCTCTTACCCCATCACTGCTTACTTTGCTTAAGAGCCTTTGGTGAGGGACCTTGTCAAAGGCTTTCTGAAAATCTAAATACACTGTATCCACTGGATCACCCTTGTCCACATGCTTGTTGACCCCCTCAAAGAATTCTAGTAGATTGGTGAGGCATGATTTCCCTTTCCAAAAACCATGTTGACTATTCCCCAACAAATTATGTTCATCTATGCGTCTGACAATTTTGTTCTTTACTATAGTTCAACCAGTTTGCCCGGTACTGAAGTCAGGCTTACCAGCCTGTAATTGCCGGGGTCACCTCTGGAGCCCTTTTTAAAAATTGGTGTCACGTTAGCTATCCTCCAGTCATTTGATACAGAAGCTGATTTAAATGATAGGTTACAGACGACAGTTAGTAGTCCTGCAATTTTGCATTTGAGTTCCTTCAGAACTCTTGGTCCATCTGGTCCTGGTGACTTACTACTGTTTAGTTTATCAATTTGTTCCCAAACCTCCTCTAATGACACCTCAATCCTGGACAGTTCCTCAGATTTGTCACCTAAAAAGATGGCTCAGGTTTGGGAATCTCCCTCACATCCTCAACCATGAAGACTGATGTAAAGAATTCATTTATTTTCTCCGCAATGGCCTTATCGTCCTTGAGTGCTCCTTTAGCATCTCAATCGTCCAGTGGCCCCATTGGTTGTTTAGCAGGATTCCTGCTTCTGATGTACTTAAAAAAAAAATTGCTATTACTTTTTGAGTCTTTGGCTAGCAGTTCTTCAAAATCTTTTTTGGCCTTCCTAATTATATTTCTACACTTCATTTGCCCGAGTTTATGCTCCTTTCTATTTTTCTCATTAGGATTTAACTTCCACTTTTTAAAGGATGCCTTTTTTGCTTCTCACTGCTTCTTTTATTTTGTTGTTTAGCCATGGTGGCTCATTTTTGGTTCTCTTATTGTGATTTTTAATTTGGGGTATACATTTAAGTTGAGTTCTATTGTGGTGTCTTTAAAAAGTTTCCATGAAGCTTTCAGGGATTTTACTTTTGGCACTGTACCTTTTAATTTCTGTTTAACTAACCTCCTCATTTTGGTTTACTTCCCCTTTCTGAAATTAAATGCTACAGTGTTGGGCCATTGTGGTGTCTTCCCCACCACAGGGATGTTAAATTTAATTATATTATGGTCGCTATTACCAAGCAGTCCAGATATATTCACCTCTTGGAACAGATCCTATGCTCCATTTAGCACTAAATCAAGAATTGCCTCTCCTCTTGTGGGTTCCAGGATTAGCTGCTCCCAGAAGCAGTCATTTAAGGTGTCAAGAAACTTTATCTCTGCATCCCTTCCTGAGGTGATATGCACCCAGTCAATATGGAGATAGTTGAAATCCCCCACTGTTATTGAGGTTTTTTTTATTTTAATAGCCTCTCTAATCTCCCTGAGCATTTCACAGTCAGTATCACCATCCTGGTCAGGTGGTTGGTAGTATATCCCTAGTGCCATATTCTTATTATTCAAGCATGGATTTACTATCCATAGAGATTCTATGGTACAATTTGGTTCATTTAAGATTTTTACTTCATTTGATTCTATGCTTTCTTTCACATATAGTGCAACTCCCCTATCAGCACGACCTGTTCTGTCCTTCTGATATATTTTGTACCCTGGTATTACTGTGTCCCATTGATTATCCTCATTCCACCAAGTTTCTGTGATGCCCATTATATCAATATCCTCATTTAATATGAGGCACTCTAGTTTGCCCATCTTATTATTTAGACTTCTAGCATTGGTATATAAGCACTTTAAAAACTTCTCATTTTTTAGCTGTCTGCCATTACATGATGTAATTGAATGGAACTTTTTTTCTTTTGACTGTTTCTCACAGATTCTACCTGTATTTTATCATCTTCCATTCTCGCCTCCTTATTAGGACATAGGCAATATCCATTTATAGATCCTCCCCTAAGCGATGTCCGAACCACGTGCTCCTCCACATCTGTCAGCTTTCCCCCAGCCCTTAGTTTAAAAACTATTCTATGACCTTTTTAATTTTAAATGCCAGCAATCTGGTTCCATTTTGGTTTAGGTGGAGCTCATCCTTCCTGTATAGGCTCCCCCTTTCCCAAAAGTTTCCCGAGCTCCTAATAAATCTAAACCCCTCTTTCCTACACCATCGTCTCATCCACGCATTGAGACCTGCAGTTCTGCCTGTCTAACTGGCTCTGCGCGTGGAACTGGAAGCATTTCAGAGAATGCTACCTTGGAAAAGAGAAACAAAGCTCTGCAAGTTTTTGGACAAGCTTCAGGTACTTTGTCTCCATAATTTGGATACTTATCTGAACCTATTGAAGTTTATCTGTCACTAATCACTATAGGATTTTTTGACTAAAATAAAAATAGACATGATGGGAAAAGGAGACAGAAAATAATCTATTGAATGTGCAATGCAGCATAACAATCCAAAGGCCATTCTGCCCTCTGCCCTGAAACATAGTCCATGGATTCTTATTCAGTACTTTGAAGGGAAACAATCACATAGTTTAAAAAGGTCACAGACATGATTTTTTTTTAAAAAGAGCAATAACATAGATTCAAATTCTCACTCAAAAAATTTTTTTATTAAAATTAAGGTTGTTTTTAACCCTACTTATGAAATTTGAATAGTGCATAACTTCATGCGCAGTAGAAGCTTAAAGAAAATTACTTTAGAACTTTGATATTTTGACCTTCAATCAGTTGCTTTGGTGCATGGCCAGAACAAATGAAGATTGATGGATTTCATTTTTTTTATCAGAGACCTTTAGGAGAATGCCAATAGTAATGGTAAACAACATTTTTTGCATAATTCAGGATTATTTATTCCATTTAAATGTTTCAGATATTTCATTGCAAAACTTTATCGTAGTTCAGGACAAAAATATTAAATCAAATGATTTATATGCCCATTATTTACCTTCAACAGCAGTGAAAAACGTATTTCCTTCCCAAACTGTGTGAAAATCCTTCTTTCTGTTGTATGTTCACAAACTGTTAAACCTATACAATAAACTATTAAATTTAAATTACATTTTCATTTTCCCCTAAGATTCACATGGGTTTTCCCACCTTTGATATCCCATGTCAAGGCCTCTTTTGTGGCCATGGTGAACTGAGTAGAACTCCCTTTTGAGTTGAAATGCTTTTTAATCAGCTAATGTTGAGGAGTTGCTGTTTGGATGAGGAAAGCAATTCAGATACAGTCAGTATGCTACATGGTGCAGTAGCTAGAACATAGAATCTGAAATGAAGACACCTGGCTTCTAATTTGATCTCTGAAACTGACTCTCTGAGAGACAAAGTGAATGAGGTAATACCTTTCATTGGACCGTGTGTTAGCGAACGAGACAAGCTTTCAGAGCTTACAGAGAGCTCTTCTTCAGGTCTGGGAAAAGCACTCAGGGCTAGTCTACACTGGCAACGCTAAAGCGAGAAAGTCGCACTGCCATAAATTGCCAGTGTAGACAAGCCCTCAGAGTGTCAGAGCTAAACACAAGGTGGAGCAAACTGTTTAGCACAAGGAGTTAAGATGTTGTAAGAGACCATTCCAGGTGAAGTAGGCAGTTAACACCTCTGCTGTCGCAGGACAAAGGAGGGTTAAATAAGGATGAATGAAGAAAATATCACCTACTTCACTCTGTTTTATGAACTTAAGACCCCATCTTACATTTTTTGCAAACCTTATTCAACATCAAACCAGCCTGGATTAATGAATTAGACTTTTGCCTAGGTTTAGCCTGATTGTAGACATATTTTAACATTATTTAAATTTAATACAGTTTACAAAAAGATGTTACTTCTGAATGTGACCTGTGAAACATTTATTTTACAGATACGATACCTATAGTGCAGAAATTTTTTGACTTTTGTATTAGTAATTTTTTTATTGCATTCTGAAGATTTGAAAGTGTAATGTCACCAGTTTTTCACTCTTGCTATAGGTTTTTGCATTTTGCTTATATTTTCTGCTTCCAAGTGAAAGTTTTCAGCAGCTTACTGTTTAAAAGAGGTGTTTGTCCTATTCTTTCATCTGAAATGCTGACGTAAGTGGTGCATTCCATCTTTATCTTCTCCTCTGCTGCTTCCAGGTGGTTTTGACTTTCTACGGGAGTACCAGTCATCACCAGTGCCAGATTCTGGTTTAAGCTCCAGCTCTACCTCCTCAAGTATCAGTCTAGGAGGCAGCAGTGGAAATCTCCCACAGATTACCCAAGAGGTGGAGGACATGGACACAGCTCCTGAAACAGATGAAAAGGCAAACAAATTAATTGAATTTCTGACTACCAGGTAATCCAAGATAAGGAGAGGTTACTATCCTATAATATTATGCTGATGACAGAACTCATGAAATAGGACAATTTTATTGCTATAAAGGAGACAGCAGTTGTGAGGGGCCACAGTGAGCCTAGCTTTAATTACTGAATAGGGCTGGCACATCCTAGGCTTGTTCTGTTGAAAAATGTAGGGCCTGATTCTCATTTACATTAAGACCCCTTTACACTGCCCCGGCAAAGTGTCTGGAAGCCTAAGTCTAGCCAGTTGAAGAGCAGCTACAGAGTGACTTTGCATTTTATTTTTCCATCCAGAAGTGTAGTTCTTAACTGACAGCAAAAGAAGAGCTGGTATTAAGTGCAGAAAGGATTTAAGTGACATGTAATCATTATAAACTGACAAAATCCAGTGTAATACGTGATTTTGTTAGGTCTTAAAACTCATTTTATTTAACTTTGTTAATTTTCTAAACTGATAATATTACTGTCTACTTGGTGAACTTATATTTGAAATGATGTTTCTTTCTCACATCTTACCTGATTTTTTTTAAAGGAAATAGTTTTGGAAAGTCTTTCTAATCACAGTTAACCAGTATTTTACCAAGGAAAACATCCAATTCATTACAGCATAAGCAAAGGCTTTTTGGTGTATTAGTCCTCTGGTGGGGCTTTTTGATATTTGCACTTAGCATTTTGAATAAGTAACAAATCTAGCACAGGCAGTTGTCTTTTCAATATCAGGCAAGTTCTCTCTTTCAACCTATTTTTCTTCTCCGTGCTTAGTTGTTGACAATTCCACTGACTTTTTTTAACCTTGAGAAGTCAGGAGATAGCCAAGAAGAATAAGAACAAAAATCCTGTTCAGCCACACACCATGTACTGTGCATCCAATTAATTAAATTCAGGACTTGTGTTGCTAAGAAATTTACACCCAAGGGGTTGCAACCAGGAATAAGACTTTAGGGACAATGTTGGCAACATCTTTTGAATTCTTTAATGTCCACACTATGCAGATCCGATATGACTGGAGCTACAGAGGGAGCATTGCAGGGCTGGGTCAGAGGCTGTTTATAAATTTTTACTTGGTAGTCCTTCAGTTCCCTACATACTCCTCCTCCTGGGGATTAATCATGGCCCTGGCACAAGTTTGTAGGAGCAGCTGGGTTGGGTTTGTTCACACCCTCCTGGGCTAGAATACCTCCCAAGTTAACACTGTTCGTGCAGCATTAACACATACCCCTGTTTGCACAGAAGGTGATTGGCCCAGAGTTGAACCCAATAGTTGTCCTAGGCACACTTGAGAAGTCTACTTTTGCAAAACACTCACCATGCCTAAGGGCCTTGTCTACACATAAAAGCTGTACCATTATTATCATACCAGAATATTTAAAACAGTACAACGTCCCTAGGGTGGATACAGTTACACTGTTGTAAATGTGTTTATACTGGTGTTTAGAGAGACAAGGTGGGTGAGGTAATATCTTCAGAGACCTGAGGAAGAGATCTGTGTAAGCTCAAAAGCTTGTTTCTCTCCTGACAGAAGTTAGTCCAATAAAAGATATTACCTCACCCACCTTGTCTCTCTAATATCCTGGGACCGACATAGCTACAATAACACAGCATACTTATATAGGTATAGCTTACTCACGTATACCACACTCGGGACTGTACCACTTTAACTATTTTGGTAGGGTTACCATTCGTCCGGATTCCCCCGGACATGTCTGGCTTTTAGAGTTAAAAATAGCGTCCGGGGGGAATTTGTAAATGTCTGGACTTCCCCCCGCATGCAGAGCGCGCGCGGCTGACAGGGCAACCGGCCGGATGGTGCCACTTACATGGGGCTCCGACAGCCAGAGAGAGCCCCTCCTCTCCCCTGCAGCTGAGAGCACTCCCTCCCTCCCTCCCTCCCTGCATTCGCAGATCACCAGCCGGCCGTTCGCACCGGCAGTCTGGAGCTCCTCCCCCTGCTCCTCCTCCCCAGCACGCTGGTCTGAGCGGCAGGGTAAGGGGGCCAGGGGGTCGGAGAAGGGGCAGGGAGGTTCTGGAGTGGGCAGTCAAGAGACAGGGATCGGGGGGGGGTCGGGAGTTCGGGGGGGGCTTTCTGGGGGGGTGTGGATAAGGTTTTGGGCAGTCAGGGTACAGGTAGGGGGTAGGATCTGGGGGGGCAGTTAGGGTGGGGGGGTCTCAGGAGGGGGCAGTTAGGGGACAAGGAACGGGGGGGGTGTTTGGGAGTTCTGGGGGGGGCTGTCAGCGGGCAGGGGTGGGGAGAGGGATCGGAGCAGTCAGGGGACAGGGAGCAGAGGGGTTTAGATGGGTCGGGAGTTCTGGAGGGGGCTGTCAGGGGGTGGGGAGTGGTTGGATGGGGCGTGGGAGTCCCAAGGGTCTGTCTGGGGGTGTGGATAAGGGTTGGGGCAGTCAAGGGACAGGTAGGGGGTAGGGTCCTAGGGGGCCAGTTAGGATGGGGGGAGGGTCTCAGGAGGGGGCAGTCAGGGGACAAGAGGCAGGGAGGCTTAGGTAGGGGGTGGAGTCCTGGGGGGCAGTTAGGGGCAGGGGTCCCAGGAGGGGTCAGTCAGGGGACAAGGAGCGGGGGGAGGGTTGGGGGTTCTGTGGGGGGCGGGAAGTGGGAGGGGCAGGGGAGGGGCTAGGGCAGGACAGGGGCGGGGCTAGGGCGGGGCTCCTCCCGTCCTCTTTTTTGCTTGCTGAAATATGGTAACCCTATATTTTGGTAATAAATCACATCCCTAACCAAAATAGCTGTACTAGTATAAAAGCGCTGTGTAGGCCAGGCTTAATGGTAAAATCCTGAAATCCTGATTTATGCAAAACTCCTATTGACTTTAATGGAAATTTTGTCTGCATCAGGAAAAAAGCCTGAAATCCTAGGTTTGCCTTAAAAATTCTTGCAAATTCCCATTACCCAAATTATTTGCAACCACTACACTGCATTTTTAGTTTTATTTGTGTTTGATACATAGCATTGTTCAACCTGACACAGTAGATGCATTAAGTAATGCTGTGTAATTATGTCATGTAATAAGATTTTCTTCAAGTTGTAATATAAATTGAACTTTACCAATCAAACATCTGATTAAATCAAGTTATGTACTCAATAGTAAATGTGCTTTTAAACAGAAAATTATTCCTTATTTTGATACTTATTATTTATTTGTATTATGGTAGTGCATAGGGACCCCAGTCATAGACCAGGATCCCAACATATTAAGTGCTGGACATAGAACAAAAAGATGGTCCCTTCACCAAGTAATTTACAAGCTAAACATAAAACAAGATAGCGAGTTCGAGCTTTCATCAATCTCTGTGTCTGTATCTGTCAGTTTCACAACTCATGCTGAGTAGGCCTTCAGCAAGAGTTGTAGCCATCAAGATTAACACCACTAAGCCTTCTCTACACTAAGGAATTTACCCCCAAAAATGCCCACTATTTTTATCACCAGTAGGAGCCTTAATGTAGTTCAGGTTCTTGTGGATAAACCTTTTTTAAAAAATCTCTTTTCAGCAGTACTAAAAACACCAGAAGCTACCTGAACATTGTCTATACTATGGTTCCCATAGTGGTAGATAGCACCAGTGGGGTTTTGTTTATTTTATTTTATTTTATTTTATTTTATTTTTTGTAAAATTCTCCAGTGTAAAAGATGGCCTTACATTTAGAAAAAGGAAAGCAGAGCAGTGCCCTGAAATGATCAGTCATTTATAACGTTATGCCAGTACTACATTTTGAATTGGAAATCTTTGTAAAGTTGAAGTGTAGTAGTAGTTGTATTGTTCATAGATTTATGTTCAATCACGTTTTCCAGCAAATTGTTCTGCCTGTCTCCTTTTGAATGTACAGTATAATAATTTTTAAAATTACTTAAATTTATTTCAACTGCTTCAAAGAAATACTTACACATTTTGCTACATTTTTCTTCTCTTTAAGGGCATTTGGTCCACTCTGGTGCCATGAAGATATCACACCCAAGAACCAGAATACAAAGAGTGCTGATCAACTTACTAATTTTCTGAGACATGTTGTGTCTATATTTAAAGATTCCAAGTCAGGTACTGAAACTTTTTTTCCATGATTGTACCGTAGTTAAAACCCTCGTCTAGTGGACAAGTCCCTAGTGTTTGCTTAGAGAACTTGCCTTTTAATGCCAGTTTCTTTGCTCCTGAATGGCTGCTACAGGAGCTTGCTTGTGCAACAGTGCCCTCTGTTTTGTGAAAGTAATAATTTCATAATGATTCTTTTTTCTTTGTTCTTTCTTACAGTATTTTATGTGCGAGGGTTAAAAGTTTTAAAGCAATTTTGTTTTCGTAACTTGTTTCAAGTTATTCTTTTCATATAATCTGATTACACTATGTGACTTTAATTGGATTCAAATATGTTTGGTGCAAATAAATACTTTTGAATTAATTTTAAATAACTTTGTTTCCTTTTGTAGGAATTTAAAGATCATATTCTTTTAATGCTCTTGTCATTTCATTTTATTATATTCCTGAAGAGATTACTACAGATTGCTCCATTTGATCAGTGAAAAGTATATATTCTTCTTTAGTTTATTTAGCCCACAGTAAACTTTTATCCTGTGATCTTTTTTTCATTAGATCCATATGCTGAAGCATTGGGTGTCCTATGTAGGACATATATCATATTACGTACTTGCTAGAAAAATACCATCTTAGATGGTTTTAGCATGCACTCACAGTACAATCAATTCTTCTAAACCATCACTGATGGTTGATTTTGACTGTTCTATTTGATAAAAAAGGGAAAAACTCCACCTCTTATTTGTAAAATAGACTGGAGATATTAAGCAATCTTCTCAACAAGCAAAATGTTCTTTGTTCATTTAATTTGACAATTATAGTTTATTTTTAATTATTTATTATGGGATTTCATAGTAAACTAGTAATACTAAATAGTATTTTGAAAAGTAATGAAAACTCACTTGTTATTAGTAGAGCAGAGAGCAACATAGTGTGCAATTAGAACCTGAACCAAACCCCACTGAAGTTAATGGAAAGACTCCTGATTTCCAGTGAGCTTTGGACCAGGCCCTAAGGCCCCAATTCAGGAAAGTACTTAGGCATGTGCTTAACTGCTTTCCCTAATCAGGGCTACAGTACTTGCATTTAGCAAGGTATTTATATAGCATATTTATATAGAATTTTACATCTTCCAGGCACAGTATGAACATTAACTAGCTAATCCTCACAGCAACCCTATGAAGGAGATAAGAACTGATATTCCCATTTTACAGCTGAAAATATTGAAATTATTATTATTGTTGTTGTTATTTATGTTACTGTAGTGCCTTGGAGTCCAAGTCATGGACCAGGACCCCATTTCGCTAGGTGCTATACAAACACAGAACAAAAAAACAGTTCCTTTCCCAAGGAGCTTACAAGTTAGGTGATTTGCCATGGCCACACACTGAGTCAGTGGCCACAATTAGAATGTGTTCATTACTAAAGCTGTTTGGAAATGCTCATTTATTGAAAGCAAAATGTTTTTGTGGAAACATGTTGCCTTTGAGAAAAATTTATAGAAACCCCCCCCCCCCCCCCTAAGAAAAAGCATTTCACTAAGGAAAGTTTTGACCTTTTTGGAATGGAATGTTTCAATTTTCTCTTTCAAAACAACCTTTCCCCCCCCCCCCCCAGTTTTTTTATATTATGAAATATAATATAAAGTGAAAAAGTAAAAATTGAAATTAATCATTTAGATTTTGTCAAAATGAAGCATTTCAATTGATCCCAAATTATTTGTTTTTCCAGAATTTCAATTCATGGGAAATTTTGAAATCTTTTGGTTTTGTTTTGTTCTGGAATGGAAGAAATTTTGAAATCACACAACTACAAGTTCCCATGCAGCTCTACTCACTACAACTAGACCATGCTGCCCTTTGTTTTTAATTCAGTGCAGATTTTATTTCTTAATGTTAAGGTATCAGGTTAAATGCAGTATACTGTCTTTACCTGGTAGACTACTACCAATTTTATATACTGTATTGTCCAGTAATAAGAATTGTTCACTTATTTGTAAAGAAGGTTCTAGTGGTTCTTTCATATACCTTAAAAATGGCCAAAACTTTTTGAAATGCTAGGGAATTGGTCCGCTAAAGGTTTCAACTGTAAAGTAACTTTTTCTCATGCAGTAAAATCTGCTTTGTTAGATTTTAAACATCAACATACTATTCTTTTGTTGCTTAGGTTTTCATTTGGAGCAGCATCTGAGTGAAGTTGCTTTACAAACGGCTCTTGCAAGCTCTTCAAGACATTATGCAGGTCGATCTTTCCAGATATTCAGGGCGCTAAAGCAACCTCTTTCTGCACATGCATTGTCTGACCTTCTGTCAAGATTGGTGGAAGTTATAGGAGAACATGGAGATGAGATTCAGGTACACATGTGTGACAATGCTGTATTCCTGACAATGTTTCACAATTCTGCATATGTTCAGTATCGTTTGTTTCATTTTACTGTAAATGGTGAAATAAACTTGGAAACTATAATGCAAGTGAGAATGTGACCTTAGAAAAGAAAAACTGTGTTCTCATCACAATTTCAAAATTACAAAAATGCTGTCAAAGTCGTGATCTAACTGTTATAATCTGAGCCCTGAAAAATAAGTCTAATTTGTTTCAAAATGTATCACCCCATTGTGAGATTTTAAAAATTTTAAACAGCGAACTGTAGTGGGGTTCACAGAAACAGCACTTTCAGCTTCCGCTGCTGCCTTTACAAAAGCAGTTAAATTGCAAACACTGGGTCAAATTCCATTCTCCTTTACTGAGCAATATTCAACATTAAAGCAATTAGGAATGTTACTTGATTAAGGTCTGCAGGTTTTGACCCACTGGATGGGTTGGTGGGAGTATTTATATTTGCCATATGCTAAAAGATGAAATCATTAAGGTTTTTAATCTAAGTAAAGAGTACTATGAGCTATGGAGAGTAAAAATAAAATTAAAAACAAACTGCTTTGGCCCTTGCTTTTTAAGAAAAATAAATTAACAGTAGAAAGAACATATTGTTTTAGCAAGCTCACACCATTACAATGCAGCTGTTCTGTTTGAAAACAAACCATGATGTAGTGTTTCTTAACCTGAGAGGCAGACTCGACAAGGGTAGTAGTAGACAAGTAGTAATAGATATGGGAAAGCTGCATGACCCTGAATCTGCCCTGCTCCCTGCTGCAAAAGTCTCTTCTGGCTGCAGGTAGGGTTGCCAGGTGTCCGGTTTTCAACCAGAGCGCCCAGTCGAAAAGGGACCCTGGCTGCTCTGGTCAGCACCACTGACCAGGCCACTAAAAGTCCAGTCAACAGTGCAACGAGGCTAAGGCAGGATCCCTGCCTGTCCTGGCTCCCAGAAGCAGCTGGCATGTCTGGCTCCTAGGCGCAGGGGCAGCCAGGCAGCTCCGTGTGCTGCCCCTCTCAAGCGCCGGCTCCACAGCTCCCACGGCCGTGAACTACAGCCAATGAGAGTTGTGGGGGCGGCACATGAAGGTATGGGCAGTGTGCAGAGCCCCCAGCCTCTCCACCTAGGAACCAGACATGTTGGCTGCTTCTAGGAGCCATCTGAGGTAAGCACCGCCCGGCCAGAGCGCGCACCCCGAACTCCCCTCCAGCACTCCAACCCCCTGTCCCAGCCCTGAGCCCCCTGCCGCACCCAAACTCCCTCTCAGAGCACACACCCCTCACCCCCTCACAAATCCCAACCTCCTGCCCCCTCTGGCCCCCAAACTTCCTCCCGGAGCCTGCACCCCATACCTCCTCTCACACCCCAACCTCCTGCCCCAGCCCTGGGCCCCCTCCCGCACTCCAAACCCTTGGCCCCAGCCTGGAGCCCCCTCCTGCACCCCAAACCCCTCATCCCCAGCCCCACTCCAGAGCCCGCAACCCTAGCCGGAGCCCTTACCCCTCCCACACCCCAACCCTCTGCCCCAGCCCGGTGAAAGTGAGTGAGGATGGGGAGAGTGAGCGACGGAGGGAGGGTGGAATGGAGTGAGTAGGCGTGGGACCTTGGGGCGGGGGGCAGGGCAAGAGTGCTCGGTTTTGTGCGATTAGAAGGTTGGCAACCCTAGCTGCAGGCAAAGTGGCATGGGAGCATTTTGTTACTCTTCTCCACCAGAAATAAATCGAGCTGCAAGAATACTCATATATAGGTCTGGAGGCTGCTAGCTAAGAGTCTCTTCTCTGTGCCAACCAGCCCATCCAGGAGAAAACCATGCAGACTGGCACCATGGAACCACTCATGGATATATGCCACCACCCCTTCGAGCAGCATGCATCCTTCTAGTGAGTGGAAGATAAGAGAGAAAAATGAAAGATGGAGCAAACACCAAGGAAAGAAATGAAAAGGAATAAAAATAGATTAATAAATTAATAGATTTTAAGAACAGATGGGACCACTATGATCATCTAGTCTGACCTCCTGCATAAAATAAGTCATAGGACTTCCCTGAATAAATAACTGCTTCAAGTCCAATAGCAGTGGTTGAACTAGAGCATATCTTTTAGAAACACATCCATTCTTGATGTAAATTTTCCAGTGATGGGGAATCCATCACACACCTTGGTAAATTATTCCAATGGTTAATTAACCTCCCTGTTAAAAATGTGCACCTTATTTCCAGTGTGAATTTGTCTAGCATCAACTTTCAGTCACTGGATCTTGTTATACCTTTGTCTGCTAGATTGAAGAGCTCTCTATTATCAAATTTCTGTTCCCTGTGTAGGTACTTATAGACTATGGTCAAGTCACCCCTTAACCTTCTCTTTGCAAAGATAAAAAGATTGACCTCCTTGAGTCTTTCACTGTAGGGCATGTTTTCCAATATCTGATCATTCTCACGGCTCTTCTCTGAACCCTCTCCAATTTATCAACATTCTTCTTGAATTGTGGACAGCAGAACTGGACATAATGTTCCAGTAGCAGTCTCACCAGGGCCAAATACAGAGGTAATATAACTCTCTACTCCTACTTAATATTCCTCTGTTTATACAGCTAAGGATCACTTTTGGCCACAGCATCATACTGGGTGCTTGTGTTTAGCTGATTATCCACAATGACTCTGAAGTCTTTTTCACAGTCACTGCTTCCCAGAATAGAGCTCCTCCTCCTGTAATCATAGCCTAGATATATGATTTTGCATTTGGGGTATGGAAAGCATATTGCTTGCTTGTATCCAGCATACCACACAGTCAGATCACTTTGTATCAGCGACCTGTGTAACAGTTTCAGGGTAACTGCATCTATATTGCCCCTTTATGGTCCCTCGAGGGCACCCACTTAAAGTTTCCAGCTCCCAGCCATCACCTCTCTTGGGTGGAGATGTTGTATTAATAAATACAATAGAGAGCTGCATCTCTCTCCCTCCTGACTAGGGTTTTAAGACTGCACAGCTCACTGTCTTACATTGTGATATGCCCAGCAAGCCAGTCTTTCTAAAGGCCAGTGCCTGGGCTTTTCTTTCTATCCAAGGACCATGGACAGTGTATTGCCAGCAGTTACAAGATACCACAAAACTCTTTCTAAGCAAGCAAAAGCATTACAGAGAAAACATATAAAACAATAAAAGTTACTATGCTAAAAACTTACCAGAGATCACCCATCAGTCTTACGGGGCTCTTGTAGGCCAAATTCTTTCCAATCCTTCCACAAGGGCTGGGGCTCTTGGGCAGAAGATCCTGTGTGTTTGCTGGATCAGAAAGAGGGCCCTGACTCAGTTTAAACACAGCCTTTTTAAGCCAAAACCCCATTCTTTGTTTTCCTAGTCTCTGGAAACCAAGTGTGAACCAGTATATGCAAACCTCCCCAGAGTGTGCTACCTTTCCGGAGGTGTTTACAGTGTGAGTGATTCACCTTAATTCCCCTGTTTTAATTCCTGGAGGAGCTGTGGTAACCTTCCCCCTTGGAGTAGAACATAATCACAATCCATGTCCCACAGTGATATTTATACTTAATACAATATGTTCCCCTATAGATACTGCATGAAGTTGCAATATCTGTCAGAAACAGTCCTCTTCATTATTTAACACTGCCACAATCTTTGTGTAATCTGCACATTTTATCAGTAATGAGTTTGTTTTCTTCTAGCTCTTTGATAAAAATGTTAAATACTGTAGGGCCATGAACCGATCCTTGTGAGACCCTAATAGAAACACACCAGCTAGACGATTCCCCATTTACAGTTCCATTTGTGAGACCTGTCAGTTAGCCAGTTTTTAATTCATTTAATGTGTGCCATGTTGAATTAGTATTGTTCTAGTTTCTTAATCAAAATGTCGTGCAGTACCATACTCAAATGCCTTACAAAAAATTAACACCATTACCTTTATCAATCAAATTTATCATCTCACCAAAAAAAACCCTCAATTAGTTTTACAAGATCTATTTTCTATAAACCCATGTCGATTGGCATTAATTATACTATCCTCCTTTAATTCTTTATAAGAGTCCCATATCAGCCATTCCATTATTTTGCCCATGATTTATGTCAGAATGATAGCTTTTAATTACCCAGGTCAATCCCTTTACCCTTTTTAAATATTAGCGTAACATTAACTTTTTTCCAGTCCTCTGAAACTTCTCCAATATTTCAAGACCTCTTGAAAATCAACATTAACAGGCCACAGAGCTCCTTTGCCAGCTTTCTTTACATTCTGGGATGAAAATTATCCATACCTGCTGATTTTAAAATGTCTGTCTCTATTAGCTGCTGTTTTAATATCCTCCTTACTTACAGTTGGAATGGAAAGTATTTCATCATCATTTGATACAACTACATCATCTGGCTTTTTCCCAAACATAGAACAGAAATATTTATTGAACAGTTTTGCCCTTTCTGCATTATTATAGACCATTATACCATCTTCATCTATTAATGGACCAATACCAGAGTTTGGATTCCTTTTGTTATAATATACTTTTTCTTCTAGTCCTTAGCTCTGTTGTCCATTGGTTTCTCCTGTGTCCATTTGCTTTCCTTATCAATATTCTACCATTCCCACCTTCTAGCTTATAGTCATTCATATCAACTTTCCCTTTTTTCCATTTCCCCCCCCTATAAGTCAGGCTGGTCCTTTAACCAGTGTAGCCTTCTTTCTCAATTGTGGGATTGTGGCTTTTTGTGTTTCTAGTAAAATGTTCTTAAATAGTTCCCATTTATCATTCACTTATTTTCTGTTTGAATTCTTTCTCACGTCTGATTTGACTCATGATTGTTTTTATCTTTGCTAAATTGGTTCTTTAAAACCAACAAGAATATATATTACTGGTTGGGGCTTTATTTTGCTTACCCATGAAAAATGTAATCAAGTCAGGGTCACTTGAACCTAACCAGCCACTGATTTTTAGTTCTGTGATTATTTCACCTGTCATTATCAGTTCTACTATAGAATTCCTCTCTGCAGAATGCAATTCTTTTTGAGTTAGCAGATTGTTATATGTAATTTTTAGAAATACCAATGATGTTTTATTACTGGCAGCATGAGACCTCCAGCATATGTCACTCAGACCGAAGTCCTCCATGATTATGCAACATTTTTTTCCCTACACCTTACATCGGGGTGGGCAAACTATGGCCCAGGGGCCGCATCCAGCCCTTCAGACATTTTAATCCGGCTCTCGAGCTCCTGACGGGGAGTGGGGTCCGGGCTTGCCCTGCTCTGCACGTGCTGGGGCTCCGCACGGCTCCCGGAAGCAGCAGCATGTCCCCTCTCCGGCTCCTATGCATAGGGGCAGCCAGAGGGCTCTGCATGCTGCCCTTGCCCCAAGTGCCGCCCCTGCAGCTCCCAGTGGCCAGGAACTGTGAGCATTCATGGCCCGCCATACAATTTCCATACCCAGATGTGGCCCTCGGGCCAAAAAGTTTGCCCACCCCTGCCTTATATAGATAGGTGTTTAAGGAGCCTGTTCTCTACTGTGGTTTGGTTGTTGTAGCTGACACCATTGTTGTATCCCATCTTGTACTTTATCTGCTAGAGCATAGCAACAAAATCAAAACCAACAAACCCTTACCCTGACCTAAATTCCCCCCTTTATTGATGGAGCAGTAGTTTGGTCTCTATGGCTGTTCAATCTGTGACTTCTCTCCTGAGGTTTCTACAACCATAGCATTCTTGTTAGTGTTATTTTTATAATCTTGACACTATTCACTTCCATTAGGAAATGGACTGAGCTCACCAACATATTCCACATAGATCATCAAATAGCCTCAAGGTGACAATAATATTCTGTCACAACTGCCTCTGCAGAATTTGAACCAGTGACATGGAGGCAAAAGGCTCAGTATCCTATTGTCCATCATCCCCTGATAAGATCACTGGTCTCCTTAAGTATACTCTCTCCTTCACAGATCATTCAGGGAGACAGAAAATAAAATCTGCATTAATGTTTTAATGTGCAATGTAATGGCTCTGGGTTTTTTTACTACAATTAGTGTTGTGTTCTGTTTTCAATAAGATGCTTCAGTACAGAATGGTTTCTGTTACTGACTTACTGGTGATTGTTTTTGCTAAAATGGCTGACTGTATGTATTTGACAGGGTTATGTAATGGAAGCACTACTTACCTTGGAGGCTACAGTGGATAATCTGTCTGATTGTTTGAAGAACAGTGATCTCTTGACCGTATTATCTCGGTAAGAGTCTGTTCCCTTAATCACATAATCTTTTCCCATATAAATCTTATGAAGCAATACAATGTTCTGCGATCTGAATTTCATAAAATGGTTTTGATATAACTGATCTTGCTCAAAATACATGTACAGAACGAGCCTAAGAGTGCATCTGAGCCCAATTTGGCAACTATTTAAATAAATATTGATAAACTTGTGGCGCCTCCTAGCCTGTTATAGATTTTCTTTTTTCCTTTCAGCCGTCTACAGTACAATTAACGTCCTCTTTAAACAAATAACATTAGGATTCCACATTCTGCTTTTGTATCTAACATAGTCTTGAAAAGATGTATAGGAAACAATATTTACTTTGCTTAGAATATTGCAATGGGGGTTCAGATCACTCCCTGCTGTGAGAAAACTCATGGTTCCCCTAATTAAATATTTCCCAAATCACTGCATGAATGGGCAGGATTTGTCCCCTTTGTGGAACAAATAGGGGATTCTGTCTTCAGAACTTAGGTATCCCAAGGGGTCCTCAGGAGGCCCAATGCCTCTGCACTTGCTTTATGTTTCCCCTTCCTTGACAACCTCCATAAGCAGATGTCTGTGAAGCCTCCTATGAAAAGGGGTTCCACAATATGAAAAAAGGCCACACAGATTTCCTTTCAGGTTTGAGGATGTCCAACAGTATGCACCCCCTGCTCTTGTTCTCACCCCCAGCCCTTCTCAGCTGTGCATCCTTGAACTCACAAGGAGCCCTCCAAGGTTGAGAGGATGGCAAGCCTTCCTCTTTCTAAAGCACAACCAGTGACAGATCTGTGCACCAAGGGGAGGCTAATGTCTGTCTGTGATGTCAGTTAGCAATAGTAGGAGCTGGGTGTGCCCCTGGAGGGATCTCCTTAAATTCTAAAGCTTTTCAGGCAACATTAAAATTTGTGGGTAAAATTCCCAGGGTGGTGCTGTTACAATATATTATAGTCTTTTATATTCCAAACCAAGGGCCACATGTTCCTCTTGACTACACAGTTCAGAAGGGAGCAAAATGAAACAGAAATGCCCCCAAATTGTGGAAGGAAGGGGATAACACCATTCTCCTTCCTGCCCCTAGTGACTGTGTAAGCCCCTCTGCGAGAATACCATAGAGTAGGGGTTCTGCGGTTTTGTAAGTAGAGCATTTCAGAGGTGAGACTGGAGGGAGCTGGGAAGTAGCTGTTCTGTACAGCAAGCTTCCCTGGGAACTGTAAATTGTTAGGTTATAAGCTTTTTGGAACAGAGACTGGGTCTCACTGTTGTCTTTGAACAATACCTAAACACTGTGGGTGCTATTAGAATATAAATAGTTAAAAGGGCTGCATGGAATTCCAAGTGGTAATTGTAACTCTTTGAAACTCTAGCTAAGTCTCCAGTGTGCCTCACTGAAAGGAGGCTAGGGTAGCACCATGGAACCTAAGGGAACAGTACTTCTAAGGGGAGCCCTGATAGCTCCATGACAGCCCTCTGTAGGGATAATGCAACATCTCTAAGGTTCTGCTTACCAACCATTGGTTTGGCTGCATACATTCACCCATGGTGACCAATACTCCTCCCTCCACAGGGTCAATTTGCCAGTAATTCCACAAGTGTGACTTATGCCAAATAACTCCTGCAGCGGGTCCAGTGGATAGGGTACTGAGATTCAGGAGACCTGAGTGCTAATCCCAGCACTACCACTGACCCAGAGCATGACCTTCTGCAAGTCACTTCACCCCTCGTTTGCCCTTCCCCCTACATTCTTCCTTGTCTATTTAGATTGTAAACTCTTCAGGGCAAAGTCTGTTTCTTACTCTGTATTTGTGCCTATCACAGTGCCTATCACAATAAGGCCCTGTTCTCAGTTGGGGTCTCTAGGTTATATAAATAATAATGGAGAAATCTGTGGGAGGGTAAAACAGATAGCATGGTGTTTGTTTACTTGTTTTACTGTTTATTTATCTTTTGATAAATTCTCGGTTTACTTCCTTTTTATTTGTATTAATTTATTTTCTACATTTCTGCTTTGTGATATAATAAAATCCCATTTATTTTATTTTATTTTTTTGCTTAGTTCATCATCACCAGACTTAACATCAAGCACTAAACTGACTGCAAATCGGAAGAGTACGGGCCAACTGAATGTGAATCCTGGGGCTGTAAGTGGTAACACAGCCACTGCTGAACGAAGCAGACACCAGAGGAGCTTTTCTGTACCCAAAAAGTTTGGTGTTGTGGACAGATCCTCAGATCCACCACGCAGTGCCACACTAGATAGAATTCAGGCATGCACCCAGCAAGGCCTCTCCTCTAAAACCAGGAGCTCATCCTCTCTAAAAGACAGCCTCACTGATCCTTCTAATGTTAATAATCCAGCCAACCTGTTGGCCACCATCTTCTGGGTTGCTGTAGCTTTGATGGAATCTGATTTTGAATTTGAGTATCTAATGGCTTTACGATTGTTGAATAAACTACTAGCTTATTTGCCACTGGATAAAGTTGAAAATAGGGAGAAGTTAGAAAAGTTACAAGGACAGCTAAAGTGGTCAGATTTCTTGGGGCTGCAACAGCTGTTGCTAAAAGGATTCACTTCTCTTACCACCACTGACCTCACGTTACAGCTCTTCAGTTTGCTGACACCAGTGTCACGAGTATCCATGGTGGATTCCTCTCAAATTATAGGTAAAGACCATTTTTTCTGTCTTTCACATTTTGATTACGAAATTCTTTTTAAGTTTGTTTGATATGAAAACCTCACTATGCTCCTTAAAAATACCTGTTCACCTTATGGAATATAAATTTATTTTTGTGTGTACAAATTGTAATGCATTTTTAAATGAATGCATAAAGAAACAACTAAAGGGAAATTCTTTTGCTATTACTATTATTTATTATTTGTAATATCATAGCACCTCAGCACCCCAGTCATGGACCAAGACTCCTGTGTGCTAGGCGCTGTACAAACAAAGAACAAAAAGACAGCCCCTACCCCAAAGAGCTTGCAATCTAAATATAAGACAAGAGACAACAGATGGATACAGACAGACAGGGGGAGTACAAGGAAACAATGAGATAGTTTTGATCAGCATGATAGTCTGAGGTCTCAGCACACCTATTCAATATCAGGGGAGCAGGAAAGATGTCATTTTTGTACAGGAATATTCTTTCACATTTCATTTCTAGTTATAGAACCTAGCAGGGCCTATGAAGTTTTCTCAGTATTTCTATAATAAAGCCTCAAGTTCTTTTTTCTTGGGCTGGGGAGGGGCTGCTATATTCAGAGGAATGAGAATCCTCACTACTCAAGGTCTCAAACCAGAATATTTTATCCAAACACCCCCATACTTTGGGAAGAACTGTGTGGCTTAGATCTGAATTTTGCATCTCCACTAGCTTTATACCAATTCAGAATTCCCCTCACTTGGGGAATTCTCAGGTGGCCAGTTGCAGCCATCTTACTCCCACCCCTCCCTTTTTTTTTTTTTTTTTTTTTTGCCACTCAGACAGTATAAAATGTAGAGAAATAGGGCTGAGAATCAGGCCCAACATTTTATTTTATTACCTCCTCCTTTTCTTACCACATACTAGCAGTATATATTATACAAAAAATGCCTCTAGTATTAATGGAATGTTGCATACTAAGGTGTAGGGCCAGATCCTGCAAACATTTACAATTAGTAGCAGCGCTTACTACTACTAATTCCATGAGAAAAAGCAACAGAGGGTCCTGTGGCACCTTTAAGACTAACAGAAGTATTGGGAGCATAAGCTTTCGTGGGTAAGAACCTCACTTCTTCAGATGCAAGTGAGGTTCTTACCCACGAAAGCTTATGCTCCCAATACTTCTGTTAGTCTTAAAGGTGCCACAGGACCCTCTGTTGCTTTTTACAGATTCAGACTAACACGGCTACCCCTCTGATACTTAATTCCATGAGATTATACCTGGTAGTAAGCACTTTGTATGGTAGTAAATGTTTGCAGAATCAGTCCCATTCTTTGTAATGACACCATCACACTGTCATATATTTAATAGATTTTATGTTTAATCTGATATAACAGTCTTAAGGTGAAATATGGGGCCTGAACAATTTGAAAGAGTCTATATAACATCACTGTAATGTACTTTTGTGATTATAGCTGCCAGTAAAATATTGCTTAAAAGACAGCTAATATTCCTGTCCTCTCATCAAATATCCACTTTGTACTATATTGTTCTGTACCAGGGTTCCCACTGAATGTCTTGTGTCTCCTGCCTCATTTAATTCAACATTTTGATAGCCCAAACCAGTTCTGTAAGGATATAGCAGAGAGAATTGCTCAGGTAGGAAACTTATTTAGTACTTCGTACATCATATTAAGTCTTGTGAATATTTTTGACTTGTTCTTAACATAATGTGACATTCATATTTAATTAGGTTTGTCTGGAAGAAAAGAACCCCAAGCTATCAAATCTTGCACATGTAATGACCCTTTATAAAACTCACAGCTATACAAGAGACTGTGCTACATGGGTAAATGTTGTTTGCCGTTACCTCCATGAAGCATTTGCTGACATTACCCTGAGTATGGTTACATATTTGGCTGAGGTAAGTTTTTAAAACCAAACAGTTTTCCATCTTCTATTGACAGACAAACTGAAGGGCTAAAGCCTCTTGGATATTCATTACAGATCTCCTATCCTCTGTTCTTACTCACAGTGCAGATATGAGAGCAGAATTTTGCTTTATGCTTTTTTGAAAAAATTAAACACTAAATGCAAAACATATCCAAAGTCAAGTAAAGTCCTCAAGTTGATTACTTGTTAAAGCTGTGCTTGCCGTGAATAAATAGGGTTTTCCACTACACCCAGAACTGGAGTACAAAGAAAGAGTGTGTAACTACCTTATGCATTTGTCAACTTTTTATAGTTTATAATTATGGACTAGATTGTCCAACCCTTACTCGTGTTGGTGAGCACTTACAGGAGTTAGTATTTTCTGTCATTTCTTTCAATGGGACATAAGGGCTGCACAATCTAACCTAAATCACTTGTTACATAACGATCCATTTCTTGTTATAAATGTCCATGCCTAATGGATCCAAACACATTCTTTTAACTCCAGAGAGACCAATTCTTCTTCACTTCTTCTCTCCTCATTCATCAGTAATGGGTAATACCACCTGCCTGCAGAATTCAGAGGCCATCTAATGTTGCTGGAGACTCCAAGCTGGAGCCCCATTCTTCTGCTCAGGCCACCAGATTTTCTGCCCTGGCAGCAGAACAAGTTGGCACTTCAGATTTTCCCAACTATTTTGTTCTATAACTTTCATGTTTATTTGTTGCCATGCATGACTTCACTTTGCTTCTAGCTCCTCTCTCTCTCCCTTGAGGTGAGGAAGCAGTGAAGTATTGAGGCTCTAATCCTCTGGCTTCTCCAGTTCAACATTTCTCTAGTGAGCACCCTCTGCCCTCCACTGTGGCAGCAGAGAAGCCCTGCAAACATCCAGCCAAGTCCAGGGGGGGAGCTATAGGGAGCTTTCCAGGAGCCTCACAGGATAAACTGAGCCCTGCTGCCACAAGCCATCATCCTCACTCTGCCAAGGGGCAAACGATGCTCTGCTGCCACAAACCATTGACTGTCACTCTGCTGAGGTATGGGCTTCAGAAGGCTAACTATGCCCTGCTGCCACAAGCTGCTGACCCTTCACTCTGCCAGGGTGTGAGCTTGAGAGGTCAAGCTCTATGTCATGCTGCCGCTTTGCTGGAATACAGTCTCAAGAGCATGAGCGGTGCCCTGCTGCCACAAGCTGACCCTCCCCCTGCCAGGTTACAGGCTAGAGAGGATAACTGTGCCCTGTAGCCATAAAGTCTCTGACCCTTGCACTACCAGAACATGTGGCTTTGAGTCAGAGAGGTGTGGAGGGCTTCAACCCACACCCAAAGCTGTAACTCCATCATGGGAGGCTCAACCAGGAGCATGACAATTCCCATAGAGAGGGGAACACCTCTCAGCCTGCTCAGGGTTTGCTTTTGCAAAGGCCAGAGACTCTTGAGTTCCAAATAGGCAAAAGCAAGCATCCCCTTTGTAAGGCAGCAGTTCAGATTGTTAATGAGCAAGTGGAGTAAATGTCAGGGTTTAAAACTTTTCTCCTTTTCCTCCCCACCCTCAGAGGGAAGTGTATGCTGGGGCATGTCCGCTTACAGGGGTTCTCTGACAGTTCTCTGTAGCAGGTACCCTGCCCCTTTCTTACCCTGCAGCATGTCTGAACCAGCAGAGAAGCCTGTTCCTCCTGCACAGCCCTAACTCAGGCTGCAGTGTAATGGGAATTGTGCCTGTCTAGTTTTCAGTCTGCCAAGGAATGGGGCTCAGAATCTGATGGGTAGGAAGGGGTCTCTCTCTTTGCCCTTCCTCTCTCCGTACTCTGGCTCCACACTAATGCATTGTAGGCCTTGCATGACATAAGTAACTTGCCTCACTTCTTAGTGGGCCGATTGGGAAGGTGAACGGAAGGTTAAGTTGTAAATTAGGGCTTAAGATGCAGTATGTGAGAGTCAGGATGTCTGTGCTTACTAAGATAAGCAGGAACACCCTGGTGCTACGGACAATGGATAAGATTAACTTGGAGTGTAAAGATCAGGTTATACATGAACTGTGCGTGGACAGAGCATGCTGTACAGGGATTGGTTCCTACAAAGTAACCAAGCCAATCTCAAATGTTGCAATGTATAGTGAATATTGTATAGTGAAATGTACTGTGTAAATATATATCAAGGAAGAGGTTTTCTGTGTAACTTTGGATGTGTGGTATGCTCTATACTCCCCTCCTATGCTTGAGTTTGATCAATTCAGCGTAGCTTTGCTATATGCCAAATAAAGGAACCCGAGTGACAAAATGTGGAGTCAAAATGAGTTTTTGGATCGCAGAGAACTGGATGAAGTGTCCTCCAAGAGTAGACAAGGTGTTCTGGGCATGCTGAGTGACAAGGGTCTCTGAGAGAATCCCAGCAAGCATTAGAAGCACCTTAGGCAGACTGTGACCAGAACAGAGGTATGCAAAGACTCCATTCCCCATACAGCTGCACCATCATGGAATTACAGGGAGGAAAATGAGAGAGCCCTTCCCGAGTTCAAATTGACTCCTGTTTTATGGAGTAAAGTCACAAGTGATACTAGATCTCTACTAAAGAGCTAACATGGGTGCCTGGAGAGCAGGCAGTAGACATCCTTTCAGGATCCTGTGGCCATTTAGCAGACTATTCCCACAGTGAAGGTATTTATACCAGTACCCCTCCTTGGTTGAGGGATCCCTTGACCAGGATGAACAGGGTGCTACCTCCAACCTATAATTAGCCTGGGTAAGCACTCCTCATGTGCAACCTACTGATAAGTGTGTGTTTCAGGTCACCCTCTTTGCCAATGGACAAAAGATGTGAGTTGTTCTAGCCTCCAGCCTCAGAGCTTTGGCTCTTCAGCTCAAGCGGTAGCAGATCATGCTTTTAGCTTTGGAGGTTCCCCATTTCAATCCCCCATGTGTCAGTCATGAGAGTGGTTGTCACACATGCACCATGAAAAAAGTGTTAAACCAAAATGTTATATAAAAACATAAAGTTTGGGAACCAGTGAAAGACATAGTCACACCTTCAAAACGGAACTGCCTTCTAAAAGATTCCATAGGCCATAACAAGGAGGACACGTTACACATACATTTCAAAGCCTCAGCTGTAGACATTCAGTCCAAAACTTTGTCCTGTACTTAATAAGGAAAATATACTTGATGGCAAGCAGGTGACTCATTGCATGGGCTGAGAGGTTTCAGCTTCTATTCTGGTCAGATCTTTGATGTGACTTGTGACAAGAGCAGTGGCTCCTAACCCCGTGGCTATAAAGAAGCCATATTACACTCATGAATAGCAAACAATCATATTAAACAGATATTTTAGGCATCCAGATTTACAGTCGAGGAGCTCTTTGGGAAAACATTAGAGAAATTAGTAGCTGAAATTGCAAACAGGCCTCAACCCTCACTACCAAAGCCAACATAGCAATCCGCTGGTCACTGTCAACACCAAAGGTGTTCATGAAGGGACTATTCCCCTAAGAGAGGGAAGAATCTGGAGCAGAAGCTCCTAATGAAACCTGCATGTATTTTCTTCCCAAAGCAACAAAATCCTCAGTATGACAAAGAGAAAATGAGCATTTGTGTGAATTCTCAATTCCTGTACAGGACTCTTCTTTCTGCTCTATTCTTTACACCCAGAGTCAGAAGAAATGGCTGTTAGTAGTCACAGCCAGGCTCAGGCAGGGACAATATAGCAATTAGTGTCTTGTCCAGAGAAAGAGACCCATTCATAGCTTGCCAGCTGCTTGAACGGATTCATACCCAGGCATGAATCTGGTAATAATTTTACCATCACGGTAAAGATTTGCAAAGATCCAAAACTTGATTGCATCATCCATTGCTTGGCAGTGGTCATCTGTAGACAGTTATCTCTGGTGGCTCAGATTGCTGGTGCTATGCACTGGGTCAGCCCCTGAATGCTTTTTCTCAAAATGTACTTCCAATTCCTTCTAAATACATGGAACCACTCAGCAGAGACCATGCAAATTATGTGTCATTCCCAGATCATATCCAAATGTCCCTTTGTGGGCAGGTAAGTATGAGCAACATGCTGAAAACCAACCCATTTTTTACTGTAGCACCTTACGTATGCACTATGGAAGCAAGTCTTGCAGTATGGGGAGCATACTTGGAGACTGATTTCCAAAATCTCAGAATATATCCTTTTAGTTCTCCTCTTCAACAGCCCTATCAAATGCATGTGTGTACAAAAACATATAAATGTGACCACATGGACTCAGACCAGTGGTCCATTGAGTCCAGTATCATCTCTGACACTAGCCAGCACTAGCCACTTCAGAGGAAGGTGCAAGAAACCCTGTAGTGGGCAGTTATAGTGTTCATAGGGGAAGTTTCTTTTTACTTCCCATTAGAGGTTTGCTTAAGACTGAAGCATGCATGTTTATATTCCTTCCAAAGCCAAGGGATAAGCAGAGGTCAGAACCTCTCTGTGATAAAGGAAATAATGTCCTGGGTAGAGAAGAATGCTGTTTTTCAAGCCAGTTCACATAAAGGATGCAGAAAAGAGGAAAAAGCAGAACTGAAGTCCCACCTCATCCCACTCCACCACTGGCCCAGAAGGCACTTCAGACTTGATAGACAACTAAGGAACCTCCATTGCACCTGCAGAAAACACCAGTCCTCTCAAATTCTTTCATTTAGACCTGGACAACCTACAGTTAACAGGATGGGCATGGGAAGAGAAATATAGTTTATCAGAGTTTCTCCATTAGCATCATAGATATTTTTTGGTATCCAGACAGAATTCAACCAGGAAATTACAATGATTGATCTGGTCAAATTACATTTATGTGTGAGGAGAAACGGAATGCTCTCTGGGGCAAGGGTTGTCTTGTTTGTACAGTGCCCAGCCATAGGGGGTCCATGGCTCTGGATGCTACCATAATATAAACAATAATAGTAACCACAAAGTTCTGGTGATCTCATTTACACTAGAGATTCTCCAGGATGGTTCACTGGAGTCCTACAACCAAGCACCATGGGAAAGTGGGTTCTTCAGACAGGCACATCAGACTCCTTATCTGAGTATCATCAGGTGTCAAAATTTATCAAAATAACAGATTAGACAAGTCTGTGGCTGGCTTTTTTTAGTTGCCATCACCTCCAAAAGATAAGGTTGGAATTAGTTCCTCTGTCCATACAGAACCACACTACTGTTGTCATGAGGAAAAAAGCTACTTGTACTGCTCCAGAAGCCTTTCTCTTCAGATGAGTTTTTATTTCCACAGTTACTGGTAAATAGGGTTCCCCCATCATTTTGTTCTATTCCTTTGCACCCCTTTGGAAGGTTGTGGCATATATGGGCATTCTTAGAGCTCTAAAGATATTTTTCAAGCATATGGAGTATACATGCCAGTTGTACCCTGTTCATCTCATCCGGTCCAAAATGCCAAGTTTTTAGGACCTCAGTGTTCCTATAGGTGCAATGTTAAAATCCTGCACCAGTTGGCATGCTAGGAAACCAATTACAAAGGAGTCAGGGCTCACTCTGTGAGGTCCCTGGTGGCATTGTGGGTAAAATGATATGAGCCTAATCTGAGGAAGATTTGCAACGTGGATTTCCATTCCCCTGCAGAGGCATCCTTTGGTAGGAAAGTGTTGATGGGTCGGTTCCCAAATAATTCCTTAAATTATACAGCTCTTACTCTATATGGGGGGAATTCTTGTTTCTGCCTATTATTCTACTGTAATAATAATTAAAACTCTGTTTCTTCCCCCCCCCCACTTTTGTGATTCATTGTTCACTACTTCCCATTATTGGTGAATGAGGAGAGAAGCTGTGCTGCAGAATGAAAAATCTCTTACCTGGTTATTTTCTTTCTGCTAGGAGCTTTTCTCCTCATTGAACCCAACCTACTAATCTGGGAAATGACTGGAATACAATTTGTAAAATTTGAAATTTTTCTCTAAAAGGAGACTTGGACATATAATGATCTTAAGTTTATTTACATATTATATCAAATTGTTGTGTTAATGCTAATAATTGACTGCTGGAGTATTTCTGCAGCTTTGGGAGAACTTTTCTGGCAGCCAGAGCTGAAAGGTGGGGCTTAGTCCTAGAGCCTCCAACAACATTAGGCCACCTCCAACATCCACATGTGAGAGGTATTACCTGTTAGCAACGAATGAGGAGAGAAGCCACTAACAAAAAAATTTTAGATCAGAAATTTCTTATTCATGTGACACACAAATCCTTAAGGCTCTAATCTTTGAAGCCAGTGGAACTACTCACATACGCCAGGTTAAGCATAATCATGTTTGCAAAATCAAGATCTTGTACTCCTGGATGCAGATACAAACATTCCAGAGTTTGGGGATATTTAAAGCTAGGGGGTTAGTTTAGGCTCATCTCTATATTAATTTCTACCGTGAGAGAGACCAGGCATTCCATCTTCCTACCTAGCGAATGTGTTTCCATGGAAGCTATCACTGGAGAGCATTGGTAGTAAAATTTATTGGGTAAATATAATTTGCTGTCTGAATAACAGTGGTCTAATTCTTTCTGCCTGTGTTTCCTCAACCTTTTCCTCAGACTTCCAGCCAAGGAAAAAAATAAAAAGATGTTTGGCTATTTTTTATTGGCTGTCTCTCTCAATTAAATTCTGAATTTCAGCTGCCAGCTTATTCTGTCCTTGTACAGGCTTTCTGGATAGCTTAGAATAGGAGTACTGGGCAGACAAGAAGCTTTGTTTCATTATCAGAACATGGTTAATTAGCTCCAGACTCCATAATTTACCTTTTGTAGTTTGTCTTGTTAGTAACATCATCACTAATTATTGTAACAAGACATTCTAAAATTGTTTTTCAACTAGGGAAATGCTGTCTGTACATGACTGATATTGGTGCTGTTTTATTTAAGAAACAACCTTTCAAAATCCAGTTATTTTCACTTGTTTTTTCATAGCTACTAGAAAAGGGCCTTCCCAGCATGCAACAGTCCCTCTTGCAGATGATCTACAGTCTTCTTAGTTATATGGACTTGTCAGGTATTCCTGTTAAACAATTTAACATGGAAGTGTTAAAGACAATTGAAAAATATGTGCAGGTAAATATTGTATCTTCCTTATATTAAAATATGAATTGAACAGTAGTTACTGTGAAATATTAAACTTTCATATAGGAACTTAGGAATTACCACACTGACACACAATATCTAGTCCAATATTCTCCCTCTGTCTCTGCTATATATAATAATGTATCTATTTGCAAGTAAATGCAAAACTGTACCATGATACCATGGCAGAAATCTCTTCCTGACCTAACTGGTAATTAATTCATACTCTGAAGTATGAGGGTTGATGGTAGTCCTGTAATTTTTTCCTTCTCGTTTAACTGAAGATGTTATTTATATAAATGTCCATTCCTTTAAAAAAAACACCTTTATTCTACTAGCACTATTTCTAGAACTCAATTTTGTACTGAATTCCAAAATCTATGAATGATTTCAATATTTAACTTACTTTAATTGTGTGTCATCGCTTTTAGTCTTTGTTACGTTTCGTGATTAATAATATGGCTGTAAATGTATTGTTAATTGATGTACATTCTTATTTCACATTGTTTTGACAAAAACAATATCTACTTCTAGAGCATTCACTGGAGAGAAGCCTTGAACATCTTGAAGTTGGTAGTTTCTCGCTCTGCCAGCCTGGTTTTACCTTCCTATCAACACGGTGATCTTTCAAAAATGGAAATACATCGAGTGTGGAACAGTGCTTCAAAGGAACTGCCAGGGAAAACTTTGGAGTTTCATTTCGATATTTCTGAGGTACTATATATATAACAAGGAAACTCTACTAGTTCAGACCTTAATTTCCATCTTAGTTCTTTATGAAAGTTGAAGAATTGGGAAGCAGGGAAAATTTCAAGACATTATCTTAAAAACATTGTTTTAGATCCAGAGTTAAACTTAATGACCTATATGGGAAGACCATGTTCTTCTTTGAGTAGTGTGCCTCTGGGTGCTTCACTTAAGGTGCATGAACACCTTTGATTGTAGATTTTCATTAGCAGCATCTGTTCAGCCCACGTATGCGCCGTTGATATCCTTGTGCCTCACACCATGGCTATATTAGGCTGCATGGACGAACCACCCTCAGTTCCTTCTCAACCACCTCGGCATGAGTGACTGATCTCTTGTGACTGGGAGCAACCTGAATATTTTGTGATTGTTTGTGTAAGTGATATGTATCACTAAGTCCAGCTTGCTTGGGTGGCAAGATAGACTGGAGAGCCCAAGGGAACTGTCTGTGACTCCAAGGTAAGACTCTGACAGTGATCTAGGAGTTCACATTTGTTCCTGGATTGGTGAAATCTAATTATAGAACATACCACCATTTTGGGGTGTCTGCCCTGCTTTTGACAGTCTACCATGAGATTGGCACTCTCGGTCATGAGCCACTCCAGACAGCATGACAGAAGTGATAACATCGGGCTATACCATCCATTTTACTGCCCTCCCACCTCCTTGTTCCCCTTCTTCATCCATCTATAGGGACCCCTCTCATGACTCCCTGTTAAGACAGGAATTAAATTCCCTTCTTTGGTTAGGAGCATTAGAACCAGTCCCTGCTCAGCACAGGGGGAGAGCTTTCTGTCTGAGGTATTTCCTCATACCATAGAAAAACAGAGGGTGGAGACCAAGCTTGGATCTCAGACTCCTAAAAAAAATCATAAAGTCTCAGAAGTTCAGGATGGTGACTCTGGCAGCTATAATTCTTTCTCTAAAGTCAATGGATTAGTTTTCAGCCCTTGACCTTTAAGACACATACTTCTATATAGCAGTACACCTGTCTCACAAAAAGTTCCTGCATTTTTTTCATAGGCCAGGATAATTTTCAGTGTCAGGTCCTGTTTGGCCTCTCCTCGGCTCCGAGAGTGTTTTCAAAGGGTCTATTGGTGGTTGCCTACTTGCGTCATCAGACGATCACAGTATTCCCATACCTCAATGACCGGCTGCTCCAAGGATCAATCATACCACAAGGTGTCATCTGCCCCGAAAAAACACTTTCCCTGTTCTTAGATTTGGGCCTGCAGATGAATGTGGAAAAATCCACACTGACTCCCATTCAGAACATACAATTTATAGGGCCATCCCTGGCTCTTTAGTAGCCAAGGCCTTCCTTCCCATGGACAAGTTTGTAACATTATCAAAGCTTGTCAGAACTATTCAAAAGAGCCCTCAGACTTGAGTCAGAAACTCTCTTCAACTCCTCGATTACGTGGCAGCTTGTACCTTTGTGTCCGAACATGCGAGGTTACATCTTTGCTATTTCTAGGAGTAGAGATGACACGTTGGGGGCATGTGGGGTCACATCCCTCCCCCCCCCGATTGCTTGGTCACATGGTGGGCTGGGCCCCCTCCCTGCGCAGCAGCTGAGCCGATGAACTGTGCCGGGCAGAGAGAGGCAGGAGCAAAGGAACAGCTGGGAGCTGCATGGAGGAGCTGCTCCTTGCCTGGGGGTCGTGACTCAAGCTGTTCTAGGGTTGTGCCCCTCCTACCCCATCAGCAGGCATGGAACATCTGTGCTAAGGGGTGGCTCATCAGTTTACTCACCAAACAAACACAGCCTAGACAAGCAGGTGTCAGTTCCCAAGCAGGTAAAGCATTCCCTAGACTGGTGAAAGGTTCATCGCAATGTAGGGGCAGGCATTCCTTTTCTTCAACCAACACCAACGATAACCACGGATGCTCTCACAGTACAGGGGAAATGATCACCCCAGGAAACCTCCCTCAATATCAACCTGCTGGAGCTCACAGCAGACAGAAATTGGTGTCTTCATTTTCTGCCTCTCATCAGGCACAGATCCATGAGGATCATGATGGACAACATGGCCTGTAAAAATAACAGGAGTACTTGTGGCACCTTAGAGACTAACAAATTTATTAGAGCATAAGCTTTCGTGGGCTACAACCCACTTCTTCGGATGCATCCGAAGAAGTGGGTTGTAGCCCACGAAAGCTTATGCTCTAATAAAGTTGTTAGTCTCTAAGGTGCCACAAGTACTCCTGTTATTTTTGCGGATACAGACTAACACGGCTGCTACTCTGAAACATGGCCTGTGTGTTCTGTATCAGTCAGCATGGGGGAGCGAGATTCCCCTTCCCTCTGTGCTGAAGTGATACGGTTATGGAACTGGTGCATAAAACATCACATAGGAATCTCGCAATGTATCTTCCGGTCAAACAAAATGTCATGGCTGATGCTCTCAGCAGGTATTTTTCCCAAGACTACAAATGGGAGCTGAATCCACAGGTCCTGGTCAGCATTTTTCAGATTTGAGGATTACCAGAAGTGGCGCATTTTGCAACAACTGTGAATAAAAAATGCCACATATTTTGTTCAAGGGGAGGGTTAGGTCACTATTCCCTGGGAACACCTTCCTACTCCCTGGGAATGGGAAAGCTGTTTTATGCTTTTCCCCAGATGCTTTTGATCCTCAGAGTGGTGAACAAAATCATACAGGATGGGATCAGAGTCATTCTAATAGCCCCAACGTGGTTGAGGCAAGCGTGGTTTCCTTGCCTGCTCCAGCTAGCTCTCTGTCCACCAATACATCTTCCAATCACTCCTCCACTCCTCTCCCAGTTGACTGCTGCCTCAAGGCGTGGCTCCTCGATGGTTTGTGGGGCTAGAGTCATCCTGTTCTGCAGAGGTACAGCACATATTATTAAACAGCAGGAAAGATTCTACTAGAAATACTTCAGAAGTGGAGACGATTTAGTCACTTGTGTGAACTCCAGGACACTGACCAGCAATGTGGCCCGCTTCTGCTTGTTGTGGAATACCTTTTGCAGTTAAAGAAAACAGGGCTGTCACTTAGTTCTCCCAAAATTCATCTGGCAGTCCTAACAGCTTTTCATACCGTTATTGAAAAGTTCTCCATGTTTTCTCACCCTGAAAACGTAAGGTTGATGAAAGGCCTGGGAAATTTCTTTCCACTGGTTAAAGGCCCTACCCCTGTTTGGGACTTTAACCGGGTTCTTAAAAGTCTCAGGAAGCCCTCCTTTGAATGGATAATGACCTGCTCCTTATCGAATTTGTCTATGACAACAGTCTTCCTAGTGGCTATTACCTCAGCCTGCAGAGTTGGAGAGATTGGGGCCTTAATGGCAGAACCTCCTTTCACAGTTCTCTACAAGGATAAGGTTCCTTATGTCCACGTCCCAGGTTTCTTCCTAAAGTGTCTTCTGAATTTCATCTGAATCAGATCACTTACCTGACAGTTTTCTTTCTGAAACCACACAAGTCCAATGTGGAGACTGTACTCCATACTCTAGATGTCAGAAGGGCATTATTTACATAGGACTAAATAATTCCTTAAATCCCCTAGCCTGTACATTTCATTTGCAGACAGATCAAAAGGATCTGCAATTTATACCCAAAGGCTATCAAAATGGATTTTGGAGTGTATTATAGCTTGTTACCAGCACTTCCCTCCCCACCCCCCACCCCCTGGCTGGCGTGTCAGCTCACTCAACAAGGTCAGAATCTACATCTATGGCTCTAATTTAAAATGTCCCATTTGCTGAGATCTGTAGAGCTACTACACAGTCTTTGGTACATTTCTTCTCCAGACACTATGCTTTAGTCAGTGCCTCCAGATCTGAAGCAGCAATTGGCAATGCAGTTCTTTCCTCGGTAATGGACTTGACTCTGAAACTCCCTGATGGGATACAGCTTGGGAGTCACCTGAAGTGGAGCACCCCTAGGGACACTAATTGAAGAAGAAAGAGAAGTTACTCACCCTGTACAGTAACTGTAGTTCTTCAGGATGTGTCCCCCTATAGGTGCTCCACTACCAGCCCTCTTTCCCCTCTGCATTGGAGTTTCCATCTGAGACTTGGCAGTGGAGAAGGAATTAAGGGTGGTTTGCCTGCGCAGCCTGATATAGTGTCAGTGCAGGGCACAAGGATATCAACAGCGAATGCGCGGGCTGAACAGGAACTGCTAATGAAAATCTCCCATCGAAGGCGCATGGGCTGCACACACACCTGAAGTGGAGCACCCCTAGGGACACACTATCTTGAAGAACTAGAGTTACTACACAGGGTGAGCAACCTCTCTTTTTGGTTTTGGTTTCAACTTATTTTTTAAGAACATGGGATTCCAAGGGAAAAACTCTAAAAAAAACAAAAAAACAAAAAAAAAAACCACCAACCTGTGGGGGAAAAAACAAATATATATAGGGCATGTGTGCGTGTGTGTGTTACATTTTGCATCTTTATAACATAGCTGTTGACTTGATTAATTTAAATACAAATTATAATAAACTCTTCTTTTTAAAAATGTACAAAAATATGTTACCTGAGTAACACCGTATTATCTAGTTTCAGACTGGAGTCTTTTGACAGGAGATATTTTGACCATGCAAACACTTACTTACATACTTAACTTTATGGGACTATTCACCTGATTAAAGTTAATCACATGTGTGTATGCAGGATTGGAGACTTATTCTTACAACAGCTACTGAGAAACAGGGTTTATAAAGGAAACACTACCACAAAAGGATATACTTTTAGTATTTTTCCATAAATGTTTTCTCACTCTTATTGTCCTGGGCTCTCTGAGCACTCTGGCCTGATCCAGCAAAACATTTCAGTATGTGCGTAAGTGGTCTGCTGGATCAGAGCCAGAGTGCTCAGCACCCTGCAGAAAAACCCCTGTAACAACAGCCTGTGTTAAAATAAGTTTATTTAACAAAATTTGCTTTTCTCCATTGCCAGTTTAGTAAACTCATTTATTACTGTAAGTTGCTCCTGAATGCTGAGGTGCTGGTATTGTTGGGGGCAGAGACACTGTGAAGAATATATGGTGGAAAAAATAAATGTAAAGATTTATATGGGGCTTATAAACAGAAAAACAAAAAATAGGTAAAATTTTGGGCATACCTGTCTTCAGAATGACATTCATCTGCAAGTGAGCTAACAGGTCATTAACATTATTCTACATAATGCGGCTCTGTGTTATTTCAGACTCCAATTATTGGGAGACGATATGATGAGCTACAGAGTTCTGCTGGCCGAGATGGTAAACCCCGGGCAATGGCTGTCACTCGAAGCACTTCCTCAACCTCCTCAGGTTCTAATTCCAATGTCCTCGTTCCTGTGAGCTGGAAAAGGCCTCAGTATTCTCAGGTAGAATTCCCACTAAGTTCCTGTAATGGAGCCCCCTATTCATTAAAATATGCCTGCAGCATTGCTCCTGAATGTGACCTTGTTTTGCACTATTGGATTTTGTTAGCTGCCAGCTAAAGTAAAAACATGCAAAATATATTTATTTATTTATTGCTACTGTTAAGCATATTGGAGATTTGGGATGATTCAAAAACTTATGCATGTGCTTAATTTCAAGATCTTGAGTAGTCTCAGTGAAGTTATACATGTGTTTTAGTGCTTTACTAGTTTAGGGCCTAATGAAATGAATAGACCAGTTTTTAAATTTTTTTAAGTACTGAAAAAATATTAGCTGCTGCTTTTATCTATTTCCCTGTTTGTGTAGTTGCTCTAAAATAATTCCTTTAACATCAAACCAGTGAGTCTCTGATCATAGTTTTTCCTAAAAACATATCCCTCTAGTTTCCAACAGAATGAATAAAGAATGATGCTAAAATTAAAAATGTTTTTTCTAGAAAAGGACAAAGGAAAAGCTGGTACATGTCCTTACCCTGTGTGGTCAAGATGTGGGGCTGAGCAAAAACCCTTCAGTGAGTCTTGCTTCATTGACTGTTTCGTCTTTTGTTGTTTTTGTATCTTTAATTTTAAATATCAAGAACTTTCTCTCCCTGAATTTCAGAGGTGTTTTAATTTATTCCATGTCACAAAACCATCATTGTAGTTAGCACAATCTGGCACATGTTGCATTTCTCAGCACAAAGGACAGTGATTGAGCATGGAGCGTAAACAGCCCTCTCACTTTTAGAGGCTGTTCTTCCAGAACAGGTTATGAAGCAGTTCGGTGGAGCATTGTTGGGATGCTGGCACTATCACTGTCCAAGCTTTACGTGTTCTATGGACAGATCATTTTGGTCTCCAGTACTGTCAATCTAGCTCCTTTCAGAAGGCCTAAATTCAATTACAGAAAAAGCAATGAAGATTAGCACCCTTATCATCCCATGAGATAATGATTCTAACATTACTCTTTATGGAAATGAGTATTGTCTCATGCAGTGGAATGTATAGTGGACTATTCCAATTTTGTTGGTTGATCGAGGGATTTTTTAAATTTCAAAGGTAAAGATTTGTATTTATTTTCTTTAAAATAATGCTTAAACATTTTAAAAGCACTTTATAAATCTTGAGTACTTTGTGATACATTATTACTATGTCACTCTTGCTATTATGTTGTGGATGTGTTCTCAGTTTGAACAAAACAGGAACCCACAGAATGAATTGTTCTCATCTAAACTGCAGACATTGTTCAGTAGGAAAGGAAAAGCTACTGCTGCACAAATTAGTCTGTGTTATGTTTCCTAATCTCTCCACATGCTTAAGCATGTTTAACTAGAGGTTTTCTGGTGCAAGTATTAACTCAGCCCCTTGACAATCCTTTCTGCAATGGGCTCTTTGAATTTCATTCCCATAAATGTATATAAACATTTAGGCAACATCAGTCTGCAGCCATTAGGAGGTAGCTATTACATTCTTGGATATGTTCCTGCAGCATGAAGTTGTGTCTTTATACAAGATTTAATCTCAAGGCACCTGTCCAACATAAATAATAAAAGAGCGTGTTCTAAAAATACCAGCTAAAGGAATTAGGTGTGTACTGGAAATACAGTCTTCTGAATAACCAACTCAGCTTTTACTAACAAGCAACCAGAGGGGAAAGTTTCTCAAAAGAGAAATCTTTTGAATTGTAGGTAATTTTTTCTTCATGTGGTGATTTGGATCTGATTGAGCACCAGACAAGCTTGGTGTCTTCAGAAGACGGAACGAGGGAACAAGAGAACATGGACGATTCAAACAGTGAACAACAGTTCAGAGTCTTTAGGGACTTCGATTTCCTAGATGTTGAACTGGAAGATGGGGAGGTACAGTATATTCTCTATGAAATGGCTTTGCTTAAGTTTTATCTCTGGCTAAAACACAATTTAACACTTCTTATTAATAAGTAATTCACTCTTTATAACATAAAAATTTAACTGTATGATTCTAGATTTGATTTTCAATAAACGTATTTATAATGTTCACAGTGTTGTGACAGTAGCTTAACATTGGCAAGCTACCACACCTTCCTGTCTGAACCCACTTTAATACACACTGCAATTACTACTGAAAGGCAAAGCTGCAGTTCTAATGACAACACAAATATCAGGTTTCTGTAACTTTAAGGTGAAATTAAAAGCTTTGAAACACAAGTTGTTGAAGATCCCAAATTGTTAACAAAATATATCTGCAGCTTTTAAGAATTTACATTATAAAACAAAAAAGTTTAAAATCAGTTCTTTCATCAATAACCTGCCAAAACCTGAATTCAAGCCCTCAGGGTTCTGTTACTCCTGCAACAGTTGATGAAATCACTAACATTTGAGCACTTAAAAGGATGCAGTTTCTGCTCTGCCTTGGGTGTCAATGATTTCATGGCTCTTGCAAGAGCAAAACAGAGCCCTGAGGCTTGAGATCAGGACTTGGCAGGTAAAGCCTGTCAGTTCACCTTTAATTACAAATGCTTCAGGGGAACTTCAATCAAATATACATCATACAGTTGAGGGATAAGGTTGTTCTATTCTTTATTTTGTTTTAGTTTTTTTAAACCATTTAACCCTTGAGCAAACCTGTTCCAACTGGGAATAATCCTTTCCATTTGAATGGGAAGGGACAAGAAATTCATACCCAATGTTAGCACCTTAGAGACTAACAAATTTATTAGAGCATAAGCTTTCGTGGGCTACAGCCCACTTCTTCTATATGCATCCGAAGAAGTGGACTGTAGCCCACGAAAGCTTATGCTCTAATAAATTTGTTAGTCTCTAAGGTGCCACAAGTACTCCTGTTCTTTTTGCCGATACAGACTAACACGGCTGCTACTCTGATACCCAATGTTGTACATGTCTAACAATGTTGCTACCATTTAAAAATTCAGAAACTATTGGTCAACTATTTCCAAGTATTTAAAATGCAGATCTTTGGCCAGCCTGACAGTTCAGCTGGTAGCACATCTTGCTACCGCTGTGGAGATCCAGATTCAACATTTATAGCCTCGAGACTAAAGTGTGTGCAGCAGAGCTCACAAGCACCTTGCTGGCACATTTCAAGCTGTATTACAAGAAGCAGTCATCCTTCTCCATTGTGAACTCAGGTGTCATAATGCCTGTGATTATTTTTTTTAATCAAGAGATAGAAGAGAGAATGAAGGGATGGAGCAGATGGAGCTTTAGTGTGGGTTCATGTGTTCAATTGGACTCACAGAAATCATGAAACCAAGGGTGCAAAACCAGGGAAACATACACTTTCCCTGGCCAGATAAGTAGAGGAGGCCCCAAGGGTGGTTGGAGAATGAACGCACCCATCACTCATCCCACCAGTGGTATTTCCTGTCCCACAGGGCTGAGCCTGTCTCCCCATTCTGAATGTTGCAACCTGCTGCATGGGGTCACAGTACCTCTCAGGGATGGCCAGGCCAAACCTAAATGGCACTGCACCTCCACACAACCCCCCCGCCCCCCCCCCCACACACACAATTTAATGTGATTGGCAGCCTCTGCTCAAAAGTGGTCCATAACTGGAAATGCAAAAGTGGTGGCATGCAAGGATTGAGGTGCATTGGCAGAGTAGTATGAAGCTTTCACAATGCCAGCCTGTAATATGGTTCTTAAGCCAATACTGTTAGCCCTCACTTTCATAAGCACAAAATTCACTTACAGCTTTTTAAAATAAAAATTCCAGGACCCCAGCCAATTCTGCCATTATCTCTACTGCTGTCCATGCAAAAGACGTCTTTTCCAATAGCATTTTACATCTCAGTTCTTGAAATTATAGTGTCACTCTCCCTGCCAGGCTTCACTCACCCTTACTGTTGTCATTCATGACAGGCATTTTCCTACATAACCATTTGCTCTAAAATGCGGTTATTTCAATTTCAGACCTCATTAGGTAGAATGATAGGGGAAAGAGGCACCCGTATGATATGGCACTTCCCTCTTTGACCTCTTGGAGGAAAGCACTAAATGTCTCACTGGATGTAGATATCTGACAAATAAAAGCAGCTCTTTCTTGAACTATCTGAAATGAAGCCCTAGCGTCATTAGTCAAGAATTTAACAATCCATCCATGCTGATCTCTGGAAGACAGAAAGGGACAAACATTAATTTAGTTCCCATTGGGTGGGAAAGCAAAATCATCTGCTAGGTGCATTCATGGCTAAACTGAATAGCTTGTAGGAAAAATTTTAAATGAGTTCTGACTAGATTTACAAGAATAATTTTAATCTGTGGTTGTTATAATAGAGTTCAAAAACTGTTAGATAATGATAAAAGACAAAATATTTATGCCAAATAACTTTGTTAAAAAAAAAAACTGTCTGCAGTCATTACAACACGTCTTTAAAAATGTATTCAAAATATTACAATGCAATGATAATTTTATTATAATTCGATCAATTATCAGATGATAAATTGGTGTCAGAATCATGAAAGCAGGATTCCAACCACAGACTGAGATTTGAGAATTGCTGCTTCTTTCCCTTCAGCAGTTAAAATCAGATGGAGAAAAAAACTTCAATATTCAGCCAGAGAGCAAAGATTAAAATATAGACAAACCAATTAGAAAATTGTTATTATTGCTATTAGTAGCACTGCTAAAGTAATGCTTACAGATCCAGAACCAGGTTGGCACCTCATTGTGCTAGGTGCTGTGAAGTCCCTGCCCCAAAGAGTTTATAGTCTTAATCCCTGATCCTGCAAAGATTTAAGTATGTGCCTAATTTTAGTATTGAGGCCTAAATTAGTCAATATACGATAGAAGGGTGAGGGGAATGGACGTATCATAAACTCAACAGATTGTGCATTGTTAAATTTTGGCAAACATTTTACAGTTCATAATAATAATAATAATAAATAATAATTAATAATAATATAAACATTCCCAACTCTCTACAAGAGATTAGTCCATGTTATTGAGTAATGGCCATATCATCCCTGGAATCACATGAGCAGCTTCCTTTGAACCAGTGACCATACCAAACATGTAGCAATTACAAAGTCAGATACAAAAGGAGGAAAAACTTAATAGTGTGTTTAGTTCATCCTGGAAAGGATTCTACTGTGGTTTTCCATATGTTTTGACCATCCCAGTATTGAACTGCTAATGACAAAGCTTGCTCCTAAACCTTAAACAAAAAAAATCAGTCTTATGGTACTTGTGGATCAAGTATCCAACATCTCTATTTTTACATAAAGTAAAACTAAAAATACAGATTAAAAAAACCCTTCACTATTTGATAAACTGCTCCACATCTGAAACTTGCATACCAAGATTTAAGCAAGACTGGAGTTATTACTTTCAACTTTGAACGCCTGAAAAGAGGGAAGTATAATGGGAAATGTATATTTATTTTTAACTATAGCAACATTATTAGGCAACCCAATGATATATTTCCTGTAATTGAAGCCTTACATCATTATGCAGTTCAGTGTTTTAAACAAATACAAATAAAGGACCAAATTCAGGCCGTGCATAAGAGGTGAGAACTATAGTGACTTCATTGGAACTTACCCACTTACACCTAGTTTAAATTTGGTGTTCATAAACATGAATAAAACAGTGTTGGAAAGCTCAGACTAGCACAAATGGAGACAGCTATTTTGGAAAGATTATATTATAAACAGTTCAGTGCTGGGTGCATTATGCACAGATCACAAGATATGATTGTTTGGTATTTAATAAAGATTTAAAAACCAATAACATAGTATTTTATTTTTATTTTTTACTTAATGGTAGCATTACAGAGCTAAAGTTTTTCTGATCGCGTTATTTATTACTGTAGGGCAAATGTTTAAGTATATGGTATCTTTAATACAGTAATTTTAAATAGATTTTTATTTGTTTTTCTATCTATTATATCTGCTATCCAGGAACTTCAGGTAAGATAATGCTATTTGAATTCAGATGTGCAAATAGACGGTGTGTATTGTTGCAAATTTGTATTATAGAATAACATCATAGGTTTTTTTTCTCTTTCAGTTTGTGAGTGTGTGTGTGTGTGTGTATGTAAGTGGTGTTTCACATGCTGCTTTGCCCTACAAATATTTTTAGAGCTCTAGAAAAATTGAGTTTAAAGTAATTCAGCTATTTGGGGCTTAACTTCAAATACGTGTGGCTTTGCATTATCAAAGAATATGTGATTTTAAAAATGGGGATTCTAGATGAAATCCCCTCATTTCTAATTTGAGTTGCAAAGTTGGACTCTTTTTCTTTTTCAATAACTGTGCACACAAGTAGTACATAGACACTAAAAATGGGAAATATGTTTAGTTAATCTGTCACATTTATATTGTTAAAATGTAGAAAAGTTTTTTGCCTTTGTAGCATTAAACTGCTGATGACTGACTCCTAACTTCCATGTTGAAATTAATAGGTACATTGGTTCTTCTTAGCATGCTGTGAAAACTGGTACATGTGACATCTTTATAGAAAAGTTTTCAGTAGTCCACAGTTTTCCAGAGTTTTGCTGACTATTTATGGCTCTGATCCTGAAAACATATATGTGCTTACATTTACTCACAAGTAGTTCCATTGAAGTCAATGGGACTAATGTGAGTAAAGTTAAGGATGTGCATATGTGGTTTGCGGAGTTGGGGCCTAAGTTTTAAACCTTTAACTTTCTGTAGAAAATTGAAATGACACTGAAAGCTATTAAGAGATCATAGAAAATATTATTTGGAGAGCGAGAGAGCCTCATTCATCCTACAGCGGCAGTTCCTGTCTCACAGGATTGGGCCTGGCTCCCCATTTTGGGTGTTGTGACCTAATGCATGGGATCACAGCATCTCTCTGGTTTGACCTGGCTGTACCCCTATCATGCCAGGTCACAACATCCAGAGCAAGAGCTGGGTCAAGCCACCACTACAGAATGAGTATGGCGCAGGCTCGCTCTCCAACCCCCTTATGCCTCCTAGCTTCTCCCCTTTACACTAGGACTACAACCCTCCTAGAACCTTCCCCACCATTTGGGAAACAGACACAAGTATATGGACACAAGCATATGGAAAAACATAAGCATATGGAAATACTGTGTTAATCTTAAATGACTAAAACATATCTAATCTACATGGACAACACTGTATCTATATACATTGCTATTTGTGTGCAAAGTTAATGGAAACATGTTTTGCCAACACTGCCAGGGAAGCTCTTGTCTGAAACAAGCTTAGCACAATTCCTTCTGGCTTGATTCAGGATATATTCTAGTCTGCCTGGTAGAACTGCTTTTTATTTTATTTTTTTCCCCTAACCGCAGAGGTCCCAGTCCACAGTCTGGGTTGTGGTAGTGTTTAGGATGGACACACAGTGTGTTCAACCCCTACCCTCCCACACCATAAGATGCTAAGTGATAGAGTACGCTGTCGTATCTGGCCATTGTTCAGGCGACACAATGATCACATGAACTGATCTGTGTTTGTAACAAGTAGCTTTACGGAAAGTAGACGATAATCTCTACGTGCAGCAAAAGAGAAGTTAATAGCCGCTCAAGGCCATCTTTCCTCCTTGTTAATTGTGATAACAAAATTATTTTGTGGTGCAAAAATAGTAATCTGTCTACACGCTCCAGTCTGTCATTGAATTCAGTGTGAAATCTGTATGTACCACTGGAAAGATCAGGCCCCAAATATTTTTGATGTGTATGTCACGTCTCCTGCAAGCCTCTTCTCTTGTATTCTCTCCTCATTTTTAGTGTCTTCATCTTCATAATTTATTTTCCTTTCTTTTATTTGTCCCACTTCCTCTCCCCCTGTTTTTCCTGATTACATTTACTGTATGTTGCCCTTCTTTTTATCTCTCATCCATTTTGTTTTTCTTTTCTTCTTTTCATCTTTTCTTCTTTGAGAGATTCCAAAGAGGAGCAGCAGCGGAAATAAATTAGTGCCTCGCTTCTGTGGCACCAGCTGCAAAGTAAAACTGCTGGATATTTCAGTGGAAGTTGGCATCATAAAGACAAGGGCATGACATTAGTCTAGTTCTTGTTACCGGATACCTTGTGGAGGAAGAGCAACTGGTGCAGTTGTCCTGTAGCCTTCATGTTGGGGGAAAAAATAATTTTTAACACAAATAAATAGTTTTAAATTATAAAATATTTTTTACAATGCAAGGAGACAAGTTTCCTTAAATGTTGGACATAATTTCTGTTCTTTTCCAACGACCACCCTATTATGTGCTCCCACTTCCATAATATGAAAGACACAATATTCTGCTATGTCTGGCTTCATAATGGATTCATTGTCATTTTGCTGTTGATTGTAGTATATCCCTTAAGTCTACCAAATGTTTCAGTGGGCTGAGCTAGACTAGCATATATTTCTAGAGGTATTTTCTCTTTTCTGCATTTATTTTAAGTTTTGCTCCATCTTTGTTCATGAGAGGTTAGCTTATCATTGTTATCCAGAGCTTTTTCTCTGAATATCTGTATAACAGTGTTCTTTGCACTAAAAGGCAGTGATTCAAAATGCTTATATACCTTTGCACAAATTCAGTGACTTATTTTAAAATAAACTTATACTTAATTCATTGCTGCTTATGCCTTTTGCCCTGATTTAGCAAGGTATTAAGCAAATGTCTAACTTTAATTATGTGAGAAGTCCGGTGAAAATCAATGGCATTCCTCATATGCCCAAAGTTAGGTGCATGCTGAACTGGGCCTTTTTCACCTATGAAAATTTATTATATTACTCAGGAATATATTCTATATGGGTGTGGGACTCTATAAAAATATAATATACTTCATGTGTAATATATAATTTTTCTTCCCATTTATGATTTTAAGACAAAGATTTTTTTGCCAAATGTAATGTAATATATATATATATATATATATATATATATATATATATATATATATATATATATATATATATATATATATATATATAATTATTTCATATTTAAAGGATAATTGTTAACTTGAAGCGGATTCATTTTTTACAATTCTGGTTTCTTGTAGAGCACCATTTTAAAAGTAGGTTTTGTACTTACTTCCCCCCCCCTTTAATCCTTTTTCCTATCATAGCTTTTTTTCTTATGTTGATGTCTTTATAAGGGTCTTTTTAGCAAGAGGGAAAATGATTAAGACCCCAAACCTGCAATTGGATCCAAATTGGAAAACGCTTGGCCTTGTGCAGAGCCCCTTTAACCTCAGTGGGCCTACTCACATGAGTAAAATTATGCATATGCTTAAATATCTGCAAGCACTTGGCCTTAACTTGCCCATAGAAGGGAATTAGTGAAACTGACTACATACAAAGTACTGTCAAATGCACAAAGTAAACAAATGGGAAAAAATAGTGTGAAATATTTTTTTCAGTAACTTTATTCATTTATAACAATCTTAGATAGTGTTTGCCACTATTGTCTTGATCCTGCATATACTTACCCATTGTGCTTTAACTCATATTTGCATAAGTGTGCATAGACTCAGAACCTTAAATAGGAAGAAAATATTCAGCTACAAATTTGATTTTTAAGTTGACTGTGTCCCTTTTAAAAACTGAAATGTTGGTCCATACTAGTCAGCTTACTTCTGGGGGAAAAAATGTCCAGTTTATAAAGAAAAATCAATCATAACCCTAGAATAAAAGTTAAAAAGCTGTGCTGCTTTAGCCATTGCATTGTGCATGCAAAATTAGAGCTGCATTCAAATCTGCCTTAACTTTGCATTTCATTATTGTGGTCATGTATGTAGTACAGAGAATCTAAAATATTTAACATCTGATTTGCTATTGAAATATTACCATGAACATGTCCTGTTGATTGATCCTAATGTTTTACAGTAACATTATGGGGGGCGGAAATCTTTTCAAGTGGCTTTAAGATTTTTATGTAACCTGTCACTGTTTCATTGACATTGAGATAGATATGCATATATGTGCTCATGGAATTATAAAAGCAAATTTTTAAAGCAGTAAAGCATGAAAAACACTTAGTATTCAAAATAATGAATATTCATTTAACTTTTATTTCCATCTTTATTGCTCTTATTTCCAGATGGAGTCTTAGAAAGTTTCAGTAGCTTCTGGTTACTTTATTGTAACAGAATTGTGCTTAACAAAATTGTGTTCATATAAGAGCTGTACTATATTTTTATATCAAAAACAGTCTTCTGCTAGATTAGAACAAATTATTAGTAATTTTGAAAGTAATTTTATATAATAGTATAGGAAGCAAGTTGAGCCTGCGTGTGTTTTCAGGGTGAGAGTATGGACAATTTCAACTGGGGAGTGCGCAGACGTTCCTTAGATAGTCTGGACAAATGCGATATGCAGCTTCTGGAGGAAAGCCAGCTTTCAGGAAGTACACCCAGCCTAAATAAAATGAACCATGAGGACTCCGATGAGTCATCAGAGGAGGAGGACCTAACAACAAGCCAAATATTGGAACATTCAGACCTAGTAAGTAGTTAATTTACAGTTTGTTAAGAATAGATAGATTTTTTAAAATAAACTGATCTTTTAATTTCCTGTTGCTTAAATGCAAACTGATCAACTGGGATGCCAAATGTCATGTAACTGAGTGCTTTCTAATGGCTCGCTTGTCCTTTAACTGAAGATGGAAAAGAATTTTGATGAAAGTACTAAACACAGGAAGTGTCAGATCTGATAAGTAGCACTTTATTCAGCAAAGCTATTAGTTTTGCTTAAATGGCCAATGTTAAATCCTTCAGATGTATAATGTTTATAAAATGTAGCAGGCATCCGATTTTGAAAAATTCACCTTTGGGATGTTTAAATATGAATAAAAATTTGAAAGATTATAAAATGAAAAGTACACAAGCTGAAACAAGGTAATCAACAGCATTGGGAAAGTAGCATTAGCACAGTGTTTGCATTGCATGCATATATTAAATGGCAAAAAACTTCGTTAATGCAGAGATAAAGTTGCCTGGTGTAGCTCATGCCCTTCCAGAATGTCAAGTACAGCAAAACTCAAACTTCTGGAAAACCAGGAAATACAGAGAGAATGTAAACACCAACACAACTTTAACTCTGTCCATCTGTCCGTCCCCCTCCACCCCCCCGCCCCTTCCGGACCCGGAGCTGGCAGTAGTCACTGGGAATGATCTGCATGCATTCCATCTGCATTCACTGTGTTAAATGTAGCTGTATTGAATGGTGGAAGAGTAAGTTGGAGTAGCTTAGGGTATGTCTACACTACGAAATTAGATCGAATTAATAGAAGCCGGTTTTATAGAAATCGGTTGTATACAGCCGATTTTGTGTGTCCCCACATAAAATGCTCTAAGTGCTCTAGTCGGCGGACCGCGTCCACAGTACCGAGGCTAGCGTCGACTTCCGGAGCATTGCACTATGGGTAGCTATCCCACAGTTCCCGCAGTCTCCGCCGCCCATTGGAATTCTGGGTTGAGATCCCAATGCCCGAATGATGCAAAACAGTGTCGCGGGGGGTTCTGGGTACATGTCGTCAGGCCCCTCCCCCTCCGTCAGAGCAACGGCAGACAATAGATTCGCGCCTTTTTACCTGGGTTACCTGTGCAGACAACATACCACGGCAAGCATGGAGCCCGCTCAGCTCAGCTCAGCTCACCGTCACCATATGTCATCTGGGTGCCGGCAGACGTGGGACTGCATTGCTACACAGCAGCAGCAGCTAACTGCCTTTTGGCGGTAGACGGTGCAGCATGACTGGTAGCCTTCATTGGCGATCTGGGTGCTGGCAGCCGTGGGGCTGGCAGCCGTGGGGCTGCATTGCACCAGCCCCTTGCCTTTTGCCTTTTGGCAGTAGATGGTTTATTACGACTGGTAACCGTCCTCGTCGTACAGCAGTGGCTGTCGATCATGGGCACCTGGGCAGACATGCTCAGTCCTATGGAACTGTCTTGATGATGATGGTTATCAGTCGTAGTATGCCATTTTCTGCCAAGCGCCCTGTTGGCTCATCGCACGTTAGCAGAGTCTTCCCTGAGCAGCAGATCGTGCAATAGGCCTGAAGGCTAACTGCCAAGCGCCCAGTATTTCCTGCCAAGCACCCAGAAAATGCCGAGGGCTATCAGTCATGCTGCACCGTCGTCTTAAGATGTAAAAAATAGATTTGTTCTGTATTCATTTCCTTCCCCCCTCCCTCCGTCAAATCAACGGCCTGCTAAACCCAGGCTTTTGAGTTAAATCTCTGGGGGGGGCCATTCTGTGTGACAGTTGTTTGTGTTTCTCCCTGATGCACAGCCACCTTTCTTGATTTTAATTCCCTGTACCTGTACGCCATGTCGTCACTCGCCCCTCCGTCCCTCCCTCCCTCCTTCCCCTGGTCCGTCAGATACTAGTTTCGCGCCTTTTTTCAGACCAGACGCCATAGCTAGCACTGGGATCATGGAGCCCGCTCAGATCACCGCGGCAATTATGAGCACTATGAACACCACGCGCATTGTCCTGGAGTATATGCAGAGCCAGGACATGCCAAAGCAAAACCAGGACCAGCCGAGGAGGAGGCGATTGCAGCGCGGCGACGAGAGTGATGAGGAAATGGACATGGACCTAGACCTCTCACAAGGCACAGGCCCCAGCAATGTGGAAATCATGGTGTTCCTGGGGCAGGTTGATGCCATGGAACGCCGATTGTGGGCCCGGGAAACAAGCACAGACTGGTGGGACCGCATCGTGCTGCAGGTGTGGGACGATTCCCAGTGGCTGCGAAACTTTCGCATGCGTAAGGGCACTTTCATGGAACTTTGTGACTTGCTTTCCCCTGCCCTGAAGCGCCAGAATACCAGGATGAGAGCAGCCCTCACAGTTGAGAAGCGAGTGGCGATAGCCCTGTGGAAGCTTGCAACTCCAGACAGCTACCAGTCAGTCGGGAATCAATTTGGAGTGGGCAAATCTACTGTGGGGGCTGCTGTGATCCAAGTTGCCAGGGCAATGAGAGACCTGGTGATATCAAGGGTAGTGACTCTGGGAAACGTGCAGGCCATAGTGGATGGCTTTGCTGCAATGGGATTCCCAAACTGTGGTGGGGCGATAGACGGAACCCATATCCCTATCTTGGCACCGGAGCACCAAGCCACCGAGTACATAAACCGCAAGGGGTACTTTTCAATGCTGCTGCAAGCCCTGGTGGATCACAAGGGACGTTTCACCAACATCAACGTGGGCTGGCCGGGAAGGGTACATGATGCTCGCGTCTTCAGGCACTCTGTTCTGTTTCGAAAGCTGGAGGAAGGGACTTTCTTCCCGGACCAGAAAATAACCGTTGGGGATGTTGAAATGCCTATCGTGATCCTTGGGGACCCAGCCTACCCCTTAATGCCATGGCTCATGAAGCCGTACACAGGCAGCCTGGACAGGAGTCAGGACCTGTTCAACTACAGGCTGAGCAAGTGCCGAATGGTGGTAGAATGTGCATTTGGACGTTTAAAAGCGCGCTGGCGCAGCTTACTGACTCGCTCAGACCTTAGCGAAAAGAATATCCCCATTGTTATTGCTGCTTGCTGTGCGCTCCACAATATCTGTGAGAGTAAGGGGGAGACATTTATGGCGGGGTGGGAGGTTGAGGCAAATCGCCTGGCCGCTGATTACGCGCAGCCAGATACCAGGACGGTTAGAGGAGCACAGCATGGCGCGGTGCGCATCAGAGAAGCTTTGAAAATGAGTTTTGTGACTGGCCAGGCTACGGTGTGAAACTTCTGTTTGTTTCTCCTTGATGAAATCTCCCCCCCCCCACCCGGTTAACTCTACTTCCCTGTAAACCAACCACCCCACCCTCCCAACCCTCCCCCCCCTTCAAGCACCACTTGCAGAGGCAATAAAGTCATTGTTACTTCACATTGATGCATTCTTTATTAATTCATCACACAACTAGGGGGATAATTGCAAAGGTAGCCCAGGATGGGTGGGGGAGGAGGGAAGGAAAAGGACACACTGCAGTTTAAAACTTTAAAACTTTAACACTTATTGCTCGTGAAATCATCTGGGGTGGAGTGACTGGGTGGCCGAGGGCCCCCCCACCGTGTTCTTGGGCGTCTGGGTGAGGAGGCAATGGGACTTGGGGAGGAGGGCTGTTGGTTACACAGGGGCTGTAGCGGCGGTCTCTGCTCCTGCTGCCTTTCCTGCAGCTCAACCATACGCTGGAGCATATCAGTTTGATGCTCCAGCAGCCAGAGCATCGACTCTTGCCTTCTGTGTGCAAGCTGACGCCACCTCTCATCTTCAGCCCGCGATTCAGCACGCCACCTCTCCTCTCGCTCATATTGGGCTTTTCTATAATCAGTCATTGACTGCCTCCACGCATTCTGCTGTGCTCTGTCAGCGTGGGAGGCAGTCTGTAGTTCTGTAAACATTTCATCACGCGTCCTTCGCTTTCGCTTTCGAATATTCACTAGCCTCTGAGAAGGAGAAAGATTTGCAGCTGGTGGAGGAGAAGGGAGAGGTGGTTAAAAAAGACACATTTTAGAGAACAATGGGTACACTCTTTCACGTTAAATTTTGCTGTTCACATTACACAGCACATGTGCTTTCGTTACAAGGTCGCATTTTTCCTCTTATATTGAGGGCCTGCCGGTTTGGTGCGAGAGATAACTCACGCACTGCCAGGCCACAGATTTCAGCTTGCAGGCAGCCATGGTAAGACACAGTCTTTTGGCTTTTTTAACCTTCTTAACATGTGGGGATGGTTTCAAACAGTACTGCTCTCATTAACCATACCAAGCACCTGTTGGGTTGGCCATTTAAAATGGGTTTGCAATGTAAAAGGAGGGGCTGCGGTTTCAGGGTTAACATGCAGCACAAACCCAACTAATTCCCCTCCCCCCCACACCCAATTCTCTGGGATGATCACTTCACCCCTAGCACACGGTTGGGGTAGTGGTGGCTGCACCCCCTAGAATGGCATGCAGCTCCGCGTAGAAGCGGCATGTTTGCGGCTCTGCCCTGGACCTTCCGTTTGCTTCTCTGGCTTTGTGGTAGGCTTGCCTTAGCTCCTTAATTTTCACGCGGCACTGCTGTGCGTCCCTGTTATGGCCTCTGTCCTTCATGGCCTTGGAGACCTTTTCTAATATTTTGCCATTTCGTTTACTGCTTCGGAGTTCAGCTAGCACTGATTCGTCTCCCCATATGGCGAGCAGATCCCGTACCTCCCGTTCTGTCCATGCTGGAGCTCTTTTGCGATCCTGGGACTCCATCATGGTTACCTGTGCTGATGAGCTCTGCGTGGTCACCTGTGCTCTCCACGCTGAGCAAACAGGAAATGAAATTCAAACGTTCGCGGGGCTTTTCCTGTCTACCTGGCCAGTGCATCTGAGTTGAGAGTGCTGTCCAGAGCGGTCACGATGAAGCACTGTGGGATAGCTCCCGGAGGCCAATAACGTCGAATTCCGTCCACACTAACCCAATTCCGACCCACTAAGGCCGATTTTATCGCTAATCCCCTCATCGGAGGTGGAGTAAAGAAACCGGTTTAAAGGGCCCTTTAAGTCGAAAAAAAGGGCTTCGTCGTGTGAACGTGTCCAGGCTTAATTCGATTTAACGCGGCTAAAGTCGACCTAAACTCGTAGTGTAGACCAGGCCTTAGCCCCGTGAACTGCCCAGGAACTTTAAAGGTTAATTATCCTGTTAAATCCTCTTTCCCCACATGCTCAGTGTAATTTCTTTAGCATATCGGTGTGCAAGGCTTGCAATGCTCTAAACAGGAGATAAAAAATCTTTTTGAAATAACCTTTTAATTTGAGTTCACCCCCAGATGCCATGCACTCTGTTGGGATAACCCTCGGGTGTTGGACATCTTAGTGGGATGATCTGAGCCTTGGTTTGATCTCTGTCTGTGAGCAAAAAAAGGTTACCTGAATCTCTCAACTCTTAGAAAAGCTGTTTTTTTCCAGAGACTGTATCCTGAAATCCTTTGGGCAAATGGTCCCAAGTTTGGTCCATTAACAAAACCCCATGCTCCCATGAGGCACATCAAATTTCAGTTTGCATTCTGAGTAACCATGTAGATTTTAGAGCACTTAGAGTCAAGCTTTAACCAGAAACCTGGTCTTAACCTTAACTGTGGCAGGGCTGTGACCCCAGTATAATAAAAGGGCATGTGATAGAGGAGCTTCATAACTGGTTCTTTTATTAATTATTATTATTTTTTATTATTCTTTTTAACAGATCATGACTCTTTCCCCCTCTGAGGATACAATTCACATGGACTCTCTTTCTACATCATGTGATACCACCGCAGCTGCCCCGCATCATTTTAATACAAGAACATCTAGCTTTGAAGTGTCTTTGCCTGACATGAGTAATCACCAGGTGTCTGAGGGTTCTAAGGTGAAGAAGTTTTGAGAACTTTCTGATTATACTTCTCCTTAAATGAACTTTTTTTTAAAAATAGCTTATTTTTAAAATGTCATGAGGGGTTTGAATGCAGGGGCAAGTATGTTTTCTCTTCCCCTAGTAGTATAGAGTGTTTGTGTGTTTCTCTCTCTCTCTCTCTCTCTCTCTCTCTCTCTCTCTCTCTAGGTATATTTTCACACACTCTTGTGTGACCCATACAGTTCTTTTTTAACATTTGTCTCTTTCTATTTTGGTCTTTTTAAATTAAGTATTTTGCATTTTACATAGTATGAATGCCACTAACTAATGGCAAGATACATATATGAGTCTCTGAAGTTGCAAATGCTTTAGAAATACTCCTAATGTTCTTCATGCTGATTTGTATAGGATAATATGCTAACTGGGTGTGGGTGTATGCATGTATTTGTGAGATTTTTTTGTATGTGGGAACCTATTGTGCAGTTGTGTGCACTGGATTCAATTCTTGCCTTTTGGCATACTGTCAGAATGTTAAATGCCTAATTGCAGTATTATATTAGATTTGCAAAACACTGTTCTATACAGCTGTCTGAAGTGAATCATTCCTGCAGACACAATTCTGTCATTATGAAAGGTTGGTAAAAGATTATCAATGTGTGTGTGTGTGGTGGGGGATGGTTAATTCTCTTTCTTTTTGGTAATACTTCCATTACAGTATATCAGCTGAACCTTACCCTTCCTTCCCTCCCTCCCACAATACAAAAGAAAAGAAAGAACAGGTGATACAACAAAAATATTAGAGTAATCTGATATTATGTGTATCATTATGACACAATAGGGTTACCAGTCAGGCTGTTGTGGCTGAGTTGGGTACTTTTCACATAACAAGAAAATAAGAGAATGAGGCAAGGAAAGAAAATAAATGAGAGAGTGTTATTGAGTGGGCAGGGGTTGATAACATTTTATTTCAAGTAGCTCTAGTCAAAGAGATTCTGTTGTAGGCTACAACTACTGCCCGCTTGATACCAATGTTTTAGAGTCCTTTTAATAGTTATTGATCTGTAAATTAAAGTCATAGATCACTATTCATGAATGTTATATGCTACATATATGCCTAATTTAAAAAACAGTATCATGAAAATTCACATAATGTCCCTGTCCTCATATTGACATGTTTGGTACAAAGTTGAATGCTTGCAATCTGTAAAGGAGTAGAGAATGAAAACACATGGTGAGCTGTTTGTAAAACTGATTTGGTTAGTCCCACAACAGGTTTAACATTTATGAAATGCATAACCCAAGTTGATAGGGACCTTTCCACAGACAAGGTGAGTGAGATAGTATCTTTTATTGGACCAACTTCTGTTGGTGAGAGAGACAAGCGTTTGAGCCACACAGAGCTCTTCCTCAGGTCTGGAAAAGAGCTGTGTGTGACTCAAAAGCTTATCTCATCCAGTCTTTCATTACAAAAACTTGAAACTTGCAGCTAAATAATTTTACTTAGTCTAGTAAAAGCAAAGCTCCACTCCCCCCTGGTTTCTTTATTCCTATATTTACTACTGTACTAGCAGGTTAGCAATGCAGAGGAGGAATTGTTGCTTTTTATATAGTGCCAAAAATTGTACAAGGCACTTTACAGGCAACCACGGAAGACATGGTCCCTTCCCCAGGAATCTTACATCAGTTTTAGACACAATGCAAGGAGTGACAGCAACAAACAATGAGATTAGGTAGGGGAAAGGGAAACCTTTCCAAACCTATGTCTCTTTTTCAAGGTTCTTCTTAAGCATTCCTGTGCCAAAAAGTATCTGCCAATGTATAGTCAGTTTTTCAACCACCGAAGATAAAGCAAGTACCAAAGATAAGAACAAGATGGCACCATTTTAAGCCTTGAAAGAAATTAAGTGACTTTGTCATGTCTCTAAGGGCAAAGATTGCAACAATTAGTAGATTATTAATAAGGAATTAGAGACTACTGATGGGAAAACCTAAAAGATATTCAGAGATTCAGATCTATCTATCTCTGGTATTTTCATGGCTCCTATCATTGTAATATCCAAACCCCTCATATTCGGGAAGCATATTACAACATAACTGAACCTTTGATGGTTACTTCTCCTTTATATCCCAGCTTTTTCTTTATATCATCTTCCTTTCTTCCTCCTAACTCAGCTAGAGTTTATCTCTTCTGATAAGAACACTGACATTGCCATAACCAAAACAAACCGATGGTCCATGTATCTGATCTCCCATATTTCAAAGTAGCTAATGCAGTTGCTAAAACAAAGGAAGGCATAACGTGAATATAGTACTTCTAATTGTGCAGTATCTGACCCCCCACCCCCACTATCTCCTATTCCTGCACTCTAACCAGATAACCTTCATTTCTTTCTTCAACAGCAATTTGCTTTCTTGCTGACCTGAGACTAACAACTTTCCCATCCTTCCTTCTATATATATACACACACACACCTCATGATATCTGGAATCTGTTGCAGGGCTGAGCAAGTGTAATCTATGAAGGGCCAACTGTTGTCTTCAAATCCCATGTTACACAGCTTCCCCCAAGTCAGTTATATAATGCATTGTGAGGCACCTCTAATCTGAAAGATGCCCAAGAGAAGGTGTGATTTGAAGATGTCATCCATTCCCACAGAGACTGACTTGCACCCCATTGAGGATGCAGAATAACAAAAAAGTAGAGAGAACTGGGATTGAGCTGAACTTTGTTCAGGTTTAAAAGTGGGACAGGAAAGAAAAGCCTCAGGGGAATATAAGGAGGTTAGATCTGGGATAGGGATCACCCAGGAAGCTGATTGGGTTCTGAGAGATGGGAAAAGAACACAGGAGGTTTCAAAGTACAAAAAGAGGCTGTTGCATTTCCAAAATGGTGGGCGCATAATCCCTATATACACTTTTTTAAAGTGCTTTGGAGCCTTTCTGAATGAAAGTCACTCTGTAAACATAGGCGCAAGACATGCTGATGACGTTTCTTTAAAAACATCTTGATTAAGGGAATGGATTGTACGAATATGTACAATTTCTGATCAAAAGTAACTTAATTTTAGTCTTTTTCATTTTCACTTTATATTTCTGTTGCTTAACAAATGTTGTTAAATATACATTTTTACATATTAGCTTGTCTGCTTATGAGCCAAAATGATACATTTTAAATTTGCTGTTTCCTCTAAAACGTTATTGCTGTTGTTTGCTTTCTCAGGCCGAAGCTGCACATGAAGAGGAAGATACAACAGTACATGAAGATGACCTTTCTGGGTCTACAAATGAACTCCCAACAGCATTTGAATGCAGTGATAGCCTTAGCCTGGATATGATAGAGACTGAAGAAAAAGGGGACAGATTGTTGGAGCAGTTTGCTCTTGCCAGGTACTGGTATACTCTGTGGGGTATAAAGTTCTTCTACAACACAGACCAAAGATGTAGCCATGTAATTAATTTCTTAATATATCCTCATAAACAATATATCCCCACTAGCTATGTTGGCCACAACTGGAATAAAACTCATTGGAATTGAGGACTGTGGAGAGGACAACTCAGAAAAATATCTATCTGCTCAAGCAAATTTATTAACACTTGAAAAACAGAGCAAGACATTCCTCATAGGAGAAATTGTATATGATTTGTGCATCCATCTGTACAGTTACACTGATCATGTGTATAGTACATTTCACCAAAAAAAATAATGTTTTGTATGATTAACATTCAAGAGTCAGATCATCCATGAAATCTCACCCCTTGTGTCTCAGGGGGTAGGGGGTGCAAGGATGTCATAACTCTCACCTTTTCATTCCTCCAATCCTGTGAGTGCTGTGTGCAAGGATGGCCCCTCAGCATACGTTGGAACAACTTGAGGTTCTGGTACATACACACTGCAGCCACTCTGAGCCCAGTGTCTCCCACAGTTCTGCTACACATGGGCTGCTCTTCTCTCTCTGCAGGTTCCAGTCGCAGTTCGAAGCTGCGGCGTGGCTTGTGCTGGCCATGCCCCTTTCTCCCACTTGCCTCCGTGGCAGCAGATAGTGGCAGTTCACTTCACTCCCATCCCTTTTCTTTCACCTTTATTGTTCTGGCAGTTTTTTTGAGCAGTTCGAGCATTTTGTTTTGTTTGCTTCAAGCACGATGGTTACAGCCACCCGAAGCCTCCACTCTAGCGGCTTCCTGCTGAGCTCCTCTACTCATTCTCAGGCATGGCAGAGCAGCCATGCAAGCACAAGGCAAAATCCAAATGATGCTCTATATGGAAGGCAGCACTTTCAGGCTCAGCAAAAAAGCTAATTTTGTCCAGCCCATTCCCAATCAGCTGACCCTACCTCTGCTAGGGCACAGGGCACTGAGTTGGGCAGGCCAGTTGGGTCCCCTAGCACCCAAGAAGCTATGACTTCACCATGAAAGAATCCAGCCAGGAGAGACAGAGGCTCTAAGGAGAAGGAGGACTTCATCCAGCCTGCCACGGGGGTAAGTTCAGGGGTAAACAGGAACGATAAGATAAGAACCCTACCAGGATACCAGTCTCCCCCACAAGTCCTGAACTAGGTCTTAGATTCCTTGGAGAGAGATGCCAGACTCCTAAATAGCCTCTCACCCTCCCAGTCCAGATCAGGGGACTCCAGTAATGAAACCCCCATCTCCGACCCAGTGGGAGTGGGACTCTGACAGGGAAGACTCTGAGAGAAAACTCTCTAGAAAGCTTTGGGCTCTGTGTAAGGCAGGCAGCGAGAGACCGCGTTCTGGCCATCCCTGGGTAGCCATGCCCACAAAGTGTGCCAATAAGTCAAAAAGTCCAGAAAGAACAAAAAGGGAAAGAAAAAGTACAAAAAATCAAGAAGACCTCAGCCTCGTCCTCCTCTCCCGGACTCTAAATGTGAGCAGGATTTGGGGAAAATGCAACAAAAAATTTCCCCCAAAGAAGTTTGAGGCCATATGCAAAAAGATTGTGTCTACCACAGATGCAACCTGAAGAGGCTCCTGAGGACAAGCCTCAAAGTAAATACTTCCCTTCAGAATCCTCCCTCGAGGCTGCAATTCCCCTGCACTTCACTTTTGAGGATACGATTAAAGAGGAGTGAGGAAAACCCGACAGGGCAAGCACATTAATAGATATGGTCTTAGATTTTACAAGCTGAAAGAGCCAAAAAATTGTGTAGTTGAGGTTCCAAAGTTGGATGTTGCAGTAGCATCCTTAGCAGGAGATATGTTTATTCTGACTGAAGGGGAATTCTTTCCTAAGGACCCCACAGATAGGAAAGTGGAGACCACTCTTAGAAAGAGACTTCAGGTCATCCTCAGCCCCTCTCAGAGCATCTCTCTTATCCACGTGCTTTGCAAGAGCTTCACAGTCCTGGGTGGAAGACCTCAGGACCCTGAAGGTCAGGGATCATCCTGACTTCTGCTCTCTTCTCAAGAAAATTGCCCTGGCAACAGCATTTGTGGCTGCTGTTTCAATGGATGCAATGAGGTTTTCAGCCAAGACTGTGGCATCCAGCTCAGTGGCCAGGCATCATGTCTGGCTCCATCCTTGGAAGGTAGACACTCTAAGCAAGTCTTGTGTCCCTCCAAGTTCATAGGATCTCTCCTCTTTGGAGAAAAATTAGATAAGATTGTGGCAGAAAATGCTCCTAAATATAAGCAGTCCCTCCCTTCTCCATTGAGTACCTGCAGGAGGGAATACAAACACACCTTCAGGCAGAGGTGCTCCTTTCATTATTCTTCCTTGCTGAAGTACCAGAAGAAGCATAGCAGATACACCAAGGGAAAGCCCCGGTGCCAGAGTTCAAGCAGAAAGCCCAGAGGTTGGCCTGCAACCCTCAAAAGCCCATCCTGACAATGAGCAGATATGGGTGGGTCAGCTTTTGTGGCCTGCATCATGCGGGAGGTCAGACTAGATGACCATATTGGTCCCTTCTGACCTTAAAGTCTATGAGTCTATGAGATATGCCTCAGCCCAGAACTGAATCTAGAAGGCAGAATTTCCTACTTCTCAAAAGAATGGTTTGTATTGACCACAGATAACTGGTAAGAGAGACAGTAAGTCAGGGATATTCCCTTGAGCTATGGGCTCCTCCCTCCCCCTTCTTCATCCAGTCCCCCATCTCCACCATTCCCATCAAGCACAAATTGATCCATAATTAAATCTCCCATCTGCTGGATGTAGGAGCTATGGAAGTTGTTCCCTCAGCAGAAAAGTTCTCAGGGTTCTACTCTTCATCGTTCCGAAACATAGAGTTCATACGCTACAGGCTTCTTCATCGTTCTAAAGCATACAAGGGGAGTCAGAGCCATTCTAAATATCAGAAAGCTCAACAAATGGATGACAAAAACAAAATTCCTGATGGAGACCCTAGTTTCTATGGTGACATCCCCGTGTCATGGGGATCTCCTAACCTAATAGATCTGGCGGACGAATGTCTTCGTATCCCCATCCACCTGTGCCACCACAGACTTCTGAGTTTTGCTTATGGCACAAAGTAATACCAGTACCAAACCCTCCCATTCGGTCTCTCATCATCCCTAAAGATCTTTACGAAGATGCTGGTGGTCAGAGCCAGGTTCAGGTCACAAGGGACTCATCTATACTCCTGTCTGGATGATATTCTGATGAGAAATCCGACCTAGCCTACAGCGCATGATGCAAACTCTGGACCTCCTGCAAGCCCACAGCTTTGTGACAGACATCAAGAAAAGTTCCTTGATCCCATCAGTAAGGATAACCCACCTGGGAGTGGACAGAGAGAGCTCAGTGGCGAAGATCTACCAATCACTCTACAGGTTCCAGAAGATCCAGGAGCTCATCTCTGTCCTGCACAAGTGCACCAAAACAACCATAGCTCAGTTCTTCCACCTACTGAACCTCCTAGTATCATGCATAGGGGTCACAAGGCCTGCTATATGCATTCCCGCCCTTTCCTCATAGGGCAAGTAATCCAAAAGATAAAATGGGAATAAGTGAAGGTGATTGTAATAGCTCCGTACTGGCCAAGGAGATTCTGCAATCTGATCAAGCTGAAATTGGAATCAACATGACACCTGCCACCCAGACTGGACATTCTTTTCCAAGGCCCTTTTCTCCACCCAGACCATCTTCAATTGACTGCCTGCACTGTTGTTGGAAGGAAAGCATTAACCATACTAGGCCTATCTTCCAAATTGATCAGGATTTTGCTTGCATCCAGGAGAGTATCCACAATAAAAGTCTATTCTTCCATCTGGACCAAGTTCAACCTTTGGTGCCAGGAAAGCAATGCTAATTCAAGAGATCCTGGAAATCTTGAAGAAAGTCTAGGATTAGTTAGAAAGTATGGATAAAGATCATCAGCCCAGCACCATAGTACACTAAGTATTAGCCATTAGTAGAGTTCTATTTGCAGGATCCTCTGGCTCTTTGGCACAGCATCCCCAGATAGCCAGATTTCTCAGAGCAGTCAGGCTTTCAGGGGAGCACAGGGACTGTTTTCTCCATGTACATGCACCATTCCACAGGGGGAATGCCCAGGAGGGAGTGTTTTAGCACCTCCTAAAGGAAGTATTGGCCAGCACATTCCCCTGTTGCACCATGTTTCAGGAAGAATTCTTCCTCCCTGAGAGAGAATTCCTCTGAGAGCTCCCCTTGGGACAATGCATCTCCACCCGACACAGCAGGAAAACCCTTTCAAAACTTACTACCCGTGTACAAAGTGCAGTTTTCCATAGATCATACTCAAGTTATATCAAAACCAATTTCCACTGAAAGCAAAAGGCCCTTCTCCTTAATTGGGTCTATTTCTCTGCCAAATTCTCACTTTCTTCCTCCAACCTCATGGACCGTAAAGCTACTCAGAACATATTTGGGGGAGAGAGGAGAACAATGAGGAAAGTGTGTTTATTTTTACTCTCCTGCTACTCAAAAACAGCTATGCAATATTTGCTCAAACTTTCCAAAATGTTAACTTTTGAGCAGAAACCAAGTATGGAAAATATCAGCCCAGTAGGTGATAATTTCAGAAAGTTCTGTGCAACTGAAAATAAGGATTAGAATGGAAACACTTCTGTAACCTTAATTATATAGCGAGGCCTGCTATAAAACAGTGGTTCTCAAAGCTGGTCCGCCGCTTGTTCAGGCAAAGCCCCTGGCAGGCCGGGCCGGTTTGTTTACCTGCCGTGTCCACAGGTTCGGCCGATCGCAGCTCCCACTGGCCGCGGTTAGCCGCTCCAGGCCAATGGGGGCTGCGGGAAGCGGCGCGGGCTGAGGGATGTACTGGTCTCCCTTCCTGCAGCCCCCATTGGCCTGGAGCGGCGAACCGCAGCCACTGGGAGCCACGATCGGCCAAACTTGCGGACGTGGCAGGTAAACAAACCGGCCCGGCCCGCCAGGGGCTTTCCCTGAACAAGTGGTGGACCGGCTTTGAGAACTAGTGCTTTAAAATATTGTAGATAATTGTGCATATGTTACTAAGACAACATTTTCTTATACCAGTAGTGTGTGCTGCAGATGCTTAAGCTCAACCTTTTGAATGTATTCAATACACAAAAAGAAAAAGAAAGATAAAATTAATAATTGAAAAACACTTACTTGTAAAACATATTTTTAAGGGAAAAAGTTATGGGTGGGCATTCTGATTTAGAGCTATTGAGTTATAATCTCACATCTCACCAGTCTCAAGCAAAAATAACAGGAGTACTTGTGGCACCTTAGAGACTAACAAATTTATTAGAGCATAAGCTTTCGTGGGCTACAACCCACTTCTTCGGATGCATATAGAGTGAAACATATATTGAGGAGATATATATACACACATACAGAGAGCATGAACAGGTGGGAGTTGTCTTACCAAGTCTGAGAGGCCAATTAAGTAAGAGAGGAGGGGGAAAAAAAAAAAAAAAAAACCTTTTGAAGTGATAATCAAGATAGCCCAGTACAGACAGTTTGATAAGAAGCAAGTGTGAGAATACTTACTAGGGGAGATAGATTCAATGTTTGTAATGGCTCAGCCATTCCCAATCCCTATTTAGCCCTGAGTTGATTGTGTCTAGTTTGCATATCAATTCCAGCTCAGCAGTCTCTCCTTGGAGTCTGTTTTTGAAGTTTTTCTGTTTTAAGATAGCCACCCACAGGTCTGTCAAAGAATGGCCAGACAGGTTAAAGTGTTCTCCCACTGGTTTTTGAGTATTATGGTTCCTGATGTCAGATTTGTGTCCATTAATTCTTTTGCGTAGAGACTGTCCGGTTTGGCCAATGTACATGGCAGAGGGGCATTGCTGGCACATGATGGCATATATCACATTGGTAGATGTGCAGGTGAACGAGCCCCTGATGGTATAGCTGATGTGATTAGGCCCTATGATGGTGTCACTTGAATAGATATGTGGACAGAGTTGGCATTGGGCTTTGTTACAAGGATAGGTTCCTGGGTCAGTGTTTTTGTTCAGTGATGTGTGGTTGCTGGTGAGTATTTGCTTTAGGATGGCTGAGCCATTACAAACATTGAATCTATCTCCCCTTGTAAGTATTCTCACACTTGCTTCTTATCAAACTGTCTGTACTGGGCTATCTTGATTATCACTTCAAAAGTTTTTTGTTTTTTTTTTTTCCTCCTCTCTTACTTAATTGGCCTCTCAGACTTGGTAAGACAACTCCCACCTGTTCATGCTCTCTGTATGTGTGTATATATATCTCCTCAATATATGTTTCACTCTATATGCATCCGAAGAAGTGGGTTGTAGCCCACAAAAGCTTATGCTCTAATAAATTTGTTAGTCTCTAAGGTGCCACAAGTACTCCTGTTATTTTTGAGGATACAGACTAACACGGCTGCTACTCTGAAACCAGTCTCAAGCAGTAATTGATAAGATTCTAGTTATGATAGGAAGATACTTTAGTGGTATTCAGATTACATCAATTTATTGCAGCATGCTAAGACAATAAGCATCTTATCTACAGCCTCTTTTGGATGTATTTGCATTATAGAGTTAGATGGTTTATTTTTCTCTTCTCCTCCAGTTTTGGTGAAGGTGACAGAAATGCCTCCCCTCCTCCCTCTCCGTTCTTTTCTGCCATCCTTGCTGCATTTCAGCCAGCTGCATGTGATGATGCAGAAGAAGCCTGGCGTAGTCATATCAACCAACTCATGTGCGATTCTGATGGGTCCTGCGCAGTTTATACATTTCATGTGTTCTCCTCTCTGTTTAAGGTAAGAAAATAGATTTGGAATTCTAAAACAATACCTTTAGGTGAGAACATAGACACCGCCGCCTCCACTACATTATTAAATAGTAGTAGTAATGAATTACTTAGTATGTTGTGTTAACCTCCTGTATTGCATGGTTACTTGGCCACAGAATATACTCTCTGCTGCATAAATGTGCCCTAGGATCACAGTTTTCCTCTAAAATATTATGTATCTAGACCTGAAGATAACCTTAGGAAAATACTATCACTTTACACTTTTTTATCTTGAGTCTGCAGACAGCCTGAAACAATAGTTGTGAAAGATGTTAAATGCCCCATTTATCTGAAAGGACAACTAACTCTGAAAACTAAAGATGACTGTTTAAATATCTAACACTGTTAATTGTTTTGCTGCTAATAATCCAGCTCATGTTCTTATCCCAAAATTCCAAAGTCCCTTCCATGCTTCCCCCCCCCCGTGCCAGAGCTCCTACCATCCCCTATCCAGCTCCTAAAACCTTCTGCTTCCCTCTGGCAACTTTTATATGTTGCCAGTTTAAAAATCTGCACCATCACAAAAATTGAAAACGTGGGGACAATTTAAAATAATTTGAATTTAATATCAAACTAGATGTCACCACGGCTACTCTGACTGATTATTTTCATATCTAATTCATTACACGGCTTGATTTTTTTTTAAATGAAGCTACTGCACAGTTTCTAGTCTGCTGCTTCAGTATGCCACAGAATCCAAGGACCTTCATGCACAATTTAGGTTCAGTTAGCCACAGAGTACATGGGGCCTTGATTACTATTCACAGTTCTAAGTTGCTAATTGCCATAATGTCTAAGCATCTTTACATCAATTTAGGAATACATCCATTCCCTCAAAAAAAGGAAACAACACCCATATTAAAACATGTTTTCCTCCCTATTTCCTCTAGGTTCACACTCTATTCTTTTGCTACCCTTCTTTAGGCTTTAAACACTGCAACCAATCTCTGGGCTCCATTTTCAAGCTTTGATGCCTAAAGTTATGCACCTAAGTCTTTTTTTTAAGCGACTACTGGAAAATAACCATTTTAGGCACTTCAGTGTAGATTTAGGCTACTGTAGGCACCCAAGTTTGAAAATTAGCTGTGTGTTTCTTCCCTTGCTAACTATAGATGTTGATAGACCAAAATTTGACTTGCTGTAAAATAATAAGCATCTATTCAAAGTGTCCTGACAGTCTCTTTTTTTGAGGAGAGAAAGGGGATTGAGGGCATGCAAACCTGAAAACTAAAATAATAAATTATACTGTGTACCGTGTTCCCCTAAACAGTACAAATAAGGACACTGTTTTTCTCTAATTGAAAGCACAACTATACACAAAATGATTGGCTGTTGTGCCTGTCTGCTCCGTTCTTGATTGCTAGTCTTTCTACTCTCCTCCACATGATATTGGATGCTAAATGTACAACATAGTTTCCCGAAGACATTTTAATAACAGCAAAGCTAAACTAAATACAACAACAGAAAAGGTGATTCATAATATTAGCAAACTAGAATTTTCTTCTTTTAACTTTATTTTTATTTTTGTATAAAATATAAACACATAATGAAACTCAAAACATAAATAAAAATACATGCACACAATGGAAATAGAATATAAATAAGAAAATTCAATATTAATTATTTGCAAAACATGGAAAAAACAAACAAAACTGAACCCATAGAAGTCATGCAGGGCATTAATTATTGAAGTGACTAAATAGATAAATAAGTGAGAACATAAACCTATGAGTACTGGAGACTAATACATACTAAACTGCAAAAATATGCAATAGTTTCATGTGTAACCAGACATCTTCATATTTTTCCAAGCATTTCTAGTAGATAGTAATTTTTTCCATTAATGCAGTAGCAGAGAGCTGACTCAGCCAGTCTGTGTATAAGGGAGGAATTGCAGATTTCATTTTTTTTTCAAAATAACTCTTTTTTGGCCACTAAAGGTTTCTGCAATCCATTCCTTAATACTAACTGGCATTACTAAGTCTCATACAGCATCCCTAAAATACACAAGCTTGGAGAAGGAAAGATAGGGACACTCAAATGTGGATGTGGTGTGCGGAGTAAAGGGGGAGGAGGTGGGGGAGAGAAGAGGCAGGTTAAGGGTGGGGGCTTGGGGGAAGGGGTGGAGTGGGCGGGCCGAGGGTTAAGCCCCCCGCCCCCGGTGCTTGCTCAGTAGGGGAAGCTGCAGCTGCTGTTGCGCAACATGTTTCTCCTAGCCTACAGCACCTTCAGCCTCCTTGCCTGCCTCATTGTCTGCAGTGCCAGTGGACTGTGCCTGTGTGGGGTAGGGCGGGGGCACCTCCCATTGCTTCATACTCAGCAATGATGATTGTAGTATTAAACTGTTTCTTTAAAATTGTTTAAAATGTATATAATGCCTTTTGTCTGGCAAAAAAAAATTCCCTGGAACCTAACCCCCGCTATTGACATTAATTCTTATGGGGAAATTGGATTCGCTTAACACTGTTTCGCTTAAAGTTGCATTTTTCAGGAACATAACTACAACGTTAAGTGAGGAGTTACTGTACTGAACTCCAGGACATTTAAGTCAGGGATCTCAAATGTCTGGCCCGCGGGCCATCTATGGCCCGCAAGGCTCCAGCAGTTTTGGGGCCGGGTCTCTCCCTTGGCCCCACCTGCTGCCCCCGGGCGCTCCCCACTCAGGGGCCCCGGCAGCGCAGCAGAGCTGAGCAGTGTCTGCCTGCTTGCTCCAGTGGCTGCCAGCCCCTCCCTGCGGCCCAGGGGTGGGGCGGGGCTGTGCCTCCGTGCACTGCCCCCGCCCCAAGTGCCCCTGCGGCCAATGGGATGCTGCGGGGGTGGTGCCTGGGGGCAGAAGCGCGTGGAGGCCCCCCGGCCTGCCCTGCCTTGGAGCCCCAGGTAAGCACCACACCCCCGCTTCCTCCCAGAGCCTGCACCCCTTTCCCCTTCCCATACACCCCCTCCCACCCCCAAACTCCCTCCCAGAGCCTGCACCCCCTCCCCACACCCCCCACAGTCCCCAAACTCCCTCCCAGAGCCTGCACCCCCTCCTCACATTCCCCCAGCCCCCAAACTCCCTCCCAGAGCCTGCACCCCCTTCCCATGCACCCCGCCAGCCCCAAACTCCCATCCCAGAGCCTGCACCCCCTCCCCACACACCCCTCAGCCCCCAAACTCCATCCCAAAGCCTGCACCCCAGGCCCCCTCCTGCACCCAAACTCCCTCCCAGAGCCCAACCTCTCAGCCCTTCTGCATCCAAACTCCCTCCCAGAGCCTGCACCCCAATCCCCTACCCCAGACCTCTTCCCCCACCCAAACTCCGTCCCAGAGCCTTAGGCAGGTGGGGGGGGGCGGAGTTTTTTGGGAGGCGGGTTCTGGGCAGCATGAGTGACATTGGCCCTCTGGGAGGATTTGAGGACTGGCACTGGCCCTAAGGTAAACTGAGTTTGAGACCCCTGGTTTAAGGCTAGATTGGCAAAATACAGAGGCAAACAGCCACATGCCAACCTTTTGCACATCCTCTATACCTGTCAAAAAATGCATGTTTCTGTTGTGATAGTGAGGCTAAGTTCTTTTTATCATTGTTATTTGAGACTGAGACTGAGACTGAGACAGAGGTTACTTCAAAGCCTTAAACCACATATCAGTAATTCCTACAAAGTGACTCTTGTTTCCATATTTCTTAACATGTTCTTCTAGAGGTGAGAGAGTTGAAATGGACCAGTTTTCCCCATCCGTGCATGAATCCTTGAGCATAGCTGCAGAAAGAAGGAACCGTGAAACAGTGATACTGATATTTGTTAGACTGGCCTCCTTAGACAACATGTGTATCATTTTGTATGAGGGCTTTAATTTTTGTTAGTTCTTTTTTCTATCCAAATTGTCTTAAGCATGGAGTTGGCCTTGATACTGAGGAGTGGGTTATCACATAGTGGTACGAGAAGAGAATTAGTAAGATTGGATGCTTTAATCATTTTAACATGTTGCAGGATGCGCCAGGTAGATACAAAGACTGGATTTTTCCTTAAGGGTGTGGGTAGCCTCTTAAGATATATAAAAGAAGAGCAGGAACCGAACGGTATACCTGAACTTTTTTCTATCTCAAACCAGGCCAATGTGTATACAGAGCCACTGGAGTGGAACCACCTTACAATAAGACACAATTGGAATGCTGGATAATATAGATAAAAATCTGGCAACCCCATGTAACCTCCAGTTGCCCAGGATTTTTCAGAAGTCCATTGTGACAAGTGAAGCTGTTTTATATCCCATGTAAATTGCACCATAAGCCTATTTATTCGAGCAAAGAGTGAAAGAGAGACCTTGAAAGGCAATAGACTAATAATATACCGTATATACTCGTTCATAAGCTGAATTTTTTTAGTAAAAAAGGGAAGCATCAGAGAAGGGGGTCGGCTTATGAACGGGTATAGAGAGGGAGAGGTGGGACACAGCCCCTCCCCCCAACAGAGGGAGCAAGGAGAGGCAGCACAGCCAGCAGAGCCAGAAGGGAAGAGGCGGGGCCAGAGTCTCTCCGCTTCTGGCCACGCTGCTCTCCCCACAGCCTCCAAAGCAGCTGCAGCTCCGGGGCTGGCAGGCTGCAGCCGTGCCAGTCAGACCCGCCCCCCCAGAGCAGGCTGTGGCCACGCCGCCCGGCCCATCGGAGCATGCTGCAGCCGAGCTACCCGGCCCAGCCCGCTGGAACATGCTGTGGCTGCGCCGCCCGGTCAGGCCCGCCGGAGCAGGCTGCAGCCGCACTGCTCAGCCTGCTGGAGCAGCTCCAGCCAGGCCAGAGACATCCTCCCCGGCCCTCCCCAGATAAGGTGGGAAGGGATGGGATGGGGAGAGTGTGGGGGTCCCGGGCTAGGGGTCGGGTCACGTGGGGGGTGGTCACAGGGGTTACTCCCTGACTCCTAGCTTCTCCCCCCCAAAAAATTTCCCCACCAGTTGCTGTCCCGGCCAGTCAGGGTAAGCAGCTGGCGCGCTGGGACACTTTGTTTACTTAGGTTTACCTCCGTGCCTGCGGACGCTTGAGGTAAATAAACCATCTCGGCCCAGAAGCGGCTTATCCTGATGACCCGGGAGACAAAGTTTGCTGACCCCTGAATGATAGGATCGGCTTATGAACGGGTTATAAAAAATTTCCATTTTTACTTATCCATCTTGGGGGGGGAGGGTCGGCTTATAAACAAACCGGCTTATGATCAAGTATATACGGTAAGTCAGTGTTGAGCAGATATTCATTTTGGCTATTTTTGTTCTCCCCAGTAAAGAAAGAAGGAGGAGATGCCACCTCTCTACATCCTTGGAAATTTCTTTTAATATATATAGTCCATATTTATAGAAACAATTTTTGGAAGCTTAGGGTATATCTTAACACCTAATTAAGTTATTTCCTTGCATATTTGAAATGAAAAATCCTGAAACTGAGAAGGATCTGGTCTTCTGAATATATCCATCACTTCTGATTTATTCGAGCTAATGTGAAAACCAGAGATCTCTCCAAAAATGTCAACTACATTCAACAGTGATGGGAATGATGAGGATGGATCCTTCAACAGTACAAAAAATGTCATTAGCATATAAACTGATTTTGTATTCTTTCCAGTTTATAGTCACACCTTCAATGGCTGAGTCCTGAGATATGTGCATTGCCAGTGATTCCAGAGAGAGATTAGAAAGGAAGGGTGACGGCACAGCCCTGTCATGTGTGTCTTTCTAGTTGAAATGTGGGAGAAATAATTCCATTAGTTGATAGTGAAGCAAGGGGAGAATTGTATGACCCACTGACCCAGTTCAGGAATACTGGTCCAAATCCAAATTTTTTTAGGACAGCCATTATATAAGGCCATTCAACTCTATCAAAGACCTTCTCTGCACCTAGAGATAAAGCTATGGAGGGAACATCTGAAATCTGAGTTTGCTGGATGAAGTGCGTGATTTTTCTTGTATTATAGCAGCCAATCTTCCTTTAATGAAACCTACCTGATCTGTGTGTATAATTGATGGGATGATGGTGTCTAGTTGTGTCACTAAAATTTTTGCAATTATTTTGCAGTTTGTGTTTAATAGAGATATGGGGCAGAAGTCGCCACAGTTGCGACCATCTTTGTTCTTTAATATGTAAGTAATTAAAGCAGTTCTCATGTCATGAGATGTGGTTCCTTTTTGGAATATTTCAGTGAAGACCTTTGAAAGACTAGAAGATAAGCTGATTAAAAAATGTTTTGTAGAAATATGCCAGAAAGCCATCTATCCCAGGGGCCTTCCTGGAATTCATATTTTTTATAGCCTGTTCGATCTCTTTTGTTGTGAAAGCTTTGTCCATAAAGAGCACGAGGTAATTAAAAGGTAGACCTTCAATAAAATGATCAAATTTATTAGAGCCACACTGGTTGTCTGATTTATATAAAGCTTGATAGAATTGCTTAAATTGTTATTTACATCTATTGCTTCAAGGATGGCTATCATCTTGTAATAAGGAACAAATATTGTTGACTAGTTCCATTGTAAGTCTTCAGGCAAGTAGTTCACCTGCTTTCTCGCCCCATTCATAATATCTTTGTTTGACCCTGTTGAGTGTAAATTTGATGTGGCTAGATAAGCATTCATTATATTTATATTTGGCATTGATTAGAGAATGTAGGAGGTTTTCATTATTTGGGTCAGTCTTGTGCATTCTCTGCAACTCATTTATTTCCTTGGCTAGAGGGCCTAGTAACTTGAGTCTCTCTGTCTTTGTTTTGGGAGCAGGGCCGGCTCCAGGCACCAGCTTAACAAGCAGGTGCTTGGGGCGGCCAAGGGAGAGGGGCGGCACCTGCGGCAATTCGGGGGCAGCAGGTCCCTCACTCCTTCTAGGAGCGAAGGACCTGCCGCTGAACTGCCGCCGCTGATCGCGGCTTTTTTTTTTTTTCCAATTGCCGCCACTGATCGCAATCGCGATCGCGGCTTTTTTTTTTTTATTTTTTTTTTTTTTGCTTGGGGCGGTAGAAATGCTGGAGCCGGCCCTGTTTGGGAGGAAACTAGCATCTTCAAGCTAGCATTGCAAGCTAGGAGTATTTTTAGCCCCATGAAATGGCAGTATTCTCTTCTTTGAGGTGAAAGCACAGGGACACCATCTTCCACAAGCTTTTTTCATCTAGTTCCTGACTTGTCCAGAAATTGATTGTTTTTGCACCACAGAACTTTGCCACGTATTTGCTAACTTCATAATATCAGACTGTTGACCCAGGCCAATGGGAAGTTTCACAAACAAGTCCAAAATGTGCTAAGTTTGCAATGTAAAATACTGCCAACATAGTTGATTGTGCAACAAAATCCTTGTTTGGAGCAGCCTGTCAACCTAATACTGTGTTTAGCGAAAGATGTGCAATTTTCAAGGCATCTAGAATTAGAATTTTTCCTCCTCAACAATGGGCATTCCAGCTGCCTCTGCTGCTTTGGAGAATCCCACATCCTGTCTATGTGCAAGGCTTACACCAGCTTTAAAAACAGATCTCACAAGACGAGGAAGGATAGGCTGAAATGTACCCTCCAGGCTCCCCAGTACCAACTATGGTCTTCTCCCATGAGGACCTCTTCATCACAGAAGAACCAGGCTTTCCCCTTCAATGAGGTACCGAGAGGGATCCTTTCCTGGTATTGTCTCATTGGTTGGAGCCGGAGCCCTCATCTATGCTGTTACACCTTAGCACAAGATCCTGTCTGCTAGTGCTGACTTGATTGTCTCTGCCTCCTCGGGCTCTGGTACTGATAAGAGCTCTGGTACTGATGCAGAGGCTCTCCCTGTAGATACAGAAGAAGACATGTCCTCAGATTCAAACACGTCTGTCCAGGACTCTGCCTTTTTCCCCTTCCAATGTTCCCTGGAGGTATTTCCCAACTACAAGACCTGATCTGTGACCAGCAAACATTCTCACCATCCCTAGTCAGAGTAGCCTTGGGCCCTGCCCCTTTCCCTATGAACCATCACAGTGGGCTTATTGGAAGCCTTGGGCCCCATACAAAGTTACCCTGCCCACAAGAAGCCATTTACCAAACAACAACCTCTGAAACTTCAGCAGCCACTGATACTGCAAGACCCTCCACCGCAAGAGCAAGTGGCTGAGGAGGAGGAGATGCTGCCATCCTCCTCCTCCCCCAATGAGGTGGTCATACTTCCCCCACCAGCCTATGCCAATGACTTCAGATCCTTTCAGGATGTGGTAAAAAGAATTGTTGTCACTGCAGATTCCCCCCCAGGAAACCCAGGAGACTCAGCACTCTCAGATGGACATTTTAGATTCTACTCCCAGAATAAAATTGCTCTGCCTATCAGTGAGGCATTGCTGGCTCTAACCCACACTGTATGACAAACGCCTGCCACCATTTCATCTACCTGCAAGAGGGCAGACAAAAAATACTCTACCAGCTAAGGCCCTGGAGTATTTTTTTCTCCCACCCTTCCCCCGACTCTTTGGTGGTGTATGCTATCAATGAAAGATTTGCCCATGGCAAATGGATTCCTCCTCCACCCCTCGATAAAGAAATCAAACAGCTGGACTTATTGGGGTGAAAGAGCCACTCCTCCACTGCTCTACGGTTGAGGATTGCAAGTTATCAATCCTTCAGGACTAAATATGACTTTACTAATTATGCAAAATTCACACATTTTGGTCCTGCAACAGGTGGTCACTAAAGAGAACAATCACAGGCCCTTATTTTAGAAGGGCAGACCATTGCCAAAGCTTGTCTGCAGGCCACCCTTGATGCAGCTGACACAGCCTTGATGGTGACCATAGTCATGCACAGAGTGTCCTATTTCCAAACAGCCAGGTACATGGAGGTACAGAATGCTATCAAGGACCTCCCTTTTAAAGGGCCAAACCTCTTCAGCAGTGACACTGACACCTCTCTCCATAGCCTAAATGATTCTAGAGCAACTCTGCAATTCCTCAAGATATACATGCCTCCGATGAAAAGACAGTTCAGTAAATCCCAGATAGCTCAACATTCCAGGCCAATGCATAGCAGGCCTAGACAAGGCCTATGGAGCCACCCTGAAAGGAGTTCAGACCACACAAGAAAGGGCCCTCTGCAACCATCACGTCTCATTCAGTGACTTTGACAAAAAACAGTTCTGATTACCCAGTCAAGGGTCACAAACCAGCCCCTTCTCTGAATCTCATGCTGTGAGAAACCACCCTCCACCCACCTTTCTAGAATCATCTCTATCATTTCTTGCCTGCCCCGGAGTGCATTGTGTAAGACAAATGGATCCTGGAGGTGGTTTCAGCAGGATATACTCTGTTCTAGTCTATTCTGTTCCCTCCAGTCACCTCCTGTTCCCTGTCCCTCTTCCAGGGAGGTCCAATCTCTCCTTCTTGGGGGCAATTGAGCCAGTTCCCCCAGAATTCACTGGAAGAGGATTCTATTCCAGGCACTTCCTGGTCCCCAAGAGGAAAGGGAGCTGGAGACTGATCCTAGCAACAATAATGCCATCCTTGGATCCCAGGGACTGGTTTGTTGCCCTCGATCTCCAGAACATGTATTTTCATGTACCTATGCCCCTGTCCCACAGACTCTTCCTGTGCTCCGTCATTGATACAGATCACTACCAGTACTGGGACCCTTTGCCTTTCAGCTGCCTCAAGGGTCTTTTCCAAATTCCTCTCCATTGTCATGGCCAAACCTGTGCCACTGGGTATTAACCGACTTTCTCCACCTAAATGACTGGCTCCTCAAGGGCCGCTCACTTCCCGACATCAGCCACCAACAAGGCCTGTGCCGTCTTTCACTTTGTTTGAACCAAGACAAGTCCACCCTATCCCCGGTATACCACATAGAGTTTATTGGAGCTGCTCTAGACTCCTCAACTGCCAAAGCCTACCTGCCAGCAGACAGGTTTATCACAATGGCCAGACTCATTACCACACTGCAACAGAATCCTCAGTCCACAGTAGAGACATGCCTCTAGCTATTAGGCCACATGTCGGCCTGCACATTTGTGATGCCTCATGGACAGTTGCACCTCGATTGCATTCAGGCATGACTAAGGATGGCTTATACCCCCAAGAGAAACTGCCTCATCAAACAGCTCACCTTACCTTCGGAAGTACTTGTCTTCTTAACCCAGTGGAAGGACCCTTGCAAGTGCAGGGGTCCCCTTTACATGACCACCACCATTGAGGTCATCCCTGTGGATGCCTCCCTACTGGGCTGGTTTGCTCAACTCTTGGACTCCACAGCCCAGAGAAAATGGACTCTCCAGGAGTCATCTCTCCATAGCAATATCATCTAACTCATGGCAGTTCACTATGTGTGGCAGCACTTCCTCCCCAGCATCGAAGACCATTCAATCAAGGTGATGCTGAGCAACAGGACAGCAGTGTACTATACAGACTGCCAAGGGGGAGCAAGATCCCAGTCCATATGCACAGAAGCCATGAGGCTTTGGAACTGGTGCATCTCCTGCCTCACAGACATCTCAGTGGTCTCCCTAGTGGGCCTGCAGAACACCATAGTGGACTCCCTCAGCTGGCACTTCCACCAGGACCACAAGTGGGAACTCAATGACTCGGTCTTCCAGAACATCTGGCATTCCTGGGGACTTCTCGAGGTAGATCTTTTTGCAACACTCTCCAATGAGAAATGCCATCACTTTTTTGCTCAAAGTGAGGGAGAGGAGTGTCGCAACTCCCTGGGGGATGTCCTCATCATCACCTAACCTCACACACTCCTATATTTCTACCTCCAACACCTCTAATACAAGCTGAAACAAGATCACGCAGTAGTGATGCTCATACCTCTGGCCTGGCCATGCCAAGTTTGGTTCCAGGACCTGCTTTACCTTTTCCTTCGGATGACTTTCCACCTCCCTCTGGCAGCAGATCTCTTGACTCAGAGCTCAGGGGCCATAACCCACCCCAGTCTGGCCGCTCTTCACCTCAAAGTCTGGCTGCTAGATGGTTCTCGGGCATAGAACTCGACTATTCTCTGGAAGTTTACTCTGTACTCCTGGGCAATAGTAAACCACCTTCAAAAGTGGAAATGTTTCCAGGTCTGGTGTGCCCAATATTTGTATTTCCTCTAGATGCTCTCCTCTCTAACAGCTCTTAACAAACTGGAGAAATGGCCTGAAATAAATAGGATGAAATTCCATAAGGACAAAGGCAAAGGGGGGGCTGTGTCGGGCCCCAGGCCTCCATGGGGGGGGAGGGGGCATTGGCCCCAGGCTTCTGCAGGGGGGCAGGAGCAGGCTTGGGGGCCAGGGGGGAAACTGCACCCCAGCATGAGCCAGCAAAGTGGAGAGGGTTGGGGCCGGGTCGCTCCACTTCCTGCTGCCCGGTGAGTGCAGGGCAGGCCCGACCCTGCACTCATGGGGCGGCGGGAAGTGGAGCGACCCAGACCCAGCCCGCTCCACTCTGCTCCCCTGGCTCCCGGACTTGGGGGGCAGGGAGGACCGCCCCCAGCACTCGCCAGCGGCACGGAGCGGGCTGGGGCCAGGTCGCTCCACTTACCACTGCTGGTGAGTGCAGGACGCCCGACTCCTGCTGCAGTCCTCAGGGAAAAGCTGGAGTGGGGGCGGGGCTGGGGCGGAGCAGGGGTGGGAAGAGGCGGGGCTGGGGCAGAGCAGGGCGGGGCCATGGGGAAGAGGCGGAGCAGGGGCTGGAGCAGCACACAGCTGCGTAGGGCACCAGAAAATTTGGGGCACCAAATTTCCTGGTGCCCTACGCAGCTGTGTACTTTGCATGTGGGTAGGGACGGCCCTGACTACTGATCTGATCCAGCATGGCAGTTCCTGTTCAATGGTAGGATTACAAGAAACCCAGATTTGAGAATAGTCACTCCAGGAGCTTGTGGAAGGAATTCTGGTGCAGCAGGGACATGGCACTCCTTTCTACAAGGAGGTTGGATGCACATAACAGGAACACCTGCTACTGGTTGGAACGCAGCATCGTGTAGGTGCTCACTTTGCCTGCTGAGCTATAGTATGAATGAATGTCGTATTTGTGAATAACTGTAAAAGAGCAGTTTGTTAGAAGGGAAAGGAAATGAAGGAGTGAGGACACTTAGTCTGAACCAGGTTTTGATTAATCTACAGCTAAAATGCTTTGGAAAGTTGTGACCAGAAAATAAAATAAACACATGAAAACACACTGTCTGTTTGCTTTCCAGTAATATGTTTTGTTATAGCCTTAGGAACTTTTCCTTTATGTGATAAACAATTTCACTTTACTTTGTGATGCACATAGAACAGGGGAGGCCAAGCCATGGCTCGCAAGCCGCATGCGGCTCTTTGCAGAGCCCCCACCCACCCACCCACCTTCTCTGCCTACCAGACTGGGAGAGGGGAGCTGGGGGCTTCTGCCCTGCGATGGGGTGGTGAGGCTAGGGGCTTCTGCCAGGAATGACTGGTGCCTGCCAAGAAGGTGGAGGGGACACAATTTAAAGATTCAGCCCCCCCCACCCCCCAGCCTGAATCATCCTCCGCCTTACCCTCAGTGGCCCCTCCCTGTGGCTCCCAGCTGTTAGCTCTGTGTGGAGAGGCAGCAGCAAACAACTGGGAACTGCAGGGAGGGGCCACTTCTTTAGTTCCATGGGGAGAGGCAGCGGCTCTTCCTGCAGCTCCCAGCTGTTTGTTGCTGCCTCTCCCCACGGCTGCAGCTACCAGCTTGCTGGTTCCAGCAGCTGCCATGCAGGGAGTGGGTCCTGCAGCATCATGTGACCGAGCAGGGCCAGCAAACCCTGGCAAAAAATCAGGGGGTGGGGGGGACGACATAGTATGCCCTCCGCCCCATGTGTCGCCTCTGGCTTCTGCCCAGCAGGGAGAGAGCTCTCGGTGCTTCAGCCCTGTGGGGCACGCCTTCTAGGGCTTGGGGCTTCAGCCCCAGCAGGCACCTCCCCTGGGGCTGAAGCCCCCAGACCTCCCTCCCCACAGGGCTGAAGCCCTGAGCTCTAGCAGGCATGACCCGGCTCTCAAACTTCTGAAGATTGTCATATGTCTATGTAAGATTAGACTGAGTCTGAACATCGCGACATAGAAGAAAAGAGAGGGTTTGCAGTCATCTCAAGTCGATTCTTATCAAAAGCTATGTGGTTCAAAGTAATGCTAGCCCAGGTAATGATCAGATGTGCACTTCATGCTCACCTATCTATACTTTATGCTTTAATTAAATAATTTCCTGTTGATATCTATGTATTCTGTTACCATTTCTAGGAAAATAATACTTTAAAACATAAAAATATGGTGTGAAATTGGAATTGATGACAGTTGGGAACAAATAGCACTGGCTTCAGCCAGTTCTGTAGCAGAAGTAGATACTCAAGCGTCCCGCCACAGTTCTAACAAGGTGTCATGTTTCTGACATACAACATCCTTCCAGTTCTACTTCAGAGTCTGCCATGAATATAGGCTGTCAATCAGTCTGAATCAAACGGAGATTGTTGTAACATGGACAAATGAGGAATAATGTAGGAGACCACTAAATTAATTTCTTTTAAACTTTTTTTTATTGCGACCTCATCCACATGTATAAAGATGACAGAAAAGTGAATTTGCCCTATGCATCATCATGTTCCATAAACATCTGGCTGATGCATCCTAAAGCTATCTGTATGTTTAAAAATGATCTTTTTTAAAAAAAATGTATTGACTTGACCATGTTCTGTGAAAAACAAAATTGTGTTCCAAAATGAACAAGACTGTAATATTTAAAAATATAAGCCCATATGCTGCCCCATTCTGGTCGAGAAAAGGGAATGGAATCTTGTCCTATATTCCCTGCTAAGGATCCCCCTGGCATGTGGGGGGAGTCATTATCAAGCATAGAACTGTCATTGGCTCATCCTATGTGACCGTTCCTTTTAGCCATCGGTACAGAGGGTGGGGCGCAAGCATGGCTGGAGCGTTGTGTGCTCTGGCTATCCTCAGATGACAGACAGTCCCTTTGGGACTATTGCTAGCTGGCATATTCTGCACCAGAGCTAGGCAGAGAATCAAGGAGCTGTAATCAGCTACCTGACAGCCCCTCATCTCAGCTGGATGGAAGAGAAACTCAGTACAGTAGAGTATCTAACCCATTTACTGTGTAATGTGTAAATTGTAATTCTTCAGTCTAGAGGCAGAATGGGGGAAACAGAGGAATTGCTTTATCAGAACAGTAGTCCATCTAATTGTGTATCCTGTCTCTGGTTGTAACCAGTATCAGGTGCTTTAGAGGAACAGTCAGGAATGGACAATTATGGAATAAGTTTGTCCATAGGGGAGATTTCTCCCTGGCCATGGTTGATTTGTGCCCCAAGGCATGAGGGTTTATAAATCCTTTTTAAAATTGCTTTTTCTATCTAATGCAACTTTAGGTGGTCTCATAATCCATACATTGTCTCATCCATTTTTTAAATGTCAAGCCTACTGAGCTTTTGGTCTCAGAAGTATATTGTGGCAGTGATATTTGCATAATTGTTTCAGTTCTTGAAAGGCTTAAACTGTCTTTTTATTACTATTATTTATTAAATGGAAGTCGTTAAAAAGAAGTTACAGAAGCAGTATGCTCCTTGAAGACCAAGACTATGTACTCTTTTAGGTGCTGTACCCACTCAGATATCAAAAAGCTGTGTGAACAATAGTTTCCAGATGCAACTTTATACTGTTGGAGCCTTCCCAAGCAGCAGAGGTGTTCAAGCAAGGAGGTTTCTCTGCAGAGTGGAAAACAAAAGCAGAGAAACCTCTTTCATGAGTTTCTGTGCTGCTGTTTGATATTAGGCTTGTTGCTACATTGTTTGATTGGCCTCTTGATATTGGGAACTAACAAAACAGCATCCAGAATGGGCAGAGAATTCTTGTATTGATCAACACTGGTAATCAGCAGGAACAAGAAAAAGTTACATGAGGGTACATAAAAAGAACAGGAGTACTTGTGGCACCTTAGAGATTAACAAATTTATTTGAGCATACATTATTTGAGGGTACATAGTTTATAAAGAATGAATCATCCTCACAAGCAAGAACATGGTACTTCAGCAGCAGTTTGTAATTCTATTGCTAAATGTGAATTCTCTGGCCAGTTCCACAGCTGCCTATCTGGAGAAACTTCTGAGCACTGTGTCCAGTGTAATAGTAATTGTTATTCAATATCCTTGGACAAACATTCACTTCCTCCCATGGGGATGGTTTCTTTCGAACGTGCTGTTATTGTATGAAGAAGGAATGTATGCAATTGTGTTTGCAAAGGAAAGACGTTTGTACTTGAGCAATGAATGTGATAAGAACTATTTTGTTTCACAGAATATTCAGAAAAGGTTCTGCTTCCTAACTTGTGATGCTGCCAGTTACCTTGGTGACAACCTACGAGGAATAGGCTCAAAGTTTGTGAGCTCTTCTCAGATGCTAACTTCCTGTTCAGAATGCCCCACTCTTTTCGTAGATGCTGAAACAGTGAGTATATTCCTGTAGAGGATAATAACTAGCATGTCCAGCTTGTGTCATGTAAAGGAGGCTAGGGTGGCAACAGTTTTGGGAGATTTTTCTTGTTTAAGTTGTCTAGTAGTTTGGAGACAGATGTTGGGGCCTTGGAGAGACCCCCTGATTATCCCACCTTTGGTCTGCTGAAGAATATACTTATCAAGGGGCACCTGCCCTCTTGGATTCCTACACATACACCTCCTGATTATAGTGCTTTATTCCCCCATTGTCAACCAAACTTCCATTGCATTTTCATACTCTTTTATTAGAGATTAATAATGCTGGCAAGTGGTTCTTTAAATGAGATGTGTTCAAGAATCTGTGTCTCAAGACGAACAAAGGATATAATTGCCTGTAAGTTTTACCAATATAACTGTGTCAATTAGGGATATGATTTTATTTTTTAACAATATATTTATAACAGTAGAAGCCCTAGTGTGAACACAGGTATCCCAATATAAAGGTGAGTTCTATTGGCATAGTTATTCCCCTTCTTGTACAGGAATAGCTATGCTGGTATAAAGCACTTTATGCCAATATAACTGCATCTGCACTCGGGGGGAAGGGGAGAAGGGGTGGATGGTTGTACCACTTTAACTATAATATAATGTAGTTAAAGTGGTACAACTTTCTAATGTAGACAAGTCCTTAGAAACCAGGTTCAGCTCATTAGTTGTAGACTATTTACAATGACAGGAGGATGAGGGTGACCAAACTTGGAAGAAGTTCAGATTCATCTGTTTACCAGACAGTTCAGCAAAGTATATCCGAAACCTACATTCCTAGTGAGCTGGTGGTGTTGATGTTGCAATGTGGTGACACAATGATTGGCAATGCAAACATCTGAACCTCACTCAGAATGTTCTTGGGTTGTCAGGCTTAGATTTCTACACAAACTATTTGTACAGCCTTATTGGAGAATACTGGAAATATCCAGCTTCTTTTGTTGGAAGTGATTTTGTTTTCTTCAGTCAAAATTGTGCTTATAATAAGGATGCGAGTTTGTGGTTTGAAGAGATTGTAGAGCAGAATCTTGCTAGTTCACACTTTGATGAAACCCAAATCCACATATTCACAGTTTGCATTATGTTTTGGATTAGTAATGATAATAATAACTAAGCAATAACTAAGCAACACTTAGTTGCTTTTGTAGGCCAAAAGAATTGCACACACCAGAGGGCTACTTGTATTCCTCCATTTCCCCACTCCACCCTCAAGCTCCCAGGTGCCATTCTCCCGTCTCTTCTTTTTCAGGGACTTCTTGCACACGCCCTGTGCCAAGGTCTCTGCATGCTTTCCCATTGCCCCCTCTTCCCCATCTCAGGGTGTTATACCAATAGAATAAAAACCAGCAGGATCTTATTAAGAGGGATAAGGCAAAGATGCCACATTTATTGTAAATATAATGATAAAGCAAAAGATAAAAGTAAACAACGTTGTTTGACTACTTATTTCTGTCACTACTTATTTCTTATACACACACACATATATAGAGAGAGAGATTTATTCACACAATCATTTATTCAAGTTCTGTATAGGTGTTATAGTTACCAGCCTGGAAGTTGCTCATGCCAAGTTACTGGCCACGTATCTTGGTCATGAGGATGGAGCCGAGTCTGTGTCAGATGCACCTGATGCTCCTGGAGGTTGGCAGCAGAACCAGAGACTCAAAGTCATCAGTCTTGAGAGTCCATTCTTATAGGAATTAATTCCTATGTTAGTCTATGGGAGCTGTTTCATCCTGCTGTTGCTGACTTAATCAGCAGATGGCACATTCCTGGGCACATTCCTGGTGGCTCCAAACTATCCCAAGTTTGTGTTTCTCATCCTTCCAGGTGATGGGGTGGATCCCAGTTTACCCTCCGGGGGTTTTCTGGTCCTCCACTTGACACATTCTTCGGCCGATGGATACTCCCTTTCTAGGCTGGCACCTCCCTAACCATTCATGTATATCAAGCATTCATCAGCATACATTTCATATTTTAACTATATTTTAATTTACTGTCTCCACCACTTTCAGGGTGTGTGCTAATTCATTTGAGACTCTCAGCCCTTTAATCACAGAGGGTGGGGGTCTGTCCTAGGAGCCGTTGAATGAAGTGAAAGTCACTTAACGGCTTATAGTGTTTGTTTACATTGTATCAATTACTTCAAGAACAAAGTCAATTAACTTGTTTGTAAGTTTTACATAGTAATAAAGTATCTTTTACAGGATAGATATAATCAATGGTTTCTACAGACAGTAGCTTACAAGTTTTAACAGAAGACCCAAGAGATTTTTGTACTTGGTGAAACTGTTGGATTTTAAAGTGTGTGGGACAAATTATGAGGGGGTCACTGTCACTTGGGGGAATCACTGTTAGTACCTTCTTTAATATCCCTACACTTATACACATTGATTCCATCAATACATTGTCATGCTGTGAAGCAAGGCTTCTCTCGTGGTGCTGCTCTGGACAGGGCAAAGTAGTTGGAGTACCATGTATTTCTGTTGGAGAAAAAAGAGTGAAGAAGCCACCAGCAGGTGGCTTTTGAAGAGGCCAACCGATTTTAGTGGGGCAGGCTTTCAGAATGGCCTTCTTTTTGCTGCTTTGCTGTTCAGTATGGGGCTCTTGGGAAAGCCAACAGTGCCTGTGCACTCCCTCAGCTGCCCTACATGCCTCAGTGATTGAAGTTGACAAGCAGCCAACATTGTGTGCATTGCCAGGTTGGCATGGAACACTTCATGACATTTGAGTCATCTCTTCCTCTTCTAGCTCTATATCTGAAAGACAAGAGGAGGGGGCAGAGCTGGCTCTAGCCATGTTGAGACATCAGACAACACAATATGCTCAGCAGCTTCATTTGAGTTCAGTGTAATATGGGTTGTATGATACAGTCTGGCTCTACGAAATGAGACAACCTTTCTAATTTCTTGTGACTTTGTCCATCTTTTATCAGTTAGCCATAGGTAGATGTTCTGTGGTGGCAGTGTGATCTTGCGCATTTTATATAAAGCTGCAAGCTAGAAATGTCTGAACTATAATCTGGATCTGCTCTGACTCACTGCTGTGGCCTCTGAAAAGTTATTAATTTCTGTGCATCTGTTTCTGTATCTGTAAAAATGTGTATACTGTTACTTACCTCACAGGAGACTTGTGAAGATTAACTGGTTAATATTTGTACAGCACTTTGTGTATTTATTTGGGAAGGTCAGCTCTGTAGCATTTTGAGCTGAAGCCCAGAGTACAAATGTGTTTCCTGAGATTTTAGTAGTAAGAGCTAAGGTGGCTGTCTCCGCTCCAGTAGCCCTTGAACATGCACTGCAGATGGAATCAAGCTCTGAAAGGCAAAAGAAAATGCTAGTTATTCCAGAAATCCTTACTGGCTGCCAGAACCATTAGCAAGATGGATTGTGTTTTCAATTTTAATTCCAGTTGGAGCAGGAACCTGTACATCCAGCAGTGTTAGTAGAGTTTTAGCATGGGATTGAGACTGGCAACAGGTAAACTTTAAAGTGCCTTTTTGCAGTGCATACCATAGCTTCTACTTTACAAATATGTTTCTTCTTTAATAGTAAAATTTACTGGCCCATTTTTTATTTTAATGTTTCCAGCTTCTCTCTTGTGGACTTCTTGAAAAGCTAAAATTCAGTGTTCTAGAACTACAGGAGTATTTGGACACATACAACAACAGGAAAGAAGCAACTCTCTCAGTAAGCAAGATTTCTATGCTTTATTGCCCTGTGTATTCATATATTAAAACGTTTTGATCTCAAATCTGTTTAAATTAATAGTAGTATAACATTTTGTAGGTCAATATTGTATCTAGAATTTGGATCCATAAATGTCTTCTCTCTCTTTTTTTGGAAGATATGGTAATTGAGACAACAAGAATTAAAAGAATGGCTCTTTATAGAGCTTAATTTCAAATATGTGTGCATTCTCTAGTCTGTCAAGCTCCTCCTCTCTATTAATTAGTAATTCATGTATTAATTTGTTTTGTTTATACAATATAAACACTATTAGAAATCAGAATTCTAGCTTTTTAACTCAATCCACTAATGCAAAATGTGTTGGGCTGTATGAATGAAGAGCTTAATTGCAAAACTTGACTTAATATGTTTTCAAGACATCATATTGTGAGACTAAAATACTTTGTTACCCTTCTTTAAATCTAGCCAGAGCTAATACCTCACTTTTTTTCTCTGAAAACAGTGGCTTGCAAACTGCAAAGCAACGTTTGCTGGGGGTTCACAAGATGGAGTTATTACTTGTCAGCCAGGGGACTCTGAAGAAAAGGTAATAAGGAGTTATTTTACTTTCCTGTCAAGTGACATTTATGCATTGTTTCTTGATGCCAAAAGAAGCTGGTGCCTTTACCTCCTTGTGTCCCTTTGCAGAGCTTGGACGCAATACCAGTTCTTGCACTCATGAGTCTGTTGTTGCTGTTGGCACAGGCCTGCCCAAACTGGATGGAGAATGGGTGGGGATATGGCTCTGTCCTCCCACTCTGCACCAGCAAGCAGAGCTGGCCCCTGACCAGGGCAAATGGATGTTGCTCTGTAACAGCAGTGACTTTCCTACAGCATAATGTCTCTGGGAGTTCCTTCTGGTGCACTTTATTTCCAGAGCACCTTCAGTGTTGCCAGTGGCTTTGCAACCACAATCTGGCCCATTGTGTGTAGACTTTTTGCATTTGAGCTTTAATACCTGAAATATTAAGCCTTTCACCTTTCAGTTATTGGCTGAAATCCAGCTGATGATGTTAGTAACAAAATATTTACCATCAAAGGACTTTTCAGTGGTCTGTGAAGTAATTAATGCTGTGGAAAAACATTTATGCGAAACAATGTTTCATGCATTGCCTTTGAAACAAAAGATTCCTGTATATGCTATGAAGTGATTGCCATAAAGCAGTCAACAGTCTTCCTGGTTCTTTGCTATTTTAACTATACAGAACAATTGGTATCTCAAACACCATTGTGTGGGAAGTGTTGGAAAATGTTATTCTTTCTTTTCTAATGGCAAATATTGTATATGTTCATGGCAGAGCAAGTGCTAGACAATTTAGATGTCTTCAAGTCACCAGGGCCTGATGAAATACATCCTAGAATACTCAAGGAGCTGATTGAGGAGATATCTGAGCCATTAGCGATTATCTTCGAAAAGTCATGGACAACGGGAGAGATTCCAGAGGACTGGAAATGGGCAAATATAGTTCATAGTTATAAGGGGTTCTCAATCAAGCTGGAAGGGCATATTGAGTGGGATCCCACAGGGATCAGTTCTGGGTCCGGTTCTTCTTCAATATCTTCATCAATGATTTAGATAATAGCATTAAGAGTACACCTATAAAGTCTGTGGTTGAAGCTGGGAGGGGTTGCAAGTGCTTTGGAGGCTAGGATTACAATTCAAAATGATCTGGACAAACTGGAGAAATGGTCTGAAGTAAATAGGATAAAACTCAATAAGGACAAATGCAAAGTATGCCACTTAGGAAGGAATAATCAGTTGCACACATACAAAATGGGAAATGACTGCCTAGGAAGGAGTACTGTAGAAAGGGATCTGGGGATCATAGTGGATCACAAGCTAAATATGGGTCAACAGTGTAACACAGTTGTAAAAAAAGCAAACATCGTTCTGGGATGTATTAGCAGGAGTGTTGTAAGCCAGACACAAGAAGTAATTCTTCCACTCTACTCCGTGCTGTTTAGGCCTCAACTAGAATATTGTGTCCAGTTCTGGGTGCCACTGTAACACCGACAGACCCCGGTTGTCGGCGGGGGGGGGGATCGAACCAGGGACCTCTGGAGCTTAGTGTATGAGCCTCTACTGCATGAGCTAAAAGCCAACTGCCTGTTAACTAAGGCGATAGAGGAGACTCATTTAACTTTCTCCCTTAGTAGTCTTGGTGCCACTAGATGGGACAGAACACCACACCCAGGAAGAGTATGGGTTACATACTTCCTCTAGCTGAGGAAGCTCGTCCCGAGCTTCAGTGTCTTCCCAGTTGAAATCCTGGATGAGCCCCCATTTGTAACACTGACAGACCCTGGTCGTCAGCAGGCGGGATCGAACCTGGGACCTCTGGAGCTAAGTGCATGAGCTAAAAGCCAACTGGCTTTTGGCTAAGGCTGTAGAGCAGACTCATTTAACTCTTAGTAGTCTCGGTGCCACTAGATGGGACAGAACACCACACCCAGAAAGTGTGTGGGTTACACCACATTTCAGGAAAGATGTGGCCAGACTGGAGAAAGTCCAGAGAAGAGCAACAAAAATGATTAAAGGTCCAGAAAATGTGACCTATGAGGGAAGATTGAAAAATCTGGGTTTGTTTAGTCTGGAGAAGAGAAGACTGAGAGCGGACATGATATCAGTTTTCAAGTACATAAAAGGTTATTACAAGGAGGATGGAGAAAAATTGTTCTCCTTAACCTCTGAGAATAGAACAAGAAGCAATGGGCTTAAATTGCAGCAAGAAGGTTTAGGTTGGACATTAGGAAAAAATTCCTAACTGTCAGGGTAGTTAAGCATTGTAATAAATTGTCTAGGGATGTTGTAGAATCTCCATCATTGGAGAGTTTTAAGATCTGGTTAGACAAACACTTGTCAGGGATGGCCTAGATAATATTTAGTGCTGGCTTAAGTGCAGGGGACTGGACTACAAGACCTCTTGAGGTCCTTTCCAGTCTTACTATTCTATGATTCTAAGGGTTTTGTCTCACAGACCAGATATTCTGACAGGCACATAGGGAAGCATGATGTCCCGTTCCAGTCCTCAAAAGATAGAGACAGACAGACAGAAAAGAAGGAGCAGTAACGAACACACTTAAGAAATGACATCTGGAGGCAGAAGAAAGAAGAAACATGACATTCCCTCTTTCCTTGTCTTTGTGTATGTAAAAAAGGACAATAACCTTTTCAGAACTACACACCTGAAATTTTAGCCATATTTTCCTCTAACATGTTTTCTCTACTTGTTCATTATCTCTCCTCTCCCATTCTCTCCCTTTTTTTCTGGTTCATTTTCTTTCTTCCCTTTTTTTTCTGATCATCCTTTGTTCCTCTTCCTCTGTTTGCCAGAAGCTGGGAATGCGCGACAGGTGATGGATCACTTAATAATTACCTGTTCTGTTCATTCCCTCTGGGGCACCTGGCATTGGCCACTGTCGGAAGACAGGATATTGGGCTCAGTGGACCTTTGGTCTGACCCAGTATGGCCGTTCTTATGTTCTTATGTTTCTTGCTTCATTTTTTCCTTCTTCTTTGTACTTCATTTTCTGTTCCTGCTCTCCCTTGCTTTTTATGCACATGCTTTTGTGAACATATGGGAAGGGAGAGCAAATTCTACAGCTATTGCTTCCCCTCTCCTCCTCCCTCCCTCCCCCAGTGCATTTTGGCTGCCTTGACATTTTTAGCATTAAAGCCCATGGACCAGTGCCAGCACAAGTACATGCACACATTGGGAAAGCTGCTCACATACCTGACAATACTTGGGTTGCATTTTACAAGCCCTGATGTAGTGACACATGGGCATGTTGTGAATGGGCTGTGTGCAAAACTAAGTAAAAGATCATAGAATCATAGACTTTAAGGTCAGAAGGGACCCCATTATGATCATCTAGTCTGACCTCCTGCACAACGCAGGCCACAGAATCTCACCCACCCACTCCTGTATCGAACCTATGTCTGAGCCATTGAAGTCCTCAAATCATGGTTTAAAGACTTCAAGGTGCAGAGAATCTTCCAGCAAGTGACCCGTGCCCCACGCTGCAGAAGAAGGCGAAAAACCCCCAGGGCCTCTGCCAATCTGCCCTGGAGGAAAATTCCTTCCCGACCCCAAATATGGCGATCAGCTAAACCCGGAGCATGTGGGCAAGACTCACCAGCCAGACACCCAGGAAAGAATTCTCTGTAGTAACTCAGATCCCATCCCATCTCACATCCCATCACAGGCCATTGGGCATATTTACCGCTAATAGTCAAACACCAATTAATTGCCAAAATTAGGCTATCCCATTATACCATCCCCTCCATAAACTTATCAAGCTTAGTCTTGAAGCCAGATCTGTCTTTTGCCCCCACTGCTCCCCTTGGAAGGCTGTTCCAGAACTTCACTCCTCTGATGGTTAGAAACCTTCGTCTAATTTCAAGTCTAAACTTCCTGATGGCCAGTTTATATCCATTTGTTCGATGGATATGGGGAAAGATTCCTTACTGCTTTTATAAATACAATTCACATACGAGATAAAATTTGTGTGGAGGTTTAACGACTGGAATCTGTTTAATCGTTATCTTCCCACTGTACTAGAACAGAAACCAAACAGTAGCTTAAAAAGTTGCTGATGCACTGCTGTTTTTAAAGCTTCCTCGTCCTCACCCATCCCTGCTTTCATAATTGTAATTCTCAGACCCATTTTACAACATCTTGTTCATTATTTTAAAAGGAAATAAAGCAGAAGGAATAGAGAGAACACTGAATGATACACAAAGGGGATTAAAATATGAATCGGGTACATAGAATCTGCATAAGATACTAAATGGCCTAAACACATCTAAAAATATGAATGTCATATTACAGTTGTGTTGTGTTTGTCTTTAATAAGGTGTTCTCTATTTCAGAGTTAATGTATGTGTTTTGTGAAAAAAGGGTTAGTATACAAACTACTTGTTGGTCAGAATGAAAAGTGTTTCTCGCTGCTGCAGGAATCCCTATTCTCTTCCCAGCAATGTTCCCTCAACACAAAATTTATTATTCCTGGGAGTTCACAAGATGGTAGGACTTTTGATCGACAGATTCATAAGTTTCTCTTCTCCCCTCCCATTCACCTGTCCATATGGAACAGTCCTTCTCACCAAAAGGCCTTTCTTCTCCAACACTTTCTATTCTATTTACTCATCAAAAGTAGAATGGGAGGAAGACTTCAGGGAAGCATGTGCTGAGAAAGTGTCATTGGGAAGGGAAAAATAACTCCTACAATGGTGAGTAATTTTTTCCATGCCTTTCTTCTGCGCTTCACCCTGAGCATGAAATGATAGTTCCACACAAGCACAGAATGAAGAAGATGGGGATATGCCAAAGAATAAAATAATTGTTGGTAAAAGAAAGGCCCTCTGTCTTACAGAGGAAGCAGTAGCATAGGCGCCAACTTCTCCTGGCGCCGGTGGGTGCTCGACCCCTCCCCCCGCCCCGACTCTACCCCTGCCCCGGCCCTATTCTAACCCCTTCCCCAACGTCCCCACCCCAACTCCCCCCCCTCCCTGCCCCTATTGGACCCCTTCCCCAAATCCCTGCCCCGGCCCCGCCTCCTCCCCTGAGCACGCCGCATTCCCACTCCTCCCCCGTCCCTCCCACAGCTTGTTATGCTGCGAAACAGCTTTTCGCGGCGGCAAGCGCTGGGAGGAGAAGCGGGGATGCAGTGCGCTCAGGGGAGGAGGCGGAGGTGAGCTGGGGCGGGGAGCTGCTGCACCCACCAATTTTTCCTCCAACCCCGGAGCACCCACGGAGTCGGCGCCTATGAGCAGTACTTAAACTCTTTAATGCCATTTAAAGGTTATACACAGGTCCTAGAATGCTACTTGGCACATGAACTCCCTCTTCTGACCTTCGAACAGCCCCTCAACCCTGCCAAGCTCATCATCAAAAGCAAGTTCCCCACAGACCAGGACACACCAACTCAAAGTAGCACCAGCCCCTGCCAGAACAACAGTTGCAAACCTTGCAGACATATCTTCACTGCTACGATGATCAATACTCCACACAACACACCTTTCAAGATTCACTAGTCCTACACATGTTTATCACAACATGTGATGCACCTCATCCAGTGCATCGAATGCCCCAATAACAACTATGTGGGTAAAACCAGTCATTTTACAAGGTGTGATTCCTACTTGATGCCAATTTGATTTAACTCCTACTGGATTAGCCACAGAAGGCTCCCTGATAAAGTTGGATTAGGAAGATCTGGAATCAAGTCTCAGTTGCAGTAAAGTTGAGCACTCACAGCAACTCTTGAAGCTAAACTAGGAACTCTGTTAATGATGTAAGTCCTCTTACTGTCTGACTACAAATGGGAAAATGCAGCCTTTAAACATGGAGTTGAACTGGCTCCTGCACCCAGCTCCTGGAAATACATAGCTATCCAAAATACAGCTACAGGCTGAGCATAGTTTCTACTGCCTTCAAATCCAACAGTTACTTTGGGATATATTAGCACATGTTCTATCTCTCTCATACTTTCCAAGGCTTGCAGCACAACATTTGAAAACAGTAGAACCAATGCTGACGATTAGAACACCCGAACATCATCCACTTGCTGCTGAATGCCCCAGCTCCTGTGGGACTCTCCTGTGTCAATGAATGGCTAAGAATTGTATTACCTTTAAAGTGTCTGTCTAGTCTGGAGTCAGATTAGCACCTTCAGAATAATGGGGTGACTCCCATCTCTTTTTAGGGCCTATAAGTACTTCCTTAAAATCACAAGAAGGCTTACCGGCATCAGACTACTTCTTTGCCATCTTTCTACCCTATTTTAATGGCCCCGGTTCTGATCTTGTTAAAACTGAAAAACTACTCTTCTCCTGAAAAAAAGATAAATCAAAATTTTGCTGGAGCACAGTAACTTTCTTATTTTTTCTTTCTTAGACCTATTTGAAAAATATAGGTAACATTCATCCCTACCGGGTTTTTACCATGCAGGCTTGTCAACTAATCTCTATCCTCTCTCACACACACACCAAGAAGATTTAGACTGGAACCTGAGAGACCTTTGAATGCTAAAGTCATTCTGCCTGAACAGTTAAATGGCAGGGGAAGGCAAATGAGTTCTCAATCAAATACTGATTACCCTCTCAACTTCCAAGGAATATTACTTTTCATGCTGAGGGAGCCAGGATGAGGAATTAAAATCATTATCAAATTATAGAGCCAAGTTGGGGCTGGGCATCATTAACCTAGAGAATCTTTGGAATATTTATTTAAAGAGTGGTATGTTTTCCTTCAGTGAGCAGGGAGGGTTTTTTTCCTCTTGACTTACTCTGTGCCTCCCTCCCTCCTCCCCCCCCCCCCCCCCACACACACACACATACACATACTTTCTTTTTGGAAGCAGTGGAGAGAAGGCAGCTTTTCTTGAACAACAGACCATGGAATTCACTTTTTTTTGGCTGCTTTCCCCCACTTTTAAAAAGTAAATTCCATGGTAGATTAGGACACACTTATTTACTGAATTAGGGATTTTTAAAAGTTCACATAAAACCTGAAGATGGTGTTAAAATTTGGAAACATATAAGTGAAATGCTTTGACAAATGCAAATCAGTGTAGTTCTGAATTTACTGGCACAGTAATCTGTCTTATCTCTTCCTGATTGATCTTATATTTAGTTGTACAAGGCTTAATTACATAAACTGCATGGAATTTGACCAATAATGTCAAAGGCTTAATGTTAACCACCACAAAAGCCAGCACATTTAGAGCTTAGTCTGCCATTCAGTCATTAACTCATCCCATTGTATAGAGGTAATGTAGGAAACCGGGCAAGCTTAAATTCATACCTACTTTAATATCAAAGCACAATGGGATGAGGACAGGGCTGAATTACTTTGCTTTGGCAATGCCAAGATAGTCCCTTAGCATTTGTTAACTTTTTTGTATTTGCCTTCTTTGTTTTTAAATAATAATATAAAATATTTTATAACAATTACAAATGTTCATTAACATCATTGCATGTGCACTGACATCACATTGCAGCTGGGCAGATGTCAGTGTAGGTTTATGCGAGAGTTAAACTGATGACATGATGGTTTTATAGACCAGATATGGTACCTCGACAAAATGGTGAAAACTGTATTAGAAATGCATAGACCGATATATTAGAGTAAACATTAGCTCCTGGGAAAAGGAAGAGCGAGCATCTCTCCTTTTTCAGGGAGGGGACTTTCTTTAAAGTTCAGACTTTAAAATAATTCACAACTTAAAAGTTATACACCAAACTTTTCAGTTCTAAAATGCCCAGTTATAAACCTGGAAGCCACAGGGTTTTTAATGGAAATAGTATTTGACCTTATACGGCCATACAACACAACATTTTTGCTTCAGTTCTGTTAACCATTTGAAACCACTGCAGAAACTTTTGAGAACTTCTGTGCTATGAATTCTTTGTCCATAATAAAAAGACCAAACTTAGCCAAATTTATTCATTTAAAAATCATTAAGCAGTGGAAACTTTGATGGTATAATTTCCTGGTTTTTGGAAATACACTCTGGGAGAAATTGGGGCTAATAAATCTCAAAATCTAACTGATTTCAGTTAGTTTATAATTTACCATTAGGAGTAAAGCTTGGTTTTAATGAGAATGCTGTGCATGATGTGTGGGTGGTACATTTTCAACCACTTAGCAAACTGAGGCAAGCAATGCTAATATTGTTGACAGTTAAGCTATTAAAGAAGGGCTGTGCTTCCTATTGCATGCATTACACTGACACTATACTTTCTTTCCTTTCCTTTTTCCTGTGCCATGCTTGCTGTGTAGCAAATGGAATCTCTTGCAGTAAGTTGAAGTTCTTTCATATTCTTTGTCCATCTAGAGATGGACTAATACAGCCTGGTTTTACTGTTTGTTTGTTTTCTTTTTATCTCTTGGCATGTTTTCCCTTTTTCTTTTCATTTTTTCCTTAGCAATTTTGATTCAACATGTTGTAAGTAACTAAGTTGTGTTTTGAGTCACTTTTCTCTTGAAGCAGAAATCTAAGCTACTATTACAAATTCTGGCATTGTCACATACCATTTAGAAAAGGTCTTTAAATTAATTTTGAATGTGAGTCAGTCTTGTTTAACAGTCCAGACTCTAAGTAGCTTTAATAAGCTAGAATGGAGAGCTGAAGTGGTTTATTTTAAAACTTGTAATGTTTCAATATATCTCTATGAAACATTGGAAATACTAATTTTAAATTAGGTTTTAAAATGTTTTCATCATATGCTAATTTGAACAATTTCACCATGTTGTCATTTCAATAAGTATCCACAAATAAAAAAAAGTAAGCTGCATGATATGATATTTAACTGCTGAATATATCAAACTTACATTTAATTCATATTAGTTTAGTTTTGCACAATTATGTTAGCTTAAACTAGTAGTCAGAAGGGAAAAACTGAATGTTAAAACTATAGTATTGGCTATCCTAAAGGTTCAAAAATCACAAGTTAACCCCCCCAAATCATGAGATTTTTAAAAAAGTTATATTGTGTTTTTTGGTCTGTGTTTGATTTTTGAATTCTCCCCACCTGCCCCCAGTGCATGTGTGACAATTACTGTGGCCCACTCTCCCAAAATGATTGGGTAAAATCATTTTGCCCCTGCAGCAAGAATCACCCCATACCTGCTCATTCCCCTGCCCAGGAATTAATTCTGCCCTCCCAATCCCCAAATCAGTTCTGTCCCCTTACCAGAGCTGCCTGTCACATTAATTCTGCTCATCCCCAATTTTGACCGCTCAAGTTACCCCTTCAGTTCTGCCCCCACATCTGCCCCACCTTCACATCAGTTCTGCACCTAGGGTGAGCAGACAGCAAATGTGAAAAATCGGGACGGGGGTGGGGGGTAATAGGAGCCTATATAAAAATAAAAGACCCCAAAATCGGGACTGTCACTATAAAATCGGGACATCTGGCCACCCTATCTGCACCCCACCCCCAAGCCTCAGCTCTGCTCCTTCTGCAGCTACTGGTGTGGGGGTGGAGGCAGCTGCAGTAGGTTTCTTCTTCTTCCCTTTGCCAGGCCAGGTGTTGCAAGGAGAGAGCAAATTGTTCCCAGGAGGGAAGGAGGAGTGGAGCCGTCCTAAATTAATGGGATTTTTCTGTTCCTTCCTCCCCACTCTTGTGAGAACGGTTCCTGAGGGCACAGGGGGGAAAGGTCTGCCTGCTTCCTGTAGCAGCCCTAGCTGGCTGCTCTTCCCCAGGAAGTGAGCATGTGGGGAAGGCAGCCAGTCAGAGGGGTTTTCCCTCCAGGTAGTGCTGAAATTCACCAGAGGGCAGGAGCTTCTCATGTCATTGTGAGACTGGCTCCAACCCTGGCCAAACTCTTGTGACTTGTGGAGATATTGCAAGGGTTGGTAACACTCTGTGATTAAATCAGAACCTTGTTTCTAACTAATTGCTGGTTACAAATTACAGAAGTATCATACTTAATCTCTCACGTGGGAGATGAGGAAGAAGCACTTTGCATTGCTGTCAAGTGATTCCATCATGTGACACTCAGAATGAGCTGTGTCCAGCCTCCTTGTGCTAATAAAGAGTTGACACAATACTGGTTTGGGGTAGAGTTGGTGAAATGGACAATGTCTCATAAAGCCTTTTGTGAGGTATTTTTTGTTAACGAGCTTCTAAACAGGGCCTCCCAGAGGATTCAGGGGGTCTGGGGCAAAGCAATTTCGGGGGCCCCTTCCATAAAAAAAAGTTGCAATCCTATAGAATACTATATTCTCGTGGGGGGCCCTTGCGGGGCCCGGGGCCTGGGGCAAATTGCCCCACTTGCCTCCCCCTCTGGGCAGCCCTGCTTCTAAAGCAACAAAAGCAGCCACTGAGATTATGTCTAGGCACAAGTCCTTTTGGTCCCTTTTGAAGCTTTAAAGGTTTTGTTTTTTCTTTTAAAAAGTCTGTAAGACAAATCATTCCCTACACAAGTTAATCCTTCCTGCATGAGAGACAGGAAGCTCCTTGAATTTGGATTCAAAGCATTTCCACCTCATGGTTCAGTCAGGGATACAGAATTTGGCCCCTGGTCCACCTGTAGAGTTAGCGGAGGGTTCAGAACCCCAAAACCCACACTCTTGGGAAAGCCACAACTCCAGGTCCATCTGCTCCTCTGAACCTCATAACTGCTATAGCCATTCCATGATATCTTAGTATCCTCAGTCCCCCCTTGGGGATGGAGTTGCACATCGTGTTAAGAGAATAATTTTAAGTTAATACTCCTGGGGCAATATTAACTTAAGATGGCAGGAATGATACCACAGAGACCAGAACTCCCCTTATCTATGGAACTTGATCCCCATCCCAGAGTCCCCATGGAGTGATTTCATCAAGGTTGAGGAAAAGGGGGTTTATGTGGCAGAACCAGCACTTCCTACCTCCCCCACACATTCTATGTCCACATGATTGGATTCACTGCTTTTTGTTCCTTTCCACTCATAGAAGCAGAAGGGAGCATTTGGCTCAATTGGAGCACCGCCTTGTTATTCTTATTGTCGTTTATGACTTGTATTATCATAGCACCTAGGAGTCCCGGTCATGGGACAGGACCCCATTTTGGATTTCCTTTCTCTCAGAAGACATCTCTCTGGCCACTTTTGAATTTTAAAAGCATTATATATATGCAAGTTACTGCCCCTCTTTGTGCCTCAGTTTCCCCATCTGTAAAATGGGGATAATGATACTGACCTCCTTTGTAAAGCACTTTGACATCTACTGATGAAAAGTGCTATATAAGAGCTAGGAATTATTATTCTGAACTGTGACCAGCTACAGACAAAACAATATCGTGGGTGTTTTCACTCTGATATGTGATCATAGTTTAGTAAAATCATGCCAACCAGCTTTTTCTTACCAGAGAAACAGTAATAGATATATCCCCAAATATGTTTTATTGGCTGCACAAAAATGACCCAAAATCTGCTGCTCTTTATTAATGTTTTCTCCTCCTATACATCTTTCCTTAGCAATTGGAACTGTGTCAGAGATTATATAAGCTCCACTTCCAGCTGCTGTTGCTTTTTCAGTCGTACTGTAAACTCATTGGACAGGTGCATGAAGTTAGTTCCATGCCAGAGGTATGTCATAAGCACAACCAAGCCTTCTACTAAAATAATCACTGTATCTTTGTATTTTTATTTCTACATGTTTTCACCAAAAATTAATTATTAACCTGAACTATGGGTCTCCAAACTAAATGTTTCTATAACACTCCTTTGTCTGAATTAAAATGTGTTTGGGAATTCTGCACTGTATGTAAGAGACAGTACAGTGATTCAAAGTTTGAGTTCTTTTATGCAGTCAGTCTTCAATGGTAATTTCAGTAATTTGCATGGTAATGAGTGAGAATACTAAATTAGGCCCAGTCCTGCAGAGATTTATTCAAATGCTTAATTTAACATGTTGGGATTATTCATACTATGTAAAATTAAGTAAGTGCATAAGTCTTTGTAGGATCAAAGAAAATTTTCAGGGAAATTGACCTTGCTTCCACTGTCTGGAAATGATTCTTATTCTAGGGCATGGTTGACGTTAGTTGGACTTCGTGGCCAGATCTACACTAGGAGCACTTTGCCACTATAACTATACCAGCAAAGTGCTCCTAGTGGATGCAGTTTATACTGGCAATACTGCACTTTTGCTTATTCCAGACCCCCAAATGAAATAAAAAGCTTCTAGTGTAGATATAATTATACCAGCAAAAGCACATTTTTTCTGGTGTAACTGAGTCTACACTGCAGCTTTCCCAGTGCAGCTGTCTCAGTCAGGGATCACACCTCTTCACACCCCTGACTGACATAGCTATGCTGGCAGAAGTCTGTAGTATAGACTTGACCTTAAGCTTGCATTGTAAGTGTTCATGCCGTACCTCTTCTGTGGATTCACAAAGGTCTCCAGTCTCTGCTGCTGTCGATCTGACTCTATCCAAGAGTACTAAATTCACTTAAAAGAAAAAATATTAAAATTATAATGTACGAAGAACCATAATATCATCATAGTCATTTAATTTTAATTTGATTCATAAAGATTGTGTCGCTTGTTTTAGAAAATGTTTCCTAAAATTTCTCACTACATCTTTGAGATACAGTAGTTCTAAAACCATGACACAGAAATGGTCTATTTTGAGCTTGATAGCTGGCCATTTCTCTTCAGATATTTCTACACAGATTACTTTTTTAAAATGCTTCACATCAGCAGGTTTTGGAGGCAAATATATTCTCATAAATATTCCAAAACACATAATATATTAAGAAACGGTATTTTTCATGTAACCACTGTATATTCTGTGGTCATCACTTAAGAGAAGATGATAAAATAAATTACAGCATATATTTTTTTCCTTGTAAAAATCTGTTATATATGAAAATAGTGGGAAAGAACTAGTGCTTTTAATATGATTGTATTCTTAGAACAAGAAGTTTCAAATTGTAAAGTGTATACAGCAAGTAGCTCTCAGATTTTGTAGTAATTGGGGATTGTTTAATTTATATAGTTATTGGTTTAATTCAAGTGTGATTGTGGTGTGGACACTACACTCAATCTGAATATTACCATATCTTTATCTTGAGAAGCTGCTGCAAAGTATGTTTTGTAATATTGCTAGGCTATTCTCTTTTACGGTAATGGATCATATTGCAGAGGACAGTTATTAGGACTCTAGTACCATGAATGGTAGACTTTATTTTTTAAGATCTTAGTAATTTTTTTAGTAGAGGGTTGATTTTGTAAGCATATTTTAGCACAATACCCGAGGTTAATAAGTGAATCAATGGGATCATTTGTTACAATTAATGCAACCTACAGAGTGGAAAAAAACAATAGGAGGAATAGTTTTAATCGTGAAAGTAGCATGTTTTGCTGGATACATTAACTATTATTTAAAAGAAATAGCCACTGTCAGTTGCTGTCACAGTCGATAGAACATGTTTATCACATATTGTCATGTTCTGTTACATCCTTAGAACCAAATTAAGGCATTGTGAATTGTCTGTCTTTTGCCACGTTAAATTTTCTGTCCAGTAAAAGGGTTACATAACTACTATCTCCTTATTGAACATTTCAGGGGGTTGATCCTGTTAGATATGATATATTTTGAAAGCTAGATGTGTTCTGATATGTTAAAAGCCAAATGCAAAGCAGAGGATTGAATAAAGAATAAAAATAAGATCTTTTCAGTTTGTGTACAGTATGAGACAAACATATACAGTATGAGAAAATTTTTGAGAAATTTTTTGCCATTGAGATGGAGAAGCGTTGTTTTTGTATTAAAATGATGTTTGTTCACAAGCAACAAATAATTCTAATATGATGATAGAGCTGATCTGAAATGTATTGCTGCTTCTTGATACAAAAGGAAAATATAAATATGTTTATCAATTCTTGTCTTTGAACAGCTCCTAAATATGTCAAGAGAACTGAGTGAATTAAAGAAAAATCTTAAAGATGCTACTGCTGCTATTGCAGCTGATCCTCTAAATATGGAAGCTGCCTTATCTGAGCCCACATTCAGTTCTACAGAAGCAGCCATTCAATCCATGCTGGAGTGTTTAAAAAGCAATGAACTTGGTAAAGCTTTACTACAGATAAGAGAATGCAGGCAAGTTTTCCCACATGATTTATACTAAACCGTCACATTATTAAAAATGCATGTTTTTATCAGTTTCCTAAGTGGATTGTTTCTCCAGCAAGAAGATTTAAGTGATATCTTGAGTAACTTTGAGGATGTTAATACTAGACCAAACAAATCTCATTATCCTAATTTCTTTAATTATAGTATAGATCAAAAGTACTGCAGTGAAATTGTTTTTGAAAATTTATTCACTTGTAGGACCAGATCCTCAGCAGGTGTAAATCATTAGTTTACACCAGCTAAGAATCCAGCCCATTGTCTTTTCCATTTCTTTGTATGAGTTTTCATTTTCCAGTTTTATATGATGGGGCTTACATTTCATATGGTATGTGAATTCAGTGTCTAATATTCTGGGTCTGATTAACAAGTGTTGTGAAATTATTTAGTTCCAGTATGATTATAGATACGTAGAAAATACAATTCATGTATATATCTATGTCAAATATCATCCCACCAAACAAGTAATAACATAAATATGCTTTCCATTGGTTGCACTGCAGGAGTTTGTGGCCAAATGACATCTTTGGAAGCAATTCTGATGATGAGGTCCAGACACTACTGAATATTTACTTCCGGCATCAAACACTGGGCCAGACTGGCACTTATGCACTAGTGGGCTCCAACCAGAGCCTGACTGAAATCTGTACCAAACTAATGGAGCTGAATATAGAGATTCGCGACATGATTCGCAGAGCTCAGAGTTACCGGGTCATCAATACTTTTCTTCCAGACTCCAGTGTTTCCGGCACAAGTCTCTGACAGGAGTCTTGTGTCCCCTTTCTCTTTCAAGCTGGGAGTGCTGCCCTGCTGGAGTGAGGTGGTTCAGTGTCTTCTCGGCCTTAGAAAAGTTTGGTCAATCTGTACTCACTCTTGTTACATTTAGGACTTCTTCTAAAAAGAGATGGGCAGAACTTCAAATGTGTAGCAATACTGTAAGGACAAAGGAAGCATAGAATATCCAGGACAGAATCCTTTGTTCTGTGTTGCACAAAAATTGGTTAGCATTTCACTGAGCAACTGCAACTCACTACTGAAGAAGTGACTTCCATTGCATACCAAAGCCTACTACACTGAACAGTACTTCCTTTTTAGAAAATTATTTTAGATTGGCAAAAGTGCAATGTTTCCTTCACTATAGAATATTTTTTCTTATAAAACGTGAACATTTTTTCTCTTTTTTGTGTTGTTTGGTTGAGCGAAAGCTGGGCAAAATGAAGCTGGCCACAGAATATTGCAAAATTGGTCGAAAGCTGAGAGCCTGTGTATATGAAACAAATTGTAAATGGACTACAATTTACTGTACACTGTAATTTGAATATGATTACTGTATCTTAAAACAATGAGCTGCTATGAAGTACATTTCCTAATGTTGCTAGGCTACTGTTTCTGAAGGTACTGGATCATATTGCAGAGGTCTGTTCTTAGGCCCTGAATGCCATGAATGGTCTAGGTAGATTTTCTCTTTTTTTCTTCTTTTTTTTAAGGACTTTGGCTGCTTTTTACTAGAAGGTTGCTTTTATTAATATATTTATACTATTAAAGGATGGTTGATCTGATTTACCTTACCATTTTGTAGGAAAAAGTCACATCACATATTCAAAATCTTTTGAACTCTCAAGCATGCATATTTTTATTTAATATAAATCTGGACTATAAAATTTAAAATATTAATGTGAAATGCAAGTTCTCACTTTACGTTCTTAAAAAGCTGTCTTATTTGATTTGTTATATATATATAACATATATATATAATATAAGTCATTCTTGTATGTTTTTGTTTCCTTACATTTAACTGCTGTTAAATGTGTGCATGTAAATCTGTTGCACATCTGAGACACTCTTATTCAGACATTATATAACTTATTCAGGCTGTAAATACACTTAGTTTTTTGTGAAGTAACATTGGTTGATATTTTGATCAGTACATTCATTTAACTAAAATATAAAAGTCATATATCACAACTGCGTATGTGCTGATTGGTTTGCTGAAGATCTTGTTCTTGACTGAGTCTACAATACTGACTCAAACTATTAATAACATGCAGACACTGAAATGTTCCTAATTATTTCCTTCTGAAAAGTCTAAGCCCATTATACAGAAAGAAAATGTAAGATATCTGTATTCTATTCCTCAGCAATAACATGTAAAGGGAAGAGCAAATTGACTAGATTTAAAAAAAAACAAGTTTCTAAAATCTCATGGTTTAAAGTTCAGTTCTGAAAAGTGACTATGACTGTAGCACTGTGGCCTTCCAGCTTTGTGTCTGAAAGATTTCCATCTCAGGTGTTCTTGGTTTACAGGTACTAACATCTTCTAGCTGGCAGCGTTGCCAATCCAATCTGGCATCTGAGAGTCAAGTAGCATTTCTTCCTTTGAAAACACAATGACTTGCCACCATTCTCTTATTCCTTGCTTGCACAGCTATAATTGATTGGTCCTGTAATTGGAAGTTGGTAAACAACTGTGTTGCTGCACAAAAAGATATATAATCCATCTCTCAGATCTGTGTTGACCCTGCAGGGCTACAAGTACTAAAATGACTGCACCACAACTAAAGGTGGGGCAGAATTTGTGTGGGCTTACCCAAAGAAGGACAGCTCTGCATTGTGATTGGGGGAGGGAGAGAAAGAAGGTCAGAAACTGCTGCAAAAGGTGCTTGGTGGTCAACTTTGCAGCAATGACTCACTCCCCCCTCCCCCCTGGTATGTGCATAAAGGTACAAAACCTGGGGGAGGCAAGTCTCTATGTGAAAGCAGCAAGGAAGGAGGCAGAACAGGAACAGGCTGGGGCTCTAAGGCTTGCTGTAGGACCACGTGGCAGCAGCATGGCCCCAAGAAAGCATGGCTCCAGAAAAGCAGCAAACAGCACTGGCAACAGCATGGTTCCAGGGGCACAGAGAAGGGTAAGTTCAGGAAAATGGGGGGGTATTACTCCCCTCCCCTGGCCCCAGAGACAAGGAAGGGCAGGCACAGGCAAATTACACAGAAGGGGACAGTGAAAAGAAGGGGAACTAGTGTCCCCTGCCCCAGGGCCGGTGCAACCGTTTAGGCAAACTAGGCGGCCGCGTAGGGCGCCTAGTGGTTGGGGGGCCTAAAAGCCGGCTCAGGTAAGGCGGTGGAGTGGAGGTGACCTGCGGCGGGGGGGCGCGGGGAGGGCCGCCCGCAGTAACGGGGGGGGGGGGGTGCACAGGGGAACCGCTTCCCGCCCCAGATCACCTCCACTCTGCCTCCTCCGCTGAGCACTCAGTCCCCGCTCTAAGTCTCCTCCAATCGGCGCCGCAAGCCTGCGAGGGGAGGAGAACTAGAGCGGCGCCAGCGTGCTCAGCGGAGGAGGCAGAGCCGAGGTGAGCTGGGGCGGGCTCCCCGGGCGGGGTTAGCTGCCGCAGGGGCGGGGCGTCTCCCCAGGCGGGGTTAGCTGCCACGGGGGGGGGGTCTCCCTGGGCAGGGTTAGCTTCTGTGGGGGGGGTCTCCCCGGGCAGGGTTAGCTGCTGCGGGGGGGCTTCCCGGGTGGGGGGCTGGGTTAACTGCAGCAGGGGGGCGGGGTTAGCTGGATGACGGGGGGGGGCGTGCAAGGTGGAAGTTTCGCCTAGGGCGCGAAACTTCCTTGCACCGGCCCTGCCCTGCCCCCAGGTTCTTTCACCCCCAGGCAGCCTGGAAGGTGCAACCAGGGACGGTAAATTTGCAAGCGAGGTGAAGCAATCAGCGTTTGCAAAGCAAGGAATTCAGTGTGCATGGGGGGGGAGCAGTCAGTGTGGTGGATGACTCACCACCTAGGAATGAGGAGTTATAAACATCAGCATGGGTTTGGCCCCTCCTCTCATTTCACTTGGAGCAAGCGGGTGTCTCCTGGGAGGGGGAGGGAGCAAGGGACAATTAATGTGGGGGTGAGGGGGAGGGACAGAGGAAGGCAAGGACAATTTAACTGTTTCATAGCTGTGTGTTCCTTGCTGCTCAGGTGCCTATACCTTTGCTGGAAAGGGGACAGGCACAGGCAGGGCAGCCCCAAGGGAATCCATGGACTGGAAGGAAACCCAAGACAGACAGTACTGCAGCAGGGGCAAGGGGGCTCACAAGTACGTGGACTGCTACTGTTTAATAACTCAAGGCAGCCTCATGGACTAAGGGAGGCAAATGATCATAGGAAAGTGTCCACGCACTCAGGTGAGCAGGCTGTGTGCATTAATGGGGTGGTCAGCTAAGATGTGCAGCAAATGGTCAGTGACGTTTCTGAGGTTTTCTCCACAGCATTACAATGCTTCAAAGGGCGCAAGGTCACCTAAAAAACCAGGATGTTTTCTTCCACCTAACACAAGGGATAGTGGATGCTGATCCTGGGGGTGAGTGTAATCTAAACCACACGGAGGTTGGGGAAATGGGTGGCAGAGGTGATATCCGGCCTTCCAGCCTGGCAAAGGGTGGCAGTTGCAGGGGCCACAGCCAGGTGCAGGGACCGTACTTAACCAGTCACTCAGTGAGTTCACCTAAGGGGAACAGGAGTCAGCCAGTTGGGGTATTAAATACTCTGGGCCCAGGAGTGGAAGGTTGAGAACCTGGGCAGACCCACCTAGGGGTGGCACCTTCAGGGGGCGGGGGGGCACTGACAGTATTACACAGCTGCTGCAAGCTAATTTGCATTTACAACAGCAGTTTCAGGCAACTAGATGTGAAGGGTCTGCACAGGGTGACAGGGTAGGCCCAGCATGGGCTCAAGTTTCAGCAGCAGGACAAGGAAGGGGCACAGGGCAACTCATCAGCCATCAGGGCATGTAACCGCAGGGGACAGGGTAGACACTCCCCAGGGGCCTATGAGGGAGCAGGACTCTGCAATACGGTTATGCCGGGGGAGCTGACCTGATGGGAGTTCACCTACTCCGTGCAACTAAATATAGAATCCGTGCAGGTAATATCCCTATGGCACAGGAAGGTGTTCACAGGCAGTAAACATGGACAAGGCAAGCAAAACAGCCAACTTCCCAAGAGGCCAAGGGTGCCTAGAACATGAAAAAATGGGGAGGCTACCCTCATCGTCTAGGCGGGTGTTATGGTACAGGCCTACCCAGACAGCAGCCCGGCCTTTGTCAATTATATTAATATAATTAGGTGGGCACCCAATATGTTTGGGGGCATGTCATAAGCAGTTTCCATTAAGGGCAGCAACACAAACTGGAATAAGGTGGCATCAGACACTGTGGTTCAAGGGCATAACACCAAGGGTGCCAGGGGTTTGTTCATACTGCCACAAGCCCGAAGAGGGCCCCGGGCCCGTAATAGTATTTGCTGGGCATTTAATAATGGTGGTTGTTTAAGATGCCTACCGCTGGCAATTTTATTTCAACAAGGCTATGCCCATGGGCTGTTCAGTATCCTGTGCAGCTTTTCAGAAATTTAGTACAATGTTGCACTGGGCAGTGGTGCAGTCAGTGGGACTAAACCAAATAGTGCATTAATTGCACAATTTTTGTTCGCAGAGCGAGCTGGGTCAAATGAGTGTTTTCACCTGTTGGACACATTTCAGGCCCTGGCTAAATAGTTGCGGAAATCCCTAGCGAAGAACAAAACAGAAGGCCCCTGTCGAGACATTAACCTACCTGGGCTTTGAGCTGAACTTTGCTTGCAGGGTTGTTGCCCTGGGGTGGGCTTTTGGTGCCAGGCTGCCAGTGGCACCGACTGGCATAGCCAGACCACACAATTACATATGAGTCACTACACAGATGTAGTAAGACTTGTGGGTGTGGAAAAGTTTTCTAAATAAATTTAAGGTGGTATCATTGTAGAGGTACAAATGGTTATTAATTTGGGTCTAATATACAGGTGTGCTGTTGTTGCGACAACATGGCAGGGGTACAGGTTATCAATAGCCAAACTTTCAGATCACACAGGATTGGAAAGTTGGTAAGGGCATTTGTCCTCCAATGCTTAACCTTCAACATCTGTTTTTTCTTCCAAGCACGTGCCGGGCATGGATAATGGCATAGCAGACACCTTGTCTCATTTCCAGTTTGCCATGGGCTCTCTGGAACCTTGGAATGTCATGCGGTTAGAGAAATGCAGATTTTTTGGCTCCAGCCTTTATTTTGTTTTCTTTTAAGTAGTCTTGTCAATACAAGGATCCAGAGAATGGGTCGCCTATGCGGCCCTCCATTAAGGGCGGTTGCTGCAGTACCAGGTCAAGGACAATGCAGCTGCTGGTGCCCCTTGACGATCACACATGGGACAATGGGTTCTTTCTCCCCGGTAGGGCTGCTAGCCAAGAGGCCATTTGCAGATGTCTGGAAACCCGGCGGGGTTGGGGGGAGGCAGCCAAGCAAATGGCTGGCGCCTCCTTGCGGCAGATGTTTAGTGCAGGTACTCCATAGGGAGGGCAGCCAGTGACCAGATAAATGGCTTGGTAAAGGACTTAAAAGGAGGTACTGGATAAAGAAAAAGAACGGGGGAGGGGGTTCAGGGACTCCCATGATCAGTACGGCAGGGAGCCAACACCCCCGCCCCGTTCTCCTAGCCCTCCTTAAGCCCAGGGCCGGCTCCAGGCACCAGCTTAACAAGCAGGTGCTTGGGGCGGCCAAGGGAGAGGGGCGGCACCTGCGGCAATTCGGGGGTGGCAGGTCCCTCACTCCCTCTAGGAGCGAAGGACCTGCCGCTGAACTGCCGCCGCCGCCAATCGCGGCTTTTTTTTTTTTTTTTTGCTTGGGGCGGCAGAAATGCTGGAGCCGGCCCTGCTTAAGCCTCTTGCGAGGCTGGTGGATGGTAAGGTGCAAGCCATGGGTCAGCTGGGGGACCTGGATGGAAACAAAGGGGGGCTGGTGGAAGCCCTGGAGAATTGATGTGAATAAGCATGGATTTGCCTGCACTGTACACTTTATCTGCCAAGTAGTCCCAGACATCTATATAATAAAGTTGGGGCCTGATTAAAACCCATAACAAGTCTCCTGTCCTTCTTGCGGTGTATCCAGACAAAAAACTCCACTTCTAGTTGTATGACTGAATAGACACAGGGGAAAAGTCTGTTCAGGAAGAAATTATGTTCTACATAGTAATTTTTTTCAGAGTAGAAACATTTTAAAGGTAATGGAAAACAAGATATCAAATCTCAACTATATATTTCATTTCTAAGTACTGTTTTGAGTGACTTTCATTAGTGAAGTACTGTAAGAACTTTGTGTTGGTGCTCATTAACATCACCTGATTCAATATATTTCAGCCCACAATTTTATACCCATCTGGGATTTTTGTGATAAAATAAATAGGGATCCCAATTTGCATCTATGTGAATGTGGATGCAAGTATTGAGGCTGGTCACTGGGACCTTGTTTTCCTGAGTGAACTTATTATACAGTAAAAGGAACTTGGTTTTAGCCACTAAAACTATTAGAAGAAATAGACAGTTGGAACTGGAGCGGTAGAAAATTTAATCCCATTCTCCCTTTCTGTCCATTTACTCTTAAAATTACCAGTCCCCTATGAATAATAAATGTTAGTATTTTCCCTTCAAATCCCCACTGCCAGCTGACTATACTGTGTGACTGAATGCAACTCCCACAATGGAGCAGCTACTCTTGCTACTACTGTTTCAAATTAAATCTCCTTGAAGGAGCATCTATTGAACAGTGCACTTTTTCTAAACTGCAAAAATAGTTTGGGGGGGAAGTAGGTACTAACATACAGGAAAACTATTTTATTCTGTAAAGAAAACATGTTGTACTACTGGATAAAATGTAATCAAGTTAATGGCTATGGTGACTATAGCCAAACTGCATATCTGTTTAATGTACCTGCTTGAAAGGCTAAAAATAGAAATGACAATCCTCTCCTCTCTTCCCCCCCGCCCCCTCCCGCTTTCCCACTCAACTACTCAGTGCCTTTCATGGGTTTGGGAAATAACTCAGCAACAATGGAGTTAAACTTGTCAGTGCTATAACCATTACATACAGATCCTCTGGCAGAGCAAGAATTTAATACATGAAATTAAGATCCTGGACTCTACAGGGCCTTACTCTAATCACTTCTGCCCTTGATCTTAACTGTTGTGACTAGGTCAATGTACAGACACATTGGAACCCAGCCCCCTACCTCAGTGATACCTGCAGCATGGGACCTGTCTTAGTCAGAAATGCTCTTTGTGAAGACTCAGGTTTTGCAATATCCTTATTTTTGTCACATCACTAAGGAAAGAGGAGTTCTAGACTTCCCAGCACAACTGAGTTTTTCTACCGGTGCCACAGCAATTACCAGAGCCATACTAAACAGAATCAAGCACCACAACTACAATGAAGGCCAACTGAAGTTTTTGGTATAGGAATTTAGAGTGGGATTCCAGCCAATGTTAAGAACTGTCTTCTGTCAAGTATTAGTGACTTCTTCAGTTATGAACTGAGGTAAGTTACTTGGACGTGCTCCCTGCACTCATGGCCTGGATACATAGCTTGAAGTCACTCTCAACTGCAATAATGAACTTCTTTCACTTATGGCTATATTCATACTCCCTTTTAGTTGGCAAGACATTACCTATTCCTTATGTAGCTTAAGTCCTTTACATGTAGTCTTTAAAAAAGTATTCACTCAAGACTGATGGAGTTTTAATTTAATAGACATTAATTAGTGCTTCTTCTATATAGTAATTCTGAGGTTTTGTGAAGTGGATTGAAGATTGTTTACTAACATGCTCTAACTGTTGAGATTTTTGCTTTGTATCATCTCCATTATTTTGGGTACAAGTTATTTTGTCTCCTCACTCAGAAAGATTTAGCATTTTTTTTAATTGTCAGATGCAATTTTTCCTTTTCCGCATGTTGTGCTGTGTTCAAAACCATCTTGAACCCTTGATAACTCAGTTCCCTCAGTTTAGGAACAGGAATCAGAAAGAATTGAGAAGATTCTGACAGCCAGCCTAAGGTACAGACCATTGATTCATTCTCCAGAACAGCAGTTCTCAAACTGTGGGTTGGGATCCCTAAGTGGATCAAAACCCCATTTTAATGCGGTCCCCAGGGCTGGCTTAGACTTGCTGGGGCCTGGGGCCAAAGCTGAAACCCGAGCCCCACCGCCCAGGGCTGAAGCCCAAGCCTGAGGGCTTCAGTCCTGGGCGGTGGGGCTCAGGTTACAGGCCCCCTGCCTGGGGTGGAAGCCCTTGGGGCTTTGGCCCCCCCTGCCCAGGGCAGAGGGGCTTGGGTAGACTCAGGCTTCAGTCCCCCCTCTTGGGGTTGTGTAGTAGTTTGTTGTCAGAAGGGGGTCACGATGCAATGAAGTTTGAGAACCCCTGCTCTAGAAGATCTCCTGCTTCTCAGTAGTTGAAGCCATGGTTAGTCATGCAGTCATCCTAGACTTTATACTGTGGATCAAGAGGCCTTTTGATTCCTCTAGTCTTCCTGTCGCAATAGTTTTAGTATAGCATGGACTCTCATCCCAGGTTGACTTTTTTTTTTTAAGCTAGTAGGCTAAATTACCTTTTACCCTCCTTCAGATATTTCCAATGTAGGTCAGAAAGATGTTCATCTTCAGAATGATGAATCCCTCCCATGCTAAGGCAGGATTAAGTTTAAAAAAAGATAAGTAAATCAAATGCAGAGTTTTATTCAACTTTATTTACAATGTATACTGTAAAGTTACAAAGCATCTTGCAATTCCTCCAGTATCCAATACAAGGTCAAAAGCCTAAAATCAGAGCCCAGTAACAAAGACTGACAAAGTGCTAAATACAAAAGGGTACAAGTTAAGACAGGCCACAGATCAAACAATGTACTTAAAACTGTAAGTGTTGTCACAGAATAACACTTTACACTCTTGCCTTTACAGCGACCACACAGCTCTTGGCGGTGGGGTCTCTTGAGGTCAAATGTGTCTTTTCTTCTGGGGGCAGGAGCAACGAGTCTTTGAGCAAGTCTTAGGAGAGAAGACATTTCATTATTCGCAGACAGAGGAGGGCAGGTGGACCTGTTTCAAGGGGTACGTCCAGACTACCCGCCGGATCGGTGGGCAGTGATCGATCTATCGGGGATCGATATATCGCGTCTCGTCTAGACGCGATATATCGATCCCCGAATGCGCTCCCGTCGACTCCAGAACTCCACCAGGGCGAGCGGCGGTAGCGGAGTCGACGGGGGAGCCGCAGCCGTCGATCCCGCGCCGTGAGGACGGGAGGCAAGTCGAAATAAGATACGTCGACTTCAGCTACGCTATTCCCGTAGCTGAAGTTGCGTATCTTACATCGACCCCCGCCCCCCCCCCCAGGGTAGACCAGGCCAAGTAGAAGTAGCAACTGCATCAGAAGAGGTACAAGTGGCCACTTCTATATTACTAGTATTTGTTCCCTTTTGTGTAAACAAGTCAGATGAGTGAGTGTGATACTCATGTTTTCATACTTGACATTACTTCAGTCCAAATTTGTGTGCACATTTGTTGTTTCTCAGAAGCAGAGTTTGACTATGGAACCTAGCTATGACCTAGCAACAGATCATAATGATTTAGACCCAGGTATTGCAGACACTTGCGTGTAAAGCTAAAGACCTGCAAAAGTAGTCAAATTATTTCAGCTTAAGTATGCATGTGCATGAGTGTTTGCAGGAATCAGGGTCTTCATTTGTGCAGTTACCCAAGCTAGTAGTCACACCTGAACCATGAGGGTGCTTGGATTAAAGCAGAAAGGGTGACTAACTTGGACCTTGTAATTTTAAATTCTCCTGAATTTGCTACAGATCTTAGTGTCTTTCACCATTCATATAATTTACCTGGCACTGGATTGCTTCCACTCGATAAGGATTGAAGTCCTTTTGGCATTTGCGACAGAGTTGTTTAAAGTAAACCTAAGAAACTTAAATGCTTAGTTACCATGGTGACACTTACATTCAGAAATATTTCCGAGACAGATCCTAAATTTGTGTCATGTTAGATTATTCTTATTAGAGGAAGAGTTCCTTCACTCTACAAACTAGAATATGGATAATAAGGATTTCAGTACATTGTTAGCTACCTTGTTACTTCCAGAAATGCACCACACATATGCACTCTCCCATCTGGTTTTGCAGTCTTTACAATGAAAATAGCCATACTTCTGTTCCAAGAACTGTAACAGAAAGTTCAGTCATAACCTGCTAGAATACAAGGCACTGAATCAAGTCAATTTATGTTCTCCATGTGACTGATACTAGATTTTTAGGGGGTTGCAGTATACCAGTATTAGAAAGGAGCTAAACCGCTGTGAGCTTCAGTGGTTACATGATTAGGCATCAGCATGAAGAGTGGATCTCTACCCCTCATCCTTTTTTAAAGGCAAGAGTTTTTCATGAGACCACAGAGCTTAATTGTAGCAGTGTTTCCCTTGTAATCCTTTAGAAAGAGTGTAAGTCCCTGCTTCAGGAATGCTTTTAAGCAGCATGTTCTTAAAGTCATTCAGGGTAGGATTTAGCCTGTGAATCACTGGCCTTAGTATTTACCTAGAAATCCTACACTAGAATTGCTAAGTCTTTCCTTCATTTACAGTTAGCATTAAGGCAGTGTGTTGAGACCCCTGGTGAGGGAGTTCAGTTACATTTGGAGGTGTTCCCCCCCCCCCCAAAAAAAAACAGTTGGGGTTAGGCCAGTGTTCTTAACCTGCAGCCCAGCTAGCACAGAGCTGCGGCCCATGTGACATCCTCAGGGCCATATAGGTCATATTGGACACAGCCCACAGTGGTAAATAAGTTGAGAACCACTGGGTTAGACCAATACAATACAGCTTTGATAAGGAGTACTTCATACAAACTGTATCCCAAAGTGTTTTAGAAACCACTCAATGGGAAGGGAAAGAAACAGGTAGATGCAATAAAAGGTGTTTAGAGTTTGAACTAGCTAGAATTGATAAGATGGAGAAAGACCATTCTAAATAATATCAGATGCCCTAGAGCAGTGGTCTTCAGCCTTTTTACACACAAGTTCATTTTTTTGAATTTTAGTGCAACCCAGGATCTACCCTGCCCCTTCCCTGAGGCCCCCCCCCCGTCACTCGCTCTCCCCCACCCTCACTTTCACTTGGCTGGGGCAGGTGGTTGGGGTTCAGGAAGGGGTGCAGGCTCTGGGATGGAGTTTGGGTGCAGGAGGGGGCTCCAGGCTGGGGCAGAGTGTTGGGGTGCAGGAAGGGGTACAGGGTGCTGGCTCTGGGAGGGGGGTCAGGGCAGGGGCTTGGGGTACAGGAGGGGGCTCAGGGCTGGGGTGCAGCTCCCAGTTGGTGGTGCAGCGAGGCTTCCACTAAGGCAGGCTCCCTGCCTGCCCCGGCTCCATGCTGCTCTCGGAAGGGGCCAGTGCGCCCCTGGGGAGGGGCAAGGGGTCTCCATGCACTGCTCCTGCCTGCAAGCACTGCCCCCACAGCTCCCCTTGGCTGCAATTCCCTATTCCCAGCCAATGGGAGCTGCAGGGGTGGTGCTTGCAGGCAGGAGCAGCACACAGAAACCCCTGCTCCCAGCCTCCCTCAAGGCCACAGGAGCATGCTGGCCGCTTCTGGGAGCAGCCTGAGGCTGGGCAGGCAGGGAGCCTGCCTTAGCAGCAGCCCCACTACGCCACCAGAGATCGCAATCAACTGGGAGAGTCTCCAGGATCGACCAGTCGGTGACCACTGCCCTAGAGAATACTAATTGAACAGAAGCAACCAGTGCTAAAAAATAAATTTAAAAATGGAATATATACAGGGAGTGTGATGTGTGTTATGTAAGGCATCCCGTCCCATCACTATAAGGTCTAATCAAATCCATGGAGGATTTTAAGACTATATACGTTATCTGGATCTTAAAATTAAGTGACATTATAGCTTCAGGGTGGTGCTAGTGTGGTTGCACTTAAGCTTTAAGAGATGCAAGAATATTCAGAAACATGGATACCATGCTAGTGGGGATCAGAGAGGAAGCCATGTTCAAAAATGAGATTGCTACCAGACCCACTCCTTCCAATCCCATAAAACCCACAGCTGCCATCAGCCATAGGAAACTTCTATTAAGCCTGGATTAGATTTTTATTGGTAAATGTCAGTAAATGTTGACTTCACTGTGCACAAGCCAAACAGTTCCATCAACAAAAATTTTAGACGGGCAAAGAAGAGAGTGCTACTTGAGAACTTAGTTTGATTTAAGGATATTCACTTAGTATATCTTGACATGTCATGTTGACAATTTGTTTTAATGGTTATAAAGCTTTAACTTTGAATCTCTATGTCAATTGTAATTAAAAAGTTAATGACTCCCCTTATAATTTCCTGCAACTATGAATATTTAAATTTAAAAAAAATCTATAAATGCTCAAAAATAAACTATTGGTCAAAAATGATTTGTGACCACCCTTATGACAGTGGCTAGGTAGGTGGCCCATTACTGCATAACTAACATCCCTTATTCACATCTCAGAGATTATGCCCCTACACTGTGCAAATACAACCTTGTCCAGTTCTCCCCCCCCTTCCCTCTTGCCCCTGTTCAGCCTGAACGTTTCTCCAGCGCCTGCAACTTTTCCCGCTGTTTGTCCAGCGCCAGGCACACCGGGACTTGCGGCCGCTCCTGAACTGCAGCCATTGGGGCAGCAGCTCCCGCCCAGGGGAAGCCTCTGTCGGTGGTATTGCGCAGCGGGAGCTGGGCCGTGACTGCCAAGGGGCGGGAACCTGCCGCTCCTGGTGCCGAGGCGGAGGCTGGGCTGCGGAGCTGGCGGGTCACAGCAGGGGAAGGCGGCTGTGCCCTAGCCAAGCCCCCCCTTTCCCACTCCCTGCGCTTCACGGTGAGCCACTGCACAGAGGGAGCCCGGCCCACCTGGAAGGCGGATCTTGTCCCCGCGGCGGCTCCCTTCTCCTCCTCAGGCTGCGACTGCTGGGCAGGGGCGGTGTCCACTCTCTGGCTCCTCTCGCCAGGCTCTTCCTCTGGCTGCAGCGCCACCTACTCCCCGTCGGCTCCCTCCTTCCTCTCCGGGGCAGTGGGCGGCACCACCTGAGGCCTGGCCGCCTCGGGCAGGGTGAAGAGGTGCCGGTCCAACCCGGGCAAGCAGATGGCTGGGCCCGCCCGGCTGAAGTGGGCTGAGGGGCTCTGCGGGCGGCTGCCCTGCAGCGTTCAGAGCCCCATCGAGCACTGCACCGAGGCATCCACCCGCGGGTTCACCTGCACCCCCACCTCCTTGGCGTTGGCCTTGCGGAGCCGCGGGGTGAGGCCCAGGCTCACTTGGGACAGCAGCGCCTTGAGCTGCGCCCACATGTAGCTATCCAGGTAGTCAGCGGGCTCCGGGGCAGCTGCTGTGGAGGGAGTGGTGGGAACGCCCAGGGAAGGGCTGCTGCTGCCTTTGCTTTGCTTCCACTTGGGCTGCTTCTGTTTGGGGCCCACCAAGCCCCCGCCCTGGCTGGATGTGAAGATGCCACCATACCCCTGGTACACACTGTAGAGGGGATAGATAAATCTCTCCGTAGCCTACTAATGCTTCTCTTCTCCCCTCCCCTTTCAGCTAGAGAGAGACTGCCTGGGCAGCACCGCGACCCCCACTTTTATCCTGCAAGGAACTGCTGGTCAGGGCCGGCTCCAGGGTTTTGGCCGCCCCAAGCAGCCAAAAAAAAAAAAAAGCCGCGATCACGATCTGCGGCGGCAATTCGGCGGAAGGTCCTTCACTCCCAGCGGGAGTGAGGGACCGTCCGCCGAATTGCCGCCGAATAGCTGGACCTGCCGCCCCTCTCCGGAGTGGCCGCCCCAAGCACCTGCTTGCCAAGCTGGTGCCTGGAGCCGGCCCTGCTGCTGGTAATTAACGCTAATCTATAGGGAAATTGATGATCCTCCTGGGTAATTAGCAGCTCCTTGGATAGTCAGCACCGGCTCGCTGCCCTCTTCCTGCACCCCCTCCTCATTGATTCTGCAAAGGGGGAGGGGATTCAGTGATTAATTAAGAATGAGATTCAACTCACAAAATGTGTGATTATTATGCATAAATGAGTGCACACCCAACAAAATCCCCCTCCCCTCTCCCCAGAGGAATAGGAGAGACTGTAATACAAGGTACATACTCCTTCCCCATCCCCAGAAGGGGATACTGCAACACACACCACAAAATGCTATATTCAGTATTCATCACCCATCTTTATAAACGCTGCCTAAAATCCATTGCCCACTAGGGAGTACGCCTTCCCATCTCCCATCGCTCCAGGTACACCCAAACATGAGGAAGGCTAGTGATAGAAGTCTGATTAAATTAATGGGATTTTCTCTTCCAAAAATATACGATTTAAAATGTCCCATTAGCATAGATACATACATTAATCATCACAAGAGGGAAAGACTTTAAACACTGTCATAACATCAATCTCAAGTGAGAGAAAAGTCAGCAGCCAGTCTGTCAAAATCCCCAATCCTGTAAATATGTGCATGCTTAAATTTACTTACAATTGCACTGCTCACATGCCCAAAGTTAAGAATGTATATCTTTGCGGCATTAGGGTCTAAATGAGCATCTCCATTCTCCAGCTCCAAAAAAGGGTGATATTTTACACGTTACACTGAAACACAGCATAAGCAAAATACTTTACAAAGTTCCACACACAAAATAATTCAGTATGAGTTTGGTTCTTTTCTTGTAACTAAAGTGGAAAGGGAAATCAGTATTTCACGTGTTCAAGTAAACTGTTGATTACTTTATACTCAGACGTTGAATGAATTGTGTTGTTTAACAATATGAGTGAAATCCTGGTCCCACTGAGGTTAAAGGCAAGATGTTCATTGACTGCAATGGGCCCGGGATGTCACCTGATAGCTTACCTATAGTTTGTAATATTTGTAAACATGAAAACCTTTACAGCTCAAAACCAATATTCTGAATTGCACCTGAGAAACAAGGTGGGTGAGGTAATATCTTGTATTAGACCAGCTTTTGTTGATGAGAGAGAGAGAAGCGTTCGAGCTGCACAAAGCTCAGACTTGAGGAAGAGCTCTGTGCAGCTCGAAAGCTTGTCTCTCTCGTCAACAGAAGTTAGTCCAATAAAAGTTATTACCTCACTCACCCTGTCCTTGTGATATCCTCACTAAACAGATAAGCTACAGCATTTTACACAAAATGCATGTATCTTCCTCTTGATCTTCAAGTGTTGCCCAAAGTAGAAAACACCGCAACAAAGGCTTTATAGCTGCAGCAGTGTCCCCATAATCAACAAGGATTGCAATTGTTTAGCTACCTGCAAATTATAAAAAGTGCTACAAGCCACTCTGAGGCCTGGTGTACACTGGGGGGTGGGATCAATCTAAATTACGCAACTTCAGCTACGTGAATAATGTAGCTGAAGTCGACATACTTAGATCTACTTACTGCAGTGTCTTCACTGTGGTAAGTTGACGGCTGACGCTCCCCCGTCGACTCCGCCTACGCTTCGTGCTCTGGTGGAGTACCCGAGTCAACAGGAGAGCACTTAGCGGTCGATTTATCACATCTAGACTAGATGCGATAGATCGGCCCCCGCTGGATCGATCGCTGCCCATCAATCCAGCGCGTAATGTAGACATGCCCTGAGAATCCAAAATCAATCAAGGTCTAAAAGTAGCTCAAGAGTGCAAACCCTTTGGAGACGACTAGGTATGCTCTACCAATACATGGATTGGTTATAACATTGGCTATGATGGCAGGGCTGCAGATTTACCCATAATTCCTATTTTTAACAAAAGAAAAATTATCATGAGGGAAATTGATAAAAATAAAGGTTTTTAACCATAGGCCTGAATAAGCTGGGTTGCAACTAGACACACACATCTGTGGAATGCAGTCAGCGAAGCTAGGTTCTTAAACTGTTGAAAGGCAGCTATTAATAATTGTTAAAGAGTTCTTGTACACTCAGGGTATGTCTACACTGCGATGAAAGACCCATGATGAGGGAAGGTCTCAGAGTCTGGTCTCTAGCCCAAGCTTATCCTAGAGCTTAGTCCTAGAGCTTGTCTATACACAGTTTTTGTATCAACTGTGCAGGTTTAGAAACAGATTATACTTACATAGGTGCAACCCTGTTGTATAGCTGCACTTATATTGGTATGAATGTTCTTATATCTGTATAATGTAATAAGTTATACTGATGCAAGCACCTTTATACAAGTGTGTCCGTCCACACGTGCAAGCAGCACCAATTAAACCACTCATTTCTAAACCAATATGGTTAAATCAGTACAAAAACTGTTTGTAGCCCAGACTTCCCTAAACCCTATTCTCATTGCTGAGAAGTTAAATGATTCCTTTGCATCAGTCTTCACCACAGAGAATGATAGGGAAATACCTATTCTGGATCTTATCTTTTTTGGTAGTAAAGATGAGGTAGTATCAGTGACTGAGGCATCAGAAGAAAATATGCTGTAACAACTTCATGATTCAAAAAGCCCTAAGTCATCAGTGTCAGGTGGTATGCATCTAGAAGGTCTGAAGAGCTCAAATATGAAGTGACTGAGCTGCTAGCAAAAATATGTAATCTGTCATTGAAAACAGCTACTGTACCAAAGGATTTAAAAGTAACAAATGTACCTATATTTTAGAAAGGCTTTAACAGTGATATGGGCAACTACATACCAGTATACTTAACATCTGTTCCTAGGAAATTGGTTGAAATAGTCATTTAAATATAATAAAACACCCAGAAAATCATGAAATGATAGGGTCTAACCAACCTGGTTTCTGCAAAGGAAAAATGTATTTCATTCATCTATAAGAATTATTTGAACATGTCAATAAAATAGCGGATAAAGAAGAACTGCTGGACATTATTTATTTAGACTTTCAAAAGGCCTTTGACAAAGTCCCTCAGAAAAGGCTACTAAAGAAACTAAGCAATTATGGGATGAGAAACAAAACATTGTCCTACATCAAAAATGGGCTAAGACGTGGGAAATGAAGTGCAGAAATAAATGGCCAATTTTCACTGTTAAGAGTGAGATGCCTTAAGGTTGCACGTAAGTATGGTGTTGTTTAGTATATTTGTTAATTATCTGCAAAGGGAGTTGAGGAAAACATAAGAACGGCCATACTGGGTCAGACCAATGTCCTGTATCCTGTCTTCTGACAGTGACCAATGCCTGGTGCTTCAGAGAAATGAACAGAACAGGTGATCATTGAGTGATCCGTGTTCACTCCCAGCTTCTGGCAAACAGAGGCTAGGGACATTTAGAGCATGATGTTGCCATTAATAGACCTATACTCCATGAATTTATCTAGTTCTTTTTTGAACCCTGTTATAGTCTTGGCCTTCACAACATCCCCTGTCAATGAGTTCCACAGGTTTATGGTGTATTGTGTGAAGAGTTACTTCCTTTTGTTTGTTTTAAACCTGCTGCCTATTAATTTCACTGAGTGACTCCTAGTTCTTGTGTTATATGAAGGAGCAAATAATATTTCCATATTCACTTTCTCCACATGTCAAGACCTCTATCATATCCCCTCTTAGACATTGCTTTTACATACTCCTAATTGTTTTTGTTGCCCTTTTCTGTACCTTTTCAAATTCTAATATATCTTTTTTGAGATGGGGCAACCACATCTGCACGCAGTATTTAAGATGTGGTTGTACCATAGATTTATATAGAGGCATTATGATATTTTCTGTCTTATTGTCTATCCATTTCCTAATGGTTCCTAACATTCTGTTAGGGGTTTTTTTGACTGCCGATGCACATTGAGTGGATGTTTTCAGAGAATTATCCACAATGACTCCAAGATCTCTTTCTTGAGTGGTATTGAAAAGGAGACAAACCTTGTGTTTCAGGGCTTAAGACAATGTCTAACTACTAGAGATTAGGATGAGACCTTTATAGAGGGGCAGATTCCTCCACCCATTGGTACATCTGCCTACTGTAGGGTTCCTTGCATCTTCCTCTGAAGCATCTGGTGTTGGCCACTGCCAGAGACAGGATATTGGACCAGATGGATCCTGGTCTGATCCAATATGGCAATTCTTATATTATTACTCTGTGGGTAGGTAAGTGATGGGAAATGGTAGTAGTGGCCTGGATGGGAGGAGGGCTCTGATAAGAGAGATCTCTGGACATAAAGGGCAGTTAGTTACTAGACAGTGGCAAGAAAGAGGGGTTTGCTTTCTAAGGATGTAAACCATTTACTTACTTTTTTCTCTATAATGAAGCTGAAAATACCTTATGTAGTCTAGTTTATGAGAAGTAAAAATGTAGATACATTAAGCAAATAATTTTATTTTACTTATATGTTCTTTCTATTTTGAATAAAACTTGTTTTTGTTAAGATTGTTGTTATATGGACAATTTCATGCAGTCCATCCACAAAGTAAACACTGTAATCTCTAAAGGGAGGTGCTGAGAGAAAAGTGTTTCTGGAAGATAAATTCTCCTTTCAGTTTTGGTAATGTAGGCCTGGACAAGGATGTCCTATCCCAGTGAGTTGTGTTGTCAGGAGTAAATAAATGATTCTGTAGTTAGCGTATGGTGGGGCCACACAATGAGGGATGAGAATAAAAAGAAATATTGAATAGCTGCTCATTCAATGAGCACCATCCATAGTGTGCACTGAATGACATAGGGATATGGCTGGAAAAATAGTATGTGATCATGTAATTAAAGATATGCATACACACAAGCAGCCAAATGAAGATTGCACAGGAACCCTTAACACTAGAATTTCCTAGATTTTGAGTACATAACTTTGCAACATTAGCTTTCTTTTATCATAGCTTATATTTTAAAGTGGAAATTTCAAGTTTTTTTTTTTAAAAGCAGACAATTCTACCATCTATAACCACACTGACCCTCCTCGTGGGTCATCAGCACATCTGGGACTTTTACATCCACTGTACAGACTTCTACCACTTGAGTTAATGGAGTAACTGATACCTGTAGTAGTCTATCCTCCCCTATGTGGACCAGCCACTACAGAGGGATAAGACACACATATTACCAGTGGGATACATAGATATATGCAGATAACAGAGAAATGCTGGGATGCAGGAATCTTGGGTTCTCAGATTCGGGAGGGAAGTGTGTTTAGAGGTCACAGACATTTCTTTCCCTACCTAACCCCTCCTTTTGACCCTGTCCCCTAGCACATACCTGCCTGTCTCTTCCTCTACCGCTCCTACAATGTGCTTCTTCCCCTCCTACTCCGGAGATCCCCCTTCCCCACAGCCTGAATTTACTTTCACTTTTCTCCTAACCCACTCACAGTCGGCCACCAAGAGCGGGTTCGGGCCCCGGTGAAAAAAATTTTCCGGGTCCCCCAGCAAGGGCGGACCGGCTAAACAGGGCTGAGGGGGGGGGGGGAAGCCGGGCCCCGGGCCCCCTTCCGGACCGCTGCGCCCCGGACTGGCTAAACAGGGCCGATGGGGGTGGGGGGGGGAGGGAAGCTGGGCCCCGGGCCCCCTTCCGGACCGCTGGGCCCCAGTAATTTGTACCGGCTTCCCCCCCCTCTCGTCGGCCCTGCTCACAGTCTGTCTATGCCCCCCGCATTACGGTCTCGTGTTACTGTGTGTGTTACAACCTCTTGCTAGGGGGGATTTTGCTGTGTGTGTTACAGTCTCTCGCTAGAAGGATGTATATCAATGTGTGTTACAGTCTCTTTTTCAGGGGACGTTGCTGTGTATTACAGCCTCTCTCTTTCTGAAGGAGTGTTGCTGTGTGTGTTACCGTCTCTCTCTAGGGGGTGTTGCTGTGTGTGTTACAGCCTCTCTCTCTCTCGGGGGTGTTGCTGTGCATATTACAGCCCCCCTCTCTCTCTCTAGGGCAGGGGTCTCAAACACGCAGCCCGCGGGGTTCTTCCCTGTGGCCTGCCAAGCTCCCCGCTGCCCCCCCCCCCCGTCCTACCCTGGCCCCAATGCGCGCCCCTGCCACCCCGAAGCCGCTCCAGGTAACCGGCGCCGGGCCAGAACCCGAACCCTTCCTGCACCCTGCACCCCAACTCCCTGCCCTGAGCCTCCTGCCTGCACCCCAACCTCCTGCCACACCCCGCACTCCCTCCTGCACCCCAACCCCCTGCTCTGAGCCCACTGCCTAGGGGGTGTTGCTGTGTGTTACAGTCTCTCTCTAGGGGGTGTTGCTGTGTGGCTCTCTCTAGGGGGTGTTGCTGTGTGTTACAGTCTCTCTCTAGGGGGTGTTGCTGTGTGGCTCTCTCTAGGGGGTGTTGCTGTGTGTTATAGTCTCTCTCTAGGGGGTGTTGCTGTGTGTTACAGTCTCTCTCTAGGGGGTGTTGCTGTGTGGCTCTCTCTAGGGGGATGTATGTCCCGGTGTGTTTTGATCTGACAATAACTGTTCAATCCCCCGTCTAAATCCTCCCTCACACTCCTTAGCCTTCATTTCACCCCCACGCTGCAGAGGCGCAGCCCGCTCTGGGACCAGAGCGCCGCGCGGCCGCCCAGCCACACCCGCCCCCTGCCTGAGGCGCAGCCGCAGTAGGAAGCAGGCGGTGTGGCGTTAGAAACAGCCTTCGCGGCGCAGGCGCAAGGGGATTTGGCGCCAGCGCTTGTGTGCGTTGAATGAATGTTGTGGAAGCGGCAGCGCTGAGGCAAGTGAGGGGGGCGTCCCAGGCTCGCCCGGCGTCTGCTGGGGGGGCTCGGTGGGGCTGGATGCTTCCCTGTGCGGGGCCCCGGTGGCCGCATCCCGGTTGAGAGACGGCAGTGGCCCGTCCCGCTGGGGGCAGGAGGAGATCATGGGGAGGGGCAACGCCGGGGCCAGGGCTGCTCTTGGGCGGGGGCGGCGTTGGATTTCATTCCCTGCGAGGAGGGGACCGTCTCCCCTTCAGACACGCACAGGATGATCCCCGGGAGCTTCCATCGTTCACCCCCGTGGTGGCCGAGGGAGGGGTGGGGGGAGGCCCAGATGACTCCCTGTCACTCTGCCTCCCTTTTGCTGCCAGTTGGAAATACTGATATTTCAAGTCGATCCCGAGCGATATTGGTAGGACAAGGGTACTGGGCGCTGTACTAACACATGTGGGCGATGATTCCTGCTGGAGACCTCCTCCCCCCATGCCCCCGAGTGAAGGATAAACAAGGGGCACTGTGTATTATAGGAAAGTGAGGGGGGCCCAGTTATTTCCTCCCATCTGTATTACATTTGAAATACTGACTCTAAAAATCCATTCCCAGTGAAGGGGTTTCTTGTCATCCCGAGGAAGGGGAGGGGGAAGAAGTTTGAGGGATGTCTGATCAGCTGTCCTTTTGTACAGGGTCACAGAGAAGCTAAGCACAAATAAAATGGGGCTCTGCATGTTATTTTTAGAGTAGGTGAATGTACACTTAACTTTACAAAGCACTTCTGAGGCAAGATTTAAGTGTCATCCCACACTGGGATTTGGCTCACTTCTGTGCTTGTGTAGACAACATATAGAATTTTTCTGAATAAAATAAAATGAAAATGCATTTTTTTAACATTGCTAACTATCATCCTTGCATCCCCCCAAAAGTAAATTTTCTATGCAGGGATTTTGAAGGCAAATTGAGGAATGACATGGTTCATTAGTGATAATGTTACAGACATATGTGGTGTAAAATAAGATCAACAGTCTTCTAACACTTATTTTACATGAGAGCATCACATAAATGCATGTGGCAAAAATTTTCAGAGTCAAACATTTGGAAATTAAAAGGACTTCACTTTACATTTAGTAATTTAAAAGAGTTACGAGTACTTTTCAAGTACTCTTACTTTTGAGTTCCTTGGCCAATTTTTGTGGTTTTGTAATAACATTTTCCCGTTTTAAAAAATGTTTGTTTCCCCTGGTACTCAGAGAGACCCACATAGCTGAAATTGACAGACTAACTATCCAAAAGGAAACCATAAAATAGACCCTACTTAAAAATGCTTTCAATTGCACAAAGTAAATAAACTGAAAAATTGCTACAGTAATTTTAGCTGTTACTTGTAGCAGTAGTTTAAAAAAAAATCAACACCACAGATGTGTGTTTTTGAAATTGGCAGTCTCTCTTTAGCTTGCATTCCAATTTCAATCACATTCTTATTCGTTGGATGCGTTCGCCAGCAAAAACAGCCTTTCAGATTTCACTATGTGTATATGTCCTAATTATATACAAAGTGATATACCTTATTCATTACGAATCATTGTGAACACTGATTCATTTAGTGTAAAACTTTACCAAAGTATTCTGTATTTTGCATGGTGTTCTCGTCTTCTGTGATAGAGTTGAGTTTTTTCCTTTCCTTGCTGTGAAAATTCACACACTGGAGATCATATTATTTTTGTCTAGGTTTTTATGCCATGCCCATTATTGTGTTGAGTGCATACATTGCAGCTATGATTCTGCCAAGTAGGACTGGATATAACCCTCTTCATAATCTATCACCACAACTAATTGGCTAGAAAGGTCATTCCCTTGGGCTAAGTGTGTGCTGCCTTACATCACTCACTGAGGAGCAAAAAAAAGGGAATAACGGGTCGGCACCACCATGTTGTGTGATGGACACTTGACAAAATGACTGTACTTTGTGATGGACATGGCAGGGGAGGAGTGTTATGTCATTCAGTCATTCAATGTTTTGAAAAATTACCACGGACCTCAAAATTTTTTACCATGGATACTTGTGTCTGTGTATGGACATGTTGCTGACCCCTGATGGGAATGGAAGCCATGGACTCCTACAAGTGCCATTAGGATAGCTGAGTATCAAAGCATTTTGATATAATTTTGCAGGCTTCTTTAACAAGCATACCAGTGATGTTATGGAAAAGAAAATGGCTGACAAACCTGTGGAAAGACCAACTTTCTTTGAAATATTTAAGGCACGATGCAGTGAATCAGGTACAGCTATTATTTCATTTGATTAAAATTAATGTACTGAAAGCATATTGTAATCAGAGGCATTTTCAGGGTGCTGTATTCTGTAGGCATTTGCAATAAACTCTATGTCCCAATGAAGAGTTGAATTTAACTTGGTTGTCTCCTTACATTCCTATGTTCTTTATGCACAAGATGTGGTTGTAATTCCAAATGGCTTTAATAATGGCTCAAGACTAATAAATGCTCTAATATTTAAATATACTTAATGTTATCAAGGCCTTAAGTCTCTTATATGTCAGTGTTAAAATTTATTCACTTTTAAGTTGCCTCCAGCTCTAGGCTCAGAAGTGCTAATGGTCATGATTCTTTTTTCAAATATACTGTATTTTGTGATTTATTCATGTTGAGAAGGACTTCTTATTTTTTAAACTCCTATATTGCTGGTCTTAGCAAAATGGGTCCAGTTTCCCTTCTAACTGTAAAACAAACCTATTGTTTAACCACGGTTCTTCTTGGAGTATGTTTCAGAGTGGATTCTATTGTAGATTCACATGTGCCACGTGCATACAAACTCAGAATTTTTTTTTAATAGTAGTATGTATCGGTGCTGTGCATGTGCCTTGTACCACCTCATGCTTCCATATGAGCGCACAAAGAGTGGAATGACTGCAACCTTCCCTCACTTCCCTTTTTTCCCCCATGGCAGTGAGATGGAACCTGGACAGTGTACACAGTTTTTAGCTTAAAACTCAACCCTTTCATGAAGAAATTGTTCACTCTCATTGTTTTCTTAATTTTTTTGGACTGGGGGAGACCTCCCATACAATCCCTTAAACCACGGAGTGAAAAATTTTGTGCCAACCACTGGCATAGCAGACTCTAAATCCACAGGGTTTAAATCATGCCCGTCATTACTGAATACAGTAAATTTCACCTGGCTACAATGGTACAGATTTACCTTGCAGCATTATGCCATGTGCCCTCTTATATTTATGTGATGCTGGTTGCCAGACTTCTCCGGAGATTGCTACAGTTCTGGCTCTGGTCAGTCTATTCCTCTGCAAAGTCACCGACAAAGAAGGCTCTAATACTCCCTTGTGTCTTCGTGGTGCTGACAGACATGTTTGCCATCAAAGACAATGCCAAGTGCTCAAACTTCTGTTCCAGAGGGGGCATGACTCTTGGATCATTGCCAGATGCCTTCCTTCTGCAGTGGTACTAATACATGCTCTGGGTTAATTAATAAGTAAAAAGTGATTTTATTAAATACAGAAAGTGGGATTTAAGTGGTTCCAAGTAGTAACAGACAGAACAAAGTGAATTACCAAGCAAAATAAAACAGAACATAGATTCATAGATTCATAGATTCTAGGACTGGAAGGGACCTCGAGAGGTCATCGAGTCCAGTCCCCTGCCCGCATGGCAGGACCAAATACTGTCTAGACCATCCCTGATAGACATTTATCTAACCTACTCTTAAATATCTCCAGAGATGGAGATTCCACAACCTCCCTAGGCAATTTATTCCAGTGTTTAACCACCCTGACAGTTAGGAACTTTTTCCTAATGTCCAACCTAGACCTTTTTCCTAATGTACAACACGCAAGTCTATGTCTAATACAGTAAGAAAACTGAATACAGATTAAAAACCTCACCCTCAGAGGAATTCCAGTAAGCTTCCTTTTACAGACTAGTCTCCTTCTAGTCTGGGTCCAGCAATCACGCACACCCCCTGTAGTTACTGTCCTTTGTTCCAGTTTCTTTCAGGTATCTTTGAGGGTGGAGAGGCTATCTCTTTAGCCAGCTGAAGACCAAACTGGAGGGGTCTCCCACGGGCTTAAATAGACCTTCTCTTGTGGGTGGAGATCCCCTCCTCTCTCTTATGCAAAGTCCAGCTCCAAGATGGAGTTTTGAAGTCACATGGGCAAGTTACATGTCCATGCATGACTCAGTTTTTACAGGCAGCAGCCATTGTTTACATGCTACCCTGAACGTCCTCAGGTAGACTTCTTGTGTAAATTGGAGCCTTCCAAGATTCATTGTCCTTTAAGTGTTTCTCGATTGGGCACTTAATTTGCACATTCCTTTCTCAAGAAGCGGGCCAAATGCTTTATTAAGGCTACTTAAAAATCAAGCAAGTACATAGCCAATATTCATAACTTCGAATACAAAAATGATACATGCATACATATAGGATGAATAGATTCAGTGGATCATAACCTTTACAGATATATGTTACATGGAACATGTAGCATAAAACATATTCCAGTTATGTCATATATACATTCATAAGCATATTTCCATAAAGCCTTATGAGGTGCACCGTCACACAGGCCATGCTCATTCTCATAGCTCCCTGCTGGCCAACGTAGTTCTGGCTGACAGACCTGTTACAGATGTCCACGTGACCACCAGTCAGTTTCTCAGATTTCCCAAACCTGTTGTCAAAGATCAGGCTCAAGTACTCCACCCAGACCCAAGGTCACTACACCAGATGGCTTGGATGCTGGCTGATTGAGCATCACAGAAAGGGACTGCTCCTTGCATGTTCAGGAAACATTGGCACAGAGCAGGAAGCTATCCACTTTCAAATGGATAAGGTTCTTAACATTGGCAGCCCGATACGGCCAAGACCTGTTGCAGGCCCCAGTACTGAAGATTCTCGACTATTTGCTGCAGCTGAAACACTTCGGATTTTAATTTAGCTACATCAAGATCCAGCTGGGAGCACTATCAGCGTATCATCCACTGATAGTTGTTCTTAGTCTTCTCTCATTTGTTAGTATCAGAATTTCTTAAGAGTCTAATGCATGCTTAATCACTGGTTAGAGATTTAAATTTTTTATTAAAGCTAATGTTAAAAATATATATATAATATATAGGTTGGGAAAAGAGTGTCTGTACATCTGGGTATAGTGCTTAGATTATCCACAAATATAAAGTTAGTTTTTAAAAGTCATATGATACATAAAGTACATAATCAGCAGTACCCCAAATTTAGGTGAATAGATTTAACAATACAGTTTAGATATTAGAATCCGAATACTCGGGTACGTCACTCATGAAAAGTTTTGTACAGAGATTTGGTTGTGGAAAGCAAAGAATATCAATGAGTGGAGATTGTCCCTCAGTAATTGAGAATTAGGTTGGTTGCCTATTTAGAAAATACAATCCATGAGGAAAGTATCTACTCCAGCATGGGACTTCAACATCCTCTTAAAACTTATGGAGCCCCTCTCCTCCCCCGTCTGTCCCTCCCCCCCCAGCACCTATTGGAATGCTCCATCCGTTATCTTAATCTCAAAATTGCCTTTTTGTTGGTCATCACCTTGACCAGAAGAGTAAGTGAGCTTCAGGCACTCATGGCAGAACTCCCATATACTTAATGCCATAAAGACAAAGAAGTACTGAGACCTCATGTAAAATGCATTCCAAAGGTAACTTCTGAGTTCCACTTAAAATAATCAGTTAATTTTCTTGTGTTCTTCCCAAAACCACATTCCACACCAGAGGAGAAGAAGCTACACGCTATGTGATATCGACAGCAATTTTTTGACTGTCACCACCTCTGTTTGTGGTCATAGCTGGCTGCTCCAAGGACCAGGCTATTTCATTGCAAAGATTGCCTAAATGGCTTATGCTTTATATCTCACTGGGTTACCAGCTAGGCAATGTGCCTCTCACTCACTCTGACTATTAAGGCTAACTTCACCAGAGCACAAGCAACATCCTCTACTTGCTCCTGAAGTATACTGATATCTGAAATCTGCACGGCAGCTATATGGCTCCACCCTTTCATATTTGTCAAGCATTATGCACTGGATTTAGCTAGTAGATCAGATGGCAAGTTTGGAAGAGCAGTACTCCTATCTCTATTTGACTGATGCAGCTGTGATACTCCTACTATCTAGAGATGACACTGCTTGCCATTCACCTATAGTGGGATCCACACGTACTCAAGGAAGAAATAACGGTTGCTTTGTCCTACAGTAACTGTGGTTCTTCAAGGTATTGTCAGTGTGGATGCCACAACCTCTTCTCCTTCCTGTTTTCGGAGTCTCAGCTAACATGGGCTGTGAGCTGTGAGGGAGCTAAGGGAAGGTTGTGACTCCTCTGCCCTTTATGCCCTCATAGGGCAGCACAAGGAGGCACAGCATACGTGTGCTGTCCTGGCTGACACTGCTGTTCAAAAAAAAATTTAAAAAAAAAAATAGTAAGCTGTCATGTGCATGAGGCTTATGTGCACCACAATGGGATCCACACAGACTACAACATCTTGAAGAGTCACAGTTACTGAAGGGTAACTGTTCTTTTGGTAAAAAGCCACAGTAGTAGTTTTGTCAACATTCTTTGATTGTTTTGTCAACATCAAAATTGAAAGGAGTACTATAATATAAAAGTATATGGTTAGAGGAGTGTTGTTGGGTTTTATAACAGGCTGGTTTAAATGTCCAGTATATCTCAGCTATTGTATAATGTCCTTCGTGGAACATTAAACTGATTTGAATTCAGACAACAATTTATCATAAAGTTAGGGTTCCTCAAAAAAAAAAAATATATATATATATATATATATATATATATATATATATATATATATATATATAATATAAAGGCTAGGTTAAATTACATATAAAAATAATGTGATATTTTTCTTTATAGACTTAGGACCGATAAGTCTCAACTGGTTTGAGGAACTCAGCACAGAAGCTCCACCCTATGAATCTGAAACATCAGAGAAACCTGAATACAGAGCTGGCTGGCTTGATCAAAGTGCTACTAAAACTCCAAGGGGGAAACCCTCTACATATAGCCAGTTGGCATCAACTCCAATGATTTTCAAAGAACAGAGTGTAACATTGCCACTTTTGTCTTCTCCGATAAAAGAACTGGGTCAGAAGAAAATAGAAGCAGGTGAGTAACTGGGTTTGTTTGAAGTAAAAGTGTGCTTATAGCTTCCCACAGCCCCCTAAAACAGAGACTTTATATTTCATTATTATAGTTTCCCATTAGTACTGCAGTAAATAATGCTATCACAGACATTAAATACGAAAAAGACATACAGTACTAGGCCCTCTAATTCACCCTGTATAAGTGCAGAATTGTTCATTACAATGAATTCACTCTTGCAGTGAGCTCTGTATGGCTCCATGCACACAGAACTCACTGCAGGATTGGGTGTGATATCTTTTCCAGTGCTTTAACCACTCTTTATATCAGCAGAACGTAAGCTTGGAGTTGCTAGTTGCCAAATGTAGGGAGAGCCCAGGAATGAATTTTGCTTACCCTATTTTTTAAAAAGTAAAACTAGTGTATATTTAATGTATATACATGCATCCGACGAAGTGGGTATTCACCCACAAAAGCTCATGCTCCAATATGTCTGTTAGTCTATAAGGTGCCACAGGACTCTTTGCTGCATTTAATGTATAAACATTCTAAAAGGTTAGTTTGCTGGTTTGGGATAAATAGAAAATGGCTGTTGCCAATTTGAGGTCCAGTGCAGTCCTAAGGGCACTCACTGAACTTTCGAATCAAGATGTGTAAGTTGTAAGGTATATAGATGTAAGTTTGTTGTTAATTTAATACGATTGTAAGCTATGGAGTGTGGCCATATTGGTGAATAAAATCTTCAATATGAAAAGAGAAGGTTCTTTCCCTTTTCAGGTAGCATTTCACTTAAGACTGTACCTCGTTATATACTTTGAGGAAGACGCTAATTTTCACTCTAGTTTTGACGTATCTAGAAGTTCTAGCATCTATGCCTCTTGGACCAGAATTAGATGAACTATAAAAATGTTTTCTCCATAGGTATTTCTGATGCAGCCATTGCTACTATATCTGATTTGTACATTTACTGTAAATTTGTGTCCTTCCTTTCAATATTGGCTTCTGCTGAAGCTGGATCTCTTGACATATATCAGAGGCATACCTAGATTCTACAATAAAGCCTTTAAAGATGTTCAGCAAGTCAGAATAGTATTGCAAAAGATGTAAATCAGGGCAGTTTATGGGCCTCCCATTTTAAAAAGGTTGTTTGAGTTGTTTTGTATTTCAGTGCTTTACAATACATTTGTGTAATGGTTCGAGGATATATCTTAGTATCATATGGCCAGATTTTGAACCCCTACTCTCACTGATGAGCAGTTATTTATACAAGTAGTCTCATCAGAGTCAATGGGAAAACTTATATGAGTAATTGCTCACCATCTAAGAGGTTCACAGTTTAACCCATAAGGTTCCAATGGCCAGGGTGGAAATGCTCTTCTTCATTTACTAATTCTTGACAATTAACTGTTCATGAGACACTTGTAATACAAATAGGTACTGTCTGGCACTGTACATAAAACCAAAAATATTTCTTCTTTATGCTAGCTCATTCAATCCAAGAAATTTATTTCTTGTGCAGACCTGGGAGAATGCTGGTACAATATATCTGTGAAGGAGCTTTATGGCCTGCAAAAATCATTTCTCCTGTAGTAACAGGAAATGCAGTGACATTGACTGCTTTGCCTAGCTGACATAATCTATAGTGAAGATAAATACAGACTAAATTTAATAAATATTTTTTAAAAAGAATGAGGCTTATTAAATGAACTTAACTGAAGTTCTGAGCATGTATTTGAAATATTCTTGGTATTGTCATTTTGACTAGAATTAGTGAACATATTCCAGCTTGATCAAAAGGATCATTATTAGAAATGTAAGTAACATTGAACAATGTTTCTTTTTAAAAACTAAGGCTTAGTTAAGCACATTTTAAAAGGTAAGTTTATTTTTAAATTTCATAATAAAAATAGTTATATATGCAGGATCTGGTTAACTATTGTACTGTATATACTATACATTGCAGGCAAAGTCAATTTGGTTAACAAAGAACATAGAACAAGTCCACATGTTATGAAGACAAAATTTGATCAAACAAATGAAATATTTTCATCTCTCAATACCTCCCTCAATGTAAGGTATGTTATGGATGTTAACACTTTTTAAAATGTTTGACATAATATACACCTCTACCTCAATATAACGCTATCCTCGGGAGCCAAAAAAGCTTACCGCGTTATAGGTGAAACCGCGTTATATCGAACTTGCTTTGATCCGCTGGAGTGCACAGCCCCGCCCCCCCAGAGCACTGCTTTACCACGTTATATCCGAATTTGTGTTATATCGGTTCGCGTTATATCGGGGTAGAGGTGTATTTTATAGGAAGGTTATATTTAAATTCAAATTATATTATAAAAACTTTTGGCTAGCACAGGGGTGGAAACGTTAGAGTTTCAGAACAGTGGATAATCTTGCATATATACAGTAACTCCTCACTTAACGTTGTAGTTATGTTCCTGAAAAATGCGACTTTATGCAAAACGATGTTAAGCGAATCCAATTTCCCCATAAGAATTAATGTAAATGTGGGGATTAGGTTCCAAGGAAATTTTTTTCAACAGACAAAAGACTATATTATATATTGTGTGTGTGTGTGTGTGTATGTATATATATATGTGTGTGTGTGTGTATGTGTGTATATACATACATACACACACACACACACACACACACACACACACACACACACACACACACACACACACACAATATAGAAGTTTTAAACAAACAATTTAATACTGATACACAGTGATGATGATTGTGAAGCTTGGTTGAGGTGGAGGAGTCAGTGTGGGATATTTCCCTTACTGCTAAATGATGAACTGGCAATTGGCTGAGCCCCCTCAAGGGTTAACTCTCTACACAAGGCAGCAGGAATGGAGGGAGATATGCGCATTTCCTTTAAGTACACTGCCTTGTTAATTAGATCAGCTTGCTGACAGGCAGAGTCCTGGTCTGTCCCCCATCCTCCATAGAGCAGGGGGGACAGACCAGGACTCTGCCTGTCAGCAAGCTGATCTAATTAACAAGGCAGTGTACTTAAAGGAAATGCGCATATCTCCCTCCATTCCTGCTGCCTTGTGTAGAGAGTTAACCCTTGAGGGGGCTCAGCCAATTGCCAGTTCATCATTTAGCAGTAAGGGAAATATCCCACACTGACTCCTCCACCTCAACCAAGCTTCACAATCATCATCACTGTGTATCAGTATTAAATTGTTTGTTTAAAACTTCTATATTGTGTGTGTGTGTGTAAGTGAGGTGCAGGAGCAGGGGGGAGGGGGACACCCTGACATTAGCCCCCCTCTTCCTTCCCTCCCCCCCGCACAGCAAGCAAGTGTCTCCGGGAGCCGCTCCAAGGCAGAGGGCAGGAGCAGCAGATGGCAGTGGGGGGAGGGACACAGCTGAACTGCAGGCCTCTGCTGCACAGGGAACTTAGGGGAGCGGGGAACTGATAGGGGGCTGCCAGTCCACCCTGGTTCCAAGCCCCCACCAGCTAGCTGCAATGGGCTCTTCCTGCAAGCAGTAGACAAAGCAGGCGGCTGCCAAACAACCTTAGAAGGGAGCTTTACACAACTTTAAACGAGCATGTTCCCTAATTGATCAGCAGCCTAACAACGAAACAACGTTAACTGGGACGACTTTAAGTGAGGGGTTACTGTACAAAGCTGAGTGATTTGCAAATGGATTATCAGCTATACTTGGAATTTCCCCTATTTTAGGTTTGTTGGACTCTTAAGAAACTTTATTAAAATACTCTATTTCCTTTTTATTTTTAAACTGTAGCATAATGTGTCTAGGAAGCTTTAGTTGACATCTCAACTTCACAAATTCTTAGCATTTGATACAATGACCATAAAATACTAACTGCAACATATTAACACATGCACTATTCATAAAATTTGTATTGTAAAGGAGTTAGTTTATGACCAAATGGTGCAAGTCCCTGCAACATTCAAAATTCTAGAATATTTTTTTTCCAGATAAACCAGGCCAAAGTATCTGAAACTGTAGAACACTTCCTTAGTGAAGTATGTTCATTTAAAATAACAATTGAACTATGAGCTTGTATGCCAGATTTTAATACAGTTCAATCAAAGCATTTATTAAACAGGTGGTATAAGCCCATGGAAACTGGTATTAATCATGGAATATCTTCATTGTTCCTTATTTTAATTATCACATGCAATGTTACTGGATCTTAAATATTTCATGAGTTATGTTTTGATGGCCCATATGGCTAAAGTAAAACTGCAAATATTTTTTGTGTGTGAAGGCAATATAATAGAGTGTACAATAATGTCTATTAGGAAAGCTTACCATTTAACTTTGCAACAGAGGGTCCTGTGGCACCTTTAAGACTAACAGAAGTATTGGGAGCATAAGCTTTCGTGGGTAAGAACCTCACTTCTTCATATGCAAGAAGTGAGGTTGCATCTAAAGAAGTGAGGTTCTTACCCACGAAAGCTTATGCTCCCAATACTTCTGTTAGTCTTAAAGGTGCCACAGGACTCTCTGTTGCTTTTTACAGATTCAGACTAACACGGCTACCCCTCTGACATTTAACTTTGATGAGTAACAATTTTTTTCTTTGATTTTGTTGTTTAGTCCAGCTGCTTTAAGGGATATTTACAGAACACCACAAAGAAATAATATTCCTGGTGAGTATCTGTGCTCCTTCTCTTACTAACAAGAATATTTATCTCTAAAGATCATTGGATGACTTAATTAAATGTTCTTATTTCTAAAAAAATTTCAGTGCGATGTGGACGCTTGTTTTGCACACCTAAACTTTTGGAGGTAAGCATTTTATTTCCGGGTTTAGAGTCATAGACTTTAAGGCCAGAAAGGGACCATTAGATCATCTAATCTGACCTTCTGTATATTACAGACCATTAAATTCCAGGCAGATGCCCTATGTTGATCCCAATGACTTTAGCTAGACTAAAAGAATCCAAACTGTTGTGTGCCACAGGCATAAAACAGAAGATACCGAGGTACTATCAATGCCTGAACCTCTTTCAATGGCATTGAATTAATTAGGTGAGACATGCCCAGATGATCTTAGCTGGCAATCCGTGCCCCATGCTTCAGAGGAAGATGAAAAAAACCTAAGGTCCCTGCTAATCCAAAGTGGGGAAAAATTCTTTCCTGATCCCAGAGCTGGCAATCGGTACGACCCTGAGCATGTGAGCAAGACGCACCAGCCAGGCATCTAAGCAAGAGTGTTGTTTTAAAATATACTTTAAAAATTATTTGATGTATTTCTAGGTTACGACACCAAAATGTATTTCTGAAGGCCTGGGAGCCGAAGTGGATCCAGATATGTCTTGGTCAAGTTCTTTAGCCACACCCCCTACGCTTAGTGCAACAGTGATAATCGGTAACACTAAAAATGTGTGGTATTTCAAGGTTAACATATTTGGCTTAAATGTTTTTATAATCCCAGGAACACGTGACTGAAGAGTGAACTGGATGTTTATATGGTATTTATATGACCGCTTTGTCTTTACTGTAAAGTGGTGTCCGTAATTGAGCAGTAGCAGTTGGTTTTCAACAACATCATCCTGAAAGGAAAACGTGAACCTGAACTGTGTTGTTGCTCTTTGAAAGGCTAGTTCCTTTATATCAGGGCTCAGGGCATATAATAATAGCATCCTATCTGACAGAATAACATAGCAACATTTATAGGAACAAAGATTAACATGTTACATTGATTGCCTGCATCCATACCACCTCAAGCTGTGATTTTTATAAGGTCAACCTAAACTATGTCAGGCTGGGTCGGCACTTAGATGTAATATTTCTAGGAGAAATAAGATTCAGTAGTAGGTGGTATTGGTTATTCAATAGGTTTAATTTGCCCCATAAATTCAGTATTGAAAAAATGTGCCCACAGTGGGTTGATGGGCACTGGGCTGCTGGGGACGTGGTCTTTCAGATTAAATACAAAACCAAACAGCTGCAATGTTTGATCTCAAATGTGTTTGTATGTCATTGTTGGATGAACTAATATACTTAGTTTGTATAATCAGTTTATAAAATACTCTGATATATCTGGATGAAGCACACTATATAGGAATAAATATTGTTTCAGATATTGGTGTGCAATATCTGAAACAATCACACTAAATTGTGGCAGCCTTTGTGATGTGGGTAGATGTCAACTCTGGGATTAGGTTGAGACCATCACATTTATTTCATTTGTGTCTGTTTCTAGAGGTGAAAGATTAGCGTGTTATCCAGATGGTCTTTCAACTTTTTCATAATTGTTTTGAAAATATGTTTACAGGTGATTTTCATAGAGCCATTCAGAATCCACATGTATTGGTCAATTTAAGAATGATGCGTAAAGTGTTTAATGGCTTGGTTGCTAGTACAGAAATAACAATGCAAAAGAAAAACAGGTTTATCAAGCAATACCTTCTTGCTAGACATAAAAACAAATAGTTACTGCAATCCATCATCCTCATAGTATTTTACTGTGATTATTACAAATATCCTGTGTATTCCAAATATACAGTGAAATCTTGACCCCCACTCTTGCCCCTGTATGTCATCCATAGGGGTTGGAATGGTGCAGTGGGTCTCTAAAAGCTCTTCATAATACCTGGGGGGGAGTTCCTCCGAGGGCAGAAACTATGTAAGACAGCAATAAGGCTGTTTTCAGAGAACCCCTTTGCAAACCTTAGCATTAGGGGCATGTTGGGAGCAGAGTGCAGTCCAAGGAGACGGCTGTAACTTAAACAGCCCCTCAGAACACTTAAAAGCACAGGACAGAATCTCACCCATAAGCTTTTTAAATGACTGGTCCACAGATTTGAACTGTTTAAGTACTAGACAGAAATAAATATTTTACACATTTCAGAGCAGTTTATTAGCTACATAAGTACAAGTGAATTGAATTATTTTTTAATTTCAGCTAGAGGAAACGATTCAATTTCTGGAGCAAAGCAACATGATGAGAGAATTACTATGGTGAGTAAATTTAAGCAGGAAATACTGAATCTGTTTTTTTAAATTTATAGTTATGTATTTATGTATAGCTGTGTATTTAATATTCCTTGAGCCAAAAAAAATGAAATATTTTAATTTCCTCTTCTCTTCATTCTGGTATCTCCAGTATGGTTTAAAACAAGTTACATTTTAATACTTAGTGTTTGCAAAATTTAGTACGTAAAACCAAGCTATAATTTCATGTAATGTGTTTAGTATTTTCTGTGTTTTGAACTGATGCAAACTCCACTTGTTACTATACATAAACTATATACACATTAGCATTATTAAAACTTGTACAAATGATAAGTATTAGTAAATCCTAGTGAGCATTTAATATTATATAATTGTTACTTGACTCTTGGGCTTGCAGGTCTTGCACAACTTTTTCTCCAGTCATGGTAAAAGGCCTGAGAAGAATGATATAAATGTACTATCCATACCAGAGACAGTAAACTTAAATACAGAAATTGATGTCAAAGACCATGGTAAGCACTGATACTTTAATATTGTTAGTTCCTTATTGGGTTTACTGTTTCTTAGCCTCAAATATTAAGCTACCTTCACTAAAAGAAATATATGCAAGAAAAACTTTCAGGGTAGTTGACTGTTGATCAGTGATACAGAACTCATATACCTTAGAGAGAAGACTGACGTGTTGTGAGGTCAGGAAATGCAACCATCAATGTTCAGAATTTTAGCTAGGATACAAAAGACTGTAGTAGCAGTTATTTTCCCATTCATACTCTATTAAAGTAAATATATTAAGGGTTTTTGGTAAAATCAAAAGTGTCTAAGTCCCATTGACTTTCAATGAAATGGCTTTTAAGTGCCATTTTCAAAAGTGACTTAAGTACTTAGGAGCCTGTCTGAAAGTCAGTACGACTTAAACTCCTAAGTCATTTGGTAATGTCTACACTCCACCTGGGAGCAAGTCTCCCAGGCCAGGAAGACAGACTCATGCTAGCAGAGCTCAGACTAGCGGGCTAAATATAGCAGTGTTAATGTTTTGGTTCGGGTTGCATCTTGGGCTCACAAGACCACCCAACCATCTGAGTCTTTCTTCGAGTGATGGTCCCTATTGTGGGTTACGCATGCGCACCAGGCGCCCAGAGTCAGAGAATTCTGAAAGTAGTGTATTTTGGTCCGCACATGCGCCCTGGCCTGCCTCATGCTTCCAGCCAAGGCCATAAAGGCCGGGGTGGACTGACTGCCTCTTCAGTTCTTTCTCACCACCGCATGGTCTGGGTCGGAACTTTAGTGTCCTCATCTCTGACCTTGTTCTAACTAAATAATTATAACTATTAATTCTTAAATAACTTGTAGATTAGTAGTTTAGTTTTAGAATACTATATAAAGCCCCGAGGGAATAGTCTGGTGCATAGGCACCGACTCCATGGGTGCTCCGGGGCTGGAGCATCCACGGGAAAAAAAATAGTGGGTGCTCAGCCTCCCCGATTAGCTCCTCCCCCAGCTCCTTGCCTGCTGGTGGGCCCCGCCGATCAGCTCCTCTTCCTCCCCCCCCCCCCCGCCCCCAGTACCTCCGCCCCACTCTGGGGAGGGGGCGGAGCAAGGGTGGGAATTGGCGGGGTGGGAGCTTAGGGGAAGGGGTATAGTGGCGGTGGGCCTGGGACAGGGTGGGGGTCGAGCATCTCCGAGCAACTCAGAAAGATTTGAGTCACCATGCTAGAAACTGGCTTAGGGGAAACAAATGAGAGCGAGAGAAAGAGCTGCATTTCACTGCTGGAGCAGAGAGAGAGACACCTTAAATTGACATAGAAAGAAGGGGGTGTGGCTAAACCAGAAAACAAGATGGTAGTTTAATCCACCTGTTTACAATAAAGGGAGAATAAATTAAAGCAATTTAAGAAGATAAAAAGAACTAAGCCAACCTGAATCCACAGATCTGTGCCCTAAATATGCAAATGAGAAAAAGAAGGCTAAAGGGAACTGGCAGATCCCAGTCCTAGAGAGCAGGCTCTGGAAGAGAAAATCCAGCAACAGAATCCACTGCCATTAGGCTGCAAAACATATTAAAATTACTCTTTAAGCTTGGAGATGTTGATCTGGACCCTCATTATGCTGTAAAGGTACAGGGGATGAGTGCAATTAGAGTTTTATTGTGGCTGGGGGAGGAAGAATGGCAGCAGCCATTTTGAGAGAGTCACAACAAGCAAGGATGGAAGACAAGAAGATTTAGATGTCTGGGAAAGGAAGGAAATCCTCCAATACAAAGATCTGTTCCACCCCTTCTCCCAAATGAAGACATGGCTGTGGAAGAGAGTAACTGCCACTCCAGCAAACACACTATGGATGTGGGTAGAGAAGCAGCAGTCATTGAGTTTGACCTGAAGGCCCTGCATGTAGAAATCAAAAAGATTAATAAGGAGATGAGGGGAAAAGTCCAGTCATACAATAGATACAAAACATTAAATTAATGAGATTAATGGGAAAATATCAGATGTGGAAACAGGATTAAATGAGCAATCAGACATCATTACTAATCTAGAGGAAAGAATCCAAATAATTGCAAAAGGAGAAAAAGAAATAAAAATATAGCTGGAGGACATGGAAATTAGAGAACACAGGAATAACATAAGGATTAAGGGTGTTCAAGAGGAGACTGAAGGGACAAATCTGCTGGCCATGTTAGATGATGTTTTCCATGACACATTAAAATGTGGCAATAAAGATGGCATTCATACTGAGAAGGCTCACAGATCCCTTTTCCCCAGGCCCTCAGCAGGCTCCAGACCAAGAGAAATGATTATCCATCTATACTACTATCAAGACAAGGATAAAATACTGAGGGCAATGAGAGAGAGAGCTGAACTGCTGACAACTCTTAAGCAGTCCATACAAATTTTCCCAGATCTGGCAGCCTCAGCCCTTAGATAGTGAAGAGAACTATACCAGGTGACCACAGTTCTTAGAACAAAATAAGGTACAAATGGGGGTCCCCATTTAGACTGTCTTTTAAATGAAAGGACAGATATGCCTATCTCAAATCCAAAAGAAGAGAAATGGGTACTGTTAGACATGGGAATAGGTGAATCTGCTCAAGTCAAATCTGAATGGGCTCAAAGGCATCAGTCCTACAGTTTACCAAGAAATTACTGGGAATCAGTGAGATCAAAGAGAGCCAGAACAGCTCAGAAAGATGCAATATCAGGACTAGAGGACAGACATGAGAGCAGACGAAACAGTCCAAATCCAGAAGAATAAGATTAGTATCTGGGCTATGACATTACAATAAATAATGGATATGACATCCATGTGGTTATAATGATAAAGGAATATAGTTAAATGGAAGCTGGGCTGTACAGCATCCAGGCTATTTTATGCTATATGGCTACCGAATACTTAATGGGCATAACACTTAATATTGTGCTTTATACTATAAACAAAGTTAATAACGAAATAGCAAGAGACCCAGATCTCCCCTACTGAAGTAAGTTTGACTTTTAGAGTTCACAAACATTTTAAAATGTTATATTAATTGGAAAAGGAACACCTATGGTGGAAAATGTTAAGAATATGTGAACTCAAAGATGGTATAATATTCTCATAATGCCCAGTGTTATAAAGAAATTTGATGGGATTAAATAAGGCTTGGTTCTTAAAAATATATATATTAAAAAACCCACCCTCCAGCAGGGAGCTGACATGCCCATGGAGTAAGTAAGGAGAGCCCAGGCTCCACAGCTAGAGGGGGCCAGGGGACAATGGGGGAATGCATAGGGAGGGATACAGGGGAAATGGGATAAGAGAATAGAAACAGATGTTAAATGTAGTTATATGTTCTAATCAAAAAAATTATATTAATTAAAAACAATAGGCCTCGGAATTTAAAAATATATGGTAAATCAGATTTAGGGTACAACAATATAGGTGTTAAAAGGAAACACAATATATGTGGGAGTTCTAAAATTACTGTGTGTATGATGGGAACTCTATCTAAAATGTCTTCTTTAAAGAAAAGGCACAAATGTACTGGAGACCTTGCATCTCACTGCTTTTAGCAATGGGTAATGTACTGGGCAAGATAAGACTTCATACACATGGGTGAGCTTATTGATTACATGACCGTTAATGTTAACGGGGTGAACAGCTCACCAAAAGGAAAAGGGCAGTTTGCTCACTGAACTATGAGTTATGATGAAACAATAAAAAGGAAGTGTTTAGCAAAGAGTATTGCCACCCTTCTTCTATTAAATTGCCCTGGAGAGAGATATGCTGGCTGTATTCAGGTATTTATCATGTTTCTTCAAGAGTGTTTCCTGTAAGTAGATAATCCTTTATACAGAAGACTGATACATTTTATTTAAGGGGTCCTTGAAAGGTAAACTTCTCACTTTAGCCAATGTGTAAGCTCCCAATCAAGGGCAAGCTGTTGCTGCTCCTGGGTTTTTTTGTTTTTTTTTTTAAGTCAGTTTTTTTAAGCACTTAGGAAATTTTAGACAAGGAGATATTATTCTAGGAGGGGATTTTTACAAGGTGCCTAATCCCTGCAGGAGTTCATAAAGGAGAAAGCACAAGCACAGCAGCAACTGATATGGGGTCTGGTGAGTCCCATAACCAAGAACAGCAGTAAGACATAGGGGGTGAGCCTGTGTCAGATGGATCCTGGAGATGACCCTCGTGTGTTTTTATCAACCTTAAAGAGAGGAGCAGCGGGAGCCAGATGGGATAAAGGAACATGAACCTGCCAAGTGGCACCCTACTTGTCCAGAGAAGCCCAGGCAGCCTATATGGCCCTGAGTGAGGAGCAAGCCCGGGACTATGATAGAGTAAAGGTGGCCATCCTGGGCAGGGTTGGCCTTTAGAGTGAAAAATATAAACAGAAATATTGGGCTGCTAGATGGACTAGAGGTGTGTAACCCCAGGCATGTGTGCAAAAATTAACAAATTGGGCAACCCATTGTCTACGACCAGACACCCAAGTGTGGGGCAATTATAGACATAATACTGGAGCAATTTCTCCAGTGCCTCCCTGAAAGCACACATGTATGGGTCCAGAGGCACCAGCCAACGACCCTGGAGGAAGCGGTAAAGCTGGCAGAGGAGTTTGTGGGTGCAGATTTTCCTAAGAAAGAATTCCAGATGTTTCAGGGATAGGACTCAGGCAAGAAGGGCGGCAATTTGGCCACATCCTGGATGATTGAAAAGAAAAAGGAGGAGATGAGGGGGACTTCTTTGGGGAACTAGGGAGTGGTTTGCTACCAGTGTGGGCAACCAGGGCATACAACGCTGGATGGCACAGTTATGAAATGTGGGTTTGCCAAGTTTTGTGGGTGGACTCAATCTACACAGGCAGAAAGAGAAAATGCCTAGCATCCCTGTAAAAGTCGGGAGGATGCGCCGGAGGGGACTGGTGGACACGGCCTCAGGATGCACACTGGTCCAGAGGGGTTTGGTGAAGCCTTGTTTGATACTACTGGGTGACAGCCTGAAACTAGAATGCATCCACTGCAAGAAGAGGCTCTGCCCAGTGCAGAAATATCCCTAGCGGTCAAGAAGCACTTTGAGTGGAAGCAGGTAGGGGTGGTAGATGAGCTGCCCCATCCAGTTATTATAGGGACAGACTGGAGCCTCTTCCCTTATAAGGGGAAAATGAGGGTGTAGAGTCCCCCACGGCAGGAAGCAAGACCAACAGGGAATAGGGCCAAGGAGTAGATGTAGGAAAACCAGAGAACCCTAGACATAAAGATACAAGCCAGGAGGAAGACAGGCCCACCCTCGAAAAGGAGAGGGTGAAAACAGACGGCCTAACACAAGGGGCTGGGGAAAATAGTGCTCCTAGCCTCAGGTGAAAAGCAGGCAGTTCCAGGGAACCTCACCACCAGCACAGCAGGAGGAGGGATCTTGGGACAGGTTTGTGGGGTTGGGGGAATCAGAGCCCCCGTGGAGGAGGAAAGGGAGGCACAGTGACAGGCCCCGCCCAAACTGAAAGAGAGAGCAAAGGGAGTGGGGAAACAGGCTGTCCATGATGTGCGAATCTGTGGGTGGAAACAAAATTATGAGGTGACCCTCACCCACAAAGTGTGACTTCTAGGGGTGGAACATGGACAGCCATGCTGGGGCAAGGATGAGCATGGAACGCTCAGACCCTCCTTTAAAGAAGGGATAGTGCAGAGGAAAAGAGACATGGCAAGGATGGGCGGTGTGTGACAGAGTGCAGGGAATGCGTAGGTGAGCCTGCGCTCTGATCATTTAGATGCTAGTTAGTGCCCCAGGAGAAGCTGATTGGGGGTGGTTATCTGAATGGGTTGGGGCGGGGGGGAGAAGGTGTTGGGGAAACTTGGCTGAACTGTTAACTTTTCTTTTCCGCTGTGTCTCCCCCGAACGGCTCTAATCCACGCTTTCTGCAGCACGGGAACAATCCGTAGCCTGTGATTTTAAAAAAAACCACCTCCCTTCCCTCCCCTATCCTCCCCCCCCCCCCCCAATAACAGAGGAAGAGACACACGGAGCCCCTTTACCGTGCTCAGAAACTTCCTCCGCCTGCAGCTCCTCATCCAACTTGAGATGCTGGGGCTTTGCTTGCTTTCAGTGAGACAGAGGCATTTGCAGGAGGGGAGGGAGCCAGAGGGAGGGAGCTTTAAGTAATTGATTGCAAAGAAAAAGGCAAGTTGTTGGCAGTGGTGGAGGGGAAAACAAACAAACTGAGCGACCAAGTGGGAGGATTAGCTGGGCGGGGTGTGCATGGTGCTGTTGGGTATGTGCTGTGAGCTGGAGCGGTTGCGTGGATCATGCATGGGACTCTGTAATTAAGATTGTGAATAATGCATGGTGACTAATGGTGCTGGGAGTGATCACGGATTGGCCCAACATGGGCAGAGGGAGCTGGGCTTTGGTCCCAGAGCCCCATGGAGCCGGCCTGACATGGGCAGAGGGAGTGATATTTGGGTGGGCCAACCCAGGCCCACCCATGGCTACGCCATTGCCCTGAATGCCATCTTGAGCCAGTAATTTTCCAGGCACCTGGGCTGTGAGCTTTGTTTGAGACAATAAAATTCCATGCACTTGGCAGAGGATATAAAAAGGTACCTGAGACATCTTCATTTCCTGCTTCATTTCGCTTGAGTGGATTTCTAACAAGGAAGCTCTAAACAAGGACTGTTGACCCCCAGTCTGTTTGGATAATTCCAGAGAGGCTTTTGCAAGCTCACAGTTTATTCCATCACTGCTATGATCTTGAGCTATGAACACTGAAAAATGACCTGTATGTATATGATCTATTAACCATTTATAACTCTCTTCTTTTA